>NC_140500.1:472500-1072500 GCF_964271855.1 Acomys minous
ACCCACACCACCACATCTTCCAAATTCACTGTCTCTAACTTGAGCTTCTATGTAAGTAACTTAGTGTTTCATATTTTTTCAAGTCAAGTACACTTTGCTTTCCAAATGTACTACTGTAATTACACCCTTCCCTTGTGTGGGGTTGATCTCCTAGTAGTGACAACAGGAAAGAAACTGAATTTGATGTTTTCCAGCTTTTTATTCCTCTTGGGTATTTCTGCTTCTTTTTCTAGGTCTTTCAAATGTGCCGTTAAGTTGCTTGTATAAGATGTTTCTCTTTATAAAAGCAATTAGTGCTACGAACTCTCCTATTAACACTGGTTTTCTTGTGTCCTCTTAAGGTGTGTATGTTGTATACTCATTTTCATGGAATTTTAGGAAGTCCCTAATTTCTTGCTTTATTTCTTCCCTGACAGTGTTGTCATTGAGTAAACAGTGTTGAGTTTCCATGTATGTGTACGCTTTTTGTTAATTCTGTTGTTATTGAGGTCCAGCTTTAAGCTATACTGGCCCGATAGGTTCCCAGGTATTATTTAAATCTTCTTGTCTCTGTTGAGGCTTCTTTTATGACCTAATGTATGCTCAATATTGGAGAAGGGTCTGTGAAGTACTGAGAAGAAGTTACAACCTTTTGTGTTTGTGTAAAAAGTTCTGTAGATATCTATTTCGTCCATTTGATTTATGACATCAATTAATATCATTATTTCTCAGTTTATCTTCTGTTTTGTTGACCTATCCTTTGTTGAGAGGGAGTGGCTGACGTCTCAGATTATTAATGTGTGGAAATCAATGTGTGGTTTAAACTTTATTAATTTTTCTATAACCAACGTGTGCACTTGTATTTGAGGCATAGATGTTCAGAATTGTGATGTCACCTAGGTTGACTTATCCTTAGGTGAGTATGTCCTTCCTCATCTCTTTTGATTAAGTTTGGATAAAAGTCTATTTATTAGATATCAAACTGGTTCCTCTAGCTTGCTTTTGTCTCTTTGCTTGGAAGACATTCTTCCAGCCCATGACTCTCAAGTAATGTCTATCTTTGTGGCTGAGGTGTTGTTCTTGTATGAACCAAACTGTTGGGACCTCTTTATGCATCCATTCTGTTATTCTCTGTCTTTGCTGGAGATTAGAGACACGTGATATTGGGAAAGATTAATGACCAGTGACTGCTAAGTTCTTTTATTTTGGTATTGGTTGTGGTACTGTATATACATGCTTCCCTAATTTCTGTTTGGCTAAAGTGAAGTTATCTATGTCCAGTGTTTTCCCAGTTGTAGTTAACCTGCTTAGGTTGGAGTTTCCCTCATAGTATCTCCTGTAGGGCTGAATCTGTGGATAGGCACTGTTTAAATTTGTTTTTGCTGTGGAATATCTTGTTTTATCTATCTATAGTTATTGAAAATTTGCTTCATATGAGTCTGGACTCTCGTATGTGTTCTCTAAGAGTTTGTAAGACATCGGGCCAGGCCCTTCTGGTTTTACAGTTTCTGCTGAAAAATATTTAACCTTCTTAATGTGACTCAGAATGTTTACTTCTAATTATATAGAATTCACCAAGACTATAGACTTCCAGTCTGGTTAATTTAGGTACTTTGCATTTTTATTTTGAGAGTTATTCTAATAGATTTTAATTAAACTATTTTAATTTTTGTAGTTTTCATTTCATGTTGGTAAACACAATTGAATCCTTTTGTTTTTTGTTTCTTTGTTTGTTTGTTTTGAGATAGTGTTTCTCTGTGTAGCCTTGGCTGTCCTAGGCTCACTTTGTAGACCAGACTACCCTTCAACTCACAGTGATCCACCTGCCTCTACATGCCAAGTGCTGGGATTAAAGGCATGGGACACTCTACATAGTACATTCTAGCACACAGCATAGAAAACAAATCATAGAGATGACAACTATGCGCATTTATTATTTGAGTTTACTTTGTGCTATTTTTAAATAGGAGATTGACACAGAAAACAAAGTGATTGGATGACGATAAACTGATTTTTTAATAATTGTAGAGGCTGAAGTTTGGAAATCCAGACATCAAAGTTCTGGTGTATTGTCAGACTCTAATTTCTTATTCATGGACAGGTTTTTGCCCACAAAAGATAAAGAAAGCAATTTAATAACAAATTAAAGTCCCAGAGCTCATAATTAATGAGTGCTAATACTGTAGAATCTTACTTAATCCTGTTTAATTACATGTCCTTCTAATTCTAGCTATTCATGAAAAGATATGAAAAACTGGATTTTATAAAAGTATTGGCATTTTAATTAGAAAAGGTATTGCACTAAATAGGAAGGTTCTGTGATCTATGACTTTATACTGTGTAATTTTGTAATTTTATGGAATTTGTGCAGGTATAATTTTAAGAACTACCAGGTGTTTCTGGCCCTGATATTTGCCATTGAGGAGGTCAACAAGAATCCATATCTTCTACCCAACACAACTCTGGGCTTTGATCTTTATTCTACTTTACATTCTGAAAGGGATAGTTTTGATTTTGTCATGATCTGGTTAACACGGGCCATCAATCCTGTGGTTAATTACATCTGTGGAGAGAAGAAAACATCACTTGCTGCATTCACAGGAACACCAATGTCAACATCTTCGTATATTGTTACACTGCTACAACTCTACAACATACCTCAGGTGGGTGAGGCGCCAATGTCTGTCTTTGCTCTGGCAAGTCCAGGGTTGGATTTCTGGTACTGGAGGCAGAATCTCCATTCACTTCATCTCAGGCAACTAATCAGGATTTAAAGAAGAATGATGGGAGGGAGCCCAGAGTTCCTTCTCTAGGCACTGGCTGTACTGCAGCTAAGGAGGAGAACTCAAACTGACCACAAGTGTCCTACATGCAGGGCTGTAAATGCAGATTTTAGCAAAGAAAACTGAGAGGGTCATTAAAGGAGGCTCTTTGTTCTATATATAAGCTCTTTTGTGGAGATATCTGGAAAGATCAAGTATGCCTGTTTGTACATGATGGCTATTGGGGAACACTGAGTCTATTCTCTTATTTCTGAATCCACGTTGAAATACTAAGAATGAAATAGAAAATAGACAACACACACACATACACAGATATGCAGACACACACGCACGAACACACACATAGACACAGACACAGACACACACACACACACACACACACACACACACACACACACACACACACATCCAGGAAAAATGTAGTTGAAGTTAAACATCTTAATTTCAATTCCAATTTTTGTTGTTCACCATATTTATACTTCTAAGAAAAGGAATTGCCTCATAGTAAAAAAAAAAGGCAATTAATAAAAAAAATAGATAAATTCTAAAACACAACAGGTTACATGTCTTAAAATTAAATTTTTCTTCTCTATGTATCCATTACATAAGATCATAGTGAGTTCAGAATGACAAAGTTTGACAAGAAATAAAGCTTAACAGGGTCTAAGTTACAAGAATATGTGTCTTTTCCATTAGGACCAACCTAGCTACACAATCTCTAGTTTTCTCTTAGCTTATAGTAAATTTAGGACAATAATTTTATCTTTTTTCATTCCAAGAAAGAAAGTAAACTTAAAATGACAGCATATAATACCATAAGGTGACAGGGTATAAGGGATTATAACAGAACAGTTTGTACATTCAGACATTAGGGTTTATACTTAATTTAGACATGTTCAGGTATCTCCATCATAGTTTTGGTTCATGGAAAGGTTAAACCAACTTGCCCATATTTATGATGTATACCAAGATACATGGTGCCATATGGAGTGAAAGCTTATCTGAGGCCACAATTCTGCTTCAAGTCTGTTCCCTAGTGAGACATCTAGAAGACCTCAAAGGTATTTATTGACCCAAAATTTTGGAATAATTAAAACAATTTAACTTTTAAAATTGTTTGAATCGAATCAGGAATTTCATTATCTGGAATTAGTTCATCTGAACAGCAGTACATCTTTCAGTAAAATAATGTACTCAGTTTGATCATAGTTTGTCAATACCCTGGAAGATAAGATGCAGCAGTGCACAACTGACAGAATTGTCAGACATTGGAAGCAATTCTGGGGTACATTAAGATACAGAATTGTAGAATACCAGATCCCTTCCAGAGAGTTCTCATGCCTACTGAATGTCAACAAAAGGCTCTTGACATAACATCTGAGGAAAGATTTCTAGGGTGCATCATGATACTGACCTTGCAAATTGATAGCTTCTTTCTAGAAATCTCATATGCCCATTTAACTCATTTAACAGAATGGCTAAGAGGCTGGAAGCAATTCTTTGGGTGCATCCTGGTACGGACTTTGTTAAATACCAGGTCACATCCTAGAAAGCTCACATGCCTAACTATCTTCTTTAAGAGAATGGCTCTTGCAAGTGACATGTGGGAGTATGAGTCAAGGACCCTATGTTGACATTATAGATGTCTAAAAATGTACAATAGGTACACTTTAATTAATCACGTTGTTGCAGGCTCTTTGCTTACAATGCGAACCCCAAGATTGTGTACTGGAAAAACCTGCTCTTAGTGTAGTGCTGCTCACCCCTTTTACATGTTCTTTAATCCAAGAGTTTTCTGGAAACAAGATTAAATCATGTCAACAACAGGTTAGGAGGCAGAGCTCCAACCAGGTGGCAGGGAGTGAACATAGAAAAAAAGCATAGAGAATGGGTCAGGACAAAATATGCTCAACTCTTCCAAGGAAAAGAGGACTTGAGGAATCAGGGCATAGAGAGATGGGGCAGCAGTTTTCCCTGGATATTTTACAGAGGCAGGTTGAAGAGAGGACAAGATAGACACAGGTGAAGATAAATGGAGCCAGAGAATGAGCATGAAGACTACAAGAGATTGCTAGAGTCAGTTTGAGGCCAAGCAGAGCAATTCAGTGAGAGGACAAGACAGAAGCTAGACTGAATCAGTCATCATGGAAAGGAGTTTGAGCCAGAACACCTGAAAAAACTCAGAAAGAGCCAGAAAGAAATCAGAACGAAGAATAGAGGTGAGCTTATTCAGCAGGGAGACTCAGAGGTTGAAATAATGCTAGGCCTAACTAAGATAGTGTGAAGTCTAGAGGTTTGAAGGACGAGGCCTAGGTTACTAGGACTACAATTACTTCAGGTGAACAACAAAATATTTTAATGTCAGGTATCAAAGAAAATGTAAGGGTACTTGATATATCCACATTTCCAGAAAGGAGAGGTGGATGAGACCTGCTAGAGTATTTAAACAGGAGACTTGCCTGCAATTTTTGTGGAAAACATTGTAATGGATTTGTATATAAAAAATTAAAATCCCATTCTCATCAGGACTGTTTCCGTCTGTTGATTCAAGACTGAGCTTGTGTTTGATGCCAGTGTTCTTTCTCCTGTTTCCCATTGTGTTTTCTCTTCAGATCACTTTTGGGCCTTTCGATTCTACCTTGAATGACCAAGGTCAGTTTCCTTCTCTCTATCAGTTGGCTCCCAAGGACACCTATCTCTCACTTGCCATAGTCTCTTTGCTGCTTCATTTCAGCTGGTCCTGGGTTGGTCTGATCCTCCCAGACGACCACAAAGGGACTCAGTTTCTGTCAGAATTGAGAGAAAATATGGACAATGGTAGATTCTGTATTGAGTTTGTGAATATTATCCCTGCCACTTCATATATAGACTCCAATAACTTGGAGGAAAACCTGGAGGTCATTCTGAAATCATCAGCAAATGTCATAGTTATTTATGGGAACATTGTTTCTTCACAAGGCTTAATGTTTCACATTGCAAAACTCTTAGTGACATGGAAAGTCTGGGTCTTGAACTTTCCATGGGATGTTGACAATCATTATGATTATTTCATGGTAGGCTCACTTCATGGGAGTCTCATATTTTCACACCACCATGAAGAGATGGTTGGATTTACCAATTTTCTTCACACACTTACTCCCTACAAATACCCAGAAGACACGTTTCTTCCTAAGTTTTGGGCTTTATTCTTCAACTGCTCATTTTATGGGTTTCGTTGTCAAATTTTGGAGAACTGCCAACCAAATGCTTCTTTGGAGTTATTACCCAGACATATTTTTGACCCAGCCATGAGTGAGGAGAGTTATAATATATACAATGCAGTGTATGCTGTGGCCTACAGCCTTCATGAGATGAGTCTTCAACAAATACAGATACAGCAATATGCTAATGGAGAAGAAATGGTATTCTTCCACTGGAGGGTAATATTCTTTCCTGTGTGTTTTAATATCAGCACTGTGACTTTTTTATTATTTTTCTATGACACTCCAATTGGGCAGCATAAGTTGTAGATCATAAGCATAGTTGATTCCCTGTCTGAAGGTCAATGCAAACTCATGTGTAAGTGTCCTTTATAAAAGGCATGGCAAAAAATAGGGAAAATCAATATTAAATTCATATAACAAGTTGCCTCACAATTCTATTCATAATCTTTTTTGTATGAAAAGTTGAGATTTTTCATATATGTTTACAAATACCTTGGCCATACAGTTAGGCTCTTCTCTTACTAGCTCATAACTTAAAATAATCTATTTATACTAATCTACATTCTGTCACATAGCTGCTTATCTCTGCTCAGGTACCATACATCTCTACTCCCCACATCTTCACCAAAAAAAATCTTTCACACCAGGATATCTCACAATACATTCAGTCTAACGATGTCCCACCTCTATTCTATGCTTTCCTGTAGTCCATAGTTATTTATCTACAGGTTTTCTATCCACAAAATAAGCAAGATCTTCTCTCTACATTACCCTTTTTATGTGCAATAAAAAGCTTTTCTCTTCTAATAATCAACTATATACAATAAGAACAACCCAGAGAAAATCAGGTAAGATCACAGGGTCAAGTCCTTATTTATTTGAAGAAAGTGGTCTACTACCTATTCTATCATTTTTAATTAATTTATTCATATTATATCTCAACTGTTATCCCATCTGTTGTATCCTCCTATTTCCCTCCCTTATGTCTGTGACTGGGTACCTCTCTCAGTATATGCTCAAAGGGTATCAAGTCTCTACCTGGGAGCCTGCTATCCTTCCTCTGAGTGCGACCAGGCCTCCTCATCAAGAGGACGTTGTCAAATATGGGGCACCAGAGTTCTTGTGAAAGTCAGTCCCCGCTCTCCACTCAACTGTGGAGAATGTCCCGTCCATTAGTTAGATCTGGGTAGGGGTTCGATGTTTACTGTATATATTGTCCTTGGTTGGTGCCATAGTTATTATTATTGCTCTTATTTAACAACCTAAAATTTTTGGCCTAAAAATTTCTTCCTAAAATCTAAATAATTTAAGACTAATTTGAAGTCTGTAACTGTCAAGTTTTTGACCCCATCAAGGTTTGAGAACAAAATATTACCTTAGTATGTAAGAAGTATAAGCAAGCAGTTTACAAAATAGAGAATTGACAGACAGCTGACTGCCTTGATAGTCACCCAGAATTTATGTATAGTGTTAAAACACAATCTTCAGCCTTCTAAGCCAGAATATCTGACAGACATATTTCTGAAGCAAGAATCAGGAAGGACTTGCTTACCCTGTCTTGACAGAGCTTAGCAGTTGACTTTGCCTGTGTCCAAGTTCTGCCCATTGTCTGCTGATGGAGTAAGTACATTTCTTTGCTCAGTTGCAACTTGCCATTTTTAAAGCAAACTCCTAAGGAAGATTCTTCAATGTTCATCATCTTCTTTCATGTCAAAGTGGGTGCTGCCAGCAACTGAGATATCTCATTATCAGAAAATCCATAAAATAATAAAACATTTTTAAATGCACTTTATGGCTGGTCTCTGAGCCCTTTGAAGACCATCTGTATATTTGCACATATTTATATAGTGCTTAATAATTATCTACCTTTCTCTAGTATATATTAATACACAAATGGTTCTTCCTAGTTACTTACTATGAGTTTAGCCTAGGATATATATTTATGTGATGAGCTAAACTAGTATCTGACATGACCATGAATTTGATTGGCTATTAACTTGCATTACCTAATTATCCTAAAGAGTTTCTAATAGCAGCTTTTAGAAGGACTGGAAGTAAACCTTCTCTTTATGAATCAATTGTATAGATCCAATATGTTACATAAAAGTTGAAACATATGTGCATATGTGTATCAAAATAACTTTAATTTTTATCAATATACAATAATCTATACCAAAGTATCAAAAGTAACCATAGTTCCGTATCAAGGTACAAAATTCCAGACTATTATAAACAATAATAACCTTATTTTATATCAACATAGAAAATATTAGAGCAGTGTTAGATTATCAGTTCATAAAATGATTTTTTATTTAAGAGCAGATTCAATAATCTACCCTTTTTTTCCTATTAATCCTATATTATTCCTAAATCCTGACCCCATTGCTTCTGAAAACCTTTCCCAGTACCTAATGAAAGAAAGGATAGAGAAAAGGAAAGATAAATCCGTGAGTCTGTTTCTATACCTTGTCTTTTCCCCAATCAAGACCATTAACAACTTGTAACTAAATCCTTTTAATGATAAGATTCCATCAGCACTAAAACACAAATTTAAATGTTTAGTTTAGTTTTGGGGCTTTTTGTTTGTTTGTTTGTTTGTTTGTTTATTTGTTTGTTTGTTTTTGAGCCACTTGACTGAGTCAGGATTTTGTGTGTGTGTGTGTGTCTTCCTGTGTGTGAACTTGGACCCAGCTTCCTGTGCTATGCTATGCTTGGTCATGCACAGCTGTCCTTCTCTGACACACAGGTCAAGCCTTAAAGGGCTAAGCCTCCTGCCATGGCCTACCAGATAGGAAGGGGTGGTCCTGCAATGTTGTCAGCTGTTTGTGGGCTTCTCAATGGGATCCCTGCTGCTCTGCTGGCTGCTCCAGATAATGTGGACTCTGCTGGCTGTGACTGGACTTGCTGGAGAGACTGCTGCACAGCTCTGACCACTACCCACTGAGCCATGTGTTCACAGACCACCTCCAATAAGACGGCAGCTTTTAAAAATTGGATAACCAGGAGCTTTGTTTAAAGAGGCTGAGTTCTGCTTCACCTCTCTGCAATTTGCTGCTCCTTTCCAGTTTTTTAGTTAGAAAATTCTTGTTTCCAGCTGTTTTTTCTGGACCTATTTGTGCCACTATTTTCAGAAGCTTATTGTCTTCAGGCTACTTTTAAAAAACATAGCTTTGAAGCTTTTTTGCAGGGGGGGTTGTGAGGGTGGTGAGCTTTCTCTCTCTGTCCTGGACTTTTAGCAAGTTAGTTTGGATTTTATGTCCCATGAACGGTATGTCATTATGTTGTGGGGGAGTTTCCCAGGGCCAATGCTGTGGAAATAAGCACTCAGACTTAAAATGTATTTACACGTTTCTGGCCATATAGCTTGGCTCTTCTCTGACTAATTCATAACTTAAATTAATCTATTTATACTCATCTATATTCTGCCACGGTCTGCTTACCTCTGCTCAGGTATCAAGCATCTTTCCTCACATCTTCACCATTCAATCTTTAATATCTAGATATCCCAGAATCCTTTCTGGCTGCCAGATGTCCACCTTCAATTCTATCTTTTTCTATAGGCCGTTTGTACTTTTAGTGACAGGTGTTGAATTGTACAAAACAAAAGGTATTCTTTATACATTTAGGACTTTTCTAAAAAACCCAGAAATAATTTTCTCAGGAAAAGATATAAAATGTGTCATAATGCAGGATGTCCTCAAAATGCAACATGCAGAGGATAAAACTTGAACAACACAGAACAACAGTGATAACAGCATTGGGCTCTGCTTTGTGCAAATGGTGACTGATTTATTAAATAAACAGAATGAGCTAATTAGCCAGAAAGCTATAATATAAATACAGGCGTTTTGGAAGCGTTACGGGAGCAGGAAGGGAAGGAGAGAGGGTAGACAGGTAAGGAAAAGGGGAGTCCTAGAACCAAACTGTCCAGTTGATATAGTGAATCTCAGAGAGAGGGGAAGCCCCGCCCCTATGTAGAGGGATGGCCCTGCCAGCCACAGCCTGCAGCAGGACCTAACAATGACAAACAGCTGTGCTGGCTTCATGACTTTCATCATTTCCAGTGGATGTGGTTGTGCCAACTGAGATGACTTTAAAAATGTTTCCAGTATCTCATGTACTTCAATATATATTCCTGCATCTCTTCTAGCTCCTCCATTTCCTAAAGAACACCCTACAGAAAGATCGTGTGAGAGGTCACATCATATTGGATGGGAGAAGAGACTTAGATTCAGAGTATGACATTTTCAATATTTGGAATTTTCCAAAGGGCATGGGATTAAAGGTCAAAGTAGGAACATTTTCTCTGAATGCGCCCCAGGGTCAGCAGTTCTCTTTATCTGAGGAGATGATTCAATGGCCGATGCAATTTACAAAGGTGGGTTGTGACATATCTCACTGCTTTGACCTTTCATAAAAGTAAATATAACTCTCAGGAAAATAATCCTTGGAGATCCATTTCATACCAATCAAAATACAACCACCAATAATAAATTAATCACAGGATGTCCAACATAGAATAGTTTCTCATTCCCTGACTCTGATCAATGGTTTTTTATCAGTTTTTAAAAGTTTTTCCTAAATTTTTATTAATACTTGCACAGTTCTTATGAATAGAGTGTCTGTTAGATTTCAGTCACTGCCTCAAAACACTGATAAAATGTTTATTTTTGTCATCCAGATGAATAAATTTCGGTGAGGGTATAATGGCATTTTTGTTTTCTCCGTTTTCAATAGGTAGGATAGCATGTTGTGTGTATGAGTGTGTGTGTGTGTGTGTGTGTGTGTGTGTGTGTGTGTGTGTGTGATACTTGCTTTGCTGCATCAGATAGTTGACAAAATCAAGTAAAGGAAATACAGTTTTG
Source organism: Acomys minous (assembly GCF_964271855.1). Classification (NCBI taxonomy): domain Eukaryota; kingdom Metazoa; phylum Chordata; class Mammalia; order Rodentia; family Muridae; genus Acomys; species Acomys minous. The sequence continues at coordinate 483,331 of NC_140500.1, forward strand.
ATTTAGATGACACTGTGAGCATGTATTTATATGTTAGTGCAGGGAGAATAATTTAGGAGTCAGAGGAGGTGATTACATCATAGTCAGAGACCAAAGAATATGGCTGCTCCCTTCTATCTTTTTTTTCATTCTGTCAGTCACAGTAGACAGTGAAATACTGATGCCCATTTTCCACCTCAAGTAAATATCTCATAAAACTCCTTACAGATGCATAACATTTGTTTCCATGATGAACCCAAACAATGCAAAGATGTCAATGAACTTTGCCAACCATATAGAGTATAAAAGTCCCCACTACTAACCAGTAAGTACAGAGACAGGTTCGCCAAAAAACATACTGCAACCTTCTAGAACACTACTCTAACAGTGGCTTGATTGTATAGGACCAAGTCTTAAGCATGTGTCCTATGCAGAATCAAAGCTGCTGCCAAAATTAAAAACACCAAAATACATTACCTCCATTTGTCAGTGTAAGCATTGGGTAACTAACTATTTGATGATACTCAGAAATTCTCTATTTACTCTAAATTTTCACAAAAGTCCAGAGCATTTTCTAATAGCTGTTATTTCTCTCAGATCCCTCAGTCTGTGTGCAGTGAGAGCTGTAGGCCTGGACTCAGGAAAGCTGCCCAGGAAGGCAGGGCTGCCTGCTGCTTTGATTGTATTCCTTGTGCAAACAATGAGATTTCCAATGAGACAGGTAAAATCTTGTTTACAGAGAACTCTCAGACTTGATCACAAGAGTCTGCAATACTTAAGCAAAAGGAGAGAGATGGGAGAGAAGTAAGAGATAAACTTTTGTTCCTTGGCTATAAAATTTGAGCATTGCTGTTACTTTTCTTTCCTTTGAAGAGACACAGCTTAGACACTGAAATCATCTTGACTTACATTGTTGCTCCACTGCAGACACTGTTCCCTCAGGTGACCTGTTTTGCACTAAAATTAGCAGTCTGCTTCATTTCACCAAGAACACAGTGTTTGTCACAACATTTCTTTATGTTTTCACACCATGCTCAATCACACGTAGTATTCTTTTAAGGCTTGGATTTCTCACATTCTCTTTCTGATTATTCCCTGTACAAGTTTGTATTGTTTTACACCATAGGTGACTGAAGAGTTGTATTTATTTCCCTATTTCTTATAATTTATTTCATCATGATTAAGTTTCATTTGTTTAACTGAAGATAGATTTCCTATAGTCTGCTCTTTTTTAATCTGTCTCCCTTTTATTAAACATAGACTTTTCTCTCATACAACATAATCTGCATATATTTTCCTCTCCATACACTTCTCCCAGTTCCTTTCCATCTCCTTTTTTTTTTTTAAATCAGGAAGGCACTCCTTATCTGTCTCTCAGAAAAGAATAGGATTTAAAATTTTTATTATACTTTATTCAGATTATAGCCTGATTGATTCCCACTCTCTTGCATCTTCCTATTTCCACTCTCACTCCCTCTTCTCTCTTCTTCCCCTCCCATAGACTTCTGACAGAAGGAGATCCTTCCCCACTATATGACTATAGCCTATCAGTTCTCATCCAGATAGCTTGCTTGCCCTGCCTTTGTGTGCCTGCAGTACCTTCCCACCTAGGGGAAGTGATCAAATTGAGGGTAACAGAGTTCATCTCTGAGGCAATCCCCACTCTCCACACAACCATGGAGAATGGGCTGTGCATTGGTTATATATGAACAGGGAGTCTAAGTTCACTGTAATGCATTGTCCTTTGTTGGTGCATCAGTTTGTACAGGTTCCCCAGGTCCAGATCTGCCAGCCTTGATGGTCTCTTTGTGGGGTCCCTGAACCCTCTTAGTCCTTTCATCCACCCATTCTTCCATACCACCCAGAGTCCAGAAGTGAGTCCTAGCATCTGTCCTGATGCCCCAGCTGGATGGAGTTTCTCAGAAGACTTCTATGGTGGGAAAATATCCACCTATTCTAAGTATATAGAAATATAACATAACAAAACAAACTAAAATGTAATAAGTTAAAAAACAAAATTATCATATTGAAGTTGCAGAAGAGAACGCAACCAAAAAATAAAATCCCAAGTGAGTGCACAAGAATCAGAGACTCACTTGTTTACACATTCAGGAGTCCCATAAAAGTACTAAACAGAAAAAAAAAGAAAAAAGAAAAAAAAAGTACTAAACAGGAAGATATAGTGTATACACAGGGAACCTAGTCCAGACCTGTGTTGGCTTGTGATTCCTGCTTTAGTTTCTGTGTGTTCACATAAGAGTTGCATAGTTGTTTTTACACAATCATGTTCTTCTGGTGTCCTCTTTTCTGTCTATCTCCCCTACTCCTTCTGTTCCATCTTTTATTAGGTTCCATAGTCCTGAGAGGAATGGATAAAGACCTCTCACTTTAGCTGTGTGTTCCAAAGTTCTCTCTCTCTCCCCTCCTTCCTTCCCTGTCTCTGTCTTTCTGTCTTTGTCTCTCTCTGTCTCTGTCTCTGTCTCTGTCTCTCTGTCTCTGTCTCGGTCTCTCTCTCTCCGTCTCTCTCTCTCTGTGTCTCTCTCTGTCTCTCTCTCTCTCTGTCTCTCTCTCTCTCTGTCTCTCTCTGTCTCTCTCTCTGTCTCTCTGTCTCTCTCTCTGTCTCTCTCTGTCTCTGTCTCTCTGTCTCTCTCTCTGTCTCTCTCTCTGTCTCTCTCTCTGTCTCTCTCTGTCTCTCTCTCTGTCTCTCTCTGTCTCTCTCTCTGTCTCTCTCTCTCTCTCTCTCTCTCTCTCTCTCTCTCTCTCTCTCTCCAATATCTGGATGTGGGTCTCTGTGTTTGTTACCTTCTTCTGCAGTAGGAATGGAGGGGCCACTGTGATGATGGATGAATAAGACTCTGATTTATGAGTATGTTGGAATATAATTAAGAGCCATTTTTGAGACCAGTAATTTCACTTTTATTCAAAATCTCTGGGTTGTCTAGTCTCTGGTTGTTAGTTGCTCAAGTAGCTTCAGGAATGGGTTCCATCTCATGGAGTAGACCTTGCATCAAATCAGATATGGATTGGTTACCACCTCCAGGTTTGTGCCACCTTAAACTTGGCATATTTTGCAGGCAGGACTAAATGTAGGTCCAAAGTTTTGTGGTTGGGTTGGTGTTGATGCTCAACTTTTGGCAGCCTATAGAGTGCCTCTCTGTGTCACAGCAAAGGAACATGGGTTTGAGGGTAACATGTAGCACCATTTTGATCTCTCCATGTTCAATGTGTTGTGTTGTGTTGTCTTCAGCAATGGGGGCTTACTGTCAGTTTTTGCAGATCTACCTATTGTCTTGGAAAAACCCTGGGTTTTAGAGGATTTTCATAGCACCTTTTTATCCAACAAATCAAATTCATGAAAACTATACCCAGCACTGGAAGCTGAATTTGTTAACAAGAGATGGATACTTGGGATTATCTCTCCCTCATTATATAGAGTCTTTGTTATGAACACCTTCATATTTAATAGGAAGTTTCCACTGCATTAGGTTTTGACATTGCCCCTCAAATGCCCCTCGTTTCTAGCTTTCTTTGTTCTCATGATCTCCATCAATCCCATCTCATCTCCTCTTTCCTATCTGTCCCTCCTATTTCATACCCTCTGGATCAAATCCCCCCATAAAAATATTCTATTTCCTCCCCCCACACATCAGGACCGTGTATATCCTCTTCTACTGAGTCTGGGCAAGGCAGCCACACCAGACTGAAGTTATCAAAAAGCAGGCCAAATAGGCCATGCCAGAGACAACTCCTGCTCCCCTTACTAGGGGTCCCCTATAAAGACTAAGCTGCCATTTGGGTACATGTATGTAGGTGGCCTAGGTCCAGTGCAGGCATGGTCATTGATTGAGGCTTTAGTTTCTATCTGACCCCGTGGACCTAGGTTATTTGACCCTGTGTATATTCTTATGGCATTCTTATTCCTTCCAGATCTTTCTATCCTAACCCCTACTTTTCCACAAGGCTTTCTGTGCTCAGTTTAATGTTTGTTTGTGAGTCTCAGCACCTGTTTTGTCCTGCTGCTGTATGGCACCTCTCCAAGGACAGCTGTGTTAGGCTCCCATCTGCAAGCATAGCAGAATATCATTAATAGTGTCAGGGGTAAGCTTCTTCCCATGGGGTGGGTCTCAGGTTGTGCTAGGCATTGGTTGGACATTGCCTCAATCTCTGCTCCAACTTTGTCACTGCATATCCTATCAGCAGGGCAAACCTGGTGTAAAGTTTTGGTGGGTGAATTGTTGTTTCTCTCCCTCCACCAGAAGTCCTGTCTAGACAGAAGGTGGCCTCTTCAGTCTCCATGACTCCTGATACTAGGAGTCTTAGCTAGAGTCACTCCCATATTCTCTCAGAAACCTACCCTGTCATAGGGCTCTAGTTTATCTCAGTGATGCCCCACCACAGTTTCTCTTCTCTCTCCATGACATCTGGCTTCCCACTTTCACTTCCACACATCTAATCTCCATCTTCAGTTTCCACCAAACTCTGTCTCCTGCCCTATTCCCTGTTTTCAACCAGATTAGTGCTCTATTCTATTTCTCCTTCTGAGTGAGATTCAAGCACCCTCCTTTTCCCCTCCTTCTTACTTAGCTTCTTATGGTCTATGAAATGTAGTATGTTTATCCTGCACTATGTGGCTAGAATGTGTTTATAAGTGAGTACATACCAAGCGTCTTTCTGGGTCTGGATTACCTCACTAAGGATGATCTTTTCTAGTTCCACCCATTTGCCTACAAATTCCATGGTTTCCTTGTTTTAAATAGTAGAGTATTATTCCATTGTGTAAGTGGACCACATTTCTATTATCCATTTTTAAGTTGAGGGATATCTGGATTATTTCCAGTTTCTTGCTATTAAGAACAAGGTTGCTGTAAACATAGCTTATCAAAGGCCCTTGTTGTACAGTGGGCTATCTTTTGTGTGTATGCACAAGAGTGGTATAGCTGGGTCATGAGGTAGAACTGGTCCCAATTTTTTGATGAAGCACAAGTTTGGTTTCAAAAGTGCCTGTACATGTTGCACCTCGACCAGAAACGGATGAGGGTTCTCCGTGTTCCACATCAAGGTCACCATGTGCTGTCTCTTGAGTTTTATATTTTAGCCATTCTGACAGGTGTAACATGAAACTCAGAGTAGTTTCTATAATGATTAATGATACTAAACACTTCCTTAATCTTCTCAGGGATTCAAGACTCCTCTGTTGAGAATTCTGTTTCATTCTGTACCCCATTTTTGATTGAGTTATTTGGTTGGTTAATGTTTAGTTTCTTGAGTTCTTTGTACATTTTGGACATTAGCCCACTGTCAGAGGCAGGATTGGTGAATATTCTTCCAATCTGCAGCCTACCTTCTTATTCACCATAAAAGTTTTTGAAGTCAAAATAAAAATCAAAATTCTGAGGAATAGAATATTCAAAACTTTGTTTTGAATAACTAGAAATATTTCAATAGTTCTTTCTAAATATGTTAAACATACAATGCTATAGCTAAATGTGGCAACATATGATTAGTGAAGAATTTAAGGTTTAAAATGTGAGGGTATTTATTATCTCAAAATCATTCAGAGTATAAACTAAATTAGAGAAACAAAGTTATTTTTGAAAATAATTGAATATGGATCCAAAAATTGAAACATTTAAAAAAGAAATTTCAAAAAATACTAGCCATAATCTACAAAATACATATCCAGACTTGTACTCATTACATAATATTATGTCATAAAAGAAATGCTCAACCTCCTTAATCATCAGGGAAATGCAAATCAAAACAACTCTGATGTTCCATCTTATACCCATCAGAATGGCTAAGATCAAAAATTTAAGAGACACCACATGCTGGTGAGGATATGGGGAGAGAGGAACACTCCTTCATTGCTGGTGGGAATGCAAACTAGTACAGCCACTTTGGAAAGCTATCTGGTGCTATCTCAGAAAAATGGGAATAGGGCTTCCTCAAGACCCAGCTATTCCACTCCTTGGAATATACCCAGAAGATGCTCCAGCACACAACAAGAAAATTTGCTCAGTCTTATTCATAGCAGCCTTTTTCATAATAACCAGAACATGGAAACAGCCTAAGTGACCCTCAGTAGAAGAATGAATAAAGAAACTGTGGTACATATACACTATGGAATACTATTCAGGTTTTAAAAACAAGGAATTTCCGAAATTTGTGGATAAATGGATTAAGCTAGGAATGATCATAATGAGTGAGTTAACTCAGATGCAGAAAGACTCAAATGGTATATACTCACTTATATCTGCATATTAGCCCAAGGGGCATGTCCCGTGAAAGCCTTCACTTACCAGGAAACTGAGACAGAGGGGAGGACATCCTATTGGGACTCTAGATGAGAGAAGCATAGGAGAATGGCAAAGTAGAAGGATCCAGAGGGTCATAGAAACTTACAAGTAGAACATTATGATAGGCAGATTTGGGCCCAGGGGTTCTGCTCAATCTGAGGCACCAGCCAAGGACAATACAGGCCGTAAACTTTAAACCCCTACCCAGATCTAGCCAAGGGTCAGAACATTCTCCACAGTAAAGTGTAGAGTGTGATATGACTTTCTCACATACTCTGGTGCCTCATCTTTGACCATGTCCCCTGGAGGGGGAGACCTGGTGGCACTCAGAGGAAGGATAGCAGGTTACCAAGAAGAGACTTTATACCCTATGAGCATATACAGGGGGAGGTAATCCCCCTCAGGAACAGTCATAGGGGAGGGTAATAAGAGGAAAATAGGAGGGAGGGAGGAATGGGAGGATACAAAGGAGGGGATAACCATTGAGATGTAATAAGGATAAGTTAATAAAAATAAAAAATAAAAATAAAAATAAACTATAAAAAATAAAATGAAAATATACAATGTAATCTTAAATTATTCTTATGAACTATAAAACATATGCAAAAAAGTCACAAATTAAGAGAAAGGAAACATAAAAAGGAAAAGCATTGTGTTTCTTTGATTTTGTCAACATGGGCCAAGAGGGCTGGCTGTATTGATTTGAAGTGATTCATAGAGTAATTAAATATCTGCCTCTGAAACAATAAAGGAAGTCAATTCAGGAAGCATTTCAATGATCTAAGGCTGAATAGCAGCTTAAGTGAAAAGGAACACCTGAGGATTAAGTCAAAGTAACTTTCCTTTCTGAACAGATAAGGACCAGTGTTTGAAGTGTCCAGAAAGTCATTATGCTAACTCAGAAAAGAACCATTGCCTACAGAAATCTGTGAGCTTTTTGGCCTATGAACACCCCATGGGGATGGCTCTCACCACCACAGCACTGTTCTTAGCTGTACTCACAACTGTGGTACTTTTCATCTTTGTGAAGCACAGAGACACACCCATTGTCAAGGCCAATAATCGGGCTCTCAGCTACACCCTGTTATTGACACTCATCGCCTGTTTCCTCAGTTCCCTGCTCTTCATTGGACAGCCCAACACAGCCACCTGCATCATGCAGCAGACAGCATTTGGAATATTGTTCACTGTGGCTCTCTCCACAGTCTTAGCCAAAGCTATCACAGTGGTTCTTGCATTCAAGGTCACTGTTCCAGCTAGAATGGTGAGGTGGTTAATGGTATCAAGGGCCCCTAACTTCATCATTCCCATCTGCACACTGATCCAAACTGTTCTCTGTGCAGCTTGGCTGTTTACCTCTCCACCCTTTGTTGATCAAGATGCTCATGCTGAACATGGTCACATCATCCTTGTGTGCAACAAGGGTTCAGAGGTTGCCTTCCACTGTGTCCTGGGATACCTCTGCTCCTTGGCACTTGGGACCTACACCATGGCCTTCTTGTCCAGGAATCTTCCTGACACTTTCAACGAAGCCAAGTTCCTGTCATTCAGCATGCAGGTATTCTTCTGTGTCTGGGTCACCTTCCTCCCTGTCTACCACAGCACAAAGGGGAAGGTCATGGTGGCTATGGAAGCCTTCTCTATCTTGGCTTCCAGTACAGCTCTCCTTGGCTTGATCTTTGCCCCAAAATGTTACATCATTTTGTTAAGGCCAGATAAAAACTCCTGTTGTGACATTAGACACAAGAAGGAAAAGTCTTTTAAAATTTAGTTAAAAATTTAGTTAAAAAATAAAATTAATCTTTGTTAGTAAATGTAACACAAGGATTGGAACTAGTGCCACACCATTACAATTTTAAGATTCAAGAGTGATAGTATTTGATTATATGGGTATAATCCTTCATTAATTGTACTAAAGTGTCTTTATACTGGAAACACTAATTTTATTTTATGCTTGAGATTCATGTTATACTTTTTTAATATAATAGGAGTTTACTAAGCATCCTTTGTTGTCTTGCTGCCCCATTAGTAAAACAGTGTGGATAACTCATGAATATTTGCCTTCCTGTGTCTACAAAGGGCTGGTGGTAAAGATTTGTAACTGTGTCCAGCCATGCAATACTCATTTTGTCCTCCCATGATAAAAGATTAAATATCATGGGAATGTTTTTATATGTTTCAGACTCACGAAGATTCTATTGTGTAAATTGAATATTGTTATAACTGATTGTCCTTCAACCATTAGTTTAACAGGTTCTCATTTTCAATGATTTTCAGATGAATATTCATGGTTTAAAATTATAGTAAAACTTTCTATTCTCATGTCTAATTCTTTTGATACATGAAGGAAAATGAATCTTCTTATTTGGCTGACCTACATAAATACCTGACTGATAACTAGTAATTGTTTAGATGCCTACAGCTCAGGAATAGGATGTACATAACTCATCCAGTAGTTATAGGCTGTTATTAAAAGAAGGCATTGTGCAAAAATATCTTTTAATTGCCTGATGTAATTGTCTTCTTGGAGGATAACTGCCTCTGTCTCCTTACCAAGGCCTAGGCCAGGAAGCTTCTAGCCTCCATACCAATTAATCTAGACCTAATTTTTTTTCAGGCTCTCAGACTAACTTCTGGATAAGCTCAAATTTTCTTGTTCCTTCTAAACTCTTGCTGGCTGGTTCAACTCAATTCTTCTGGCTCAAAATCCACTCCAAGCTGCTTGGTTCAATTTGCCTTCTCTCTGCATCTGACAAATTGCTCTGCTTGGCCTCAAACTAACTCCAGCAATCTGTTCTAATCTTATGGTTCCTTCACATTTTCTTGCTCATTCCATCTTTACCTGTGTCTAGCTTGTTTTCTCTTCAACCTGTCTCTATAAAACTTTCCTGGCAAAATGCCTCTGAATGCCACTAACTAAATGCCCACAAACTCAAATCCACTGCACAAACAAGCCATTCACTGACTCAACCAGGGTGACCTCAGTTTAGCAACAAACTTTGCTGGGTAGATGGAGTAATTAAAACTTTATAGCAAAGGTACTATAAAGATTATACATATAATTAAAAATTAAATTTGTTTCTTAGGCAACATTAACTGCCTTAGACCTGGTTCCCCATAGCAACCAGCCACATACTTGACTTATTCAAGGGTGACAAACATCCCTGCTTTCACCGTTCTTTGACACCAACAACCAATGAGCCCTTTTATCCTATCAACAACCACTTTATAATGTCTCCTTAGCTTTCTGTGATCCACAACAGCCAGTCCACATCCTTATATCCAATTCCTCTCCCACAGTACTTGGAGCCTCATACCAACCTCAGGGGATCCTACAATGACTCTATATGCCTACAGAAGGGCCATGTTGATTACTACTTCAGATTGACACTTTAATCACCAAGATAAGGACAGGAAAAGAGTGTACCTTACAACTCATAGGCAAAGGATTTGACAAGATTAATTTACTCTTCTCCTACCTAGACATACAATGGCTCCTGACGAACCATGCGTCTTTCACTAATAGCCTCATCGGCTACTCAGGACAGATAGACAACCACTATTCAAAGGACAGACTGCAGGCAACCTTGTCGCTCCTTAGGTGGCTCACTCATCATTTATTCTCTCAATTTCCTGTCCCATGGGTCCTTATGGCTTTTACATATGGAGGCAGCAAGGAGCCACCTGCACAATATATCAAGGACACAATGATTCTGAGTCTTATTTTTACCTGTCACAGATAAATACCTCAATTCAAAGACCTGTATACCATTTTTAGGTCCTAACACACCTAAAACAACCATTAATTCATAATCAGATGTAGTGGATGTAAACATGTTTTTGTTTTGATCCCAAGTGTGGGATGTGAAACAGACTTCTGTGAGGGTTTGTAGTATTTTCCCACTGAAAACAGACTTCTGAGGGAACAAATGATGTTTGTCCACAGTAAGAGGAACTGCCTCTTGTTGGGTCATGGTCTTTGCCAACTGATAAACATCCTAGTATGGAGTCTGAGAGGAGATACACACACACACACACACACACACACACACACACACACATACACACACACACACACATACACACACACACACACATACACACACACACACATACACACACACACACATATATATATGTATACATACGTAATATAAATGTGTATTTGTTTGTATATATATGTTCACCACTCCACTTCAAGACACTCCTAGCGACAACCACTCCAGTGAAGGCTTTGAGGCTCCAGGCTCCATCTGCTGCTCTGGGTTCTAACAACTATGCTTGCAGTCACCTTCTCTGAATTGCTGGTTTACTGTTTAAATGGTCTATTAGAATTCTGCCAACTATGCCAGTGGAATTGCTCCAAGGAACTGAGCTTAAAAAGGTCTCTTTCTTTGTTTCCTATTGATCTTTTTTCTCACCTATCTCGAGAAAGTGGGTTGGAAGGGATGTATAAGCATTAAAGAACCCCAAATAAAGTAGTATTTGAAAAGTTTAAAGCTTACATTCAGACACCATGTATACCATCAACCTACTTTCCTGTCTAGCCTGCTCCTATATCAAGCTTTAAGATAACCAACTTTCTCACCTATTAATAAAAATTGCAAAACCACTCAAGCCATATATGGTCACATTTATCCTTCTCTCTGACGGTAATGCTTTAGCCAATAAGATTGCCAAAGCTGGGGTCTTTCCTCTGTCAAACTTCACTGCTGAAGTCTTCAGCTAACCCATATCAACCTGAAAGAGCTACTACTTAAATTCCCCAATACCCCCTCAAGTACCTTAAACACATGCTTAAAACTTTTTCTTCTTATGTTTCCTTAACCAGCACTCCTGCTATACCATTGGGCACCAATCCCAGAGGCCTTAAGTCTAAGGCAATCTGGCAGACTGATGTGTCCATCCTTCTGTAGATAAATGTTTGTATATACTGTCTTAGACTATATCCATTTCACTTGAGCTACAGCATAGACTATTAAAAATTCAAAAAATAAAAAATAAAAATCTCATGATCTCCTCTTTTACTCTTCTAAGGATGCCTCTCCAACTCAAAACTAATGAAAAGTGGCTTTCTATTTTATTTATTCATTTATTGGTTTTTTGAGACAGGGTTTCTCTGTGTAGCCTTGACTGTCCTGATCTCACTTTTGTAGACCAGGGTGGACTCAAACTCACTGCATTCTGCCCCCCTATGCCTCCCAAGTACTGGGATTAAAGGTGTGTGCCACCACTGCCTGCCAAAACTGGCCTTCAAAGCCACCAATTACAAATTTCGCAAAACTTAGAAAATTATCCACCACACTGGCATCCCTCACAATCCTCTGGGCCAAGCCAACATTGAAAGATCACATCAATTCAGGCAAGGTGGCAGCGCTAAGTGCCTACCTTATCTGAGTAAATAAAGATCAGACACTGCAAATCTGGTGAATAACCTGGCCATTGACTCCAAAATGCCCAAACTGGAGAGGAGACACACAGCTCACTCCCAGTGCCTCCACACTTACATGAATATCTCCCAGGCCCAGGAGTAGTTCAATGTCGTAGGCTTGCAATTCCCTAAGATTTCTGCCTCCTGCAACATGGTCACAGTGCCAGGGAAGTTCTACTCCCTCAAATAGAGCTTGTATTTCTCCTGCTTCCCAGAGGAGCAGATTCTAGATGTGGAGGGGGTAGAAGACAGAATCCTAATCACCAAAACACAACTCTGTTTGGCTCCTCAGTAGGGACAGACTTGAAAATAGGATAATACAGGAGCCAGATCCCAGGATGGCAGAACCTAGTTGAACCTAAGTGTCCCTGAAAGCTCAGCAACTGCTTGGCCAGCAATGCACAACCTTGCAGGACCCTGTGCTTTCCACATACTCAAACTCAAGTCCCCAGTTCCAGAGCTCAGTGTCTACTGGGCCTACAATTATCAGTGTGGCTGGATTAAGAACACAACCTCCAGAGGCTTTCAGATCCAGCCTTCCATTCAGTTCTTTCCCTGAATGCAGGGGACATCTCAGGAGCTGGGGACACATACTTGCAGTTGTCTCTGAACTGTCTCCCAGGTCCAGGTATGCTAAACGAAACAAGGATGGTGGTCCCTTGTGCTCTTCACCTGCTCAAGTTCAGGTCCCCAATTCCAGGGCTCAGTATGTGCTTGGCCAGCAATCTTAGGAGAAGTTAAATCAAAAATACCAATGCAGTTTTGTGTTCCTCCGGACTTCTCCCATCCTGAAGGTGACCCTGTTCTCCAGTGACTTGCAGATGCTGCCTTCCAGCCTTTAGTTAAGCTCTTTGCAGGACTGGAGGGGAAATCCTGGAAGCTGAGGACACACAATTACAAATTTCCTCCTTGAAGCTGTCTCTCAGGTCCATGAATCCCACATGATCTCAAGATATTCTGAGTTTTGTGCCTACTTAGACAAGGATCCCCAGTTCCAGTGGTACTCCACTCCTGCAATCAGGCCTCAGATTCGTGCCCCTTCTTGAGGACCTCAGTGGACAACAAAGGCCTGAGAAAGAAAACAGGGTACAGGAGCTTACATCCAATGCCACAGATAACCATATGGCTAAAGGCCATCATACCAACACAATTAACCTGAACCAGGGCAACATAGATGCACCAAAAACCCCAAAACACTGAATATGCTAATGCAGCTGAAACACAAGAAAATGACCTTAAGACTATGCTTATGAAGTTGTTATAGACATTGTAAGAAGAAATGAATAGATTCCTCAAGGAAATGGAGAAAATGCAATAAAACAGAATAACATTAATAAAAATTTTAAAGACCTGAAAATGGAAATAGAATCAATAAAGAAAAAACTAACAAAAACCAACCAAAACAAAACAAAGCAAAAGACAAGGGAAAAAACCTGGAGATGGGAAACTTAAAGACGATAACAAGAACCATTGGAAGTAAGAATCACAAACAAAGTTTCAGAGATGGGGGAGAGAATCTCAGTAATAGAAGCTAGAATTGAAAAAATTGATTCATTGGTGAACGACAATAGTAAAGGAAAAGGTTTCCTGACATAAAACATCTACAATATCAAGGACATCATGAAAAGAGGAAACCTAAAAATAATGTGAATAGATGAAAAGGAAGATTCCAGGCTCCAAGGATCATAAAATATTTTCAAGAAAATCATAAAAGAACATTTCCCCAACATAAAGAAAGAGATGCCTTTAAACACACAAGAGGATTATAGAACACTAAATAGATTAGACCATAAAAGGAATTCCTCTTGTCACATAATAATCAAAACACCAAACCTAAAGAACAAGAAAAAAATATTGAAAGTATCAAAAGAAAAAGGCCAAGCAGCATATAAAGGCACACCTATCATAAGCACTCTTGACTTCTCAAGAGAAACTGTGAAAAGTAGAAGGGCCTCAGCAGATGTCATGAAGACACTGGGAAAGAATGGGTGTCAGCCCAGACTACTATAACCAACAACACTTTCAATCACCAAAGAGGAAGAAAACAAGATATTCCAAGACAAAATCAAATTTAAACAATATATATGCATCACCCCAGCCCTACAGAAGATATTAGAAGGATAACTTCCACCTTCCTAGACAAATGAACTATATCCAAGAAACCACAGGATATAGATAACTTCATAATAGCAAAAGCCAAAAAGGCAAGCACACAAACTGCTACTACCACTAACACCACAATAAAGGGAACTAACAATCATTGTTCATTAATATCTATCAACATCAATGGACAGAACTCTTAATAAAAAGACACGGGCTAACAGAATGGTTCTGTAATCAGGACCCAAAATTCTGCTGCATACAGGAAACACACCTAAGCAACAAAGTTAGACCTCACCTCAAAGGAAAGGGCTGGAAAAAGGTCTAAGAAGTAAGCTTCAGTAGCCATCCTAATATCGAATAAAATTGACTTTCAACAAAAATTAATTGAAAGAGATGGAGTAGGATGTTTCATTCTCATCAAAGGAAAATTCCACCAAGAGTACATCTCAGTCCTGAACTTCTATCTTCTATGCCCCAAATACAAGATCACTCTCATTTGGGAAAAAAATAGAAAAGTTTATATTACATAGGGATCTCCACACATTAGTAGATGGAGAATTTAACAATCCACACTCATCAATAAATAGATCATCAAAAAAGAAACTAAATGAAAAAAAATAATGGAATTAACAGAGGTCCTGAATCAAATAGACCTAATAGATCACTACAGAACTTTTCACCCAAATACAAAAGAACTTACTTTCTTCTTAAGATCACACAGAACCTTCTCCAAAACTGACTGCATAGTCACTCACAAAACAAATCTCAACAGATATAAGAAGATGGAAATAGCTCCTTCTTTCTTGTCAGACCACCATGGATTCAAGCTGGAACTCAACAACAACAGAAAGCCTACAAATTCATGCAAACTCATTGCACGAGGTAGAGTGAGTAAGCTTCAGCAGCCCTGGAGAGTTGCATAGCGAAGCATTGCAGTAGAATGGCTCTGCGGCATATATGAGCTAATTCTAGGGAGGCATGTCATCTTGCATGAAGGTTTCGTGCCCCAGTGTCCTTCCCCCAGAAAAAACGGCACAGGGCCAGACCTCTCCGGATGAAGAGCTTAGGGGAGAGTTGTGTATGCAGGCCTGATATTTTGTTTGGGGATTTGACCTCTGTCTCCACTCTCCTTGTTGGGTGTCTTATTGCTTCTTAATAATAAGAAAAGGGGGAGATGTGGGAAGCGGCGCTCACATTCGCCATTACAAGATGGCGCTGACATCCTGTGTCCCATGCTGACAAACAACTAATCTGCGCATGTGCGAAGGGATTTTCCACTCGTTGTGCTCTGCCTCTCCCATGGCATCATCTCGCCCGATGAGCAACAGCCAATCAGGGACTGACACGTCCTAAGCGGAGGACAGTTTCCTATATAAGGGAGGGGTTTCTGCTGTTTGCTCTCTCTGTCTCCGTTTTACGTGTTGTAAGCTTATGCTCTCCCTCTCAAGAGGCATTAAAGCTTTACTGCAGAAGGATCCTGTTTGTGTGTGCAGCATCATTCTTGCTGACGAGATGATAACGCTAGCCACATATGGTGCCGAAACCCGGGAAGACCACACCATCGTCAGCACCTTCGGAGAGCCCCTGACTACAGGGAGGATTCAGAACTGCAGGGTTGGTAAGTTCGGAGAGGTATGCATATTTCTGAAATTCTTGGGCTGATTCTAGCTGTAATGTTTACTGCCGTAATTGTCAAGAGGGCAGTAGATGAAGGACAGGTCGCCCTAGAAGTTCAGGATAGCATGTCAGAAACCGAACATAGTGAGAGGTTGGGTGCGGGCGGGAAGAAGAATGCCCGTAAAAAGAAAAAAGCGGGCAGGAAGAAGAATGCCCGTAAAAAGAAAAAAGCTCAGGACCCTCCTGTAAAAGGAGTGCAACCCCCCTCAGGACCTAGTTCACCGCCAGGAAAAATATCGCAAAGGTTTTATCCTTTAAAGGATCTTGAGGCATTGAATATTGATAGCTCTACAAGCTTTAATACCTCTGACAATGAGACTCCTGATTCAGAGGAAGAAGCCGAATTAGAGGAAGAGGCAGTCAGGTATGAGGAAGAGAGATACCACCTAGACGAACGAGAGGGTAATAAACAACCCTCCCTCAATTTATCTCGTAGGGTGGTACCCACTGCTCCTCCACCCTATGAACTGCAGTCTGGATTTTCCTTCTGGCCGGAAAAGATTCATAAAAAATTACATAATTTTTTTCCTGTGTTTGAAACAGAGAACGGGGGTCGAGTCCATGCTCCAGTGGAGTTCAATCTAATAAAGGACTTGGCTGAATCTGTTCGCAAATATAGGGTTAATGCAAATTTCACCCTGGTAATGTTAGAAAGAATTGGCACTGGTGCCCTAACTCCTTCTGATTGGCAGATGGTGGCCAAGGCCGCACTTCCAGATATGGGCCAATATATGGAATGGAGAGCCCTGTGGTTCGAGGCCGCTCAAACACAGGCTCGAGCCAATGCCCTTGCACTTACCCCTGAACAGAGGGATTGGACCTTTGATTTGCTAACAGGTCAAGGTCAATTTACTGCAAATCAGATAAATTACCATTGGGGAGCTTATGCTCAGATTTCACAGACTGCAATTAAAGCCTGGAAAGCACTCTCTAAAAAAGGGGAAGCTAATAGGCACCTCACAAAGATTATTCAAGGCCCTGAGGAGTCGTTTTCCAATTTTGTGGCCAGAATGACAGAAGCTGCAGGGCGCATTTTTGGAGATATTGAACAGGTTGAGACAAGTTTTTCAGTCCGCGGTAAAGCGGGGGACGTGCGGAGACCCTTTAAAAGTGGGAAACTCTTCGTCATGTCTGATCAGGGTGGCTCAGAAAGGGCTGCTGAAAACTAAAGACTTGAGAGACTCATGCTAAAAATGGAGTCGCTCGCGCAGAAACAGCACGAGGAGGGTAGGAGGAGGAAGAAGGTGGAAGAGGCCACGCCCGAACGAGATAATCCACCATCTTGGTGTGCCTCGGAACTGGCACCGCCGCCTTATGCGGACACTTCACCTTTATCAGCACCACAGGGGAACTATCATTCTCTGTGCCCAGAGGTTTGGAAGCAGGCTCGTGCCGTCTTCCCAGTGTTTGAGGATGCCAACAGCAATGGCCATGATAATGGAGGAGCATTTGGTAATGCTACTCTCAGCTGGAATACATCTGACCTTTCTGAAACTTCTAACAGGTGATTCGGCTCAGATGCGAATGGAAATGTCAGGGTTATGCATTACATCTGTGCCATATAACAATTTTACATGTGCTGCTAATTTGTCTAAGAGTCTTTCAGCTTATCTCCAGGGGAACTGGTCCGCAGAGTTTGAAGAGATCTGTGCACTGCCGCCATTGTTACATGCGTGGATGTATCCACCGCTGAAGGCCTTGCCTCCTGGATTCAACAAGCTATGTATCATCTTAAGGAGTGGGCGGGTATCGGGGCTTTAGTTATGGCCCTTCTGATTATCAGCTTCCTCTGCCTTGTGTTCCTTCGACGCTTGGTCATATCCCGAAACAGAGACCGTGCCCTAATTGCACAAGCCTTCTATGCTATTGAGGCTGGACAGTCCCCTCAGGCTTGGCTGGCAGCCTTTAAGTCCTGATCCTCGTCACGTTCGGGGTGCAAGGCAAAGCACTGCACAGGAAGTACATTGTTTGCAGTTAATGGCTTCCTGGAGAGCACGTCTGATTGCATGTGGGCTGACACCCAAAATCCCACCTCCAGAAAAAGGTGTCGGTCGGGTCCAGAGCTAGGCTGGGGCCGAGCCCCTAGCTGAGTTCTGTTGTACATCAGTGGCCAAACTTCAGGGCGGGTTCCGCACATGATCAAGGTGAATAACCTGGGTTATGGATGGCCATACATCAGTGCCCTCTGGAGATCAGACCTCTACTCTCACCTGTTTCGTCCTGCTCTTACAAAATAAAACAGGGGGGACTGTGGAGAGCTGCGATGTGCCGTGCCTTAACAAGGCGCAGGTTTCCGCCATCCCGACGGCGAGCGCTCTCTAAGATAAACAAGTCCTTATGTGGCAAAAGGCTGTGCAAGGGTAACTGGTGATCTGATGACAAGCAGTCCTGCTCTGACGCGGACCTATGAGGAGGTGACACCTGGCATGAGCTGATTGGCCCTTGAGTTGTACTTAAGCTTGGCCCTTCCCTTCTTCAGGGCCATTCCCACTGAGCTAAATCCTGAGTAAAGATCTGGAGGAGAAGTCTGGTTGTTGGCGTCTTATTTCCGCTGGACGGTCCGGCGCCGACAAGTGGTTTTAACTGGCCCAACTGGGCTGTGAACAAAAATTCCCTGGATTATGTGTTACCTCGGTTCAATATGAAAATTTCACTAAAGCAGCTAATCTGTCAAAGAGTCTCTTTCAGTTTATTTTTACAGAATTGGACAGCGGAGTTTGAACAGACCTTAAGAGAATTGCGGACGGCTATCATTCAAGTCAATTCCACATGGCTGGATCTGTCACTTGCTGAGGGATTCTCATCGTGGATATCCTCAGCCTTCTCCTTCTTTAAAGAATGGGTTGGGGTTGGATTGTTTGGAGCTGCAATCTGCTGTGGATTAGTGTTGACCCTAGGGTTGGTCTGTAAACTCAGGGCTCAAACAAAAAGAGACAAGGTGGTTATCACCCAAGCACTTGCTGCTTTAAAGTCTGGGACCTCCCCTGATATATGGTTAACCATGCTTAAGCAATAAGTCGCTGGCTGCTCAGCTCTTGCACCCTCAGAGTCTCATCTCATTGCACGAGGTAGAGTGAGTAAGCTTCAGCAGCCCTGGAGAGTTGCATAGCGAAGCATTGCAGTAGAATGGCTCTGCGGCATATATGAGCTAATTCTAGGGAGGCATGTCATCTTGCATGAAGGTTTCGTGCCCCAGTGTCCTTCCCCCAGAAAAAACGGCACAGGGCCAGACCTCTCCGGATGAAGAGCTTAGGGGAGAGTTGTGTATGCAGGCCTGATATTTTGTTTGGGGATTTGACCTCTGTCTCCACTCTCCTTGTTGGGTGTCTTATTGCTTCTTAATAATAAGAAAAGGGGGAGATGTGGGAAGCGGCGCTCACATTCGCCATTACAAGATGGCGCTGACATCCTGTGTCCCATGCTGACAAACAACTAATCTGCGCATGTGCGAAGGGATTTTCCACTCATTGTGCTCTGCCTCTCCCGTGGCATCATCTCGCTCGATGAGCAACAGCCAATCAGGGACTGACACATCCTAAGCGGAGGACAGTTTCCTATATAAGGGAGGGGTTTCTGCTGTTTGCTCTCTCTGTCTCCGTTTTACGTGTTGTAAGCTTATGCTCTCCCTCTCAAGAGGCATTAAAGCTTTACTGCAGAAGGATCCTGTTTGTGTGTGCAGCGTCGTTCTTGCTGACGAGACGGTAACGCTAGCCACAAGCAATAAAGCAATTAAAGGAGATCAAGGGGATACAAATCAGAAAGGAAGACATCAACGTATCACTAATCGCAAATGATATGATAATATACATGACAGACCCCAAAAATTCCACCAGAGAACTCCTACTGCTGATGAACATTTTTAGCAAAGTGGATGGATACAAGATTAATTCAAAAACATCAATAGTCCTCCAGTACACAAATGAAAATCAGGCTGAGAAAGAAATCAGGAAACTGTACCCTTCATAGCAGCCACAGGGAATATACAATATCTTGGTATAACTGTAACCAAGAAAGTCAAAGACATACATGGCAAGAACATCAAGTATCTAAAAAGAGACATTGAAGATGAGATCAGAAGATGGAAAGATGAGGGACAGCAAAACAACACACGATTTTTTTTCTTATTAAATATAATCTGTATTTTTATTTACTTTTTCTTCTTTTTAATTTTTTTACTTTTACATATACATTTATTTTATTGAACATACATATAATAAAATACAAACAGCAAGAAGGAACAAATTACAATTAGGAATTATATAAATATTTCATTCATATGGTTTGGCTATTTGTATTTGATATCTTTGGAAAAAACATATTTCCTATCTTGATGAGTCTACAACTCTGAATCTAAATCAATATCTATCATAGCTCATCTCTATCTACCTAAATACTGCTATATAGACAAAAAAACATCTTAACCCCTAAACAACTAAGCTTAACTGTGAAGCTAAGCTGTCTGTTCTTCAACCCCTTCGGAGACTTGAGAAGGGATCAAATTATTACCTGAGTAAACAGAAAGTGCAACTTAGCAGCTTCCAAAATGAGAAAATGACAGAGACAGTTTGCTGCCTAGACAGTCACCCCAAACTCTCTACAACACTGGAGGATCATCTTCAGCCTTCTGGCCCACATTATCTGGCAGTCATATTTGTGAAGCAAGAACTATTGAGGATTTGCTTACCCTGTCTTGCCAGAGTTTGGCCATCAATTCTGTCTGCAGTCAAGCTGGCCTAGTTTTAGACATAATTCTGTCCATAGCAGAAACTAGGACATTTTTCCCAATGGCCTGTTTTGGTTTTTTTGTTTGTTTGTTTGTTTTGTTTTTTTGGTTTTTTTGGGTTTGTTTTTTTTTTGCCACAATTGAAGCCATCTCCATAAGGAGGTTTTCTGATGCTCATCATTTTCTCTGAGGTGGGCTTGCTGCCAGGAGTTAACCTGTCTGACTGTCAAAGGACCCTTAAAATCATTAAAACATCTTTAAATGCCATAGTCTGTAAGTCCCTGAGATTTCTGAAAACCTTATCTATTTTACCCTACCTATCTATAGATTCCTATCCATCTGTTAAATCTAGGGTATATATTCTTGTGATGAAAATAGACTAGTAATTGACATGACCATGAGTTTATCAACTAACAACCAACTTGTCTTATTTAATTATCCTAAACAGCCTGCAATAACACCTTCAATGTATTGGAAGTAAATTTTGTAATATACTAGAGTTGTATGGGTACACTGTCTCCTATTAGAGTAGCAATATATTTAATGTGTATGAAGAATAATCTTGAATTTGAATTCTATGACAAAGTCTGAAAATTGAACTTACTTGCTTCAATATACAAAAGTCTATACCAATCAATTAAAAATAACATTGTTTGTGAGTAACAGTTAAGGCCTTAAGTTGAGGATTAGGTACAATAATCTACTTTTTGACCTCTCATCCCTATATATTTCTATACTTCCCCTTCTTTCTTTTATACCAGTATCTCTATATCTAAGAAAGAAGGACAAAGGAAAAAAGAGAACTCCTTGACTCCAACCTTGTTTGCTTCATTCACTTCCCAATGAAAGTAAACACCCATAGCACAAGAAAACAACCATTTCTTATTGTTTTTCTTGTAGTGTTCTTTTTGTATTCTTATAGTGTTTTAATGTTTCATCTGGATTTTGTTCACTCTTTTCTCCCATCCTTTCTTGGGGGAGTCAATTTTATTCAGGGGAGGGGAATCTATTCACTACCATATCAAAATATCTAGTACATTCACTACCCTAAACTCCTGGTGGCTAGAAATAGAACCCTGCTCTGAATAGCATCCCTTAGTATATTACATTTAAGGACACAGTGTGATGCATTTAAGTTATTACACTTTTGACAGACTGGGAAGAATTTCTTTCACACACTAATGTTTTCAGAGAAGGCTACACAATGGAAGAACACACTGCTTTACATTCAGGGCTGGATCTTAAGGACATCTGTACTCGATAATTAATAGTGGATCAATTAAGTAGATATTTGTAAGTGATCAATGCAACAGGATTATTGGCCTTTTCCAAACTGAATAATAAAAAGATTGTATTAGATTCAGACATCGTAGGGATCTGCAGGCACAGATGCATCATAGAATATTATTCAGGGATACTTATAGTCAGGAAGAAGAGGGGACTTCACTGGTTGTCTTTGGTTTGAAAAGCATGGCCCACTGATTTTGTCTGTGCATGCCTGCCATGGGCATTTTCTGACCTTCTCCCAATTCACCTAAGATAGCAACCTCGGATGCTGTTTTCTTCAGCCAAAGTTGTTGTCACATGAAAAATTTTCTGCTTCAAATTTGGCTAAAAAGTCTAATAGGGTAATTGATGCCTGAGCTATGATGTTTGCCTTCTTGGCTGAAATCATGATTCCTGTAGCTAGAGAAGAAAATACAAAATACAGCTTCCAACTTATTCTTAAGCAGAAAACAGGGATGCAGATATAGAGAGAGCCTAAGGCAAAAAGAAGTTTCAGAACTCTCAATGGCAGTGGAGGAAGTATCAGGAAACAGTGTGCTGATTAGTGTAACAGCTGCACCCATTAACAAAGTGAGAAGCACACATGTTCACAAACACTAGAGATCAATACATACCAGATGGACATCATTAGATATGTATCTATCAGTCTTGTGCCTGGGCAAATGTACACTTTAATAGGATGTCCTGGATTTTTATCTTTGGGCTTCTGTATATTCCCAATTTTGTGTGTGATTCAACTGAGAGTCTCTGCTATGCAAAAACCAATGAATATCTTTTCCGTGAAGGACATATGCAGATTTGTGCACTTATTCCTCTTGCTGACATCCATGTAGAAAAATATATTAAATATGAATACCTGCCACACCGCTTGCAGAACCTTATTGTATGGTAAGTACAATTATTTATTCTCAGAGTTGAAGATTCATGAAATTTAAAGAATGTATGGATTAAAACTTTCTTGAGTTTTTCACAATTGCTGTTTTCCATTCTCAAATTGCTTCAAACATATTTCATGTGTACCTCTTTTCCTCTTTCAAGAAAAAGTAATAATTTTTGATGCCTAGAGTGCCTGGAACGTCTTGACTATGTTACATGTAGCTGATTTCAGAACAGGACTGTCACTATTAACATTAGGGTGCCCTTCACTTCTCTACACATATCTTTGTGTATATCCTTTTTAAATATTTCAATGTTTCTTTGTTAAATGTGTTGATTCTCAAACAGATTTTACATATTTTATTAATTTTTTACATATATATTTATATTATTACATTTATATACAATAAATTAGCAATAGTAAGAAGAACCATGACACAGTCAGGAATTATATAAATGTTACATTCTTAGTGTTTTGGTTATTTTATTTGGCACCCATATAACTCAATTACAATACAAGGTTTACTTCCAATACTTTGAAAGTTCTATTGCAGGCTGTTTAAGATAAATGAGTTATACATATTTTAATGTGTACCTGTAGGCCGTATATGTTTCCAGTGCTTCCCTCATTTGTATGGATGTGATCACCAAGAAGATACTCTTGATGAGAGGGAGGCCAAATAAGGCTTTTTTTTTAGCTTTTCATAAATATGCAAGGTTAAGGAATAGTGTCAAGAGAAGTCTGATTTCCTTTAACAAATAATGACAAATATTCAAGTGTGTCTCTTTATAAGGGAAATATATTGTGGTTATCTTACATAGACGTCCAGAATCTCAATGGATAAATATAAAAAACATGAAATAGAGCAATTGAGCTTGTAAAGATCTTTGAATACATGAGAAAATTGTTACAAGGACAATAGGCAGAAATTTACAAGAAAAAATATCCTTCTTAAGATAAATTGTGCTCAGTGTTGCGGTACTGTTTAATTCTTAACACGATGGTGGGGTGCTAAGGAAAACTACAAGATGGTGGAGGAGGAAATATGTTCATATATAATATTCATGGGATGTTTGGTGGTCTTGACACATTTCATTGGCAACTAATATAACAAAGATGGTCACAGTACCAAAATTTTCTATGTAGATGAAATAATTTATATCTCAATGCAGTAATTAGAGTTAGATCCAAATTCTTAAGGATCATATCTCAAATAAGATCACAAATTTGTCTGATAAACTTAGCAGACTGAGGACTCTGGATGCTGGTTGGAGCCCCTTCTACTACATCATAACTAATGCCTCTTGTTACTCTCTTTTTCCTCTGCTCTCTCTGTTTTCAGTAGCTCAGTCACAAATGTACATATCTATGATTTTTTCTTTATATCATCCTGCAACAAGCCTATATATGAAAAAAATATACTTTCAGTTATGTGAGCAATGAGTGTCTGGCTTGTCCAGGATTGGTATAGAATTTTTTCCAAAAAAAGTCACCCTTTTATTTTAAAGTATGTTTTTTTTATTCATGATGTCTTTGAAAATTTCATACATTATGCTTTGATCCTATTCATGCCCCTCTCCCATCTCCTCCCAGATTCACCCCCTTCCTTGCCCACCCAATTGTGTATCATTAATTTCTCTTCTGTTTTGTTTTTGAATGCATCCACTGAGTCCAGTTAGTACCTCCATAAAGCACTCTCAATGTGTGGTCTTCCACTGAGGTATACTAGAACTGTCAAGGATCACACCCTTAAGGGAAACTGATTCTGTCCTTCCCATCAGCTATGATGGCCAAAAGCTCCCCAGCTGTGTTTGGAACTTCACTCCAGACCACCTGCCAACTTTCCTTCTCCTTCCTGGAATTCTGTCAGGTTGATTTTGTTCAGGTCACAACAGAGTTCACATGAGCAGCTGCTCAGTTGTTCCTGAAAACACTCTCTCCTTTTAGTCATTCTGTCTTTTGCTTCTCACAGCCTTTCTGACTCATCTTTTGCAACCGTTCTAAGCACTGGCGTGGGTGGATATGATCTGGAAGCCTCACTTAGGGCTGAACACTCTGCAGCCATTTATTTCCCACACCTTGACCAGGCCCAGCTACTCGGGAGGCTGAGACAGGAAGATCGCTTGAGTCCAGGAGTTCAGGGATGTAGGACACCTTTTGGATCAGGTGTCCACACTAAGTTCGGCATGAATATGGTGACCTCCCAGAAGCAGAGGACCACCAGGTTGCCTAAGAGGGTGAACTGTTCCAGGTGGTAAAAATTCAACTTTTTATATCATCAAAGATATAATCAAAGTAGATCATGAAAGGAAAATAGTATTTTTGTTATAAAAGATTAAGAATCTTGTCTCATAGAATGCAATTCCCAAAAATATATTCTGCATACACTTAAACAAAGTTGTATTACATTTTTCCCAGAATTAAAAAAAAAAAGATTGAATGGAGCAACTACAAGTTTTCTAGGACAATTGCTCCAGTGTCTAAAAATCATCCTGGATTGATTTCTCCATTTTAATCCTCCTGTGTACCAGCAGTGAAAATGGTTCCACTCCTAACTGCAGCTTGATCCTGAGCACATATCTCCACTCTTGCCTTGGCCTTATAATTTAGGTCTCAATTTCCATGAATTGTAGCCCTGTGGTCATTTCTTTGTGTACAATTGGAATGGCTATTAAGTGTCCTCAAAATATTTAATGCAGGGCTATCATGTATCCAGCCTGTAATCATTTACTCAGTAGTATGAGTTTGGTGTCTGGTTTTTGTTGTTTTTACTGCTGCTGTTGATTTTTGTTTGTTTGTTTGTTTTGTTTTTGTTGTTGTTATTTTGTTTTGTTTTCTTTTTGCTTTTGTATCAATTGGTCTTCCTCCATCTCTAGGTTGTTCTTTAATTGGAATTCGGGTTGTGGTTTTTAGATCTCCTTTTCTCAGGTCAATTAACAAAGAGGCAGTAATGTGTAGAGGTGTTTTTTCAGTACAGCCAGAAACACAAACACAAGCAGCCCATCACTTGTACACCAACTTCTCTGATGTAAGGGATTTTTGTCAGGTTCTGGCTGAGGAGAGTGCAGATGGCAGCCATTGTCAGCGCTGTGTGATTTGTTCTACCATTTATCTAAACACATTGAAAGAAATAATCATGCACTCAAGCCTTTATATATTAATTTTCTGTTAAATTAATTCAATGAAAAGTATTTATTTTATGGTGTTCCAACTTTATCTACTCTAATTGAAGTACATAAGCCATAAACTATTTTCTGATTTTTCAATGTAAGTTATCTGATACTACAACATTTAGAAATAATTTAAAAATTGTCAAATTTCTAGCCTTTCCTACTATTTGTCTGCATGTTGTTATTATCATTATCCTAATGAGAATATTGTAAATAATCATATAAGATTATTTTTTAAGAAATCATTATTTTTACTTTAAGCTAGTATTATCAATTCTTAACATTTTTGTATTATCTAAAACCTTTGAGTTTTGGTCTAATATTTCTTTCTGTGCTGGATAGTTTTGTCTCAACTTGACACAAACTAGAGTCAGTGGAGAGAAGGAAGACTCAGTTGAGAAAATGTCTCAATAAAATTAGAATATAGAAAGTCCTTTGTGGTATTTCCTTAATCACTGATTTAGTGGAAGGGCCTAGCCCACTGTGGGTGGTGCCACCTCTGAGCAGGTAGTCCTGGGTTCCATTTAAAAAGGCAGACTGAGCAGCCTCAGTGAGCCAGGCAATAAATGGCTTCTGGGTCACAGCTCTTGCCTACAGGTCCTGCCCAGCATGAGTTCCTATTTTAACTCCTCCAACAAAGGACAGTGATGATATATATGTTAAATGCACTGCATAGATGCATATCAACTTGAGACTTGCTAAAGCTATCTGAGAGAAAGGAATACTACTTAAGAAAATTCTCCCTCTTCACCAACCCTACATCTGACAAAGGTCTAATCTCCAAAATATATAAAGAGCTCAAGAAATTAAACACCACAAAACCAAATAAGCCAATTGAGAAATGGGGCTTAGAACTAAACAGAGAATTCTCAACAGAGGATTATCAAATGTCTGAGAAACACTTAAAGAAATGCTCAACATTCTTAATCATCAGGGAAATGCAAATCAAAACAACTCTGAGATTTCATCTTACACCCATCAGAATGGCTAAGATCAAAAATTCAAGCGACACCACATGCTGGCGAGGATGTGGGGAGAGAGGAACACTCCTTCATTGCTGGTGGGAATGCAAACTAGTACAACCACTTTGGAAATCTATCTGGTGCTATCTCAGAAAAATGGGAATAGGGCTTCCTCAAGACCCAGCTATTCCACTCCTTGGAATATACCCAGAAGATGCTCCGGCACACAGCAAGAAAATTTGCTCAACCATGTTCATAGCAGCCTTATTCATAATAGCCAGAACATGGAAACAGCCTAAGTGTCCCTCAATAGAAGAATGGATAAAGAAACTGTGGTACATATACACTATGGAATACTACTCAGCTATTAAAAACAAGGAATTCCCGAAATTTGTGGATAAATGGATTGAGCTAGAAATGATCATAATGAGTGAGTTAACCCAGAAGCAGAAAGACTCAAATGGTATATACTCACTTATATCTGCATATTAGCCCAAGGGGCATGTCCCACGAAAGCCTTCACTTACCAGGAAACTGAGACAGAGGGGAGGACATTCTAGTGGGACTCTAGATGAGAGAAGCATGGGAGAATGGCAAAGTAGAAGGATCCAGAGGGTCCTAGAAGCCTACAAGTAGAACATTATGATAGGCAGATTTGGGCTCAGGGGTCCCGCTCAAACTAAGGCACCAGCCAAGGACAATACAGGGGTAAACCTTAAACCTCTACCCAGATCTAGCCAATGAACAGAACACTCTCCACAGCAGAGTAGAGAGTGGGATATTACTTTCTCACATACTCTGGTGCCTCATCTTTGACCATGTCCCCTGGAGGGGGAGACCTGGTGACACTCAGAGGAAGGACAGCAGGTTACCAAGAAGAGACTTGATACCCTATGAACATATACAGGGGGAGGTAATCCCCCTCAGGAACAGTCATAGGGGAGGGGAATAAGGGGAAAATGGGAGGGAGGGAAGAATGGGAGGATACAAGGGATGGGATAACCATTGAGATGTAACAAGAATAAATTAATAAAGGAGAGAAAAAAATTCTCCCAAAAGATTGGGTGAGACCCAAGCCTATGGGGCATTTTGTCAATTAGTGATTGATGGGGGGGTGGCCCAGACCATTGTGGGTGGGGCCACTCCTTTGCTAGTAGTTTTCACTTCTATAGGGGAGCAAGCTAAGAAATCCATTAGGAACAAGCCAGTAACTATAAACATTCCATGGTCTATAGACAATCTCCTGCTTCTACAATTTCACTTTCTTTGAGACCCTGACCTGATGTATTTCAGTGATAAACTAAAATGTGGAATAAAAGCTTTTCTCTCCATCTTTCATTTGGAAGTGGTGTTTCATCACAGCAATAGTTAACATAATTCAAATGCCAAATAAGTCATTTCCTCCCCCAATTTGCTTTGGGTATGGTGTTTCCTCTAACTAAAGTAACTAAAACACTGTGTGTGTGTGTGTGTGTGTGTGTGTGTGTCTGTGTGTGTGTGTGTCTGCGTGTGTGTGTGTGTGTGTCTGTGTGTGTGGTCTGTACTTCTACACTGCTTTTATTTATATTTTTCTGAAACAGGGGCTCTCTAAGTCAGATAGACTGGCAGTCCTAGAATTTACTATGTAGATTAGGCTGGCCTAGAACACACAGACATCTGCCTCCCTCTGCCTTCTGAGTTCTGGGACTAAAGGCATGCATTACCATACCCAGCTAAACACTTTTCTCTCTTCTCTCTCTTGCTTTCCTTCTTCTCTTATCTCTCTTCTGTATCTCTCCCATTTTTCTTTTTCTTCCATTCTATTTCTTCTTCCTTGCTTTCTTCCTTCATTTCTTTCTTTTCTTGAGACAAGGCTTCCCCATGTACCCTTGACTGTCTTAACATCTTTATGTACAACAAGCTGTGCTGGAGTTTTAGAATTTGCCTGAGAGAGAGAGAGAGAGAGAGAGAGAGAGAGAGAGAGAGAAGAAAGGGAAACATGAATTTGGATAGATGGAAAGATGGATACAAAACAAAAAAAGAGGAGAAAAATCCTGTCATTATAAAGGAAAAATATTACATGTGTTCACAAATATGTAGGTATTTCAAATTTATTAATCAAGACAAAGGTTTAACCAATCTATGAATGCAGATTTCAAACTCACTGTAAGAAAAAAATGATAAGGTATCAAATAAAATGTTAAATTTTAAACAAATTTTGAATTATCATATATGAATTGTACATGTTTATTACACACAATGTGTTGTCAAACATGAATCTAAAAAAAGGAAAGAGATCTTCTTTATAAAGATTCCATTTTCTTATTGTTGCTTTGAGTTTGGATGCTTGTAGCCTCTCTTCTGCTTTATCCTGAAATATGTGGTAGAGATTGCACTCTGTACTGTGGTTATAAGCCTTTGCTCACGTGCATGAAATTGTCAAACAATACATATTATTATTATTATTATTATTATTATTATTATTATTATTATTATTATTATTTGATATATGTATACATGTTAAAATACACCATTCATTATCAAAAACTATGCTTTTTGTTTGTTTGTTTGTTTGTTTGTTTCTCACTATTTTGACAAATGCCCCTCCACTAGACATAATTTTATTTTATTTGGGCCTTTAAAAGTATTTATTAATTCTTAATCATTTCAAACAAATTCTCTGTTTATCTCTGACCCTTAATTAAAATTGGGTTATTTGGTTTGGTGGTGTTTAATTTCTTGAGTTCTTTATATATTTTGGTTAATAGCCCTTCGTCAGATGTAGGGTTAGTGAAGATCTTTCCCCAGTCAATAGGCTTTCATTGTGTTCTGCTGACGCTTGCCTTTGCCTTATAGAAGCTTTTCAGTTTCAAAAGGTCTCTTTTTTTTATAATACCAAATATATTTTATTTTTTTAAATTAATTTATTCATATTACATCTCCGTTGTTAGCCCATCCCTTGTATCCTCCCATTCCTCCCTTCTTCCCACTTCCCCCCTACTCCCCTCCCCTATGTCTGTGTCTGAGTGGGACCTCCTCTCCCTGTATATGCTCATAGGGTATCAAGTCTCTCCTTGGTGACCTATTATCCTTCCTCTGAGTGCCACCAGGCCTCCCCATCCAAGGGACATGGTCAAATATGGGGCACTAGAGTTTGTGTGAAAGCCAGATCTCCTTCTCCACTCAACAGTGGAGAATGTCCTGTCCATCGGCTAGTCTGGGTAGGGGTTCGTGGTTTACTGCCTCTTTTTTCCTTGGCTGTTGCCATAGTTTGCGGAGGACCCCAGGGATCAGACTCGCCTGTAGTTTTTCAGAACCCGCGGGATCCTTCTATTTCCTCATTCTCCCAGGCTTTTCACGCCTAAAGTCTCAATAGGGTGTCCTCCCCTCTTACCCACTTTCCTGGTAGGTACAGTTTTTCATGGGGACGTAAATCTTAGACTATTGTCTCGATATAAGTGAGTATATACCATTTTGCTCTTTTTGCTTCTGTGTGAACTTACTCATTATGACAATTTCTAGTTCAATCCATTTGTCCACAAATTTTGGAAATTCCTTGTTTTTAATAGCTGAGTAGTATTCCATAGTGTATATGTACCACAGTTTCTTTATCCATTCTTCTATTGAGAGACACGTAGGTTGTTTCCAAGTTCTGGCTATTATGAATAAGGCAGCTATGAACATGGTTGGGCATATGTCCCTGTTGTGTGGTAGTGCATCCTCTGGGTATATTCCAAGGAGTGGAATAGCTGGGTCTTGAGGAAGCCCTATTCCCATTTTCTGAGAAAGCACCAGATAGCTTTCCAAACTGGTTGTACTAGTTTGCATTCCCACCAGCAATGAAGGAGTGTTCCTCTTTCTCCACACCCTCGCCAGCATGTGGTGTCAGTTGAGTTATTGATCTTAGCCATTCTGATGGGTGTAAGATGGAATCTCAGTGTCGTTTTGATTTGCATTTCTCTGATGACTAAGGAGGTCGAGCATTTCTTTAAGTGTTTCTCAGTCATTTGATATTCCTCTGTTGAGAATTCTCTGTTTAGTTCTGCACCCCATTTCTCAATTGGATTATTTGGTTTGGCGGTGTTTAATTTCTTGAGTTCTTTATATATTTTGGATAGTAGACCTTTGTCAGATGAAGGGTTGGTGAAGATCTTTTCCCTGTCTGTAGGCTGTCACTTTGTTCTCTTACAGAACTTCTCAGCCTCATGAGGTTCCATTTATTAATTGTTGATGTTAAGGCCTGGGCGCTTG
Source organism: Acomys minous (assembly GCF_964271855.1). NCBI lineage: Eukaryota > Metazoa > Chordata > Mammalia > Rodentia > Muridae > Acomys > Acomys minous. The sequence goes on from NC_140500.1 coordinate 514,066, forward strand.
GTGTTTTGTTCAGGAAGTTGTCTCCTGTGCCTATGTGTTCCAGACTCTTCCCCACTTTTTCCTCTAACTGGGTTAATGTCTCTGGTTTTAGCTTGAGGTCTTTAATCCACTTGGACTTGAGTTTTGTGCATGGTGACAAATAGGGGTCTAATTGCATTTTTCTACATGTAGACATCCAGTTAGACCAGCACCATTTGTTGAAGATGCTGTCGTTTTTCCATTGAATGGATTTGGCTTCTTTGTCAAAAATCAAGTGAGGTCTCATTTATTAATTGTTGATCTTAGACCCTGAGTTGTTGATGCTTTGTTCAAGAAGTTTTCTCATGTGTCAATGAGTTTAAGGCTCTTCCCCACATTCTCTTCTAACAGTTTTGGTGTATCTGGTTTTATTTGTCATCTTTAATCCACTCGACTTTAGTTTTCACTGGTGATAAATATGGATCTATTAGACTTTTTCTATAGGTAAGCAGCTAGATCAGCACCATTTGTTGGGGATGCTATCTTTTTTTTCAATGCATGTTTTTGGCTTCTTTTTGAAAATCAAGTGTACATAGGTGCGATTGTTTAATTTTGAGGCTTCTATTTGATTCCACTGATCAATCATTCTATATCTATACAAGTATACCATGCTGATATTTTTATTAATACTGCTATATAATACAATTTAAGAACAAGGATGGAGATACCTCCAGAAGATCTTTTATTGTACAAGATTGTTTTAGTTATTCTGGTTTTTTTTTCATACAAAGTTGAGAATTAATTTTTCAATGTCTGTAAAAACGTATTTTGATAAGGTTTCATTGAGTCTCTAGATTGCTTTTTGCAAGATGGCCATTTTTATTTTGTTGTTCCTCATGGTCCAGAAGCATGTGAAAAATTTCCATCTTCTGGTATCTTCTTGAAATTCTTTCTTCAGAGACTTGAAAGCTTTTTTCAAACAAGTCTTTAAATTGCTTGTTTAGAGTTACACCAAGATATTTTATGCTATTTGTGGCAATTGTGAATGATGTACTTTCCCTAATTTCTTTCTCAGCCCTTTTGTCATTTTTTTATACAGGAGAGCTACTCATTTTTAATTAATCATCTTGTTTCCGGACACTTTTCAGATGTAGGAATTCTGTAGTGGAATTTTAGGGATCATTTATGTATCTTATCATGTCATCTATGAAGAGCTATACTTTGACCTCTTCCTTTCCAGTGTGGCTCACCTTGACCTATTTTTGTTATCTTATTACTCTATCTAGAAATTCAAGTACTATATTGACGAGATATGGAGGGAGTGGGAATTGTTGCCTAGTTTGTGATTTTACTGGAACTTATTTGCAATTGTCTCCAGTTAATTTGATGTCGGCTATCTGCTTGCAGTGTATAACCTTTATTATGCTTAGGTATGTGCCTTGATCTCTCTGGAACATGAATGGGTGTTGGATTTTGTCCAATGCTTTCTTATTATATAAGGAGATGATCATATGCTTTTTTTCTTTCTGTTTGTTTACGTAGAGGATTACATCGATGGACTTCTGTATATTGAATAATCCCTGCATGCCTGACATGAAGATTACTTGGTCATGGTGAATGTTATTTTTAATGTGCTCTTGGGTTAAGTTTGTGAATATTTTATTAAATATACTTGCATTAACTTGCATAACAGAAATTGGTCTAGAATTCTCTTTCTTTGTTGGGCCTTTGTGTGGTTCAGGTATCAAGTAGACTATGTCATCATACAATGAGTTTGGTAATGTTCCTTCCATTTCTACTTTTTGAAATAGTTTGAAGACAACTTGTATTAGCTATTCTTTAAAAGTATGGTAGAATTCTGTGCTGCAGCCATCTGACTCTGAGAGTTTTATGGATTGGAGGCATTGAATGATTGTTTGTATTTCAACGGGAGATATAGGACTATTTAATTTGTTCACATGATCTTGATTCAACTTCGGAGTGGACTCTATCAAAATTGTCCCTTTCATTTCGGTTTTCAAATTTTGTGTCATGTAGGCTTTTGAAGTATGACTAAATGAATCTTTGGATTTTCGTGGTGTCTGTTGTTATATCTCTCTTTTCATTTCTGATTTTGTTGATTTGGATAGTGTCTCTCTGCCTTTAATTAGTTTGGCTAAGAGTTTGTCTATCTTGTTGATTTTCTCAAAGACCAGCTCTTGGTTCCATTAATTCTTTGCATCGTTCACTTTGTTTCTAATTTTTAGATGTCTGCCCTGAATTTGATTTTTTCCAGCTTTCTGGTCCTCTTGGGTACTTCTGCTTCTTTTTCTAGGTCTTCCAAATGTACCAATGTGCCATTAAGTTTCTTGTATGAGATGTTTCTCTTTATAAAGGCAATTAGTGCTATGAACTCTCCTATTAACATGGCTTTCCTTGTGTCCTCAAAAGGTGTTTATGTTTTATACTCATTTTCATGGAATTTTAAGAAGTCCCTAATTTCTTGCTTTATTTCTTCCCTGGCCCTGTTGTCATTGAGTGAACAGTTATTCAGTTTCCATGTATGTGTATGCTTTTTTGGTATTTCTGTTGTTATTGAGGTACAGCTTTAGGCTATGGTGGCCCGATAGGATCCAAGGAATTATGTAAATCTTCTTGTATCTGTTGAGGCTTGTTTTATGACCTACAATATGCTAAATTTTTGACAAAATACAAAACCCCTTCTTTATGAACGTCTTGGAAATATCAGGGAAACAAGGCCCATACCTGAACATAATTAAGGTTGTACATAGCAAATGGATAACCACACCAAATTAAACGGAGATAAACTCCAAACAATTACACTAAAATCAGAGACAAGACAAGGCTGCCAACTCTGGCCATATCTCTTCAATATAGCACTTGAAGTTCTAGCTAGAGCAATAAAGCAATTAAAGGAGATCAAGGGGATACAAATCAGAAAGGAAGACATCAACGTATCACTAATCGCAAATGATATGATAATATACATGACAGACCCCAAAAATTCCACCAGAGAACTCCTACTGCTGATGAACATTTTTAGCAAAGTGGATGGATACAAGATTAATTCAAAAACATCAATAGTCCTCCAGTACACAAATGAAAATCAGGCTGAGAAAGAAATTAGGAAACTATACCCCTCACAGCAGCCACAGGGAATATAAAATATCTTGGTATAACTGTAACTAAGAAAGTCAAAGACATACATGACAAGAACATCAAGTATCTAAAAGGAGACAATGAAGATGAGATCAGAAGATGGAAAGATGAGGGACAGCAAAAAAAATACAATTTATTTCTTATTTAACATAATCTGTGTTTTTATTTAATTTTTTCCTTTTAAATTTTTTACTTTTACATAGACATTTATATTATAGAACATACATATAATAAAATACAAACAGCAAGAAGGAACAAATTACAATTAGGAATTATATAAATATTACATTCATATGTTTTGGCTATTTATATTTGATATCTTTGGAAAAAAACGTATTTCCTATCTTGATGAGTCTACAACTCTGAATCTAAATCAATATCTATCATAGCTCATCTCTATCCATCTAAATACTTCCATCTAGACCAAAAAACATCTTAACTCCTAAACAACTAAGCTTAACTGTGAAGCTAAGCTGTCTGTTCTTCAACCCCATCGGAGACTTGAGAAGGGATCAAATTATTACCTGAGTAAACAGAAAGTGCAACTTAGCAGCTTCCAAAATGAGAAAATGACAGAGACAGTTTGCTGCCTAGACAGTCACCCCAAACTCTCTACAACACTGGAGGATCATCTTCAGCCTTCTGGCCCACATTATCTGGCAGTCATATTTGTGAAGCAAGAACTATTGAGGATTTGCTTACCCTGTCTTGCCAGAGTTTGGCCATCAATTCTGTCTGCAGTCAAGCTGGCCAAGTTTTAAGCATAATTCTGTCCATGGCAGAAACGAGGACATTTTTCCCAGTGGCCTTTTTTGCCACAATTGAAGCCATCTCCATAAGGAGGTTTTCTGATGCTCATCATTTTCTCTGAGGTGGGCTTGCTGCCAGGAGTTAACCTGTCTGACTGTCAAAGGACCCTTAAAATCATTAAAACATCTTTAAATGCCATAGTCTGTAAGTCCCTGAGATTTCTGAAAACCTTATCTATTTTACCCTACCTATCTATAGATTCCTATCCATCTGTTAAATCTAGGGTATATATTCTTGTGATGAAAATAGACTAGTAATTGACATGACCATGAGTTTATCAACTAACAACTCACTTGTCTTATTTAATTATCCTAAACAGCCTGCAATAACACCTTCAATATACTGGAAGTAAATTTTGTAATATACTTGAGTTGTATGAGTACACTGTCTCCTATTAGAGTAGCAATATATTTAATATGTATGAAGAATAATCTTGAATTTGAATTCTATAACAAAGTTTAAAAATTGAACTTATTTGCTTCAATATACAAAATTCTATACCAATCAATTAAAAATAACATTGTTTGTGAGTAACAGTTAATGCCTTAAGTTGAGGATTAGGTACAATAATCTACTTTTTGACCTCTCATCCCTATATATTTCTATACTTCCCCTTCTTTCTTTTACACCAGTATCTCTATATCTAAGAAAGAAGGACAAAGGAAAAAAGAGAACTCCTTGACTCCAACCTTGTTTGCTTCATTCACTTCCCAATGAAAGTAAACACCCATAGCCCAAGAAAACAACCATTTCTTATTGTTTTTCTTGTAGTGTTCTTTTTGTATTCTTATAGTGTTTTAATGTTTCATCTGGATTTTGTTCACTCTTTTCTCCCATCCTTTCTTAGGGGAGTCAATTTGTTTTGGGGGAGGGGAATCTATTCACTACCATATCAAAATATCTAGTACATTTACTACCCTAAACTCCTGGTGGCTAGAAATAGAACCCTGCTCTGAATAGCATCCCTTCGTAGATTACAATTAAGGACACAGTGTGATGCATTTAAGTTATTACACTTTTGACAGACTGGGAAGAATTTCTTTCACACACTAATGTTTTCAGAGCAGGCTACACAATGGAAGAACACACTGCTTTACATTCAGGGCTGGATCTTAAGGACATCTGTACTCGATAATTAATAGTGGATCAATTAAGTAGATATTTGTAAGTGATCAATGCAACAGGATTATTGGCCTTTTCCAAACTGAATAATAAAAAGATTGTATTAGGTTCAGACATCGTAGGGATCTGCAGACACAGATGCATCATAGAATGATATGTGGAGACACTTATAGTCAGGAAGAAGAGTTGACTTCCCTGGTTGTCCTTGATTTGAAAAAGCATGGCCCAATGATTTTGTCTGCACATGCCTGCCATGGGCATTTTCTGACCTTCTCCCAATTCACCTACGATGTCAAACTCTGATGCTGTTTTCTTCAGCCAAAATTGTTGTCACATGAAAAGTTTCCTGCCTCAAATTTGTCCAAATTAGTCTAATAGGATAATTGATGCCTGAGCTATGCTGTTTGTCTTCTTGGCTGAAATCATGATTCCTGTAGCTAGAGAAGAAAATAAAAAATATAGCTTCCAACTTATTCTTAAGGAAAAAAACATGGACTCAGATGTAGAGAGAGCCTAAGGGAAAAAAGAGTTTCAGAACTCTCAATGGCAGTGGAGGAAGTGGCAGGAAAAACTGTGCTGATTAGTGTAACAGCTGCACACAATAACAAAGTGAGAAGCACACATGTTCACAAACACTAGAGATCAATATATACCTGATGGACATCATTAGATATGTATCTATCAGTCTTGTGCCTGGGCAGATGCACATGTTAATAGGATGTTCTGGATTTTTATCTTTGGGCTTCTGTATGTTCCCAATTCTGTGTGTGATTCAACTGAGAGTCTCTGCTATGCAAAAACTAATGAATATCTTCTCTGTAAAGGAGATATGCAGATTTGTGCATTTATTCCACTAGCTGACATCCATCTAGAAAAATATATTAAATATGAATATGTGCCACACCACTTGGAGAACTTTAATGTATGGTAAGTACAATTATTTATTCTCTGAATTAAGGATTCCTGAGACTTAAAGAATGTATGGATTAAAACTTTCTTGTGTTTTTTACAATTTCTCTTTTCCATTCTCAAATTGCATCAAACATATTTTCTGTGTACTTCATTTCATCATTCAAGGAAAAGTGACAATTTTTGATGCCTGGAGTGCCTGGAAAGTCTTAACTATCTTACATGCCGCTGATTTCAGACCAGGACTGTCACTATTAACATTAGGGAGCACTTTGCTTCTCTACAAATATCTTTGTGTATATCCTTTTTTTAATATTTCAATGTTTTTTTGTTAAATGTGTTTATTCTCAAACAGATTTTACATATTTTTATTATTTACTACGTATATATATACACAATAAATTAACTATAGAAGAAGAACCATGACACAATCAGGAATTATATAAATGTTACATTCTTAGTGTTTTGCTTATTTTATTTGGCACCCATATAACTCAATTATAATACAAGGTTTACTTCCAATACTGTGAAAGTTCTATAGCAGGCTTTTTAAGATAAATGAGTTATAAATATTTTAATGTATATCTGTTTGCCATATATGTTTCCAGTGCTTTTCCTCATTTATATGGATGTGATCACCAAAATACTCTTGATGTGAGGGTGGCCACATAAGTTTTTTTTTTTTTAGCTTTTCATAAATATGCAAAATTAAGGAATAGTGTCAAGAGAAGTCTGATATCCTTTAACAAATAATGACAAATATTCAAGTGTGTCTCTTTATAAGGCAAACATGTTGTGGCTATCTTATATAGACATCCCAAATCTCAATGGATAAATATAAAAATGTGAAATAGAGCAATTGAGCTTGTAAAGATCTTTGAATACATGAAAAAATTGTTACAAGGACAATAGGCAAAAATTTACAAGAAAAAATATCCTTCTTAAGGTAAATTGTGCTCAGGTCACAGTACTGTTTAATTTTTAACACCATGGTGGGGTGCTAAGTAAAACTACAAGATGGTGGAGGAAGAAATATGTTCATATATAAAATTCATGGGATGTTTGGTAGTCTTGACACATTTCATTGGCAACTAATATAACAAAGAGGTCACAGTACCAAAATTTTCTATGTATTAAAAGGAATTTATATCTCAATGCAGTGATTAAAGTTAGATCCAAATTCTTAAGGGTCATATCTCAAATAAGATCATACATTTGTCTGATAAACTTAGCCGACTGAGGACTCTGGATGCTGGTTGGAGCCCCTTCTACTACATCATAACTAATGTCTCTTGTTACTCCCTTTTTCCTCTGCTCTCTCTGTTTTCAGTAGCTCAGGCACAAATGTACATCTGTATGATTTTTTTCTTTATGTCACCCTGCAATAAGCCTATATATAGGAAAAGACTATACTTTCAGTTATGTAAGCAATGAGTGTCTGGCTTGTCCGCAACTGGTATAGAATTGTTTCCAAAAGGTCACCTTTTTATTTTAAAGTATTTTTTTATTTATGATGTCTTCAAAAATTTCATACATTATGCTTTGATCCTATTCATCCCCCTCTCCCATCTCCTCCCAGATTCACCCCCTTTCTTGCCCACCCAATTGTGTATCATTATTTTCTCTTCTGTTTTGTTTTTGAATTCATCCACTGAGTCCAGTTAGTACCTCTATAAAACACTCTCAATGTGTGGTCTTCCACTGAAGTGTGCAGGAACTGTCAAGGATCACACCCTTAAGGGAAACTGATTCTGTCCTTCCCATCAGCTATGATGGCCAAAAGCTCCCCAGCTGTGTTTGGAACTTCACTCCAGACCACCTGCCAACTTTCCTTCTCCTTCCTGGAATTCTGTCAGGTTGATCTTGTTCAGGTCACAACAGAGTTCACATGAGCAGCTGCTCAGTTGTTCCTGAAAACACTCTCTCCTTTTAGTCATTCTGTCTTCTGCTTCTTACAGCCTTTCTGACTCATCTTTTGCAACCGTTCTAAGCACTGGCATGGGGGATATGATCTGGCAGCCTCACTTAGGGCTGAACACTCTGCAGCCATTTATTTCCCACACCTTGACCAGGCCCAGCTACTCGGGAGGCTGAGACAGGAAGATCGCTTGAGTCCAGGAATTCAGGGGTGTAGGACACCTTTTGGATCAGGTGTCCACACTAAGTTCGGCATGAATATGGTGACCTCCCAGAAGCAGAGGACCACCAGGTTGGCTAAGAGGGGTGAACCGTTCCAGGTGGTAAAAATTCAACTTTTTATATCACCAAAGATATAATCAAAGTAGATCATGAAAGGAAAATAGTATTTTTGTTATAAAAGATTAAGAATCTTGTCTCATAGAATGCAATTCCCAAAAATATATTCTGCATACACTTAAACAAAGTTGTATTACATTTTTTTTACAGAATTAAAAAAAAATTGAATGGAGCAACTACAAGTTTTCTAGGACAATTGCTCCAGTGTTTAAAAATCATCCTGGATTGATTTCTCCATTTTAATCCTCCTATGTACCAACAGTGAAATGGTCCCACTCCTAACTGCAGCTTGATCCTGAGCACACTCTCCCCTCTTGCCTTGGCTTTATAATTTAGGTCTCAGTTTCCATGAATTGCAGCCCTGTGGTCATTTCTTTGTGTACAATCGGAATGGCTATTAAGTGTCCTCAAAATATTTAATGGAGGGTTATCATGTATCTGGCCTTTAATCATTTACTTCTGTAGTATGACTTTGGTGTCTGGTTTTTGTTGTTACTGCTGCTGCTGTTTTTATTGTTGTTGTTGTTATTTTGTTTTGTTTTGTTTTTTTGTATCAACTGATCTTCTTTCATCTCCAGGTTGTTCTTTAATTGGAATTCGGGTTGTGGTTTTTAGATCTCCTTTTCTCAGGTCAATTAACAATGAGGAAGTAATGTGTAGAGGTGTTTTTTCAGTACAGCCAGAAACACAAACACAAGCAGCCCATCACCTGTACACCAACTTCTCTGATCTAAGGGATTTTTGTCAGGGTCTGGCTGAGGAGAGTGCAGATGGCAGCCGTTGTCAGAACTGTGCGATTTGTTCTACCATTTATCTGAACACATTGAAAGAAATAGTCATGCACTCAAGCCTTTATATATTAATTTTCTATTAAATTAATTCAATGAAAAGTATTTTTTATGGTGTTCCAACTTTATCTACTCTAATTGAAGAAGTACATAAGTCATAAACTATTTTCTGATTTTTCAATGTAAGTTATCTGATGCTGTAACATTTAAAAATAATACAAAAAAAGTCAAATTTCTGGCATTTCCTACTAATTTGTCTGCATGTTGTTACTATCACTATCCTAATGAGAATATTGTAAAAACCATATAAGATTATTTTTTAAGAAATCATTATTTTTACTTTAAGCTAGTATTATCAATTTCTTAACATTTTGTATTGTCTAAAACCTTTGAGTTTTGGTCTAATATTTCTTTCTGTGCTGGATAGTTTTGTCTCAACTTGACACAAACTAGAGTCAGTGGAGAGAAGGAAGACTCAGTTGAGTAAATGTCTCAATAAGATCAGGATATAGACAGTCCTTTGTGGTATTTCCTTAATCACTGATTTAGTGGAAGGGCCTAGCCCATTGTGGGTGGTGCCACCTCTGAGCAGGTAGTCCTGGGTTCCATTAAAAAAATCAGACTGAGCAGCCTCAGTTATCCAGCCAATAAATGTCTACTGGGTCACAGCTCTTGCCTATAGGTCCTGCCCAGCATGAGTTCCTGTTCTAACTTCCTCCAACAAAGGACAGTGCTGATATATATGTTAAATGCACTGCATAGATGCATATCAACTTGAGACTTGCTAAAGCTATCTGAGAGAAAGGAATATCACTTAAGAAAATTCTCCCAAAAGATTGGGTGAGAGCCAAGCCTATGGGGCATTTTGTCAATTAGTGATTGATGGGGGGTGGCCCAGAACATTGTGGGTGGGGCCACTCCTTTGCTAGTAGTTTTCAATTTTATAGGGGAGCAGGCTAAGAAATCCATTAGGAACAAGCCAGTAACTATAAACATTCCATGGTCTATAGATCATCTCCTGCTTCTACAATTTCACTTTGTTTGAGATCCTGTCCTTATGTCTTTCGGTGATAAACTAGATGTGGAATAAAAGCTTTCCTCTCCATCTTGAATTTGATGTGGTGTTTCATCACAGCAATAGTTAACATAATTCAAATGTCAAATAAGTCATTTCCTCCCCAAGTGGCTTTGGGTATGGTGTTTCATGTAACTAAACTAACTAAAACACGTGTGTGTGTGTGTGTGTGTGTGTGTGTGTGTGTGTGTGTGTGTTTGATGTGCTCCTTCACTGCTTTTATTTTTATTTTTTTCAAACAGGGTCTCCATAAGTCACATAGCCTGGCAGTCCTGGAATTTACTATGTAGATTAGGGTAGCCTAGAATACACAGAGTTCTGCCTCCTTCTGCCTTCTGAGTTCTGCGACTAAAGGCATGCATTACCATACGCAGCTAAACCTCTCTCCCTCTCTCTCTCTCTCTCTCTCTCTCTCTCTCTCTCTCACTCACTTTCTCTCTCCCTATCTCTCCCTTGTTCCTTCCCCATTTCTATTTCTCCTCCTTTCTCTTTCTTCTTCCTTGCTTTCTTCCTTCATTTCTTTCTTTTCTTGAGACAGGGTTTCCCCACGTAGCCTTGACTGTCTTAACATTCTATATGTACAACAAGCTGTGCTGGAGTTTTAGACTATGCCTGAGGGAGAAAGAGAAAGAGAAACATGAATTTGGATAGATGGAAATATGGATACAAAATTTAAAAAAAGAGGAGAAAAAATCCTGTCATTATAATAGGTTTTTATTAAACTATTTTAATTTTTGTGGTTTTCATTTCATGTTGTTAAACACAATTGAATCCTTTTGGTTTTTTGTTTCTTTTGAGACAGTGTTTCTCTGTGTAGCCTTGGATGTCCTAGGCTCACTTTGTAGACCAGACTAGCCTTGAACTCACAGTGATCCACCTGCCTCTACATCCCAAGTGCTGGAATTGAAGGTATGGGACACCTTAATTATTAATTTTTAATTATGATATATACTAAGAGTTTTGTTGCATTTCATTTTGTGTGAAACTTCCAGAGAAATCCATTAATTTAAAAAGAAACATACTTCATTGCATGCAATCTGTAAAAATCAGCAGCATCCTTGAAAAGGATATAGAGAAAGGAATACAACATATAATTTTCTTTGAGCCAGCATGTGTGTCAGATATGTAGCAGACCATTAACAATCAAAAGGGAAAAATGGTTGAAAAAGAAGAAGGGATGCAATAATCAGAGATGCAATAATTTGTTGAAGCAAGCAAGCAAACAAACAAAGAAACACAGACTCAAACAAGAACAATGCAAAAACCAAATGATATAAAAACAAATATGTGTGACTAAAAGGACAAAATGCTGCAGAAAAAAATTATATAGAGAGGTGCTCTGTCTCTTTTCTTTTCAAGTGTTTTTAATGAAGGTTTAATATCTTATTCTATATATCTTTCCAAAATATAAAGATAATGTTGCTTTTCTATGAAGCCCTACAATATTTTAATATTGAGTATTTCTATATCCAACTGAGGAACAATGTACTAAATATAACCTTAAAGACACTAGTTTTGTGAACAGTACATTTTGACAATAAATGAATTGTCATTCCTTCGTGTGTGGGGTTTTGGCATCCTAAAATGTATAAGGTTTTTTCCTCACCATGATAGTTTTAAATAGATCACAACTTGAGTAACAATATAAAATGCTCTAGGTGCATGTCTGAGGACCTGGGTTTATATCTCCCAGAGAGTATCCATGTCCTCTTGTAATCTAATTATTATATGGAGGAGAGAGACAGGGAGAAATGACTCCCTACAAGTTGCTGGCCAGAGTGCCAGGCTTATGCAGTGAAAACGATAAAGAATATGGGGTGTCAGTTGATGTGCTATTCTCTCTTTTTCATAGCACTGAATAAGTGGGAGCAGAAATAATCCTAGTAATTTCAAGTCCAGATTGGTTACAGAGTGTTGACTACATGGCCAAACTCTGTCTAAATCAATCAAATGAGTCCATTAGTCAGGCAGTCGATATTTAACTCAACTGGTCAATAGACACTTTGTGAAATAGTGTGGACAGCTTGGACTGACACTAACTGTCCTTCTCTGTCTTGCACTCTTAGCTATTGACGTTCATGGACTTGTTTATTTACAGATTCACAGAATAAATTCACACAGTTCACAAATATACACAAAGGAAAATAAATTAGGATGGGAGTTCACATGAATTAATTAAACCAAAGGAGAATCAGAGGCAGGAATATCTCCATTAATTCAAGACCAGAGCTCTCTACACAGTATACTCTAGGACACAGGATAGAAAACAAATCATAGAGATGACAACTATGCATAGTTATTATTTGAGTTTACTTTGTGCTATTTTTAAATAGGAGATTGACACAGAACACAAGGTGATTGGATGATGATAAACTGATTTTTTTATAATTGTAGAGGCTGAAGGTCGGAGAACCAGACATCAAAGTTCTGGTGTTTTGTCAGACTCTAATTTCTTATTCATGGACAGGTTTTTTTCCCATAAAAGACTAAGAAAGCCATTTAATAATAAATTAAAATCCCAGAGCTCATAGTTAATGAGTGCTAATACTGTAGAATCTTACTTAATCCTGTTTAATTACATGTCCTTCTAGTTCTAGCCATTCATAAAAAGATATTAAAAACTGGATTTTATCAAAGTATTGGCATTTTAATTAAAAAAGGTATTGCACTAAATAGGAAGGTTCTGTGATCTATGACTTTATACTGTGTAGTTTTGTACTTTTATGGAATTTGTGCAGGTATAATTTTAAGAACTACCAGGTGTTTCTGGCCCTGATATTTGCCATTGAGGAGGTCAACAGGAACCCCTATCTTCTACCCAACACAACTCTGGGCTTTGATCTTTATTCTACTTTACATTCTGAAAGGGATAGTTTTGGTTTTGTCATGCTCTGGTTAACACGGGCCATCAATCCTGTGGTTAATTACATCTGTGGAGAGAAGAAAACATCACTTGCTGCATTCACAGGAACATCAATGTCTACATCTTCCTATATTGTTACACTGCTACAACTCTACAACATACCTCAGGTGGGTGAGGCGCCAATGTCTGTCTTTGCTCTGGCAAGTCCAGGGTTGGATTTCTGGTACTGGAGGCAGAATCTCCATTCACTTTATCTCAGGCAACTAATCAGGATTTAAAGAAGAATGATGGGAGGGAGCCCAGAGTTCCTTCTCTAGGCACTGGCTGTACTGCAGCTAAGGAGGAGAACTCAAACTGACCACAAGTGTCCTACATGCAGGGCTGTAAATGCAGATTTTAGCAAAGAAAACTGAGAGGGTCATTAAAGGAGGCTCTTTGTTCTATATATAAGCTCTTTTGTGGAGATCTCTGGAAAGATCAAGTTTGCCTGTTTGTACATGATGGCTATTGGAGAACACTGAGTCTATTCACTTATTTCTGAATCCATGGTGAAATACTAAGAATGAAATAGAAAATAGACAACACACACACATACACAGATGTACAGACACACACACACATCCAAGAAAAATGTAGTTGAAGTTAAACATCTTAATTTCAATTCCATTTTTTGTTGGTCACCATATTTATACTTCTAAGAAAAGAAATTCCCTCATAGTAAAAAAAAAAGAAAAAGGCAATTAAGGAAAAAAAACAGATAAGTTCTAAAACACAACTGGTTACATGTCTTAAAATTAAATTTTTCTTCTCTATGTATCCATTACATAAGATCATAGTGAGTTCAGAATGACAAAGTTTTAACTAGTCCACGTAACTAGTCCACATAACCAGTCCAGCTGGTCAGTTATTGGGGGGCCGAGGGGGGTCGCAACCTGTGGATAAAGATATGGGCGAGAGGGAGGCGTGGCTCAAGGAAACAGTAGCTTGTCAAGAGCCCTTTATTGAAGGTGAGGGCAGGCTTTTTAAAACCTGCTTTAGGGAGGGCGGGGGTGAGCGGGGAGGGTAAATGGAAAAGTACAAAATCTTCTGGGGTTGAGCCCCGGGAACATTTGCAAGGGGAGGGGTCTTCCTAGGTGAGGCAAAGCAGGATGTCTCTGTGGTTATCTCAGGATCGGATCACTCTCTTCTCAGGGCTAAGCCAGATGCCTTGCATGCCTAATGAGTGGCCCAGCAGGATGTTTGCTGCAGATGCTGAATGGGTGGGGGTCGGCCACAGGCCGTTTGGTCCCTGGCAAAGTTTGACAAGAAATAAAGCTTAACAGGGTCTAAGTTACAAGATTATATGTCTTTTCCATTAGGGCTGACTTGGCTACACAATCTCTAGTTTTCTTTTAGTTTATAGTAAATTCAGGACAATAATTTTATCTTTTTTCATTCCAAGAAAGAAAGTAAATTTAAAATGACAGCATATAATACCATAAGGTGACAGGGTATAAGGGATTATAACAGAACAGTTTGTACATTCAGACATTAGGGTTTATACTTAATTTAGACATGTTCAGGTGGCTCTGTCATATTTTTGGTTCATGGGAACCCCTTTTTATGATGTATACATGGTGCCATCTGGAGTGAAAACTTATCTGAGGCCACAATTCTGCTTCAAGTCTGTTCCCTAGTGAGGCATCTAGAGGTCCTCAAAGGTATTTATTAACCCAAAATTTTGGAATATTTAAAACAATTTAACTTTTAAAATTGTTTGAATTGAATCAGGAATTTCATTATCTGGAATTAGTTCATCTGAACAGCAGTACATCTTGCAGTAAAATAATGTACTCAGTTTGATCATAGTTTGTCAATACCCTGGAAGATAAGATGCAGCAGTGCACAACTGACAGAATTGTCAGACATTGGAAGCAATTCAGGGGTACATTAACATACAGACTTGTATAATACCAGATCCCTTCCAGAGAGTTCCCATGCCTACTGAACATCAACGAATGGCTCCTGACATCACATCTGAGACTGGAAAGATTTCTAGGGTGCATCATGGTACTGACCTTGCAAATTGATAGCTTCTTTCTAGAAATCTCATATGCCCATTTAACTCATTTAACAGAATGGCTAAGAGGCTGGAAGCAATTCTTTGGGTGTATCCTGGTACGGACTTTGTAAAATACCAGGTCATATCCTAGAAAGCTCACATGCCTAACTATCTTCTTTAAGAGAATGGCTCTTGCAAGTGACATGTGGGAGTATGAGTCAAGGATCCTATGTTGACATTATAGATGTCTAAAAATGTAAAATAGGTATACTCTAATTAATCACGTTGTTGCAGGCTCTTTGCTTACAATGTGAACCCCAAGATTGTGTACTGGAAAAACCTGCTCTTAGTGTAGTGTCGCTCACCCCTTTTACATGTTCTTTAATCCAAGAGTTTTCTGGAAACAAGATTAAATCATGTCAATAACAGGTCAGGAGGCAGAGCTAGCAACCAGTTGACAGAGAGTGAACATAGGAAAAAATGTATAGAGAATGGGTCAGGATAAAATATGCTCAACTCTTCCAAGGAAAAGAGGACTTGAGGAATCAGGGCACAGAGAGATGGGGGAGCAGATTTATCTGGATATTTTACAGAGACACGTTGAGAAGAGGACAAGATAGACACAGGTGAAGATAAATGGGGCCAGAGAATGAGCATGAAGACTACAAGAGATTGCTAGAGTCAGTTTGAGGACAAGCAGAGCAATTCAGTGAGAGGACATGAGAGAAGCTAGACTGAATCAGTCATCATGGAAAGGAGTTTGAGCCAGAACACCAGAAAAAACTCAGAAAGAGCCAGAAAGAAATCAGAACGAAGAATAAAAGTGAGCTTATTCAGCAGGGAGACTCAGAGGTTGAAATATTTCTAGGCCTAACTAAGATAGTGTGAAGTCTAGAGGTTTTAAGGACTAGACCTAGGTTACTAGGCCTACAATTGCTTCAGTTGAGCAACAAAATACTTTGATGTCAGGTACCAAAGAAAGTGTAAGGGTACTTGATATATCCACATGTCCAGGAAGGAGAGGTGGATGAGACCTGCTAGAGTATTTAACCTGAAAACTTGTCTGCAATTTTTGTGGAAAACACTGTAATAGATTTGTATTTAAAAAATTACAATTCCATTCTCATAATGAATGTTTCCATGTGTTGATTCAAGACTGAGCTTGTGTTTGATGCCAGTGTTCTTTCTCTGGTTTCCCATTGTGTTTTTTTCTTCAGCTCACTTTTGGGCCTTTCGATTCTACCTTGAATGACCAAGGTCAGTTTCCTTCTCTCTATCAGATGGCTCCCAAGGACACCTATCTCTCACTTGCCATAGTCTCTTTGCTGCTTCATTTCAGCTGGTCCTGGGTTGGTCTGATCCTCCAAGATGACAGCAAAGGGACTCAGTTTCTGCCAGAATTGAGAGAAAATATGGACAACAGTAACATCTGTATTGACTTTGTGAATATTATCCCTGCCACTTCATATATAGGCTCCAATAACTTGGGGGAAAATCTGGAGATCATTCTGAAATCATCAGCAAATGTGATAGTTATTTATGGGGACATCGTTTCTTCACAAGGCTTAATGTTTCACATTGCAAAACTCTTAGTGACATGGAAAGTCTGGATCTTGAACTTTCCATGGGATGTTGACAATCATTATGATTATTTCATGGTAGGCTCACTTCATGGGAGTCTCATATTTTCACACCACCATGAAGAGATGGTTGGATTTACCAACTTTCTTCACACACTTACTCCCTACAAATACCCAGAAGACACGTTTCTTCCTAAGTTTTGGGCTTTATTCTTCAACTGCTCATTTTATGGGGCTCATTGTCAAATTTTGGAGAACTGCCAACCAAATGCTTCTTTGGAGTTACTGCCCAGACATATTTTTGACACAGCCATGAGTGAGGAGAGTTATAATATATACAATGCAGTGTATGCTGTGGCCTACAGTCTGCATGAAATGATTCTTCAACACACAGAAATACAGCAATATGCTAATGGAAAAGAAATGATATTCTTCCACTGGCAGGTAATATCCCTTCCTGTGTATTGTAATATCAGCACTATGACTTTTTTTTATTAATTTCTAGGGCACTGCAATAGGGCAGCATAAGTTTTATATCATAAACATACTTTCTTCCCTGTCTGGAGGTCAATGCAAAACCATGTGTAACTGTCCATTATAAAATGCATGACAAAAATAGGGAAAAATCAACATTAAGTCAGCATTAATTTCATATAACATCTGGCCTCACAGATTTCTTCAAAATCTCTTTATTGTGAAATGTTGAGATGTTTCATGTTTACAAATACCTAGGCCATACAGTTAGGCTCTTCTCTTACTAGCTCATAACTTAAAATAATCTATTTATACTAATCTGCACTCTGCCACATGGGTGGTTACCTCTTTTCAGGTACCATACATCTCTCCTCCACACATCTTCAACAAAAAAAATCTCTCACACCAGGATATCTCAGAATACTTTCTGTCTGACAATGTCCCACCTTCTATGCTATACTTTCCTATAGTCCCTAGGTTTTTATCTAAAGTTATTGTATCCACGCAATACACTAGATCTTCTCTCTATATACCCCCTCTTTAAGTCCAATACAAGTCTGTTTTTCTTCTAATAATCAACTATATACAATAAAAACAACTATGAGACAACCAGGGAAGATTTACATTCACAGGGTCAAGTCCATATGTCCTTGGAGAGAGTGCTCTACTATATTCTATCTTGATGAGGTTTTATATCTAAATCAGTTTTTATTATAGCTTTTATTTAACAGTCTAAAAATTTTGACCTAAAATTTTCTTCTTAAATCCTAAATAGTCTAAGTTTAATTTTAGGTCTGTAACTGCAAAGTCTTCAACCTCATCAAGGCTTGAGAACAAAATATTACCTTAGTATGTAAGAAGTATAAGGAAGCAGTTGACAAAAGAGAAAATTGACAGACAGCTGACTGCCTCAATAGTCACCCAGATTTAATTATAGTGTTGAAACGTCATCTTCAGCCTTCTTGCCCAGAATATCTGACAGACATATTTGTGAAGCAGGAATTAAGAAGGACTTGCTTACTCTGTCTTCACAGAGCTTAGCAGTTGACTTTGCCTGTGTCCATGTTCTGCCATTGTCTGCCAATAGAGTAAGGACATTTCTTAGCTCAGTTGCAACTTGCCATTTTTTTAAGCAAACCCCTAAGGGAAATTCTTCAATGTTCATCATCTTCTTTCATGTGAAAATGTGTGCTGCCAGCACCTGACATGTCTCATTATCAGAAAATCCTTAAAACAATAAAACATCTTCAAACGCAATTTATGGCTGGTCTCTGAGGCCTTGAAGACCACCTATATATTTGTACACATTTATATAGTGCTTACTAATTATCTATCTTTCTATAGTATATGTGAATAGACAAATTTTGATTTTTTTGTAGCTATTTACTATATGTTTAACCTAGGATATATATTTATGTGATAAGCCAGACAAGTATGTCACATGACCATGAATTTCATTGACTATTAACTTGCATTACCTAGCTATCCTAAACAGTTCGTAATAGCAGCTTTTAAAAGAACTGGAAGTAAACCTTCTCTTTATGAATGAATTGTATAGTTCCAATATGTTATACAAGAATTGAAGCATATGTACATATATCAATCAAAATAACTTTAAATTTTTATCAATATGCAATAATCTATACCAAAGTATCAAAAGTAACCTTAATTCTGTATCAAGGTACAAAAACCCATACTGTTATAAGCAAAAGTAACCTCATTTTTATATAAATGTACACAATGTTACAGGAGTATTAGATTATTGGCTTATAAAATGATTTTTGGTTTAAGAGCAGATTCAATAATCTACCCTCTTTCACTATTAATCCTATACTATTCCTAAATCTCATCCCCCTCTTGCCAATTTCTTCTGAATATCTTTCCCAATATCTAAGAAAAAAGGATGGAGAAAGAAAAGGAAAGAGAAATCCATGAGTCTGTTTCCCTATGAGTCTTTTCCCTAATCAAGACCATTAACAACTTGTAACCAAGGCCTTTTAATGATAAGCATCCATAGCACTAAAACACAAGTTTAAATGTTTAGTTTAGGGTTTTTTTGGTTTTTTGTTTGTTTCTTTGTTTGTTTTGTTTTGTTTTTAAAGCTGGTTGACTGAGTCTGGATTTTTCGGTGTCATCCTGTGTATACACTTGGCTCCTGCTCCCTGTGCTGTCCTGTGCTGTGTTGTGTTGTGCTGGCTGTGCTGCTCTTGGTCATGCACAGCTGGCCTTCTCTGTCACAGAGTTCAAGCTTTAAAGGGCTAAGCTTCCTCCCATGACCTACAAGACAGGAAGGGGTGGTCCTGCAATGCTATTACCTGTTGGTTGGCTTCTCAGTGGTATCCCTGCTGCTGCACTGGCTGCTCCCCATAATGTGGACACTGCAGGGAGTGACTGGACTTTCTGGAGAGACTGCTGCACAGCTGTGACCACCTCCCACTGAGCCATATGTTCACAGGTGCCTTTCTCTCATATACACTTTTGTCCTTTAGTGTCCTTTAAATTCAAGACCTAATTTTAAATCAATTGATATTGTATGCACATACCTATTTGTATGTACATATATTCCCATATTTTTTTATTTTCACAGACATATGTTAATTTAGCTAATATGAATGTTTGTTACATCAGATATCTTTAGCAGTATCATTTTCCTATTGTTTCTAGAGAAATTTTCCAGAAGTTTAATGTCTTCTTTTTGTCTTTTAAACATTTTTTAATTAATCCATCCAATTGTTATCCCATCCCTTGTATCCTCCCATTCCTCCTTCATTCCAGGCACCTTTTTAAAAGGGAGAACCAGGAGCTTTGTTTAAAAAGGCTGAGATCTGCTCTATCTCTCTGCAATTTGCTGCTCCTTTCCAGCTTTTTAGTAAGAAAAAGCTTGTTTTCAGTTCCTTTTTTTTTTTCTGGACTCATTTGTGCCATCATTTTCAGAAGCTTTTTTGTCTTCAGGCTTCTGTTCTTTAAAAAAAATAGCTTTGAAGTTTTTTTGGGAGGGGTGAAGTTTCTCTCTCTGTTCCAGACTTTCTTTTTTATCTTTTTTTATAAATTTATTCATATTACATCTAGATTGTTAGCCCTTCCCTTGTTTCCTCCTATTCCTCCCTCCCTCCCTCTTCCCTCCTTCTCCCCTCCCCTATGTCTGTGATTGAGTAAACAGAATGAGCTAATTGACCAGGAAGTTATAATATAAATTCAGATTTTTTTGAAGTGGTACTGGAGGGGAAGCGAAGAAGAGAGGGTAGAGAGGTAGGGGAAAGGGGGCCTGGAAACAAACTGACTGTTTTATATAGTGAATCTCAGAGAGAGGGGAACCCCTGCCCCTGTGTAGAGGGATGGCCATGTAGCCACACCCTGCAGCAGGTCCTATCAGTGACAATCAGCTGTGCTGGCTTCATGACTTTCACCATTTCCAGTGGATATGATTGTGCCAAATGAGATTCATTTATTCACTTAAGAAAATGATTTTAGTGTCTCAAATGGACTTCAATATATGTTCCTGCATCTCTTGTAGCTCCTCCGTTTCCTAAAGAACACCCTACAGAAAGATCGTGTGAGAGGTCACATCGTATTGGATGGGAAAAGAAACTTAGATTCAGAGTATGACATTTTCAATATTTGGAATTTTCCAAAGGGCATGAGATTAAAGGTCAAAGTAGGAACTTTCTCTCCAAAGACTCCTCAGGGTCAGCAGTTCTTTTTAACTGAGCGGATGATTCAATGGCCAATACAATTTACAAAGGTGAGTTGTGATATATCTCACTGCTTTGACCTTTCATAAAAGTAAAAATTATTCTCAGGAAAATAATACTTGGACATTTATTTCATACCAACTCATATACAACTACCAATAAGTATCTACTCATAGGATATCCAAATTAGACTAATTTCTCATTCCCTGACTCTGATCAATGGAAAAGTTTTTCCTAAATTTTATTCATGCTTATACAGTTCTTATGAATAGAGTGTCTGTTAGATTTCTGTTACTGTCTCAAACAATGATAAGAGGTTTATATTTGTCAGCAGATGAGCATATTTCAGTGAAGGGTAAAATGGCATTCTTGTTTTGTCAGCTTTTAAAAGGTAGGGTAGCATGACAAGTGTGTGTGTGTGTGTGTGTGTGTGTGTGTGTGTGTGTGTGTGTGTATTATACTTGCTTTGCTACATCAGATAAATAGTAACAAAAGCAAGTAAAGGAATACAGGCTTGAAATAGATGACACTGTGAGCAAGTATTTATATGTTAGTGCAGGGAGAATATTTTAGGAGTCAGAGGAGGTGATTACATCACAGTCAGGGACCAAAGAATATGGCTCCTCCCCTTCTTTCTCCTTTTCATTTTCTCTGTCACAGTAGAGAGTGAAATGATTATGCCCATTTTGTGGTTGCTCTTTCCACCTCAAGTAAATATCTCATAAAACTCCTCACAGATGCCTAAGATATGTTCCCATGATGAACCCAAACAATGCAAAGATGTCAATCATTATTGCCAACCATATAGAATATAAAAGTCCCCACTAGTAGACAGTAAGTACAGAGACAGGTTCACCAAAATCATACTATGACCTTCTATAACACCACTTTAATGACCTAATCTTAACAACAGTTTTGTGGCATTGGACCAAGATTTAAGCATGTGGCCTATGCAGAATCAAAGCCGCTGACAAAATTAATAATACCAAAACATATTACTTTCATTTACCAGTGTAAGCATTTGCAGATTAACTGTTGATGATACTCTTAAATTCTCTATTTACTCTAAATGTTCACAAAAGTCCAGAGCATTTTCTAATAGCTGTTATTTCTCTCAGATCCCTCAGTCTGTGTGCAGTGAGAGCTGTAGGCCTGGATTCAGGAAAGCTGCCCAGGAAGGCAAGGCTGCCTGCTGCTTTGATTGCATTCCTTGTGCAGACAATGAGATTTCCAATGAGACAGGTAAATTCAGCTTTACAGAGAACTCTCAGACTTGATCACAGGAGTCTGCAATACTTAAGCAAAAGGAGAGGGATGGGAGAGAAGTAAGAGATGAACTTTTGTTCCTTGGCTATAAAATTTGAGCATTACTGTTACTTTTCTTTCCTTTGAAGAGACACAGCTTAGACACTGAAATCATCTTGACTTACATTGTTGCTCCACTGCAGACACTGTTCCCTCAGGTGACCTATTTTGCACTAAAATTAGCAGTCTGCTTCATTTCACCAAGAACACAGTGTTTATCCCAACATTTCTTTATGTTTTCACACCATGCTCAATCACATGTAGTATTCTTTTAAGGCTTGGATTTCTCACATTCTCTTTCTGATTATTCCCAGTACAGGTTTATATTTTTACACAGTAGATGACTCTAGACTTGGGTTTATTTCCCTACTACATATATTTTACTGTATCATGACTAAGTTTCATTTGTTTAACTGAAGATAGATTGCCTGTAGTATGTTCTTTTTAATCTTTCTCCCTTTTATTAAACATAGACTTTTCTCTCATACAACATAATCTGAATATATTTTCCTCTCCTTACACATCTCCCAGTTTCTTCCCATCTCCTTTTTTATCAGACAGGCACTCCTTATCTGTCTCTCAGAAAATAATAGGCTTTTTAAAAAATTATTATACTTTATTCAGATTACATCCTTATTGCTATCCTCTCTCTTTCATCTTCCCATTCCCACTCTCCCTCCCTCTTCTGCCCTCTTCCCCTCCCATAAACTTCTGACAGAAGGCGACATCCTTCCCCACAATATGACCACAGCAAATCAGGGCTCATCCAGATAGCCTGCTTCCCCTTCCTCTGTGTGCCTGCAGTGCCTCCTCAGCTAAAGGAAGAGATCAAATCAGGAGCACCGGAGTTCATCTCAGAGGCAATACTTGCTCTCCCTACAACCATGAAGAATGAGGTGTGCATTGGCTATATCTGAACAGGGGTTCTAAATTCACTGTAATGCATTGTCTTAGGTTGGTGAATCAGTTTGTACAAGCTCCCTGGTCCAGGTCGGCCAGCCTTGATGGTTTTCTTATGGTGTCCCTGAACCCTCTTGGTCCTTTCATTCCCACCCCCCATTTTCCATACCACCCAGAGTCCAGAAGTGAGTTCTAGCATCCCTCCTGATGCCCACGCTGGATCGAGTTTCTCAGAGGACTTCTATGTTGGGAAATTTTCCACCTATACTGAGAATATAGAAATATAATATAACATAACAAAATAAAATGTAATAAATTAAAAATAAAACCATCATATTGAAGTTATAGAAGAGAAGACAACAGAAAAAGAAAATCCCAAGTGAGTGCACAAGATTCAGAGACTCATTTGTTTACACATTCAGGAGTCCCAAAAAGTACTAAACAGGAAGAGATAGTATATACGCAGGAACCTAGTACAGGCCATTGTTGGCCTTGTGATTCTTGCTTTAATCTCTGTGCATTCACAAAAAGGTTGCTTAGTTGTTTTTAGACAGTCATGCTCTTCTGGTGTCCTCTGTTTCCCCTATTTACTCTACTCCTTCTGCTTCATCCTTTTTTAAGTCCAATAGTCCTAAGAGGAGTGAATAGATAAAGATATCTTATTTTACTGTGTGTTCCAAACCTCTCTCTCTCTCTCTCTCTCTCTCTCTCTCTCTCTCTCTCTCTCTCTCTCTCTCTCTCTCCAATATCTGGATGTGGGTCTCTGTGTTTGTTACCTTCTTCTGCAGTAGGAATGGAGGGGCCACTGTGATGATGGATAAATAAGACTCTGATTTATGAGTATGTTGGAATATAATTAAGAGCCATTTTTGAGACCAGTAATTTCACTTTTATTCAAGATCTCTGGGTTGTGTAGTATCTGTTTGGTGGTTGCTTAAGTAACATCAGGAGTAGGTTCCATCTCATGGAGTAGAACTTGCATCAAATCAGACACTGATTGGTTATGACCCCAAGGTTTGTGCCACCTTTACCTAAGCATATTTTTCAGGCAGGACTAAATGTAGGTCCAAAGTTTTATGGTTGGGTTAATGTTGATACTCATCTATTAGCAGCCCATAGAGTACCTTTCTGTGTCACAGCAAAGGAACATAGGTTTGAGGGTAACATGTAGTTCCATTTTGATCTCTCCATGTTCAATGTGTTGTGTTGTGTTGTCTTCAGCAATGGGGACTCACTGTCAGTTTTTGCAGATCCATCTATTGTCTTGGCAAGAACCTGAGTTTTGGAGGATTTTCATAGCACCTTTTTATCCAACAAATCAAATTTGTGAAAACCAATCCCAGTACTGCAAGCTTAATTGTTAACAAGAGATGGATAATTGGGATTATCTCTCCCTCATAATATGGAGTTTTTGTTATGATCACCTTCATATATCATAAGACGTTTCCACTGCATTAGGTTATGGCATTGCCCCTCAAATGCCCCTCGTTTCTAGCTTTCGTTGTTCTCATGCCCTGCCTCAATCCCCTCTCACCTCCTACTTCATACCTGCCCCTCCTGTTTTTATACCCTCTATATCAAGTCCCCTCATAAAAATATTCTATTTCCTTCTCCTACTGACATTCATGTGATCACCTTCCCTATTCCCTTCCTCTATTCCTAAATACTCTGTGTCTATAGAGTGTAGGTTAGTTATTAATTATTTAACATCTAATACACAGGAAAAGGAACATACGTACAATATTTATTTTTCTGGGTCTGGCTTACCTCACCCAGATAATCTTCTCTATTTTCACCCCTTTTCCTGAAAATTTCATGTCACTTTTGAATACCAATACTCCTTTATGTAAATTCATCATATTTCCTTTGTTCGTTCTTCTGCTGAGGCACATAGATGTTGTTTCCAGCTTCTGGGTTTTGTCAAGAGAGCAATAATGAACATGGTCAACTAAGTGTCCCTATGGTAGGGTGAACACCATTTGGTTATATTCCCAAAGGCAGTAAAGCTGCACCTTGAGGTGTATTGATTATCATCTTTCTGAGGAGGTGGCATACTGATTTCCATAGTGACTATACAAGTTTTCACTCTCACCAGAAAAGGAGTTGAGTTCCTATTGCTCCATATCCACGTCAGCAGGAGTGGCCACTTGTAGTGTTATTCTTAGACATTCGCACAGGTGCAAGAAGGAAAGTGTAGTTTTCATTGATTAAATAAATTATTATTATGGTATCTCACCCCCCAAATTCTTTTTGTCCCTTCCTACTCTTCCACAGAGCAAAATCAATAACCTTTCACCCTCTCTCATTAGAATACACATTGATATCTAAAAATAAGAATAAAATATAAAAATTTCAAAACGAAAAATCTAGAATAGGATGAAACATACAAAATAAATAATTAAATAGGAAAAATACTTAAGGCATTGTAGGAAACACATGCAGAAATTGGCAAACTCACATTTGTACACTCAGAAATCACATAAGAACCAAATTGCCAACCATAATATATACACAAATATTTGTAATGTTAAAATATTTTCCCATGACAAAGCACTGTGAAATCATAAATCCTCCCCAAATACCACTGAGTTCATTTTGCATTGGCCGTGTGCCATTGGCATGGGGCTGGCCCTTAAGGTATATTTAGTTATCCAGTAGAAATCCATTTAAAATAATAAATTTTTCATTTGCTACCAGTTATTTGAAGACAGTTTCCATGTTAAGGATGGGGCTGTGTCTTCTTCCCATCTCAACACTAGGACCTCATCTGGCTCGAGCATCTACAGTCCCTTTCCATGTTACCAGGCTGTGAGCTCACGGGTGTGTAAGTCCTGCTGTGTAGAGAAGGCTTTCCTTCCTTGGTGTCTTCCTTCAGCACTGGTTTTCACAATCTTTCTAAATCCTCTTTTGTTGTCTTCCTAAACTCTGAAGCAAGGGATCTTTATAGAGATAGCTAGTTCAGAATGGTTTCAAAGTTTGTCACTCTCTGCATATTGTCCAGTTTTGTGTCTCTGTATCCCTCTCTACTGTAGGAGGACACTTCTCTGATGAGAGGGAGAAAAACATTTATCTCTGTGTATAGAAGACTGTCATTAGGAGTCGGTTGTTTTGCTATGTTTCTTTTGTATGATGGAAGTATTTGCTTGTTTCCTGAGTCTATTGCCTATCTAATCTCAGGCTTTTGGCTACCTAGGTAGTGTCAGGCATGGTTTATGTATCATGGAGTGGGCCTTAATTCCAATAGATAGTGGGTTTCAGAATTTTGACTACCCAGGAAGTGTTAGGCATGGTTTTGTGTATCATGGAGTGGGGCTTAATTCCAATTGATAGTGAGTTGTTTTCTTCTATATATTTTGGGCAATGCATGCACCAGTGTGTCTAGCAAGTAACTCACCATAATAGATCGCAGTGTTTTTAGATGTGGTGGTAAATTTTTTCTCCTCTAGCAGTGTGCAGAGTTCTCCTTGGTATTATGAAAACTATTCATTAACAATAAAGTCTCTAAGTAGGCACCATTTCAACTTTCCTATGTTCAGTGAGTTGAGAGGTGTGGTCTTCAGCAGTAGAGCCTACAATCAGTTTGTGCACATCCTTTCATATCTAACCTTAGCGGCTATATAGACTGAAGCCTTCTTATCAATATCAACAGACAAAGGCTTTATATAAATGAACACATAACATATTTGTCTTTTGGAGTCTGGGTATCTCACTCAATTATTTTTTTATAGATCCAATATTTTACATGGTAAATCCCACTACATTTTACTGTCAATATTTTGCTAATAAATGCATTTATTTCTCATTGTCCCATTTCATTTGGATCTAAACAGTAAACTCAAGATTACATGATTAGCCTCCAATACAATGATGTTCAGAAATTTGTCCTATGATGTACATAAATTCTGCTTGGGAAATATGCAAAACATATATTCATCAAATCTTCCATTATTAATAAAAGCATTTTCTGTAAATATTTTCACAACTATTAAATTGATTATATACTTGTGCCCTTTTTGAAATTACTATAATGAACCTTGTGAAGATTTTCAAACTTTAAAGTTTGTGGTAATTATCATTAACTCATTGAAACCAATGTGCCTATGACTTATAAAGAGTATTAATACATCATTTGGTCTATATGACACAGGTTAATATGGAATCATGTCTCTGACAACTAGACAAAATTTCAGTTATGTCCTGTCATGGCATTATTGAATCTACCTGTAAGTAACACATATCATATTTGTTCTTCTCATTCTAAGTTATCTCACTCAGGAGGACTTTTTCTAATTCCATCCATTTGCCTGAAATTCTCATGTCTTTTTTTATCAGCTGAGTAATTCACCATTGTGGAAGTATACCACATTTCCTTATTTGTTCATCTGTTGAGTGTCATTTAGCATCTTTCCAGTTTTCTGCCTATTATGAATAAAGCTAAAATAAACATGGTTGAGCAAGTATTCTTGTGGTGGCATGGGGTGTCTTTTGAGCATATTCCCAAGAGCTGTATAGCTAGTTCTTATCATGTATCAATTCAAAAATTTCTGAGAAAGTACCAGATTGATTTCTGTAGTATCTGTACAAGCTTGCACTCCCAGCAACAACGGAGAAGAGTTCTCCTTGTTACACATCCTCGTCAACATGAGATGTCACTTGTATTGTTGACCTTAGCCATTCTGCTCTGTTTGGGTTGGAACCCCAAAGAGGTACTGATGTGCATTCGATATCCCTGGTGGAAAAACGTTTAACATTTCTTAAGTTTTCCTCAGTCATTTGTGATTCCTTTATTGAACATCATCTGTTTAGATATTTAAACCATTTTCAGTTGGATTATTTTTTGGGGGGTTGTATTTTATATCTAGTTTCTTGAATTTTTTATATATTCTTGACAGCAGTGCACAATCAAATGTGGAGTTGGTAAACAAAAATCATTCTGTATGGATCTCCTTTGTCTAAATGATCAGGTTATTTGACTTACAGAAAATTTTTCAGTTCAATAAGGTTCTATTTATTAATTATTCACCTTAGCACCTTTCCTAGCAGTGTTCTCTTCAGAAAGTCTTTGCCTATTCACATAAATTTAAGCCTATTCCCCACTTTATCTTCCATCAGGTTCAATTCAATCTATCTTCTTTATGCTGAAGTCTTTAGGAGTTGAATTTTGTGCAAGGTGACGAGTGTGGTGCTATTCGCATTCTTCACCATGCTGATTCCCGCTTTTCCATCATTATTTGATGATGAGCCTTTTTTCCGATATGAATTTTTCCAGTGTTTAATTTATAAAAATACATAAGGTGTCCATGTTTGTTTTTATTTATGTCTGAGTTATTAATTCAATTATGACCAATTGATAAAATTGTCTGTTTTTACACCAATAGCATCCATTTTGTTGTTCTTGCTCTTGTTCTTGTTGTTGTTATTGTTGTTAATATATCTCTGTAGCACAACTTGAAATCAGGGTGATATCTCCATTAGTAATTTTATTGTTCAAGATACTTTTCGGTATTTTGGATTTTATATTTTTCCATATGAAGTTGATAATTGTGCTCTCAAGTTCCATAAAGACTTCTTTTAGTATTTTTAAGGGGATTTCATTGACTCTTTAGATTGTTTCTAGTACTATGGTCATTTTACTATGTTACTCCTATTCATCAATTAGTATGGAAGAAATTTCCTTCTTATATCTGCTTCAACTTCTTCAAAAACTTACAGTTTTTTTATATAAAACTTTGAATTGCTTCATTAGAATTACACCAAGATATTATACATTATTTTAGGCTTTGTGAAAGGTGTTGTTTCCCAGATTTTTATTTCTGTCCATTTGACATTTGTTTATAGGAGGACTATTAATTTTTTGAGTTAATTCATGAAAAATAACATTTTTGGTAAATATCCATGTCACTGAAAGTGTTTTTCAGATGTAGAAATCCCATGGTAAAAACTTAGGGTCAATTATGTTTAGTATCATAATATTTGTAATAAAAATACATTGTTTTCTTTTCACATTTTTAGCTCTTTCACCTTTCAGTTGTCTTATCATTCTTGGTAAACTTCAAGTAATATTCTGAATATATATGGAGATATTAGAAAAATGGTCTTGTTCCTGAGTTTAGTGGAATTACTTTGAGTTACTCAATATTTAATTTGAATTTTGTGCAAGGTGATGAGTATTGGAATATATGCATTCTGCTTGCAGAAATACAGGTTTGCCATCAACATTTGATGGAGAAGCTGTATTGTTTCCAGTAAGTATTTTTATGAATGCCTACTGGAAAGTTGAAATTGGCTATGGGCTTGTTGTAAATTGCCTTCATTATGTTTAAGTGTCCGTTGTGTCCCTAATCTCTATGGGACTTTTTAATGAAGTTATGATTGATTTATCAGATGCCTTTTCTGTGTGTAAACCCACAATAGATGATCATTTGTGGGTTTTTTCTTTAAATTTGTTCATATGGTGGGTTGAATGTACTTTTTTAGAAATGTTTAACCATCTCTGAATCTCTGGGAGAAAGCCTAATTGATCATTGTAGATTGATCTGTTCCTGGAGTTGGTTTGCAAGTGTTTTATTGAATATATATATGCATCTATGTTCATATATAAAATTGGTCTGTGATTGTTTGTCAATGTTGAGTCTTTATGTAGGCTAAGTATAAGTATAAATGTAGCCCCTGAAAATGAACTGGGAAGTATTACTTCTGTTTCTTCTTGTGGAATAATTTGAGAAGTATTGGTGTTAAATCTTTTGTCAAAATCTAGGAGAATTCTGCCCTATAACCATTTTGCCCCAGGTTGGTTGGTTTTCTTTGAGATAATTTAATGATTATTTCTACTTTGCTATGGGTTACTGATATGTTTACATGAATCATCTGATCTTGATTTAACTTTGATAAGTAGTACCTAATGATAAAATTATCCATTATTTATAGGTTTTCCAATTTAGTGGAGAACAGGTTTTTACAGCATCTTCTGATTATTCTCTGGATTTCCTCAGTGTCTGTTTAATCTCTGTTGTTAAGTTTCCCTTTTGGTTTGTAACTTTTTTAGTTTGAATATCTTATTCCCACCTCTTACTTAATGTAGATAAGAATTTATTGATCTTAATTATTTTCCCCCAAGAACCACCTGTTTCATTTATTGTTTGTATTGTTCTCTTTATGTCTATTTTATTGTCTTGAGCCCTGAGTATTATTATTTCTTGCCATATTCTCCTCCTGGCTGTGACTGTCTTTTTTGTTCTAGATATTTCATGTGTACTGTTATGACTTTTATGTAGACAACATGAGCTATGTGTTGGAGGCTGGTCTGATGTACTTTGATGCTAATTACTACTTGCTGTCTCTGTGACCCACCTTTTGACCAATGAAAGGCCACACTTGGCAGGGCAAAGGAGATAGGCATGGCTAATAGAGACAGGGGGAATCTTGGGAAGAAGAAAGACCAGAGAAGAAACCCAAGGAGGAGAGGGAGGAAGTCTTGCTATCATGGGTTAGATGGAGGAGAAGCACATGGCTGACATGGATGGAGGATTTGGCCTAGATGAAGAACATTAGCAAGGATATGGGATTATTGATTGGAGATCTCTTGATAGGAATTATTAGAAGCATGGGATTGGGGCAGATATCCCATACCTGCCCCACTATGGGAAGTAGTTTAGGGGGTTGATACCTGCCCCACCCCAGGTCGGCTAAGGCTGTTTTGAAATATACCAGGTGTCTGTGTCTTGGTTGATAGCTAGTGGGATATACTGCTATAATAATAATAATTGAAGGCCAGATAATAAATATTATTAGGCCCTACTGATAAATTAATAACAACAGGCTGCACCCAACATGGTAGGCCTAATTTAATGTTAAATTAACATCATATTTTGTCGTGGTCTGGTGGGAGGAAGAGCTCCCAGAGTGTGCCCATGGGCCAGAGCATTTCACAGGCACCACTCCTACATGCTTAACTCTTATAGAGCAGGGATGGTGGCAGACACATAGCAGGTTGGAGAGGTGAACTAGGAGGCTGGGAGTATTCTCAACTGGCCTGAGAAATGGAGTTAACTGCCTAGAACAGTAATAAAATAAAAACTGCTATGGTCCCTCTCCAAGGCAACATGGCAGAAGGCTCCTGCATCCTTTTTAAATTTTTTATGGTTATGAATTTGTTTGTTATGGGATTAATCATAGTCACACTTCTACATAACCGTCTTTCAAAAAGTACAGGGAGAAAGGATGAGAAGTAAGAGATGTGAGATTAAGTTACTGGCCAACAAAAGGAAAGAAGGAGCCAAACTCTTCTCCACACAATTGATAGTAGCTGAAATACAAGGCTCCTTAGCTGCAAGGTATTTATCAGGGCTTACTGGAACAGGTCCACCAGAAAGAGGTATCAATAACTGAATTCCAAAGAATGGTGGACAGGCTTTCACTAATTGAAGCCTACATTGGCACAACTGACCCAAGGCTTAGACTTTTCTTGTTTCCTTGCTTCAGTTTTGCTTGAGATTTCTAAAGATTTTGACTGAACTGAGATGAAACAGTTGAACAGGGCAGTGGTGGCACACACCTTTAATCCCAACACAATGGAGACAAAAGCAGGAGGAATTCTTGAGCTCCAACCTGGTTTCAGCAGGGAGTGAGCATGGGCTGATACGGTAAGTTACTTGCAGAGACAGTCTAAGATTTAAACTGACAAATTTGTCCTTAAGTTTACTGTGTAAGTCCCTTTTTCTTACTAATGGATAATATATTCTTACTGAACTAAAGGACAGATACACATCAATTTTAGGTTTATGGAAAAAAAAGTGATGAAACTGCTAAAAAAAAAAAAAACATGCCAGCCAATCTCCTTAAAAGTGAAATGTCCACAAGAGATATGGTGCTAAAGGGAAAATTGGCCTACAAAATATATTTTGTTGGTCAAAATAAGGACCATGTTTGGACAGGGAGACAAACATGCAAACTGCATGGCTCCCACATTGAGAAGGAGTTAGACAAAACCACCCACAACAAATATGAAAAGCCAGGTACAAGATACCTATGGTATACATGAACCCTAAAATAAACTGAAAGTTTATATGAAGTTCATTTAAAGCTTAATGCCTTTTCCTTTGCTCAGGGCAACCAGCTTGTTTCTAAAAGAGGAATCATTTTCTCTGGAAACAGGTAGCAATCTGGCCTATGCATCAGGCACCAAAGAGACTAGAGGACATTTAGAATTATACAATCTTGTTTTGATTTCAATATGATAAAATTATATGTTCATTATTAATGGTGATGTTATATTTCATCTTTGAAAGAGGTCAAAATAAAACAGGACTGGATAAAAAAGAGAATGCTAACTTAAGTCAGTCTGTCCTTACATGAATTCTAAATGCAGAACAAGCAGTTAATTTATATTGCTAATCCCACTGCATAAAAATAGCTCTAAGACTGCCTGAGACATGAATGCCTATGCATAATCAAAGCTTCCTGTCGGTTACTGAATTCCATGATTCATTATTGGCAAAATAGTTAGATAAGATCTTCAAAAACCTCAGAGACATACAGAATATGACACATAAAATGTTTTTATTGTTTTAAGGATTCTTTGACAATAAGACACTTAATTCCTGGCAGCACCCAGAATACCAAAAAGATGATGAGCATCAAAGAAACTCCATGGGGAGATGGCTTCAAGCGTGGCAAAACAAGCCACTGGACAAAAATGTCCTTTTATCTGCCACAGACAAAATTCTGCCTAATATGAACAACCTTGGATGCAGGCAGAGTTGGTGGCCAGACTCTGCCAAGACAGGGTAAGAAAGTCCTCAATAGTTTCTCTTTCACAAATATGTCTGTCAGATATGTTGAGCCAGAAGGCTAAAGATGATTCCCGAATGTTATAGAGAATTTTGGGTGACCTATCAGGCACTAAACTGTCTCTGTCATATTTTCATTTTGGAAGCTGCCAACCTGCACTTTCTGTTTACTAAGGTAGATAAATTTACTCTACCTCAAGTCTCTGATGGGGTTGAAGACCAGATAGTTTTAAAATTAAGCTTAGTTGTTTAAAAGTTAAGAAGATACTTTTAAGTCTAGTTAGATAGTTTTAGGTTTATAAATTTGAGCTTTAATAGATATTGATTTAGTCCAATATCTATCCCACCAAGATATAACAGATAATATTTCTTTAAGGTTGCCAAATAGCTTATGATAAGGTAATATATATAAGTCTTACCTATTGGTTTTTATAATTTTTTATAATTTTTTATTTTATTAATTTATTCATATTACATCTCAATGATTATCCCATCTCTTGTATCCTCCCATTCCTCCCTCCCTCCCGTTTTCCCCTTACTCCTGTCCCCTGTGACTGTGACTGAGTGGGACTTCCTCCCCCTGTATATGCTTATAGGGTATCAAGTCTCTTCTTGGTGCCTGCTATCCTTCCTCTGAGTGCCACCAGGACTCCCTATCCAAGGAACGTAGTCAAATATGAGGCACCAGAGTTCGTGTGAAAGTCAGACCCCACTCTCCACTCAACGGTGTCCTGTGCATTGGCTAGATCTGGGAAGGGGTTTGATGTTTACTGCCTGTATTATCCTTGGCTGGTGCAATAGTTTGAGCAGAACCCCTGGGCCAAAATCTGCCTATCATAATGTTCTTCTAGTAGGTTTCTAGGACCATCTGGATCCCTCTACTTTGCCATTCTCCCATGCTTCTCTTATCTAGATTCCCAATAGGATGTCCTCCCCTCTGTCTCAGTTTCCTGGTAAGCGAAGGCTTTCATGGGACATGCCCCTTGGGCTAGTGTGCAGATATAAGTGAGTATATACCATTTGAGTCTTTCTGCTTCTGGGTTAACTCACTCATTATGATCATTTCTAGTTCAGTCCATTTCTCCACAAATTTTGGGAATTCCTTGTTTTTAATAGTGTTCCATAATGTAAATGTGCCACAGTTTCTTTATCCATTCTTCTACTGAGGGACACTTTAGGCTGTATCCATGAGCAGGCTATTATGAATAAGGCTGCTATGAACATGGTAGAACAAATGTTCTTATTGTGTGCTGGAGCATCTTCTGGGTATATTCCAAAGAGTGGAATATCTGGGTCTTGAGGAAGCCCTATTCCCAGTTTTCTGAGATAGCACCAGATAGATTTCCAAAGTGGTTGTACTAGTTTGCATTCCCACCAGCAATGAAGAAGTGTTCCTCTCTCCCCACATCCTCGCCAGCATGTGGTGTCGCTTGAATTTTTGATCTTAGCCATTCTGATGGGTGTAAGATGGAATCTCAGAGTTGTTTTGATTTGCATTACCCTGATGATTAAGGAGGTGGAGGATTTCTTTAAGTGTTTCTCAGCCTTTTGATATTCCTCTATTGAGAATTCTCTGTTTAGTTCCAAGCCCCATTTCTCAATTGGGTTATTTGGTTTGATGGTGTTTAATTTCTTGAGTTCTTTATATATTTTGGATATTAGACCTTTGTCAGATGTAGGGTTGGTGAAGATATTTTCCCAGTCTGTAGGCTGTCACTTTGTTCTCTTGACAGTGTCTCCTGCCTTACAGAAGCTTCTCAGCCTCGTGAGGTCCCATTTATTAATTGTTGACATTAATGCCTGGGCTGTTGGTGTTCTGTTCAGGAAGTTGTCTCTTGTGCCAATATGTTCCATGCTCTTCCCCACTTTTTCTTCTAACTTAGTGTCTCTGGTTTTATGTTGAGATCTTTGATCCACTTGGATTTGATTTTGTGTAAGGTGACAAATATGGGTCCAGTTGCATTTTTTTACACATAGACATCCAGTTAGACCAGCACCATTTGTTGAAGATGCTATCCTTTTTCCATTGAATGGATTTGGCTTCTTTGTCAAAAATCATGTGACCATGTGTGTGTAGATTCATATCTGGGTCTTCAATTTGATTCCACTGATCAATCAACCTGTTGCTGTGCCAGTACTATGCTGTTTTAATTACTGTTACTTTATAGTACAGCTTGAGATCAGGTATAGAGATTCATCTGGAGGATCTTTTATTATACAAGATTGTTTTAGCTATTCTTGGTTTTTTGTTTTTCCATATGAAGTTGAGAATTGAACTTTCAATGTCTTTAAAAATTGTGTAGGTATTTTGACAAGGATTGCATTGAATCTGTAGATTGCTTTTGGTAAGATGGTCATTTTTACTATGTTAATTCTCCTGATCCATGAGCAAGGAAGATCATTCCATCTTCTCATGTCATCTTCAATCTCTTTCTTCAGAGTTTTGAATTTTTTTCAAACAAGTCCTTCACTTGCTTGGTTAGAGTAACTCTTAAATATTTTATATTGCTTGTGGCTAATGTGAAGGGTGTGATTTTCCTAATTTCTTCCTCTGCAAGCTTGTCATTTCTGTATAGGAAGGCTACAGACTTTTTTGAGTTAATTTTGTATTCAGCTAATTTGCTGAAGGTGTTTATCAGCTGTAGTAGTTCTCTAGTAGAATTTTGAGTACTTATGTACACTATCATACCATCTGCAAATAGGGATAATTTGACTTCCTCCTTTCCCATTTGTATCCCCTTGATTTCCTTTTGTTGTCTTATTGCTCTGGCTAGAACTTCTAGTACTATATTGAAGAGATATGGAAAGAGTGGGCAGCCTTGCCTTGTTCCCGATTTTAGAGGAACTTCCTTGAGTATCTCACCATTTACTTTGATTTTGGCTATTGGCTTGCTGTATATAGCCTTTATTATGTTGAGGAAAGTGCCTTGTATCCCCGATCTCTCCAAAACTTTAAACATGAATGGGTGTTGGATTTTATCAAATGCTTTCTCTGCATCTAAGGAGATGATCATGTGGTTTTTTATTTTCAGTTTGTTTATAGGGTGGGTTATATTGATGGATTTCTGTATATTAAACCATCCCTGCATGCCTGGAATGAAGCCTACCTGGTCATGGTGAATGATATCTTTGATGTGTTCTTGTATTCGTTTTGTGAGTATTTTAGTGAGTATTTTCACATCAATGTTCATAAGAGAAATTGGTCTGAAATTCTCTTTCTTTGTTGGTTTTTTGTGAAGTTTAGGTATCAATGTGACCATGGCCTCATAGAATAAATTTGTTCATGTTCCATCCATTTCTATCTTTTGGAGTAGCTTGAAGAGTATCGGTATTAGCACATTCTTGAAGTTCTGGTAGAATTCTGCACTGAAACCATCTGGCCATGGGCTTTTTTTTTTTTTTTTTTTTTTTTTTTTTTTTGGTTGGGAGACTATCAATGATTGCTTCTGTTTCTGTAGGGGAAATGGGACTATTTAGCTTGTTTATCTGTTCTTCCCTCAATTTTCACAAGTGAAATTGATCAAGAAAATCGTCCATTTCCCTTAGATTTTAAAATTTTGTGGCATATATGCCTTCAAAGTAGGATATTATGATTCTTTGTATTTCTTCAGTGTCTGTTGTTGTCTCCCTTCTCATTTCTGATTTTGTTGATTGGATACTGTCTCTCTGCCTTTTAGTTAGTTTGGCTAATGGTTTGTCTATCTTGTTGATTTCCTCAAAGAACCAGCTCTTGGTTTTGTTGATTCTTTGGACACTTCTCTTTGTTTCTAATTTATTAATTTCAGCCCTGAGTTTGATTTTTTCCTGACGTCTACTCCTCTTGGGTGTTTCTGCTTCTTTTTTTTTCTAGGGCTTCCAGCTGTGTAGTTAAGTTGCTTATGTGCGATGTTTCCAATTTCTTTTTAAAGACACTTAATGCTATGAATTTTCCTCTTAGCACTGCTTTCAATGTATCCCACAAATTTGGGTATGTTGTTCCTTCGTTTTCATTGAGTTTCAGAAAGTCCTTATTTTCTTTCTTTATTTCTTCCCTGACCCAGGTGTAATTAAGTAGAGAGTTGTTTAGTTTCCGTGTATGTGTAGGCTTTTTGTTATTTCTGTTTTTGTTGAATTGCAGCCTAAGACCATGGTGATCTGATAAGGTACAAGGTATTATTTCAATCCTCTTGTATCTGTTGAGGTTTGCTTTGTGACCTATGATGTGATCAATTCTGGAGAACGTTCCATGGGGTGCAGAGAACAAGGTATATTCCTTCTTGTTTGGGTGAAAGGTTCTATAGATATCTGTTAGATCCATTTGATTCGTGGCGTTGGTTAACAATGTTATTTCTCAGCTTAGTTTCTGTTTCAATGACCTATCCTTCAGTGAGAGTGGGGTATTGAAGTCTCCCACTATTATTGTGTGGGGATCAAGGTATTGTTTAAGCTTCATTAACAGATCTTTTACAAATGTGGGTGCCTTGTATTGGGAGCATAGATGTTCAGAATTGTGATGTCATCTTGCTTGACTTTATCTTTGCTGAGTATGAAGTGTCCTTCCTCATCCCTTTTGATTAATTTTGGTTGAAAGTCTATTTTGTTCGATATCAAAATGGCTGCACCTGCTTGCTTCTTGTGACCATTTGCTTGGAATATTTTTTCCAACCTTTTATCCTGAGGTAATGCCTATCGTTATGGGTGAGATGTGTTTCTTGAATGCAGAAGAATGTTGGATCTTGTTTATGCACCCATTCAGTTAGTCTTTGTCTTTTTATTGGAGAATTGAGACCATTGCTGTTGAGAGATATTAATGACCAGTGACTGTTAAGAGTCTTAATTTTGATGTTGTTTCCAGTCAAGCATTTCTGTAGTTGTGTTTTTGCCATGGTGTAGTTATCTATTTCCTGTGTAGTTTTGGTTGTAGCTTGTCCCTTTGGGATGGAGTTTTCCTTCTAGTATTTTCTGTAAAGCTAGATTTGTGGATAGGTACTGTTTGAATTTGTTTTTGTCATGGAATATTTTGTTTTCTCCGTCAATGGTTATTGATAGTTTTGCTGTGTAAAATCTTCTGGCTTGGCATCTGTGGTCTCTTAGGGTTTGCAGGATCTCTGTCCAGGCCCTTCTGGCTTTTATGGTCTCTGCTGAGAAGTTGGGTATAATTCTGATAGATGTGCCATTAAATGTTATTTGGCCCTTTTTTCTTTGCAGTTTTTAATATTTTTTCTTTGTTCTGTATATTTTGGGTTTTGATTATTATGTGACGGGAAGTTCTTCCTTTCTGGTCTATTCTGTTTGGTGTTCTGTAGGCCTCTTGTATGTTTATAGGCATCTCTTTCCTTAGATTGGGTAAGTTTTCTTCTATGATTTTGTTGAGAATATTTTCTGGGCCTTGGAGTCCGATATCTTCTCTTTCCTCAGTGTCTATTATCCTCATATTTCTTCTTTTCATGGTGTCCTTGATTTCTTGGATGTTTTGTATCAGGATTTCTGGATTTAGCATTTTCTTTAATGGTTGCTTTAAGATCTACGATTGTACCTTCTAAACCTGAGATTCGTTCCTCTGGCTCTTGGATTCTGTTAGAAAAGCTCACCTCTGTGTTGCTTGCCTTCTTCTCTGAGGTCTCACATTCCCGTTTTTCTTCTGTCTGTGTGTTTATCATTGAATCCATTTCGTCTTCAGATCTTGAACTGATTTTTTGTTTCTTCCATCTGATTGTTTGTATATTCCTGAATATACCATTGCCTCTCTAGGCCTTCAGAGCTTGAACTGTTTTGTTGATATCCTTCATCTGGTTGCTTGTATTTTCCTGAATTTTTTCCAGTGCCTCTCTATGGGCCTCTTTTATGTCTTCCACCTATTTGGCTGCATCTTCCTGCATTTGATTATGAATTTTATTTGTTTCCTCCATTATCATCCTCATTACTAAGGATTTGAGGTCATTGTCTTGTATTTCTGTTGTGTTTGAGTTCTATGGGTTGTTTTCTTTGGTATAGTTGGGATCTGGAGATGCCATATTGTTTTAGGTTTGTTTGTGTATGATTTTATGCTGTCCTTTAGACATCTTACCATCTGTTTTTGTTGGGTAGCTTCCAGAGTTGAGTGGAGGGAATCTGATGATAGATTCACCTATTTTCTCACAATTTCCCTAGGCCGGAAGCTCTAATGCTTCACTGGTCTGAATGGCAGCAGGCTAGCCCTGTCGTTTTGGACTCTCATAATCAGTGTTCCCCAGCTCTCCTGCACTGTGGTTCCCACAACCATTCTGGGTCTCTGAATGTGTGTTGGGTCAGGCCAATGTATTCACAGCCTTCTAGGTCCCCTTATAGCACCAGAGCTCTCCAGGGACTGAAACAGGTCAGGTGGAGGTGGTCTGATGGCCATTCTATTCCCTGTCTCCATGAGAATTCCTTAGTCCTGGAGCTTTGATGCTCAGCTGGTCTGTGGTTCCTGGTAGCATTTCAAGACCCAGACCACTTGCAGAGTTCAGGTTAGTATCACAGAGCCCAAACCATCCACACACTGTGTCCAGTTTATGTCTCTGGACCCAAATGGGACTCAGAGCCTAATCAACACACTGAGTCAAGTTAGCGCTGAGTCCAACCAGGGTCTTGGGTTCAAGCCACACACTGAGCTTGCCGAGTTCAGCTAGAGTCTCAGGACCCAAATTGTCTACTAAGTACAGCCAGGGACTCTGGGCCCAAACCACACAGCAAGCTCAGCTAGATTCTCAGGGCCTGAACCATCTGCCAAGGTCAGCTAGGGACTCTGGCCCCAATCTGCACACTGAGCTCAGCTAGGGACTCTGGGCCCAAGCTGCATGCACAGTCCAGCCAGAGTTTCTGGGCTGGAACTGCACACCAAGCTCAGCTAGGGACTTTGGGTACAAAGTACACGCCATGGTCAGTTATAGTCTCAGGGCTGGAAACTCCAGCCAGGCTCAGCCAGGGATTCTGGACCCAAACTGCACACTGAGTCCAACCAGAGTCTCAGGACCAGGACTGCATGCAAAGCTTAGCTAGATTCTCTGGACCTACCTGCCCGCCAAGTGTAGTTAGGGACTCTGGTGCACACCGAGATCAGCCAGAGTCTCAGGGGTGGAACTGTGCACTAAGCTCAGCCAGGGACTCTGGACTCAACCTGTGCATTGAATTCAGCCAGGGACTCCAGGCCCAAACTGCACACAGAGTCCACCTAGAGTCTCAGGACCATGACTGTGCGCAAAGCTCAGCTAGAATCTCTGGGCCCAAACTGCCTGCCAAGTCCAGCTAGGGACTCTGGGCTGAAACTGCACACTGAGCTTAGCTAGCATCTCAGGGATGGAACTGCGCACTGAGCTGAGCTTGGGTCTCAGGGGCCAAACTGCACACTGAGCTGAGCTTGGGTCTCCAGGGACAAACTGCATGCCAAGTCCAGTTTGGGTCTCAGTGCATGAGCCGTGCACCAAGTTGAGCTTGGGTCACAGAGTCCAAACCACGTGGCATGGCCCAAATCCTGCCCAGAGTCCCCTCTCCCACAGCAACTCCCACGGGCTACCACACCAATCACCTCAGCCACTGTCGCCGCCATCACTGCCGCTCTGGTCTGAGGCAATCTGTGCTTCTCCCGTGTGCAGGGCACACAGGTCCTCTGCACCCTGGTCCCTTCGAACTGTGGAGCACTCCTGCTTCAGTGGTGTGGGGACCTCAGTGTTCCTGGTTCAGAATTCTGTGCAATTCCCTGAATTGTTTACTGGAGCTTCTAAACACAGTCCACACTGCTCACCGCCATCTTGGATCCCCCTCACATCTTTCTATCATGGTTCAATATATTTGGTCTTTTCTATGCTTCGTGTACTTTATGGGAATCTCCTTCTTTAGGTCAGGAAATTTTTCTTCTATAATTTCATTGAAAATATATCATGATCTGTTGGAACATGGTCTGATGCTTTGTATTTGTTAATTACTTGCCCCCACCCCTAGATTCTGTTTATGAGCAAACAGTAATATACCCCAAGTATTGCTGTTCAGCTTTGACTAAAAAGTCATTCCTGATTGGCTGATTTAAAAGCCTATACCTGGGCAAGGCAGAAGGAAGGGGAAGAAAGAAACTATATAGGTTGACAGGACATAATGGATCTTGGGAGTGGAAGGACAGAGCAGATGAGGGAATGGAACCACCAGGATGGGTTAGGGCCAATGAGCGCATGGCCCAATTGGTGTAGATGGAGGAGATGAACAACATTAGCACCTATTTGGGATTATGGATGGAAGACAGCCTGATAGAAATTATTAGAAGCAGGTGGCATGGAATAGGGGCTGAGAAATAATAGGAGGTAGTTTAGGAGATAATATCTGCCCTGCCCCAGGTGAACCAAGGCTATTCAAAAATATAACAGGTGTCTGTGTCTTTTATTGATTGGTAGCAGTGAAATAATATGACCTTAATACTATAGCATAATAATAAACATTTACTAGGCTATGTTTTTAAAATAACAATAAATGGCCTCTAAAACAGGTTTTTCTCTCCTTTTCCAATGCCTATTATTATGTCTTCTTTTTCTTTTTCTTATTTTCAATTTTTCCATGATTTCCTCTGGGTTTATTTTTTTATAGGAGTTTTTTTATTTATCAAGTTTTTTGACTACCTGATATATCCATTTATTTTAACATACATTCAATGCCTAGATTCTCTCTTTTATGTATTGTATTCTGCTGGTGCAGCTTGCCTCTTTGGTGCCTTTTTTATTTGCTAATTATTTCATTTCCTGAAATCCCTCAGGTTTTTGTTTGTTGGTTTTATTTTTAGATTCAGGTCTTAAACAGATTGTTTCATCCAACTGTTTTTATTTTCTTGGCTTTCTTTAAGAGATTTATTCATTTCCTCGAAGGAATTTATGAGCTTCTTTGGATTAACTTCTGAAATTTACTTATTTTCTATTTAAGAACACCTACCAACTTTACAAAGCTTGTGTTAAGGTCTTTTACTTGTGCTTCAAGTATGTTGGAATATTCTGAGTTTTCTGGCATATGAACAATAGCTGGGTTCTAGTATAGACATATTGCCTTGGTTGTTATTGATTGTGTTGTTATGCCATCACCTAGGTATCTGGGTTTGGAATGATTGTATTTTCAGGAGCCGATTTTTGGATATGTCTTTGTTGGGTGGGTGTTGTGTTCCTTAGTTTTTGTTTCCTCTCTGGAGATTGGAGAAGATGATGCTGTGTGTTGCCTATTTTACTTGACTGCTAAGCTGGTGTGTTTACAAAAAAGTCTCATGCTGTTGGCAGTTAGCATACTGGAGTGAGTTAGGAAATGGAAAGTTGGAGGACAAGGTTCTTGTGATCTTTAGGGGATGAAGTCAGAGAGGAGAAGAAGACAAACATTTTCCACTTTAGAGCTGAAAATGAGACCTGGGTATTAGATCTTAGTAGCTCTTGGGTTACCAGAAGGTACATGCTGGAGTTAGCATCTGAGCAACAAATGGGGAGAAGTTTAGAAGTAGACCTGTGGAATCAATCAGAGATGGGACCACAGTGCTAAGAAAGGCTGCCAAAACTGTTCTGATGCTGAGCTGTGAGTAAGATTGTGGGATTTGGTTTAGGAAAACAGAGACAGAGAAATTCTGTAGGCAGCCTCCCTGATTTCTTGAAGGCAGCCTGTAGTTTACCAGGGGATTCCTGGTGGAGTTGTAGTCTGAGATACAGCAATTAGTAGAGGGAAGTATTATAGAATTTTATGGTCTGTGGGATCCATAGAAGGTGGGGGCTGGCAGGAATGGAGGCCCAGGACTAAGAATGAGATTGAGCCTTAGGGTATGGGGAAACTAGAGAGTGGAAGATTTGCAGACAATCTACCTGATTTTCTGGAAAGAATGGCATACATTTGGTTTATTTTTGCCAAGTTCACTATTTTATAATTTTCCATATATATTCAATATATCTGATGTAGGATTCCCCCTTTTAACACTTGTCAACTCATCTTATCCATAATTGTCCCTTTCCCCACTTCATGATTTTCTTCATTTTTGTGTGTGATTTATTTTATTTATTTATCATCATCTATATGACCCTTCGATTCTGAGTGCAGCTCAGGGCCTGATTTGGTCATCAGTTGTTACACAAGTGTAATAACTAACTTCTCCTTTCTTTGAATATCTTTGCAGGAGATAGTTTAGTAGGTAAGATTAGTAAGATAGTTTACTCTTTCTTATTCATGAACCAGGGAACTTGTGTGTAATTGTACAGAGTTCCTTAGTGCAATGCATATGTTGCCTAGAAGCAGCCAATTTGCAGTTCTCATCTTATAATTGTTTACACCTTCATTTCCATTTTATTTCTTGGACATTACAATGGGTAATATACAAATACTTGTTTATGAATGGGCATTAAATCATTAGTTATTCTCAGGATCGTCCAATCATATTTCTTGGCCTTTGTCACAGATCATTGTAAGGAGGGGCTTCTTTGTGTAAGAATGAGAGTGTTGCTTGTCAGTGTGCACAAACACAAAGATTTAAAAGGGTGTTTGACAATAATATCATTAAGCTAAATGGCATCATCAAGTTCTTCCTTTTGTGATATGCTCTCCCCTCACCTTGACATTGAATGTGGGTTCATAGTGCCAGGTGCAAAATACTATTTTGATAAATATTTCTCCCTTGCACATTACCTATATGATATGTCCATATTCAGTCATGGATACAAAATCCTACATGGTCCAACTACCCTTCAGGGAACTGGGGTGTCATTCTCTTTTTAAGGCTTCTTCCGGATGATTTGGGACAAATACCTAGTAGGGGCCCAAATGGATATAGGGAAACAAAAAAATCCTACATGGTTTTGTGTTAGTGACTATATTTTGAAACCACATGTAAGACAAAGTAGGGTGAAAACATACATGATAAAACTTTGAAATTC
Source organism: Acomys minous (assembly GCF_964271855.1). Taxonomy (NCBI): domain Eukaryota; kingdom Metazoa; phylum Chordata; class Mammalia; order Rodentia; family Muridae; genus Acomys; species Acomys minous. The sequence goes on from NC_140500.1 coordinate 557,660, forward strand.
AAAATATACTGATACAATACTGTAGAATAAGGAAAATATTTTTTACAGAGTAGTGTTATCCTTATATAAATTAGTTAATGAGCCATATAACATGTACCTTAATTAAGTCATATTCTACTCTTGAAGCATACATTCTACAATAGAAAACAAAAAATTCATAATAGAAGAATAAGTTGTGAATGAGTGATTAGCTTGAGAAAATATCTGAAAAAATTGATTAGCGTTCCATGATCAATAAACAAAAATCACCCAAGATATTAAAGGAGAATTTGATTCTCATAAAAACAAACAATAAATGTTTTTGCTCAAACAATAAAATAGAGACAATCTAGTGATATGGTGATAAGATTTAGAAATACACAAAGGTTAATGTAGTAGAAATGTGGCATTAAAATCCAAGGTGTATAAGTTTTGGGTTTGGTTTGTTTTTTATTTACATCTATCCTCTGCTCCAGTCACACATTCCTCCTTCCTCTCCTATCCTGCCTCCCCTACTACTCAGAAAAGGGAGCAAGCCACCCAAACCAACACAGGGCTGCATACCAAGCCATATCAGGACTGAACGCATCCTCTTCTGCTGAGGCTGGGCAAGGCAGCCACACCAGAGGGACGTTATCAGAAAGAAGGGGAGATAGTACATCAGAGAAAGCTCCTGCTTGCCTTCCTAGGGAGCCCATATAAATACTAAGCTGCCAATTGGGCACATGTGTGTAGGTGGCCTAGGTCCATTCCAGACATGGTCCTTGGTTGGGGCTTTAGTCTCCATATGCCCCCTGGACATAGGTTAGTTGACACTGTTTGTATTCTTGTGGAGTTCTTTTCCCCCAGGGTCCTTCTGTCCTAACCCCACCTTTTCCATAAGGCTTTCATGCTTGGCTTTAATGTTTGGTGGTGAGTCTCAGCATCCATTTAGATGCTGTTGTGTGGAGCCTCTCCAAGGACAGTTATACTAGGCTCCCTTCTACAAACATAGTAGAGTCTCATTTATAGTTTAGGGGTAGGTTTCCTCTCATCAGGTGTGCCTCAGGTTGTGCCAGGCATTGGTTAGACATTCCTTCAATCTCTGCTCCAACTTTGTCTCGACATATCTTATAGGCAGGAAAATTTGGGGGTAAAGTTTTAGTGGGTGAGTTGGTGCTAGGAGTCTTAGCTACAGTCACTCCCTACCCTCTCAGGAGCCTACGCTGTCATAGGGCTCTAGCTTGTCTCAGCGATATCCCAACCCTCAGTTTCTCTTTTCTCTCTAAGACTTGTGACCTCCCACCCTCACTTCCCCCATATAATCACCACCGTTTCCACCAAACTCCCTCTCCTAACCTATTCCCTTTTTTCAAACAGTTTTGTGTTATATTCTATTTCTCCTTCTGAATGAGATTCAAGCACCCTGCCGTGGAGGCTCCTTCTTACTTAGCTTCTTGGCTTCAGTGAATTGTAGTGTGCTTGTCCTGTACTCTATGGCTAGAATCTGTTTATAAGTGAGGACATGCCATGTGAATCTCTAGGTCTAGGTTACCTCACTAAGGATGATCTTTTCTAGTTCCACCCATTTGCCTGCAAATTCTATCATTTCCTTGCTTTAAAAAGCTGAGTAATAATCCATTGTGTAAGTGTACCACATTCTAAAAAATCATTCTTCAGTAGAGGGCTATATGGATTATTTCCAGTTTCTTGCTGTTATGCATAGAGTTGTTATAAACATAGCTGATCAAACGTCCTTGTTGTGTGGTAGGGTATCTTTTGGAAATATGCACAATTGTGGTATCGCTGTGTCATGAGGTAGGGATATTCCTAATTTTTTGATAAAGCACAAGATTGATTTCAAAAGCGGCTGGACAAGTTGAACCTCCACATCAATGGAAGAGGATTATTGTTCCATATCATGGCTACCTTGTACTGTCTCTTGAGTTTTATATTTTAGCCATTCTGACAGGTGTAAGATGAAACTCAGAGTATTTTTGATTTGCATTTCTATGCTAAGTATGCTGAGCATTCCTTTAATCTTCTCAGGGATTCAAGATTCCTCTGTTGAGAATTCTGTTTAATTCTGTACCCTATTTTTATTTGGGTTATTTCATTGGTTCATTTTTAGTTTTTAGAGTTCTTCATATATTTTGGATATTAGTCCACAGTCAGACGCAGGATTAGTGAATTTCCTTTCCAATCTACAGCCTACCATCTTGTTGAAGATAAAAGTTGTTGAAGTCCAGATAAAAGTCAAAATATTTAGGAACAGAGTACTTAAACTTTGATTTGAATAACTAGAAATATTTCAAAAGTTCTCTTCCTATATGTTGAAAAATATAATGTTGTAGTTATATGTAGCAACATATTATTAGTGAAGGATTTAAGGTTCAAAACCATAAGGGTATTTATTATTTCAGAATCATTCAGCGTATAACCTAAATTAGAGAAACAAAGGTATTTTATGAAAATAAGTAAATATGGACCCCAGATCTGTACCATTTAAGAAAGGAATTTCAAAAATAGTACCATAATGTACAAAATATATATCCAGAGTTGTCATCATTTAATATTATATCATAAAAGGAAAATTAGTCAATGCAATTTTAAATTATATTTATGAACTATAAAATAGATGCAAAAAAGTCACAAATTCAGGGAAAGTACACATACAAAAAAGGAAAAGCACTGAGCTTCTTTGATTTTTGTCACCATAGGCAAATAGGGCTGTATTAATTTGAAATTATTCAGAGTATTTAAATATTTGCTTCTGAAACAATAAAGCAAGCCCATTCAAGAAACGTTTCAATGATCTGAGAAAGAATAAGAGCTTAAGCAGAAAAACAACACCTGAGGATTAATTCAAAGTAACTGTCCTTTCTGAACAGATATGAATCAGTGTGTGAAGTGTCCAGAAAGTCATTATGCTAACTCAGAAAAGAACCACTGCCTCCAGAAATCTGTGAGCTTTTTGGCCTATGAACACCCCATGGGGATGGCTCTCACCACCACAACACTGTTCTTAGCTGTACTCACAGCTGTGGTTCTTTTAGTCTTTGTGAAGCACAAAGACACACCCATTGTCAAGGCCAATAATCGGGCTCTCAGCTACACCCTGTTATTGACACTCATCGCCTGTTTCCTCAGTTCCCTGCTCTTCATTGGACAGCCCAACACAGCCACCTGCATCATGCAGCAGACAGCATTTGGAATTTTGTTCACTGTGGCTCTCTCCACAGTCTTAGCCAAAGCTATCACAGTGGTTATTGCATTCAAGGTCACTGTTCCAGCTAGAATGGTGAGGTGGTTAATGGTATCAAGGGCCCCTAACTTCATCATTCCCATCTGCACACTGATCCAAACTGTTCTCTGTGCAGTTTGGCTGTTTACCTCTCCACCCTTCGTTGATCAAGATGCTCATGCTGAACATGGTCACATCATCATTGTGTGCAACAAGGGTTCAGAGGTTGCCTTCCACTGTGTGCTGGGATACCTCTGTTCCTTGGCACTTGGGACCTACATCATGGCCTTCTTGTCCAGGAATCTTCCTGACACTTTCAACGAAGCCAAGTTCCTGTCATTCAGCATGCAGGTATTCTTCTGTGTCTGGGTCACCTTCCTCCCTGTCTACCACAGCACAAAGGGGAAGGTCATGGTGGCTATGGAAGCCTTCTCTATCTTGGCTTCCAGTACAGCTCTCCTTGGCTTGATCTTTGCCCCAAAATGTTACATCATTTTGTTAAGGCCAGGTAAGAACTGTCTTAACATCAAGCACAAAACCCATTCAGGAAGCAATAGTCATTTCAAATTTAGTTAACAATTAAAATTAATCTATGTTAGTAAATTAAATACAAAGTTTGAAGCTAGTGACACAGTGTTCTTAATCTCTTACTCATGTGTAATATAATGTGACTCTACTGGTTCATAAATCTTAAATTTTATTAAATTTTCTTTGTACTAGAATCATTTTTATTTCTGGTTTGATATTCATGTGTTCTTTTTTCTGTAACAAAATATCACTATGTATCCTTTTTTTGGCATCCAGTCCTAAAAGCAGTCCACTATGACACAAACTCATGAATAGCTGCCTACCTCTGCCTACAAAGTGCTGGTGCTGATGATGTGTCATCATGCCCAGTAACGTTGCATTTCTTTTGTCTTTCTTTGATAAATTCAGGGACAGATATTCTCTGTTACAGACATGGCGATAAGTCAGAGAGGCTTTGCTTGACAAAGTTCCAGAGACCTCTGATTGTCCAGCTTGATCCTGAGACTTCCAGAAGAGCTGTTGAGGCTTTGTTTGACAAAATTCCAAAGATCTCCAGCTGGTCACCACTGCCCTTAAATATTATGTATAATCCAGGTGGAATTTTGTCTAAAAATCTGTCTTTTCCTCCTAAAACTGTCTTTTTCTTTTCATTTCTCAGCCCTAAGGAAATTCATACGGGGAAAATGTTTTCCCACAGAGAGTATTGAAGGAGGGTATCTGGCCAAAGGTTTGAGACAATGTTAGAGTTTTTGCTCTGACTGCAAGCAACCAAGCAGAATCTACATGAAAGAAAGTTAGGACCTTGACATAAAGTACTGGGTTAGATACTATTACCTCTAGAAAAGTTTCTTTAAAATCTGCTTTGAGAGCAATAGAAGACAGGCTTGAAATGTCATGATTTTATAGATGCTTTACAATAAAGGACCCCTTGACAGTTATCCTAGGCTTGGATAGCACACCTGTCAGTTTGGGACTGATAGTATGTCAAGTTTTTTTTTATTAGAGAGCATTTAACTCAAGCTATGTTGCTGTAATATTCTTGTAAACACAATAGCTTTATTCCAGAGAAATTTATGATAAACTTTTTCAAGCATTGTTTAAGAAACAATACTCAGGTTATGCTGACCATTGCTTGGAAATTGATTGATTTTTGCTGAATGCTTTTTGTAAGTTATATGGAAATGTTTATATTTCCTTGTTATACAGCTCCCTTGCTTTATTTTTGATTGCTCTATTGATTGTAAAAGATGAGAGAATCTTGATGTAATCTATAATAAAAAAATTTTAACTTCACTTTAAATAAACTGCTGGGGTTGGCTCAGGACAGACAGAGAGATAGAAAGATGGGTAACAGCAAGTAAGAAGGGAGACATAAATATGGGTAACAGCAAGCAAGAAGAGAGACAGAAAAATAAGAATACCAGTAAGCATGTAAGAAAGACAGAAAAATCAAGGTGAATAGAGAGCTAGTAATGACAGGGATCAAGCAACACAGAGGAGACAGACAGATAGTAAGCATGTGAGAAAGATAGGAAAGTAAAATTCTCCTGGGCTTTAGACCTTCAGTTTATACTGAATATGCCTGGATCTCCAAGTATTTTTTTCCTGTTTCTCAACTTGTCCTTAACAACTAGTTAATATAGCTAGTTGTTTCCCAATGGTTGGTTTCCCTTAACCAGCTCAATTCTCCCTACCTGGGGTCTACCAAGACTTTCTCTTCTCTCCTCTTAACTGTTCCTGGAATTGGTCCTGTAGGAGCAGCAATTCTCCAGTGGGAAAGGGGGTACCTATTGTTGTGATGATCTTTTTCAGCACTGTGTAAAGACTGTCTTTTTATTAATTCAATACCACAGGCTGGACTTTGGTATTGTCACTCCTTAGCTGCATCATATTTTGTAAACATTCCCTCTAACACTTGCTGACTGGTTTAATAAAGAGCAGAATTGCCTCTAGCAAAGGCAGGAAAGGAAGGTGGGACTTTGGGGAAGATAAAGGAACTATGGGAAAGAACTGGACACAAGCAGAGTTGCCAGCTATACATGGTAGGAGAAACAGGTGCCATAAGTGTGGTACTGAGGAGAGGTAAGAGGCCATGTGGTGGGATGGAGGCCAGGCTGTCGATGCCGCCCCTGACCAGCAGGAAAGACACCAACACCGGGAACTCTTCTTGCCACAGTTTATTCAGGAGTGACCCCGGGAAAGCTCCCACAGAACCTTTATAATGTGCCTGGTCCTATCAGAGACTGACACGTTGTCGCTCTTGGTTGGTGCGTTCGGATCACGCCACCTCACGCTATGCCTTCAGGCATGCGCATAAGGAGCTTGCTCACTGCACATGTGCAAAAAAAGGGGCACACTGCGCATGCTCATAAAGGGCGCATTGTGCCGGGGAAGCAGCAGGGGGCGCTGCTATCTGTGGCTCTCCACACCAGGCTAGTATTGTCAGGTTAGAATAGCTGAGAATCTGCCTAACTATAGTCCCTAATCTTATAAGTATGAAAATTCTCCATACTTGGGGTGATGGTCCAAGAAATTCTGGTTATATTTAGCACCAAACATTTTTAATTGGCCTATCATATATGGGGCAAAAGTCCCAATTGAAAAGCAAGGAAAACGTTAGCCTAGTAAATGCTCATTGCTCTGTTGTTACTCAGGCAGGAAGCTGGGCTCCTTTTAGAATGAACAGAGGGGAGCCTCAATTAAAAGCTGCTACAATTTCTCCCTAGTGTAAGGGGGTGAATCAGCCCATCCCTGGAGCTGGAGAGAGCTAGAAAGGGTGCTCTACTCTGTCAGCACGGATCTGAGGCACACTGTGGCCCACAGCCAGGTCAGAAGGAGCAGACTGAGTAGCAACAGGCTTCTGGCACCATGGCCCAGGCTTGCTCTTTAAGAGCAAGTGAGATGGAGGTTCAAGCACAGCAGCCTTGACTTCTCCCAAGTGCCCTATTTCCAGTTTGGTCCTTTTCTGATGAAGGTGGAACTGTCTTCTGATGGCTTCATGGGAACCGTGTCTGTGAGCAGCCAATGACTGGACCATGATGTGGCTGAAATCCAGCTAGGTCTGGCTGACTATAAAAACCAGCAGGGTAACAGAGCCTATGAGCACCGAGACAGAGGGCAGGTGTTCTGCACATGTAACACCCAGATGCAATGGCCCAGGCTAGCATGGCAGGGCACGTGCCCCTACCTGCAGCCATAGTTGAGCAGAGGGATACACTGATCCAAGAGAGGCAGAGCCAGAAGCCACCACCACATACTAAGCTGAGCTACAAAAGAAATCAAGCTCGGACTGACAAGCTGAAGACTTGAGCACAGAGGAACCTCTGATCTGGTAAGTATGTTTGGAATTATGCTTAAGTGCTAAAGAAAGAAAAGAAAATGTGTATATTAATACCATAGAAATAAGTAAATAGTTTGGATATAATAAAGTGAAGTCTCAAAAGGAAGAAGAGGTATATAAATTAAAAAGAAAATATTTGTGTTTAAAGAAATAGATAATACAATGACAGAGGGCATTTGGATCTCATATAATTTTGTTTTGATTATTAGCATACAAATAACTATTTTTATAGTGATTTCAACTTTATATATAATTTTAAGGGAAATTAGAATAAAGCAGAATTAGATTAAAAAGGAGCTGAAAAATCCATGCCAAGTTACAAACAATAGAACAAAAATTAGACAGTCCTTTGAACCATAATTTTCAGATGAATCCAATCTAAAGTATCTATCACCACCTTGTGTTGAAACTGAAAACTGCAGTCCAAATGATTAATAAAAACCTAAAATGATTTTTCCAGCTATGACAACCAAATAAGAACCAGATGAAGAGGACCCACAAGGCTATCAAGAATTAGAGTGGCAGCTCATAGAGGCACAAGACTTAGTTAAATTTAAAAAAGGAGTAATGGGGATTCCAAGATGGCATTGAGCAGTATGCACTGTATCTGATCTGCTCTGAGGAGATCAGGGACATGAATGGAGCCACAGACTGCTGGATCTTGAGAACTGTAGGTGAATGGGGCCCCAAACTCCGCAGACCACCAGTGGGCCTACCCCCAGAACAAGCAACATCCCGGAGGTGCTAAACACACTCCCCAAACTCTGGAACGGAATCCACTTGCAAACTGCAGCTGGCATATAAAACACAAACTCGCTGTTTGGGGAAGGGATTTTCCGGAGCCCCCAGCCAGAGGAGTCTCAGTGAATAGGGTGAATCTGCCCTTGGATCCCTCCATCCACACCACCCCAAACTGCGGAGGTTACCCACCCAGGCTGAGTGGAAACACAGGCAGTGGTACCCACCAAAGACAGTTAAAGTGGGCCTGCAGCTCATGGGCCATCCTGAGCCCAACCTAACGCCGGACACAACTGACTAAGCCTGCAAACAGGGGAAGTTAGAAACCAGCTTGGACTACTTCCACAGGCCTATTGGGAGACGTGGGTCTTGCTTGCAGTGTCTAATTGTTGACCTAGAGCATTATAAGAGCCTGCCAGCCCTGCGGGAAGAGCAGGCACCTCAGGCAACTGCCAGTGCTCTGAAACCCTATTGTCTCCGGCTGCGCAGCCACAGGGCACTGACCCTGCACTCCCCAAAGGAGAGATCCTAGTTGTGTCAACTGGCCCAGCCAAGGCAGGAACTCTCACGTTATCAGGAGACAAGTCATGGGTTGTGCTTGCAGTGTCTAATTGCTGACCTACAGCATTAGCAGAGCCTCCCTGGCCTGCGGGAAGAGCAGGCACCTTAGGCAACCACCAGCACTCTGAAACCGTATTGTCTCTGGCCACCCAGCCACAGGGCCCTGACTCTGCACTCCCCCAAGGGGGTGCAAATCCTAGCTGGGTCAACTGGCCCAGCCAAGGCAGGAACTCTCACATTATCAGGAAGCGAGACATGGGTCATGCTTGGAGTGTCTAATTGCTGACCTAGAGTGTTAGCGGAGCCTCCCAGCCCTGCAGAAAGAGCAGGCACCTCGGGCAACCACCAGCACTCTGAAACCATAGTCTCCATCCGCGCAGCCCTGAGGGAAGAGCAGGCACCTCGGGTGACTGCCAGCACTCTGAAACCATATTGTCTCTGGCAGCCCAGCCGCAGGACACTGACCCTGCACTCCCCAAAGGAGAGATCCTAGCTGGGTCAACTGGCCCAGCCAAGGCAGGAACTCTCACATTATCGGGAGACATGGGTCATGCTTACAGTGTCCAATTGCTGACCTAGAGCAATCTCGAACCCTCCAGACTGATAGTTCTGGGAGAAGCTGGACACTTCCACAGGGTATAGAGACAGAGCTAAAAGACAGCTAAAGCCCAGAAGACCTGATCCACCTGGGGTCTTGGCTACAAAGCGACAGGAAGGACAGGCAGCTGGGATCAACCTACACAACCAGAGCACTTATGTGCTGACCTTATTGTAGGTCCCAAAACTGCTGATCTGAATTACAGCAGTAAGGTGAAAGAGTCCAAACAGAAACCTACTTTGGCTGACTCAGCCTGGAGCCTACAGTGTAGAAAAGAATCTCCAGGAGTGGAGATCGGATGACCTGCCTGTTCCGGGGAAATACTCTCTGATCCCCACAGGCAAGAGCACCCGACCTATATTTAATCATCAACTATCCACTCTCAACCAGAGAAGGTCACTACAAACTACCTTCCAACATCAGAGTCACCAAAATGACAAGAGAACAGCAAAAGGATGCTAACAAAAACCAAAACAGTTTGGCATCTCCAGATGCCAGCAATCCCAATGAAAACAACCGGGAGGACCTAACAACGATGGATAGTCAAGAAAATGACCTCAAGTCCTTAGTAAAGATAATAATGGAAGAAACAAATAAAATCTGTAAACAAATGCAGGAGGAGGCAAACAAGAGGGCTGAAGATTTAAATGAGTCATATAAAGAGACACTTGAAGAATTTCAGAAAAAATATAAATAACCAGATGAAGGAAATCATTAAAACAGTTCAAGACCTGAAGATAAAAATGGAAGCTGTGATAAAGGAACACACAGAAGAAAAATGTGATTGAGAGGCATCAGAGAAGAAAGCAAGCATCTCAGAGGTGGCCTGATTTAACAGATTGCAAGAAATGGAAGAACAAATATCGGGACTTGAAGATACAATCGCAGAACTGGAAACAACCATCAAGGGAAATGCTAAATCTGAAAAATTCCTGACACAGAACATTCAAGAAATCAAAGACACCATGAAAAGATGAAACTTGAGAATAATAGGGATTGAGGAAAGAGAAGGCAACCAACTCCACAGCGCAGAAAATATCTTTAATAGAATAATAGAAGAAAAGTTCCCCACGTTGAAGAAGGAGATGCATATGAGCATACAAGAGGCCTACAGAACACCAAATAGAATAGACCTGAAAAGAAAATCTTCCCACCACATAATAATAACAACACAAAATATACAGAACGAAGAAAAAATATTAAAAGCTGCAAGAGAAAAAGGCTGAGTAACATATGAAGGCAAACCTATCAGAATTACTCCTGACTTCTCAGCAGAGACCATGAAAGCCAGAAGGGCCTGGACAGAGGTTCTGCAAACCCTAAGAGAACACAGATACCAGGCAAGATTACTTTATCCAGCGAAATTATCAATACCCATTGACGGAAAAAACAAGATATTTCATGACAAAAACAAATTTAAACAGTACCTAGCCACAAATCCGGCTTTACAGAAGTTACTAGAAGGAAAACTCCACCCTAAAAGGTCAAACTACAACCAAAACTATATAGGAAATAGAAAACTATACCATCACAAAATCACAACCTGACAAAATCTCGACTGTTACAAATACCAAAAATGAAGGGACTTAGCAATCACTGGTCATTAATATCTCTCAATGTCAGTGGTCTCAATTCTCCAATATAAAGACACAGACTAACTGAGTGGATGCATAAAAATGGCCCAACATTCTTCTGCATTCAAGAAACACACCTCAACCACAAGGACAGACATTGCCTCAGAGTAAAAGGTTGGGGAAGAATATTCCAAGCAAATGGTCACAAGAAACAAGCTGGGGTAGCCATTCTAATATCTAATAAAATAGACTTTCAACCAAAATTAATCAAAAGGGATGAGGATGGACACTTCGTACTCCTCAAAGGTAAAGTCAACCAAGAAACATCACGATTTTGAACATCTATGCTCCGAATACAAGGGCTCCCACATTTGTAAAAGAGTTATTAACAAAGCTGGAACCACTCATTGATACCCACACATTAATAGTGGGAGACTTCAACACCCCACTTTCACTCAAGGATAGGTCTTTGAATCAAAAACTAAGTCAGGAAATAATTTCATTAACCAATGTTATGAATCAAATGGATCTAACAGATATCTACAGAACTTTCCACCCAAACACAAAGGATTATACCTTTTTCTCAGCACCCCATGGAACGTTCTCTAAAATTGATCACATAGTTGGTCATGAAGTAAACATCAACAGATACAAGAGGACTGAAATAATACCTTGTATCTTATCAGATCACCATGGTCTAAGGCTGAACTTCAACAACAACAGAAATAATAAAAAGCATACTAACATGTGGAAACTAAACAACTTTCTACTTAATGACACATAGGTCATGGAAGAAATAAGGGAAGAAATAAAAGTCTTCCTGAAATTCAATGAAAATGATGGAATAACATACCCAAATTTGTGGGACATATTGAAAGCAGTGCTAAAAAGAAAATTCATAGCATTAAGTGTCTTTAAAAAGAAAATGGAAACATCCCATATAAACAACTTAACAACACATATGGAAGCTCTAGAAAAAAGAGAAGCAGAAACACTCAAGAGGAGTAGACACTTAGAAATAATCAAACTCAGGGCTGAAATCAATAAATTAGAAACAAAGAGAACAATCCAAAGAATCAACAAAACCAAGAGCTGGTTCTTTGAGAAAATTAACAAGTTAGACAAACTTTTAGCCAATCTAACTAAAAGACAGAGAAACACTATCCAAATAAACAAAATCAGAAACGAAAAGGGAGACATAACAACAGACACTGAAGAAATACAAAAAAACATAAGAACCTACTTTAAAGGCATTTATGCCACAAAATTTGAAAATCGAAGGGAAAGGGACAATGTTTTCAACCAATTCCATTTGCCAAAATTGAATCAAGACCAGATAAACAAATTAAATAGCCATATTTCGCCTATAGAAATAGAAGCAACCATTGATAGTCTCCCAACTAAAAAAAGCCCAGGGCTGGATGGCTTCAGGGCAGAATTCTACCAGTCCTTCAAAGAGGAGCTAATACCGATACTATTCAAGCTATTTCAAATGATAGAAATGGACGGAGCATTACCAAATTCCTTCTGTGAGGCCATAGTCACGTTGATACCTAAACCCCACAAGGACCCAACAAAAAACGAGAATCTCAGACCAATTTCTTTTATGAACATTGATGCAAAAATACTCAATAAAATACTCTCAAAACGAATACAACAGTATATCAAAGACATCATTCACCATGACCAGGTAGGCTTCATTCCAGACATGCAGGGATGGTTTAACATATGGAAATCCATCAATGTAATCCACCATATAAACAAACTGGAAGAGAAAAACCACATGATCATCTCCTTAGATGCAGAAAAAGCATTTGACAAAATCCAACACCAATTCATGTTTAAAGTTCTGGAGAGATCAGGAATACAAGGCACTTATCTAAACATAATAAAGGCTATAGACAGCAAACCAAGAGCCAACATTAAATTAAATGAAGAGATACTCAAGGAAATCCCTCTAAAATCAGGAACCAGACAAGGCTGCCCTCTGTCCCCATATCTCTTCAATATAGTTCTTGAAGTTCTAGCCAGAGCAATAAGACATTAAAAGGAGATCAAGGGGATCCAAATAGGAAAGGAATAAGTCAAATTATCACTATTTGCAGATGATATGATAGTGTATATAAGTGACCCCCAAAATTCCACCAGAGAACTCCTACAGCTGATAAACACCTTCAGCAAACTGGCAGGATACAAAATTAACTAAAAAAAGTCAGTAGCTTTCCTATATACAAATGACGAACAGGTAGAGGAAGAAATTAGGAAAAGTACTCCCTTCAGGATAGCCACAAGCAATATAAAATATCTAGGAGTAACTCTAACCAATCAAGTGAAGGACTTATTTGAAAAAAACTTTAAACCTCTGAAGAAAGAGATTGAAGATGACATCAGAAGATGGAGGGATTTACCTTGTTAGTGGATCAGGAGAATTAACATAGTAAAAATGGCCATCTTACCAAAAACAATTTACAGATTCAACACAATTCCTATCAAAATACCTACAAAATCCTTTGAAGATATTGAAAGATCAACTCTCAACTTCATATGGAGAAATAAAAAGCCCAGAATAGCAAAAACAATCCTACACAATAAAAGATCCTCTGGAGGAATCTCCATACCTGATCTCAAGCTGTACTACAGAGCAACAGTAATTAAAACAGCATGATACTGGCACAGCAATAGGCTGGTGGATCAATGGAATTGAATTGAAGACCCAGAGATGAATCTACACACATTCGCTCACTTGATTTTTGACAAAGAAGCCAAACTATTCAATGGAAAAACGATAGCATCTTCAACAAATGGTGCTGGTCTAACTGGATGTCTACATGTAGAAAAATGCAATTAGACCCCTATTTGTCAACATGCACAAAACTCAAGTCCAAGTGGATTAAAGACCTCAACTTAAAACCAGAGACATTAATTTAGTTAGAGGGAACAGTGGGGAAGAGCCTGGAAGACATAGGCACAGGAGACAACTTCCTGAATAGTACCCCAACAGGCCAGGCCTTAATGTCAACAATTAATAAATGGGACCTCATGAGGCTGAGAAGCTTCTGTAAGGCAGGCAACACTGTCAGCAGAACAAAGTAACAGCCTACAGCCTGGGAAAAGATCTTCACCAACCCTTCATCTGACAAAGGTCTAATATATAATTATAATATATATAAAGAACTCAAGAAATTAAATGCCACAAAACCAAACAACCTAATTGTGAAATGGGGTGCAGAACTAAACAGAGAATTCTCAACAGAGGAATATCAAAAGGCTAAAAAACACCTAAAGAAATGCTCGTCCTCATTAGTCATCAGAGAAATGCAAATCAAAACGACACTGAGATTCCATCTTACACCCATCAGAATGGCTAAGATAAAAACTCAAGTGACACCACATGTTGGCAAGGATGTGGAGAGAGAGGAACACTCCTTCATTGCTGGTGGGAATGCAAACTAGTACAACCACTTTGGAAAGCTATCTGGCGCTTTCTCTGAAAAATGGAAATAGGGCTTCCTCATGACATAGCTATCCCACTCCTTGGAATATACGAAGAAAATGCCCTACCACACAACAGGGACATATGCTCAACCATGTTCATAGCTTCTTTATTCATAACAGCCCAAACATGGAAACAGCCTAAGTGTCCCTCAGTAGAAGAATAGACTAAGAAACTGTGGTACATTTACACTATGGAATACTTCTCAGCTATTAAAAACAAGGAATTCCCAAAACTTGTGGACAAATGGATTGAATTAGAAATTATCATAATGAGTGAGTTCACCCAGAAGCAAAAAGAGACAAATGGTATATACTCACTTATATCAAGACACTAGTCCAAGGGATATGTCCCATGAAAAACTTTACTTACCAGGAAAGTGGTTCAGAGAAGATGACATCCTATTGAGACTTTAGGTGAGAGTAGCATTGAAGAATGGGGAAATAGAAGGATCCGCAGGGTCCTAGAAACCTGCAAGAAGAACTTTATGACAGGCGGATCTGGGTCCTGGAGTCCTCCTCAAACTCAGGCACCAGTCAAGGATAATATAGGCAGTAATCTTTGAACCCCTACCCATACCTAGCCGATGAACATGATATTCTCCACCATTGAGTGGAGAGTGAGATGTGACTCTCACACAAACTCTGGTGCCCCTTTTCTGACCACGTCCCCTGGATGGGGAGGCCTGGCAGCACTCAGAGGAAGGATAGCAAGTTACCAAGAAGAGACTCAATACTCTAAGAGCATAAAAAGGGGGAGGAGGTCCCCCTCAATCACAGATATAGGGGAGGGGAGAAAGGGGAAGTGGGAGGGAGGGAGGAATAGGAGGATACAAGGGAAGGGCTAACAATTGAGATGTAATATGAATAAATTAATAAAAAATGAAAAAAAAGGAGTAACGACCTATGGTTTACATTCATCATATGTAAACTAGATACTTAATAACTGCCACACAAAATCATGTAATTCCAAAAGATTAGAAAGATTTGATGACAACCATCCAAGAATCTGGCTCTCAGTTACAATGGCTAACATGGTGGAAAGATGAGTCTTCAGTTATAGAGCAATGAAATGGGACCAGAGGCATTGATATTGTCATGGATCAGTTACTAGGTGAAGGTTCATATTCTGAATTAAGAGTTCAGATTATGATTGGTTGTGTCATCTCAGAACAATGTAATACAATAGTTTTAAATGCTTGGGACAAGGTCAAACAATAGGGACAATCTGAATCATTTACAGACATAACCCAGGGATCAAATGAATCTTTCACCAACTTTACACAGATTAACCACAGCTCTAAATTAAGCAATATCAGTTCTAAGTGCTAAAGAAATTTTAATTGAATCTTTATATTTTGAAAGTGCTAATGATAAATTCATGCAGGTTATTAGATTTTTAAGGGCCAGATCTGCACCTACTTGTGACTGGATTAAAACTACTGTCGCTATTAAATCTCCTGATCACAATTCATTTGTGGTTGAAAAATTACAAAAGACATAAAAACTCAAAAGACCCTTTTCTCTGGCTGTAAAAGATCACGTCATTCCCTAAAAGTCTGTAGACAAGTGGTTCCTGAGAATAAAATTTTCTCTAATAATAATTCAGAGAGGAAGTTTCCTGGGAAATATAGAAGATGTGGTAGGAATGACTAGGGCTTATGAATGCAGGTCATCTAAAGATATTCAAGGCAGCTCCCTAATATCAGAAAACTGACTAAGGGGCCTTGCTCAAGGCCTAATGAAAACCAATATGAGCCATTTGTTTCCTTTCAGCCAAGGAAAAACTGTTCTAGAAAGCAACTGGAAAAATTTGAGTCTGATAGGACAAAACTTAAATAAACCATTTCAAGAGATAGAACAGCTCCTATTGATAAAATAAGAAAGTCCAAAGATACCAAAAACATATATTTTGGCAAACTGCCATAAATAACAAGAGGCCAAAGTTAGAGTTGCAGTTAGATGGAATTGAAATTGAAAGCTATTGGTTACAACAGATGTAACAATTTCACAAGATGCCTAGAATCCAGATTGGCCACTTCAAAGGGTATCAACACAGCTGCTAGGAATTGGGCCATTGAATCAGGTGACACAAAGTCTAAAAATGGATTAAATACACAGAACCAGAAGGTCAGATAGGAAAATTAAAGATATATAGCCATATGATATAGCCATAAATATATGGGAAAGAGATCTATTGCAAAAGTGAAAAGCATAGATTAGCATTCCTCCAACTTCAGGGACACATTGTAAAAGACATGTGAAGAGTTCAGGGAGCTCACAGGCAATGGCTGAAAACTCCCAGTGTGTCCCCTTCTGTCTGAGAAACACCGAATTCAGTGTTTTGGATCCAGCAACTCATTCCCTCCTGGTTTCACTGCATCTGATCCTCTGCTCCCCAAGGGTCCCTGCACTAACTATATGAAGAGTACAGTTCGCTAACAGTTCCTGATTCCCAAGCCCAGGCCCAGACTTGTATCTGCAGGAGGTGTGGGGGGGCTGGTTCTGATCATGCCCAACTTGTGGGTTGTCCTGTTCAGACTGAGAAGCCTCCAAGTCAATGTTTTAGATCAAGCAGCCCATTCACTCATTGGTTTCACTGAGCTGATTCTGTTTCCCAGAGGGCCTACACTCAGCTTAAATATTTAGAAAAGTGTGGGGTCCTGGAAGTTTGTGACTCCCAAACCCATTGGACATCTGGCCACAGTGAAGGCAGGGCTGGTTCTGATCCTCTCAAACTCTTCGGGTTTTCCCTTCAGTTGGCTTTGCATCTTCTGATCCTCTGCCCCATAGACACAGTACACACTGGGTGCCGCCATCTTGGAATCACCACACAAATAATTTATTTTAATGTTCAAAATACTACTGCCTTTTTGTGTTAATGCATTTTTAAAGAAAGGTATGAGGTTGCAGATATTTGGCACCTTGTCAAAGCTACAGATTTAGTGAATGCCAACACTGAAATTTAAGTAAAGTTCTAGGACAACAAATGCATTTATGATATAGCCTGCTTTAGAAAAATTAATTTCTCCAGAATTTTCACTTTTATTATTGGCTTCCTTGTAAAATTGGGGGGCATATTCATTTTTAAATAAATGGTATGTTGCTGATTATGCCAGGACAATCATTCCTCAGAACTGATATCCTTGCAGTTTCATTACTGTATTCTTTAATCTCCCTTTCCTATTGTTTTGGTTAGTCAGGTTATAAGTGAGGTACTTTTGGTCAATAAGTTCACAATAAAATATAATTGCTAAGAAAATTGAGCCTACGGTGGCACCCAATGTGCTCTGGGCACCATGCGTAACTTAACTTCTAATGTTGTGGAGGAAGATAATGGTTTTCAAAATATAGTAATGCTCTTTCAGGGTGTCAGCAAAATCGCAGTTGTTGTTACATAGTCCTTTCCTCCCTCACACTCAGACAGAATCTTTTGGGGTTTTTTCTCTTGGTCTTTTACTGTATAAATAATTTTAAAATATTGGAAGAAAGACCAATAAGATACAAAAATCGGAAGACTCAGTAAATTCTATCCTTCTGGGAAAGATGGCAGAGTTGGTAGTAGAACTAGAGAATTTGAATGGAGAGACTGAAGCAATTGGAAAACAAAAGGTGCGGCTGATAAAGGAGAAAACCCTGGTAAGGGAGAGCAAGTGTTTCCCACCCTGCTGCCCCACCCTGCCACACAGGCCAGGTGGTCAGAACCAGGTGGTCAGAACACCAGTGTGCAGAGGAGGGAGGAGAGAAACGGGAAGCCAGAGAGCTGAAAAAAAATGACAGGAACAGGAGAGCAGAAAAACAAAAGGGCCTTTGTAAACTTGGGGTAGTTTTGGCTGTTCATTGCTCCACTTCAAGATGCTCCTAGAGAGAACCACTTGAGGAAAGGCTTCATGGCTCCAAGCTCCAGCTGAGGGTCCAGGTTCCAGTTGCTCCAGGTTTCAGCAGAAGAAAACCTGCTGATTACACCAGGAGAATCGTTCCTCGGAACTGATATTCTTACGGTTTCATTCTTGTATTCTTTAATCTCCTTTTCCTATTGTTTAGGTTACTTGGCTTATAGGTGAGGCACTCTTGATTGATAAGTTTGTAGTAAAATATAATTGCTTAAAAATTTGAGCCTACAGTATATTACCTTAACTTAAAAAGTAAAATGCATAAGAAGGCGTCCACCTACTGCAGAGCCAGGCTTCAATGTGGCCACCTTTCATTGTATCCTTTGTTCTTTAACAGATAACCATTTCTCTGACACTCTATCAAGAATGAGAAAAAAAACATATACTTTTTTTCTCCACTTCTTGCTATACATGAGATCATAGCACACTCGGTGTCAATTTTTTTCTTTCCTTTGTGGTATAAACTCACTAATCTTCAATTATAGTTAAAGTCAAATTTCCTGTAACTTTAGTAGTAACCTACAACCATAAACAAGTCAACATTACCAAAAAATCAGCAGTTACTAAAGTGTCTACTGTTGATGAAGATTTCTATAATATTTTCTTTTTTCCCCTATAATCTCAGAATACTATGGTACATGAATCAGAATTTAGACACTTTTGTTGTGAAATGTTGTTACACCTGTGTGGGAAATAAAGCATTGCAAGATGGAATCTTAAACTTTTTTGCCATAACTAGGCTGAGGCTCACGGACTTTACATGACAGACCAAGTGCTTGATGTGCTAACATTCTATTCTCTCCAGAATATTTCCTTCAACCATAGAAATTGAAAATCAGTATTGCACATATCCAAACCTTTGGGACACAATGAAAGCAAAGCTAAGAGGAAAGTTCATAGCACTAAGTGCCTTCATAAAGAAATTGGAGCTATCACATACATACAAGCAACTTAATGAAAAACCCTAGGAAAAAAGAAACAGACACAGCCAAGAGGAGTAGATGGCATGGGCAAGTAGGCATCACCCCAAGCATGTTAATAGACTTAAAGAGATTGGAGATACAAGGAATATACATAAGCAAAGGCATTATACAGCAAGCCCATAGCCAACACTAAACTAAATGGAGAGAAACTTAAATCAATTCCACTGAAATCAGAGACATGACAAGGCTATTGATTCTCTGTTTCTCTTCAATATAGTACTTGAAGTCCTACCTAGACCAAAAAGACAGCTAAAGGAGATCAAGGGGCCACAAATAGTAAAGGAATAAGTTAAACGTTTCACTATTTGCAGATGATATGATAGTATACATCAAAAATTCTACCAAAGAACTCCTACAGCTGAAAAACACCTTCAGCAAAGTGGCAGGATACAAAATCAACTCAAAAAACTCAGTAGCCCTCCTGTATACTAATGACAAATGGGCTGAGAAAGAAATGAGGGAAACCACACCCTTCACAATAGCCACAAATAATATAAAGTATCTTGGTATAACTCTAACCAAGCAAGTGGAAGACTCATGAGAAAAACTTTAAGTCTCTGCAGAAGAAAATTGAAGAAGATATCAGAAAATAGAAAGATCTCCCATGCTCATGGATTGGGAGAATCAACATAGTAAAAATGGCCATCTTACCAAAAGCAATTTATACATTCAATGCAATCCCTATCAAAATACCTACACAATATCTTTCAGAATTGCAAAGATCAATTCTCAACTTCATATGGAAAATGAAACAAAATAGCTAGAACAAACCTGTACAATAAAAGATCTTCTGGAGGACTCTCCATCCCTGATTTCAAGTTGTACTATAGAGCAACAGTAATAAAAACAGCATGGTACTGGCATAGAAAAAAAGGGTTGACCAATGGAATTGAACTGAATAGCCAGAAATAAATCCACACACCTATGGTCATTTGATTTTCGACAAAGTAACCAAAACCATACAATGGAAAAAAGACAGCACTTCAACAAATTGTACTGATTTAACTGGATGTCTACTTGTTAAAAAAAACAAAAAAGTGAATCGATCCATATTTATCACCCTATACAAAACTAAAGTCCAAGTAGAATAAAGACCTCAACAACAACAACAAATACACACTAAATATCTTAGAAGAGCCTAGAACTCCTTGGCACAGGAGACAAGTTCCTGAACAGAACATCAACAGATCAGACTCTAAGGTGAATAATTAATAAATGATACCTCATGAAACTGGAAAGCTTCTGTAAGGCAAAGGACACTGTCAACAGAACAAAGTGACAGCCTAGAGACTGGGGAAAGATTTTTACCAACCCTACATCCCACAAAAGGCTAATATCTAAAATATATAAAGAACTCAAGAAATTAAACACCATCAAACCAAATAGTTCAATTAAAAAATGAGGTACAGAGCTAAACAGAGAATTCTCAATAGAGGAATACTGAATGGCTGAGAAACACTTAAAGAAATTCTCAACATCCCTAGTTATCAGAGAAATGCAAATCAAAAATGACTCTGAGATTCCATCTTAAACCTATCCAAATGTTGAAGATCAAAAACTCAAGTGACAACACATGCTGGCAAGGATGTGGAGAAAGGGTAACACTCCTCCACTGCTGATGGGAGTGAAAACTTGTACAATTACTTTGGAAGGCAATCTGTCACTTTCTCAAGATATTTTGAATAGTTCTACCTCAAGACCCTCCATACCTCTCCTGGGCATATACTTGAAACATGCTCCACAATACAACAAGGACATTTTCTCAGCTATGTCCATTGCTGCCTTATTTGTAATAGCCAGAATCTTGAAACAACCTAGATGTACCTAAACTGAAGAATGGATAAACTGTGGTACGTGTACACAATGGAATACCACTCAGCCATTAAAAACAAGGATAACTTGAAATCTGCAGGCAAGTGGATGAAACTAGAAATGACCATGCTAAGTGAGGTAACCCAGACCCAGAAAGACACATATTGTGTATATTCACTTATAAGTGGATATTAGCCCAACATAGATGTCCTCTGAGAACCTCCACCCAGTAGGGGATTGAATGGGACACACCAGTCAAGGTCAGTGCATGCAGAGAACCAAGACCCCCTTTTCAGCCAATGAACTGCTGCTTCTCTGAGTCCGGAGAAGCAGACCACTGACATGCACTTGGGTGCCCACTACTTGGTCACTGCCCCTTGGCAAGATGGTCTAATGGACACACAGTGTAGGGAATGCAGACTATTCTGATGATACATAATAGGCTGTAACCAAAGTTCTAGGGAAGGGGAATAAGCAGAGAGGGAGCAAGGGTGTCAATGGGAAGATAAGAGGGACGGGATAACAATCAGGAGGAAATGTGAATAAATCAAAATAAAATATACATTTAAAAAGACTGAGAGGAGGAGGGGCTGCTGCAGAGAATGATGCACCAACCAAGGGCTATACATGACAAGGACCTAGAATCAGCTCAGTGGTAGCACATAAGCAGCACTTTCCTCACGGGCCCCATAATATGGGAAGTAGAGACTATTTCTGGTTCCCCAATGTGGATCACATCCCCCTGGCTGGGTGGCCTGGCCAGGCCACAGAGGAAGAAGATACAGGTAGGATAGATGAGACTTGGAAAGCTGAGATCAGATATTAGTGGGAGAAAGCCCCCCCCCCTTTCTGAGGAGTAGGGGAGGGGGGAGAGGGGATAAGGGAGGGAGGGTGGGATCAGGATATGATGAGGGAGGGGACTACAGTGGGGATGTAAGTAATTCAAACTGAAGAATAAGCAGGTAACTTATATTGCTGATCCCATTGCATGGGAACAGCTCTGAGACTGGCTGAGACATGAATGTCTATGCATAGACAATGCTTCTTGTTGGTTACAGAATCCCTGTGATTTAGGATTAGATGCCATTCATTGCATGGCGTGAATGAAGATTTACAGATGTCTTTCTTCTGCTCATGCAAATAGCAGAGAACTAGCCTTAGTTGTTATGTACACCCTGCACACCTAATACACTTACAGTTTCAAGACTGCATAATGCTTGGGAGAAATTATATGTTTTCAAATAAAAAGAACTGGACTTTGAAGCTGGATCAGACCTGACAAGCTCCATTTCTCTCAGCATGCTAGAAGCTGACATCCTGCATCCTTATTGTTCCAGCCCCAAGTACTTCAGTTGCTGTTCTCCATCAGAACAGAACAGCTCCCAAGACAGCTTCAAAGAGAGCTTCCATTCCCAATTGGTCCAGCATTTCAGACTGTCTCACACAGGATTTATATTAAGTCTGGAATTTCTCAACATTTAGAAACTGGACCACAAATACTATTCCTATCTTGTTTAACCATTTCCCCAAATTTTATTTGGGCCCCTACAAAGGTATTATTCATCCTAAATCATCCAGAAGAAACCCTAAAAGAATGATGCCCCATTTCCCTTATGGAGTAGGTTTTTGGTTGCTTTCTTGAACTACAGATATTTATTTTCATTCTCTCTTAATCAGAGAGAAAATGAGGTTGGACTCAGGATGTCTCTCTTTTCCTTTATCTTTCTTTCTTAGATTTAGAGATAGGGACTGAAAAGAAAAAGGGGAGTATAGAAATATATAAGGATGATAGGACAAAAAGTAGATTATTGAGTCGACTCCTCAACTTAAGGCTTTAATTGTGCTCACATGGTTATTTTTAACTCATGGGTATAGAAATTTGTGTATTGATGTAAAATAAGTTTAATTTTGATACATTGGTATAGAATTCAAATTTAAGATTATTCTTCACAAACATTATGTATATATATATATATATATATATATATATATATATATATACATACGTGTGTGTGTGTGTGTGTGTGTGTGTGTGTGTATTTCTACTCTAGTATGAGGTATTGTACCTATATCACTCAAGTAGAATACAAGGTTTGCCTCCAATACCTTTAAAGTGCTATTACAGGCTGTTTAGAGTAAGTCAGCTAGACAAGTTCATTGTCAATTGATGAAATCATGATCATGTTGATTACTAGCCTATTTATACCATAATAATACACATCCTAGAGGTAATAGATAGGTATTCTATAGACAGATAAGGTAAAATAGTTATATAAGGTCTTCAAAAACATCAGAGTCCTACAGAACATGGCATTTAAAGATGTTTTATTGTTAGAAGCAGAAAGACTCAAATGGTATATACTCACTTATATCTGCATATTAGCCCAAGGGGCATGTCCCACGAAAGCCTTCACTTACCAGGAAACTGAGACAGAGGAGAGGACATTCTAGTGGGATTCTAGATGAGAGAATCATGGGAGAAAGGCAAAGTAGAAGGACCCAGAGGGTCCTAGAAGCCTACAAGTAGAACATTATGATAGGCAGATTTGGGCATAGGGGTCCCGCTCAAACTAAGGCACCAGCCAAGGACAATACAGGCGGTAAACCTTAAACCCCTACCCAGATCTAGCCAATGGATGGAACACTCTCCACAGTAGAGTGGAGAGTGGGATATTACTTTCTCACATACTCTGGTGCCTCACCTTTGACCATGTCCCCTGGAGGGGGAGACCTGATGGCACTCAGTGGAAGGACAGCAGGTTACCAAGAAGAGACTTGATACCCTATGAACATATAGAGGGGGAGGTAATCCCCCTCAGGAACAGTCATAGGGGAGGGGAGTAAGGGGAAAATGGGAGGGAGGGAAGAACGGGAGGATACAAGGGAAGGGATAACCATTGAGATGTAACAAGAATAAATCAATAAAAAAAGAAAAAAAGAAAAAAAAAAGAATTCTTTGACAATAAGATAGGTTAACTCCTGGCAACAGCCAGCCTACCTCAAAAAAAGATGATAAGCATCAAAGAACCTCCTTAAAGATGGCTTCAAATCTGGCATACCAACCACTGGGCAAAATGTCCTCATTTCAGCCACTGACAGAATTCTGCCTAAAACTAGGCAAGATTGGATACAGATAGAGTCGATAGTCAAACTCTGTTAAGACAGGGTAAGCAAGTCCTCAATAGTTCCTGCCTCACAAATATGTCTGTCAGATATACTGGGCCAGGAGGCTGAAGATGATGCTCCAACATTATATAGAGTTTTGGGTGCTCAGGCAGCAAACTGTCTCTGTCATTTTTTTTTTCAATTTGGAAGCTGCTAAACTGCACTTCCTGTTTACTCAGATAATTAATTTTATTCCTTCTTAAGTCTCTGATGGGGTTGAAGACCAAATAGTTTAGCTTCACAATTAAGCTTAGTTGTTTAGGAGTTAAGATGTTTTTCAATCTAGATAGATGTTTTAATTTGATAGAGATAAGATAGATATTGGTTTACATTCAGAATTTTAGACTCACCAAGATAGGAAATGTTTTCTTCAAGGCTACCAAATACAAATAACAAAAACACTATGAATGTAACATTAACATTATCCCTGATTGATTGTTCTTCTTGCTCTAGGTAGTTTATTTTATATATGTATAATAAAATAAATAAATATATATATGTAAAATTTTTTAAATATCAATTAAGAAAAAGGAAGTTGGTGTTGCAGTTCCAAGTCACTGTTTCAGCATACTCCAGGCACTGCCACACAGTATCCTAGATTCTGGAGGACTTCTTGTTTGCTTTAGTGCCCTGTTGTCACTGCCCTGAAACTCTTAATGTTTGCACAAGGAGTTCCACATTTTCTTTTCATACTCATTCTCCCAAATTGTGTTGACAGACTTGTTGTGGTGAGGAAAGCAGACTTTTGTGTGGATGGTTATAAAATTATCTTTCTTGTATCCCCTTAAAACATGGGTATTAAAAAATTAAGTATGTTGTAACTTTTACTACAACAATCTGCTATTATGATTGATTTATTTTACTTTTGTATCATCCTCTACAATTAAGTTCTGTTATGCATCACATTTACTTTTGACACTTAAAACTTCTCCCAGTGAGATTTATTTTCTCCAATGTTTAATGTCATGAATTAAATCTCTGAGGTTCTGTTAGCCACTCAATTATGACTAATGCATAAGTTGTTTAAGAAGCAATTCTTTCAGAGGAATTCATGCATACGTGAGGGAAATTTATATGATGCTAGAGATCTAGTCGTTTGACTCACCAGGAAAGCATGATAAAAAAGTAACTACTCTTCAGTTTAAACTCTTAGTGTCAGGCATTTATAAACAGGTGACAATGAGCCTCTATTAAGTCCTGTGAGAAAAGCTAGAGGGCACAGAGGCAAAGAACCCACTTCTTAGACAGTAAATCCTGTAACTCCTACAGCGTGGCGGCATGTGCAGAGCCAAATATTAAGAAAAGCGTATCCATGTCCTAAGAAATCAGGATTGCAAGGTTACTCCATATTACAAGATGCTGATGAAATGCAGAGATGAAGAAAAGACGTTCTTTTCTTCTTTTTTTCTTCTTGAGACAATGTCTTTCTATCCTTAATTCATGAGCTCAAGTGTTCTTTTCCATTCTCCTCCCTCTGCCTCTCCAATAACTGTGACAGGGATGTGTCTGGACTAAGAGGGACTACCATGATGTTTCTGGAGGCTAGTTCATTAATTAAACTTTAGGAATTTTACAAACTATTGGGGTTACTCTATAAGAAAAGGCCAACTACCAAATACACTTGTAGGTCCAACTTCCTAAATAAAAGCAAAAGCACAGTAGCTTTTAGAAGAGGGAGAGATTTTTAAGACATTTTATTTTTAATATTTTCTGTGACAAAGGTGAAGAAGCAACACTAGCCAGGCCCATAAATTTGATCAGTTATAAGACGGATTTCATTTTTACCCATTAGCACTTCACATAAACCTATACTTGCCTGTTCTCCCCCTGCAACATTTTAAAACGAAACAGAATCAAAACAGATGATTCCCAGAGCAGCTCATCCATCTACTAGCATGTATACTGTAGGAGGATCCAGTAAAGTGACCTCCCTCAAGTGGGCTGACTTAGCTCTTTCCTATGTAAAAGAAAAAAGATTACCTCTAAATATAAAGTATCATTATCTTTTCATGAAAACAATGTTTCCTGTATTAATACATTTCTAGTTGAATTCAGCTAAGTGCATCTTCCTGCCAAAATGCCCTTTAAGGAAAGATTACAAACAGAAAAAAGGAAACATAAAGTTGATACACATCACTTACCATGAGTGTGCAGAAATGGTAAGTCATTACTCTTTAGATAAGATCTTAGATAAAAATATGTATCATATAGAGGTTCCTATACTTTTTATTTGTGGTAAGTAGAAATGAAAATGGCATATAGAAAAAATCCAAACTAATAACATTTAGCACTGATGAAATGAACAAAAGATAATCAGTTTATTTACTGGAAAAAGTTTTTCAATACAGGATGTTCAGTTGGTAAGATAAACCAAAATAATAACTATCAGCATCCAGTTATTTCCTTAGCAATGGAATGCCTTTCACAAACACTGAGTGGACAGAATCAAGCAAATGCCGTAAGGATTCTCCTTTGAGAGATTCATTTGGGATTATCTACAATAAAAAAGTAAAAAGAATAGCAAACAATAAACATACAAGAACTTTCTGTACTTAAATGCATGTGTTTTTTATAATGCCTCTGATGTTGAATTTTTAAAAAATAATTAGCAAGAAAGGCATTTCTTAAAATTAGTCCTTTAGTCATGTTTTCATCATCATCATCATCATCATCATCATCATCATTATTATTATTATTATTATTATTATTATTATTATTATTACATAGAAACACTTAATAGCATTTAAGCCCCAAAGGTATAATAATAAAGGTAGGTATAACTAAATTATTATAAGAATAATCATACAGTGTAGAAATTAGGTTTAGCCACACACAACACAAATTTTAACATGGAAATGAAACACAATATTAGACTCATCAGACTCACATCTTTATAACCATGCAAATAAAGACACTAAATATATTACAAAAATTCCATAAAATATTTTTTAATTGTCTAATTGACTCTAACAGTCAAACCAATGAGCTTAAAAGTTCTGTGGCAATAATATTAAAAAAGTATTTCCTCAGATTTGCCACATAGTCATAGCTATGAACCCAATGACTTCTTCTCTTTCTCTATTACAAGATAAAGATTTGTCAGCACAATGGTATAACTTCCCTTAACTTCATAGTTCTCAGATATTTAAATGACTTTTTTTGGAGAGGCAGGTGAATCTCTGAGTTTGAGGCCAGCCTAGTCCACAGAGTGAATTCCAGGACAGCCAGTGCTATGCAGAGAAACCCTGTGTCAATAAAGAAAGAAAGAAAGAAAGAAAGAATAAAGAAAAATAAAAAATTTAAATGACTTTTTTGAAATAAAAACATGCGATCACACTGAGAAGCATAAAGTGTACTTTCATTGGTCTCATTAGATAGTTATAACAGCAGAGATTGATTATAAATGGAAGTTAAAATAAAAATAAATTCTCAGTAAGTGTTGTAGAGCAATTAAACTCCCATCTCAGAAATTATCTGACTCAACAGGTCATTTAAGCTTCAGTTCAGATGTGGTGCATTATTAAATAATTCCTGTTGGGAGGCATATGGGAAGGGGACCCAGTACATATGACAGGCTCTTCGCATTCCTAATGGAGAGATCACAAGACAAGTAAGTTTTCTATGTAGAATCCGTGTTATAGACATGGGAAAGCTTACATGTTGTGAAATATTTCATGCAGACATCATATACTCTTGCTTTACACTATGCAGGTTAATTGCTTGTTCCTCCTCCTCATAAACAAATTGTCATTCCTGAAATATCCCAAATCAAAGAACATATTTTAGTACCAATTATCTAATTTATACCTTGAGTAAGATAAAATAGATGTCTTACTTGAACTCTTTCAGGTATTAACTTAAAAACATCGGGCTACAATATATCAGGGACTATAGTAGATAAAATCTCATTTAAATAAAGGTGAATTTAATTTCAGACAACCCATCTTGGATTATTATTACAGAAAGTAGAAATGGTCAATCAGGAGCTAGGACACCAGTTTTGAAGTAATTGTTTTTCAACATTGGCACTGGCCAAGCTGACAGCATAACTTCAGTTCAGCAGCTTTCTGCTTTATTTGAAAACTTGCAACTTTTGCAGCCTTACTGCAAAGATTTTTTAGATCACTCATTTATAAAAAAACAAAAGTTTAAACATTGTGGGGTTTACAAGTTTATTTATATGTTCAGTATCAATTCATTTGTGACATTCTTGAATTGGATGAACAGGATTCTATTCAGGGAAACACGTCATTTTTTGTTTGGTTCGGTTTGGTTTGCAGTGCATTGGATGCTATAGTCTCACACAGGTCCAGCAAGCACCCCACTGCTGAGCTACACCCTGTTCTGTTCTTGCCCACTGATTTCTTCATAAGAAAGATTAAATCTTTTGGTTGGCTTATACAATAAAAGTTGATATTTATCATAGTATAAAATATATATGATTTATTCATACCATTATTTGTAATCTGTGCTTGGTTACTGGAGAAGAATTTATTCAATATAGAATATGAGGGAACATCTGCATTCTTAGTTAGTTTAATAGACCAATTGTTCATGCTTACTTAATAGAGAGGGACTTATCTGTACAGGAACATATTCTACAGCATAGATAAAGCAAATGCTAAAGACATTTGTGACATCCTTGGATTGAATGAAAAGGATTATATTCAGGGCAACACATCAAACTGATCTTTGTAAGTAAATAAAAGTACTTGTCTGCTCTAAGAGATTGTATACTTTCTATTTATCAAACTTTCTTTCTTTCTTTCTTTCTTTCTTTCTTTTTTGCTTGTTTGTTTTTTGTTGTTGTTGTTGTTTGTTTGTTTGTTTTTTCGAGACAGGGTTTCTCTGTGTATCCTAGGCTGTCCTGGACTCACTTTTGTAGACCAGGCTGGCCTCGAACTCACAGCGATCCACCTGCCTCTGCCTCCCGAGTGCTGGGATTAAAGGCGTGCGCCACCACGCCCGGCTATCAAGCTTTCTTGAGGATTTTTGTTTTTTAGACTATGACCCTGAAGCTTTCTTAAGTAAAGTTGCTACATTCCAATTTTAAAGAAATCCTTTTAAAAATAATAAATGCCTTAGAAAATCAAGATTGTTATCCTAGTTTAAAAGTTAAAAATATTCCATGATCAATCAATAAAATTTAACATATTTAAATTTTTAAAACAAAATAATCATAGACTTGTGGGCTCCTAGAATAATATATTATCACAAATTGCCTATACTTACAAGACTAACAGTAACATTCCATTTTTTTTTAAAAAACAAATCCTTGAAATTGTCCAACGATTAATTTCCTACTTTTAA
This sequence comes from Acomys minous, assembly GCF_964271855.1. Taxonomy (NCBI): domain Eukaryota; kingdom Metazoa; phylum Chordata; class Mammalia; order Rodentia; family Muridae; genus Acomys; species Acomys minous. The sequence goes on from NC_140500.1 coordinate 586,856, forward strand.
ATATATGTTTTCTTTAGGTAATACTGACCCTTCTGTAGCTGCTCTCTGGCGTTTGTTAGTGTCTGTTGTTGAATGTCATTATCACACCTCCTCTCCCTTAGGCAAATATAAAGTATCATTTCCAAGTAAGTCTTCGTCACTCCTTAATAAATTTATGTTTTCTAGAAGTTTTGAAAATCTATTTTCCTCCTCCTTTTTTTAAATCAAGAATTAGATATGCAAAACGTTTATAAATTCAAAGTTTCATTCATGCTCCTTAGCACTTAGGCCAAAAGCAATTTATTCCTTCTTTTTATTTTACTGTTAAGCTTTAATAAAAAGTCCTTAGTGAGAAGGCATTCCTGCATATTAATTCATCTATTCAGCTTTGTAATTGTGCTTAGATTTAAAAAAAAAAATGGGACCAGTAAAATGGCTCATCAGGTACAAATGTCTTCCACTAGGCCTGATAATCTGAGTTCAATCCCTAGGATCCACACAGTTGTGGGAGAGAAGCAACTTATGCAGGTTTTTTCTGACTTATTCACACCTGCTCTGTGTGTGTGTGTGTGTGTGTGTGTGTGTGTGTGTGTGTGTGTGTGTGTGTTGTGTGATGAAATTTTTCACAATAGTTGGTTACTTTACTAACTAATCTTGAACATTACTTCTCACCTTTGAGTGTTTAAAAATATTAACATTTGTAATATTCCTGTAGTTTATATTTTAATATCAATTGCACTTTCAGTTACTCTTACTGCTTCTGTTTCTTCAGTTTTCCACTTTTATGTCCTGATATTATCTTCAGAGGTGCTCACTTTTGTCAGCACTCTACATTTGTTCATCAAGAGGGTCTGTAAATAAATAAACATAAAACCTGCACTAAGTGATGATACCACATAAATACATGATGGGCTCTTACTGTTTACTCCACCTACTTTTGTGCTGAAAATGAGAAAATTTTTTCAAGGTTTCTACATCTTCTTGACAAAGTTCTGTTAAGATTAATATTTCATAGAATTAATAGTTCAAAACAAACATTTTACATTCTATCCAAATAAACATCTAAAATAAAAATAGTTTATAACAAACTTAGTGATAAATTTCATGTTGGAGGAAATCAACTTTATACAGCAATGCAATGCAGCTATGTCAACAGCAGTTACAGAGAAAAGATACACTGTTGAGTTCCCAACCCAAGACACAACTTGTTCTGAGGAATTTATTCCCTCAGGTACAAAGTCACCTAGTAACTCTGACACTTCCCGGGTTTCAAATCATCCTTAGGAAGGAGGAGAAATTTTTTTTAAAAAAGAACAGAGGAAGTTGTTTTTAATTAAACTCTAATAAAATCCATGCTGTCTAACATGGGCACCAGGCAGATTTGACACCAATACACGCAGAGAATGTATGGGAACAGCAGAGCAGTGCAGACAGGGAAGACTCTGGGATTCCGGCTGACTAGGCCTTCCATCAGGAGCTGTTTGTGTGTTGCTGTACTTTAACCTGACTGTTTTGATGACAATTTCAACTATTACTCCAAGTTGCATAAGACATGACACTTTAAAACGTTACTCAAATAACACAAAATCTTTGGGTTGCTTTGATACCCATAACTGCTACTCAACCGGAACATAGCAACCAAAACAGTCCCTGCAACGCGCTCCGGGAGTGACTGCTGAGCCGTGACGGACCACTCCATAAATGTGTCTCCCCTTCCACTCCACAAGCTGGGTAGCTGTGGAATCTCCACTGCTGGTGTCCTACAACGTAATCACCTTTTTGCTAACAGTGAGGACCAGTTTTGTTTTGAAGAGAAGTTAAAGATATTGTTACATGAAAAAGTAAAACCTTTGTACTTTTATGTAAGTTAAGGCTACCTGACAAGGACAAGGAGTCAGGGTTGGGCGCAATTATGTGGGCAGCACTTGAGAACTGAGGAATCCAAATTAGACCTTACAGCTCAATTAGCTGTTGTCTTTGTTTTCTCAATAATGCAAAAACTAAATTTTTCTTATGAAATTCTATTGCCTTAAATAAAGTCATAAAATTACCTAGCAATATCTGTAAATTAAGTAGTAATGTGTCTTATCTCAATATAATGTGATTGTAGGCACCTGAGTTTGTCAAAAGTAGACAATGAGCTAAGGTTTATTAACTATTTTTTGGCAAGGAAAATTCATTGTGAATAAAACAAACAACAAAACATACACTTTCTGCATAAATTAACTAGCCAAGGCTACCTTACAGATATATAGGTATATATTTTTGCATTTTTTGTGATCCCTTTTAGTGGGAAACCCACTGTTAAGATTCTAAATTTGGAAAAAGTTTAAAAAATCTGTGATCATTAAATAAGCACACCATTTCTTTCCTTCAAATAATTTGGCCTTCTTTAACATGACCGACCATACACACACACACACACACACACACACACACACACACACACATATGTGCACACACAAACACACACACAGAGACACCATACACACAGGAGCAGCACCAATATATCTACTCAACTGCAATTTTTAAAAATGAAAGATACCATCAAAACTTGATTAAGTCAATAAATCATAGCTTTGCCTCTTTCTTAGATTTACTTAATAAATGTCCAGTGAACAGCTCTAGTTAAAAAAAACTAACAATTAATGAGTTACTGATTAGAAAATAACCACATAAAGAATATTTATGTAGCAGCAAAATAGTTATCATTAACATTATGATGCACCTCATATGTAATTTTCTGCAATAAGAAGGACAATAATCTGGCAAGTTTCAGATTTTAAACTAAATTAAAACTTTACTTAACTGAGCAAACTGTGACTGTTTAAAAATAAATGAATTTCACTTACATAAATTATCTTTATAAACATAGATGATATAGCAAATAAAATATAAAATAAATATTGATGAAAATATTGGAATCAACTTCTATAGCTGACTTTGGAGTACAGGGAAAGATGATTTTACAACATATCTATTTTACATGGTCTTGGATCTCTTTTCTGCTATGGAGGTAAAGCCTGCTATCTGAAATACATGTCTCATTTCAGTTTCGAGTAAACTGTTGCCACTTGCTTGCAGATCATCTGTGATTCAGAGAAACCATAAATTGTTTGATAACACTGCAGTCTATGCGTCATTTAATTCTTCTGAACTCTCTCTCCTCTTGTAAAATGATGGACTGTAATCCATATGTACATCTAAGATCCAAGAAGAAAACACCTGCTAGATCTTAGGCAGTGTCCTCAGAGTCACTAAAACACCTTCAGCCAGATAGGCATTCAGGAGAGATGAAGACTAGGGGTAAGGAGGCTTGGCCAGACAATGGAGAGGAGCACACTGTGCGCTGGAATGTGGCTGCTCCTCAGGGAGGGCCATGTCCGGACTGAAAGTGAGAGAGAAGGCAGTTAGCAAAACCATGCTGATAAACAACCACACTGTGATGGTCAGACAAGTTAAACACGTGAACATACATTTTGTGAATAAAGTAGTTTAAATCCAAAGCATGCCAAGAAAAATGTCGTTTTAAAGCAATGCATTAGAAAGAAAGGAAATGAAAAAAGGAAGAAAGGAGAGAGGGGGAGGGAGAGAGAAAGAGAGAAAGAGAGAGGGAGAGAGAGAGAGAGAGAGAGAGAGAGAGAGAGAGAGAGAGAGAGAGAGAGAGAAGGCCAAGTATTCAGTTTTGTATCTCCAACTCTTAGATCTCTGGGTAGGCAGTAAAGTGATGTCACTGAATATCAATCTTTTTCAAGCAAGATCTTGGTAAAGGAGACTTCCAGTTAGCACGGCCGGGAACAGACTAGATTGTACACTTGCCATGTGCTTACTGTGGTTCAGATGGTGCTGGCCAATAGGCTCAGACATCGGAGTTTATAGGGGATTGGCATTTACTAGTAACAACTGAAGAAGATAATTTATTTGCATGTGAAGCCTAGTTAAATATTTTCAGTATTCTGTTTTCATAAAATGTAGTGACATTGTGTGTATTTTATGTATATATCTACTAATGTGTGAGAAACATATTCTTGACTGACAGATTAATGAATTATAACATAAACACTTAACACATTATCACTTAGAAAATAGCATACATTCAGCTTCTATTTTGATTGCTAAATATTTTTAGAAGACTACTTCAACCTTTACCACTTAGGTAACATTTCACTGTAAGAGAGAGCTTAACAATTAATTGTTAAGGTTTTTCAGGTGTTAAGTTGGGCATATCTTCAGGAATTTTGGTTTATCTTCAAAAAGCTTTTTGCCCCTTTGTTTCTTCCAGGTAAACACGACTTAGTAGATGTAGAGATGTGATAAGCATTAAACATGTTTATAGATTTAAATATTATGTCCAAGGCTACAACATCATTTCCCACTACATTGTTATATATAAAACTTTTCAATAACTTAGATAAAATCAGTCTACAAAAAGTCCAAAATTTTTTAATTATATTTATTGAAACATGACATACTGTGCTCTTACCTTAGATTTCAATATTATTTTGTGGTGCTTTCCAATTTAATGCCTTGTGCATGACTTGTATAGATTGTGGATAAGACTCCAAATAAAAACTTTAATTCCAAAAAAGCTCAGTATATAGACATTGGGCATGGAGGCATACACCTACAGCTAAAGCTATCTGGGAATCTGAGGCTTCATTTGTCCTACAACTGTAGGTGAAATGGCTGGCTCCTTATCCAAGGGGCAGTTGTCTCCATGGTGCACAGGGAATGGGTGTTAGATCACTTGACTCAATTGTTCTCAAAGGATGTGACCTCTGACAGTTCTTTTGTCTGTCTGAACTTGGATTTTCTCACTTACAGGAATAGCTGCTTAGCTTGAATCTTGTGACTAACACATGTGAAGAACTTACCCTTGCCTGGTACCCAGCATGAGTACTAATATTAGTTGGATATTGCCTTTATTGACCGGAAGTACTAATCAGTGCAGTACTGACTCAGATCCTCCTGCAGCAGAAGCCAATCAGAACCCAGGCTAACTTGAAGAGGAGTCCTTTCAAATCCTATACATTAATCATCGCTCTATGTGATCTATAGTGAGGAAGAGAAGAAGACGGCTTTGGACACTCTACATCTGTCTGGATAGAATCTAGGAGCCTCAGCAATTCACTAAATTGCTTTTTTTTTTTTTTGCATTTTTTTCTTTATTAATTTATTCTTGTTACATCTCAATGGTTAAATTACCCTATGGAGACAGGAAACGCCTCAGAAGAGAAGAAACACATTTGCCTTCCTGTCTCATGGAAATTCTTAAAGCAGTAGTATTGCAACTCTGCCCAAGCAAGCTGTGGTCACAAAATTAGTAGTGTACTGAAGTGTTAGCACTAATGGCAGACAGGGCAGACATGCCAGGCCCTTCATCACTGAATTCCTCCAAAAGAACACAGCCAGCAGAAGCAGCTTTCCAAGACTACACATGTAGAAATGTAAGAGGTAGGGTTACAATGCAAATGTCTGAATCCAAACTTCACTCATGTTGTTAGCGTTTATGGAGCATCTGTACTGTGTTGACACTACTCCAGTGCCCCAAAAGAGGGAGACTGCTTTGTAGAGCCTAAACTACGGGTTTGTACCCCAGGTTCCCAACCACTATACTATGGAATCCCTCTCAAACCAACTTGAACATTCATCCTAATATTCAGTTACTTACATAAATGAAATTATCCAGAACTGTCTACTGTCATAAATGCCATCAATACATTAATAAGGAAAATTTCTGAGGGGCTGGAGAGATTGTCCAGTAACTAAGGGCATATGTTATTCTTGCAGAGGACCTGGGTTCAATTCCTTCCACCCACATGGAGCTTCACAGCCATCTGTAACTCCACTTCCAGGAGACCCAATGCCTTCTTCTAACCTCCCCAAGTACCAAGTGTGCATGTGGTACACATACATACATGCAAGCAAAACATTCACACATAAAATAAAATAATCTTTAAAAAATATAGAGCATGTCTGAGATAAATGTCCTCTTGCTGGAAGTGGCATGTTCATCCTTCTAAGAGACATTAATCAGAAGATACTGTCTAGTGACGATTTAACAATGTATTTCAGGGGCTGGAGATGCAGCTCAGTAGTAGACGCTTTGGCCTAGCTTATGAGAGAGCGTAGGTTCAATCTATAACACTGGGGTCAGCATTCCACTGACATAGGCAATAATCCAGATCACAACCTTGGATGTATTGCTTCTGTATTGGTGGCTACTCAGCTAAGGCATGACCACATACGGTCGGCTACATCTCAGACACATACATGGACTTAGGTTTGGGCTGGTCCTTGCTTAATGCAAGCCTTTCTCTGATAGGAGAACAAGAGGTACATTAATATATATTTATAAACAAAGTCTAAAGCTCGTATTCTGAATCCAGAAGCTTGGTACCAGCAGAAACTAGGTGAGTGGGGATGAAGGACGCTATGGAGATGAGGAGATTGTGAAGGGATGCTACCAAGCTGTGAGGAGACACTCGGATGAGGAAACTAGTAACTGTTTTGGAGTACTTTAAACTGAAATATGAATTGTCAGCAAACTCTCCACTTCAGTGCCTAGCCTAGGGAGTTTTAAACTTGCCACTAAAACCCTTTCAGATAAAGAGAAAATAATCACTGCAAATATTCCTTGGGGAATTCAGATCTGAGCTTTTATCTTTCTTTTTCTTCCCCTCCTTTCTTTTATGGATTTTAGAGACAGAGTTACTCTCTATCAAATGCTGTCTTTGAACTCACCACACAACACATGCTTGTCTCAAAGCATCCAGAATGCTGGGATTGCAGGTCTGTACGACCACAAATGGCTTTCTAGACCTTTTTGATTCTGTTTTAATTGGAATGTTTACTTGCCTAAGATGTATAATTGAAGGACAAAAAGATAAAACAAAAGTAGGTCAAAGAACTTATCGATTACAGGTTTGAGATTGGAGGCAGTGAAACACAAATACCCAAGAGCTTGCTCAGAATGGTGAAATGAAGCAGCCTTTATTCTACCAGCTAGTGATTGATGACATAGGAGCATGGGCTGCAAGTAACAATGGTGTAGTTATGTTGCCAATTCATGAAAAAAAAAGCATGCGATGACATATAAAGATGCGTAGGTAGTTATGATCTTGGGAAAGGGAGCTGACATGCAGCTGGGGGGAGAAGGAAGGACCTATAAATTTACCTGACAGTTGGGTAGTCTTGCCTCCCAGCTAGTTGTGAGCACTGTGGCGGTACGGAGGCAGCAGGCTGCTGACAATCTACAAGAAACTAATAAATTAGACATGTATACAAAGAGACACGAAGGTGTTAGTAACAGTAACTAAACCAGCTGCCCAAGATTTAGTGAGGAATTGTGCATTGACTCAGAAATATCTAATTAAACATTGTGTGTGTGTGTGTGTGTGTGTGTGTGTGTGTGTGTTTTCCTTGACTAATGTCAATAGAAAAGACAGAATTTTTCTTAATTAAATAACTTTAGTTGCAATATTTTTTAAAGTACATTATACCCTATGGCATAATTTGGTGTTTTGATGCCTCTAAAATCAGAGTCTATTAATACAAAACACTTCAACTTCTGAACTTGAACATGGTACTGATTACTTAATTAGCACATAGAGATGCTGTTCCAAAATGAAGTATATTCAGGTAATAGATTTTAAAGTCAGGGCATATAGTAATATTGTCAAACTCACAGATATTTTGAGAAAGCCAAACAGTACCTTATTTATCAACAAGATATTAAACAAGAACATTTCTGAAAATTGACTGTAGGTGTTGAAAACAATTGTTAAGAGAATTCTTACAAGGTTTATTAATAAATTTGTAGTAACCTAAACTGATGAAGGAAGCCACCCTTACTAATGGTACTCACTTTGTTTTGATTTAATTACTTTAAAATCGTACACTATAACTCACACTAGATTAACTAAGTTTCATAACTTGTCATTATGTCAGTCATCAACTTCAAGAAAATAGGCATCTAAACCATCAAAAATCAGTCCTCTGTTTGGCACTCGTTTACAATATTAGAAAAATGCAAAAGGCTAGTTGGAAATGCATACATAATATTTTTGCAAAAAAAAATCTGAAAAAAGTAAAAATGAGAATTGGACTTGAAAATTATTGCTGAATCACTTTCTTTGCTAAACAGTTTAGACATGAAAATATTAAAGCCAAGTCATCTCAAATTCTAGATTTACAAGCCTGAGTTAGGACTCTATTGACAAATTTAGACAGCTACTGAATTTTAACTGGGCAACTAGACATGCAGTTTTTAAGTTGACCAGGTGCACACTATCCTCCTTTAAGTACAATGGATGAGAAAATGACCTGGATGTGTGCTGCAAAACTTTACACTATATATTGTCAGCAACCCTTAATCTCTGTTGAATAGTAGTCCCTAGAATCAATTGGAATATCAAAGTTCTTAATTTTCAACTCTTCTGTATGTTAGAAATAATCTCTCTGCCAATGCCATCATGGCTTTGAAATGCATTAAAAATGATGATGATATTTAGGAAGCAGGTGGTCAAGACCACCATACATTCCCATAATAAGCTGCCTGATTTGGTAGCTCTTTATATTTGTCCTGAGCATTATGCTATCTTTCCTTTTTAAAGATTTATTTATTTTTATTTTATGTGTATGTGTTTGCCTGCATGTATGTATATGTATAATGTGTATGTCTTGTACCCATAGAGACCAGAAAAGAGTGTCAGATGCCCCTGGAACTGTAGTTACAGGCAGGTGTAAACCATGTGGGTAGAAATGAATTTAGGTCTTCTTCAAAAGCAACAAATTAAGAAACCACTGAGCCATCTCTCAAGTCCTATGTCCTCTTTTGAAAATAAATCACTTTGCTGGGCAAGATATATGTCTAATACCAGCATGTAGGAGGCAGAAGAAGGCAGATCTCTGAGTTCAAGACCAACCTGGTCTACATAGTAACCTCCAAGCAGGCCAAGGCTATATAATGAAACTGTCTAAAAAATAATAATAAGTAAATAAGTATAGGAATCACTTCTGGTTATTGTTAATATGTTACATTTATAAGCCTTTAACTAAGTGGTGTTCTTTTTTTAAAAAGCAGATCCCAAATGTACAAAACATAATGTGTTTGTGTGAATACAACCTTAAAAGCTACCTTGCTCTGACTCCTTTGTTTCTAAAATCTCTCCTCTTGGGATCCACACACTTCTAGTTATATCCACTTTGATCCAACAGAACCACAATATTTTAGCATACACTTTGCAAAATAAAGCAGGTGTGCTGGAAGACAGAAAAGGCCCTTCTCAGGCCTTGCTTTCTGATCCCCAGCTCTGACTATGGTCTTCTAGGCCAGACAGACTCCTGAGGCAACTGCAGCTGAATCCCATTATTTTTAAAGCACACACACAAAAAAAATCCAATAATTTTGTGGCTTGCAGAGCATCTACAGTTGCTGTCATTTATTTACCTAGATAGTCTCAATTATTCAATAATCAAATTAATAACTTTGTGTCAGAGACTCTTAGACAGTGGGGACAAAAATACAAAGAAGATCAAATATCTGCTTGATTGAGGAAGACACGGACATTCAGTGAGCACTTACACTAACATGCCATGGAGATGGTGATGAGGAGGAAAATGCTACAGCATCTGGAACCCATCCATTGCTTATCATGTGTCAGGCACTGAATTCTCTGGCTACTCTTAAGTTCTGTCAGCTACCTCCAGAAAGTATCATGGTTGTACAGTAAAAGAACATCATCATACAGTTGAGATACTGATTTGAAGAGAATCAAACACATCAGAAGCCCAAAGTCAGATGCAGCATCTAAGATCAGGGATAATGTTTTTGTATTGTTGGTTTTGATTTGGTGGTTGGTTAGTTGTTGGTTTAGTGGCTGGAAACAACAGACCTCCCTGCCATAAGGGAAGATGGCTTACATTACAGCTTCCCTTTAACCTTTTGATGCAATTTAGAAATTCATCAATTTCCTAACAACCAGCGCCTTGGGGAGTGCAGAAGCCCAGGGATGGCTGCGTGGGATAGGTGAGAGAGAGTACCCTGAGTGGAGTGAGTTGGGACTTTAAGTTTTGACTCTTCCGTCACACCATGTGACTGTAGGGGCTGTGATTTGGGGTTATATGAGTAAAATCTGAGCTGCAGGGTACCCAGCCTACCAGGATGCAGCTCTAGGCGAAGTTGCCTTCATTACCAGGTACTCTGAGAAAAGTACAGAGCAGTTCTCAGCGGCACACGAGTCTCCTAGAGCATGGTTTGTTACAGCGTGCTTTCAAAGCAGAAGATCTAATGCAGCCCTGGCTCTTCATGAAAATGTAGCTTCCATACGTATCTCCTGCTTTCATCACCTGGAGCTATATCCAGAACAGCTCACGTTTCCATGATAACAGTGTTTTCTGACTTTCCTTAATATCAAATAATCCAAGCTCTTTCTATGAGACATGGTGGCAACTTTTCTCATTCTCCTCTCATGTACCTTCCTCACCCTACTCTGGAGGACATGGTTTAGTATGGGGACATCTTTCGACCCCAGGTTGTTTGAAAATGAAATCATATGTAGTCAGGTATGACCATAGAAATGTAGCACAACAGATTAATCAAAAGTTTATGAAAATAATAAAATCTGTATGACACTTAAAGCAATCACATTCTACTGCTATTTCATGCCAATCTTTTTGTTTGTTTGTTTGTTTATAGACGGTGCTAATATGTCATGTTTTTCTATCCTGTACTTATGGATATAGTTTATAATGCCAATGATATGTTGTTAAACTTGTCTATATACTTATATGTTGATTATAAATATTACTGTTACATATGTTTATAATTCCAATGAATGGTTTATGTGATGTATTTGTGGTTTGGGTCATTGGAACTAGGGCTTTGTGCATGCATTCTATCATTAAGCTACAACTCTGGCTCCTACTTCTTAACATTTTGTGTAAATTCCTAATGCATTTCACCTTTTCCTGCTTGGTGCATCTTTTGGGTTCTATGTTAGCCCCTCTCCTATTTTTATATATCAAGACAAAAATGCAACAATTTGACTTTGATGTCTTCACTTCATATTGGCAACAATAGGACTAGGTAAAGACACATTTCATAAATTTTGATGGATGATTTTGACCCTTTTAAACTAGTTATGAATACAAAAAAAGTGTATGACTAATTCTCTATTTGCCTTAAATTTTTTTAAACAGCTGTTTGTCAAGATTCAGACATACCACTTACTCTAGTTTAATGCATGGAAATGAAGCTTAGTCTAGCAGAAGTTATTCTTAATCAACTGGCTTTTAGCAGTCACCACTGTATGCTGAGCAGAGAAACCCATACATTTCCTGAAATTTGCCAACAATCAGACTTAAGTTTGTAGATGAAGTTTAGAAAAACTTGCTTCCTCTGTATAAAAACTGCATTTCCAAATTCTCTCTGACACATTTCAGTGTCTATCCTATTGCTTTGGGCATCTCTTCATTTATACTGCAAATGTCAATGACTTTTTAGAGTCTTTCCTTCAGCAATAAAAACTAAAAGGGAAATTATTTGCTCTGTAGCCTGATTGGCCTCAAATTCATGATCCATCTTCTCAGCCTCCTGAGTGCTGGGATTATCACTATTGCATCTACATCTGGCTTATCTTTTCATATTTTGAAAATAGAAACTCATGTTCTCAAAATTAGGCATGAGGAAAAATAGGCAAAAGAGATGGAAATTCATTATTCAAAGAGCATACATGCATTTTGATAAGATACTTGGTTATTATCTTTGTTAAGTTGGTAGACTGTTTTAGGACTGTTTTAATAATAACTAATAAATACATCTGAACAATTCTTATTATAGAATGACATTGTTGCAATTTTCAAATAGATATAACTTTGGTCCAAAAATAATATGACCCTTCAGTGAATAGTCAATATTCAATAACAGATGACTAAATAACAGCATAAAACCAAGATTAGTTATCTGTGAGAGTTAGATAAAAAGTTGACAGGGTTATGTGCTATTTTGATACTCTGCAGTCAATGACGAAAGCATAGAGACAGCCTGCCTCATGTCCTTATAGAAAGGAAAATAGAGCCTTTGATGTGTGTTCTAAAGTGTTCCTCTTTCCTTTTTCTCCAAACCTAGACCTGATCTTGACAAACAGAAAGGAAAGAAACATACAGAATGAAAGTAAAAAACTAAGAAAGACAAAACATATTGGTGACTTGTAATGTTTAGAAAGTGCTCTATAGACACAAACAAAAACAAAACACCTTTCATACAAGGCTTTCTGATCCTTATAAAAAGTCAATCATTTCTGTTTTACTCTGAATTTGTAAGTCTCTAAGTAGCTTATATTATTATTATACAGAAGACAAATGACTTGCTTAAAGTTGTATTTAGTATTCTTACTTCCTAATTTCCGTATTTTAAAATATTGAAATTAAAATTGTGCTACTTCTGTTCGATTTTTTTAGCACTCAGTGTATTTCTGCTCATTTTGTTTAAAAGTATAAATGTTGAAAGTTGTATAAAAATGTGTTTCTGAAAGAAAAAAATCTGAATTCTATATCCAAAAAAAAGTCAATCAAATAGATTTTAATTAAGATTTTACTTTTGATACCCGACCACAATGTTGGTCTGAAGCTGGTATCTTCCTGCCTCTGCCTCCTCAGTGATATGATTACAAGTATGCACCACCCCATACTCAGATAGATTTAATTTTATTTAGAATAAGAAAATGAAGTTTGGAAATACATAGGAGTTTGTGCCTGGTCACTTTCTATGTGACTTTTATAAAGCACAGAAGGGGTTTTGTTTGGTTTGGTTTGGTTTGGTTTTTAGTGCTCAGAGAACTAAGTATCAAAAAGTTAAGTGACTTCCTTAGAGCCTGTTAGAGTTTCTGTTGCTATGACAAAAGACAATGACCAAAAGCATCTTGGGGAGGAAAGGTTTATTTTATCTTACACCTTGTGATTACAGGAGCCAATGCAGAAGCCACGTGGGAGTAGCTTACTGGCTTGCTCTCCGTGGCTTGATTATTCAGCCTGTTTTCCTATACAATTCCAGGACTATCTCCCCAAAGGGTGGCATCACACAGCATGGGGTAGGCCCTCCAATATACATCACGGATCAAGAAAATATCACAAAGGCTTGTCTACAGTTCAAGCTGTTGGTAGCAATTTCTCTATTAAGATTCTCCCTTCTCAAATGACTGTAACCTGTGTCAAGTTGACATAAAACTAGTCAGCACAGGGCCCAAGTAAAGTGACAGAGTTAGAGCTTAAGCCCAAGTTGATAACTGTTTTATACATGCTTTTTCTATATAATGCCCATGAAGCCTGATATGGCCTGAATTGTGTCCTCCTAAAGTTAAATCCTGAATCCAGCACCTCTGAGTAGGGTTGTATTTGATGATACCCTTCAGAGGGATGATTAGGTTAAGATGGTGCTATTGAGTTTGGCCCAACACCTCTCTGATGTGTATCTTTGCACTAGAAAGAGATCAGAGAGACACAAGAATGTATATAACCCAAGGAAGGACCAAACGAGAACACAGCAAGAGCGTGGCTATCTGCAAAACAAGGAAGAAGGCAAGCAGACCCCTATAGGCCCCTCTACCTTGAATTTGAGGTTTGTTGGTTTTTATTTGCTTGTTTTGTTTTGGTAGCATGAAAAAAAATAAATATAATTTGTTTTTTAAATTGTTTTGTCTGTGGTATCTTGTAACCACAGGGGAAAAAAGAACAAACCTAAAACAGTACCTTTGATGGGCGTTCTAAAGTAGATTAAATGAGAACATCTACTTCCAAGAGTACTTCTTCAGTCCATAAGACCCCAAACATCTAAATACTCTCAAGTTTCTCCATGTTAAAGTTGTTCAAGGATAGAAGTAAATAAATATATTTTAAGCCAAGAAAACTTAAATCCCAACAATATATATAAAAGGACATAACAAATTATAAATGAAAATCTGCACTCATATTTTATATATATATAATCAATGTTATTAGAGACAACTAAACTTATGACAGAATGTAAAATCTGGGTAATTACATTATTAAAAAATGTAATCTTCTATACACTGTACATGGAGATAAGAAAACTGAATCACTACAACCACTGCTTCCAAACACAGGAGTTTGGTATTTATGATAATAACACAAAAGCACGGTCCATGTGATCAATACACTCTACTGGACACACTTAGGTCCTCAGGGAGGGTCATGCAGATCTACCATGGTAGGTGATGAGCATGCTACAAGGAAGGCATTTCCTGCCTCTATCCAGGGAAGGTCATGCCACTATTCCCAGCAGATTGTTTATATTGCCTTCTCTGTCTTGTGCTGCTCAAGTCTCCTGTTCAGCCTGGTGTTCAGAGTCTATCAGAAAGACCTAAGCATTTGTTGTGGTTTGAGTGACAAAGCCCCCATAAGAATATATATTTATTCACTTGGGGTCACATTTTTGGTGCTGTTTTGGGAGTTATGGAAGCTTTAGGAAGAACATTGCTGTGGGCAGGCTTTGAGACTTTACAGCCTAGTGCAACTTTCTGTTGACTCTCTGCTTCCTCCGTTCTATGGAAATGTGGTCAGCAAACGTTCTGATCCATGCCTTTCTCATCATCATAGGCTCTCCCTTTGGAATTGTAAACCAAAATAAACTCTTCTATAAGTTGCTTTTGGTCACGGAATTGTATCACAGCAACATAAAAGTAACGAATACAGTATGCATTTATCTCTGGTGTGCCAAAGGTTGAACCTAGTCCTCAAACACAGTACACCTGAACTCTACCCCTGAGCCATACACTTAAAGAGACATTGTGTCAGGCTCCCTAGCCTGTGGACCAGTAGATAAGTAATCTGACGGCTCTGAGCATCACATTTTAAACCTTACTTACTCGATAAGTGGGGACATTAAACAATAATCTTGCAGAATTCCCATAAAGGTCAGGTGAGAGGATGTTTGTGAAAACATGCAGCACAAAGCCCATTGATTAGACAACAGGTCTGGTTAGGGCTGATGTTTTCCACTTCAAGAAATAAGTAAAAGAACTAAGTTCCATAAAGCAAGAACGGTCGAAATAAACAATGAAACAGAATCTATTTATGTTCATCTGAAATGTCCCTTCTCTCTCAGACTATTCAGAACCATCTGCTCTTGGACAGCATTTCTCAGAAGAAATGTCTAACTTCCTTAAGCTCCATATGCACTCAACTCTGTCAGCCTTTGTTTGCAACTTTCCTTGCAGAATGTCTAATTAAGGCTACTTATTTCCCCCTCAGTAGTTTGCATAGGGAATTTTCAACATGATGCAAAATATTTGCTAATGTACTGACTCCACTTCCCTTAAAGGATCAGTGAATTTTTTTCTTTATGAGTACTTTGTAAATGTTTGACAAATTTATTTGAGAAAGGAAGAGTTTGTGAACCAAAGAGTCCTGCCATCAAAATATGTTTCCAACAAAAGGAATGAGAAAGAGGGATGCTATCTAATAAATATTTCAGAGTTAATGGAGTAATATTAATTTTTCTTTTGATAGAGGATTTAAATCAAGAAAATAATTTTTAAATTATCATTTAAGATATAACAGTAACAACAATATAAATTATTCCTCACTAAATCTATGAAGTTATTAATAGTATATTTATGAGCTAACAGAAAGAAGTACCAAGTATACTTCTTAAGTAGTCCTAAGGACTCACAAGCACATCAACTGTAAAAGCAGGAAAAACTTAAGACAGAAACATTATAGAAAGCAAAATAAGAGGACATGATAGAAACACATAAATACTAATTATAGTAAGGAAAATATTTTCAAAACCCCATTAATTAGTTAATTATGCATTGACACTAATAAAATAGAAAGTTGTGACCAACACTTGATTGACCACAATTCAACATTCATTTATAATCAAACACATAGAGTTAGCTATCTCATCCTTTTTTTTTTTTTTTTTTTTTTTTTGCCAATTGTATAACATGTCCTACAAACTCTTTATTTTTCTCTAAAAGTAACCACCAATAAAACGATAGCATAATTTTCAGCTTCTCTGGGGTATAATATGCTAATTTACTGCACCAGACATTCAGTGTTCAACACAGCAAACTCGATTATAGCTTCATATCCTTGATAGTATGAAACAGTCGTTATGCATTAAAATTCTTCAGAGGATAAAACTATAAAACTGTTGAAATATCAAAAAAATACTAATATAACTCAGGCCAAAAATAACAAACATTTGAAAAGCATCTGGTTCTCCCCTTCCTAAATGACAATAGCATGCAAGTTTATTGCACTCTGATAAGTATTAAACTAAGCAGAAAATAAATTTTTTCTGTTTACAAATTAGACAAGAACTTTCATGTGACTTGCCATATGCTATCATGATATCATATTGCTACTCAATAAAACAAAACAATGTTTGTAGAAAAATCCATTTTATGCAAATCTTACAAAGAGAATTATATAAACTGTCTGCACACTTTTGCTTCTGGACAATTTAGGAATAAATCATGAGCATGACAGAAATAGATGATAAAGGGAGAGAGAGTAATTATTTACAGTGGCACCAAGAGGTAAAAGTACACTATGTTGCCAGATTCTCATATCAATTAAACACCTTTTCAAACATGACCCTTTACTTAGACTTAACCTTCTCAAGAGCAATGCAAGCCGACACTGTTAACTCAAGATAATAAGGCAGTTAATCCTTGGTAAGCAAAGTTAATTAGCCTGTATCAAATGCAGATCATCATTTCATGGTCTAATTCATCATCAAAGACACAGAGAAAAGTACACTTAACAAATTATACTCAGGAATTCACTAAAAAGTTAAGTTATAAAGATAGATCTCAGACAAGAAAAATCCATGAGGTACAACTCAATAAAATGTGTTTGATTTTTTTATTTAATAATTCTTGTTTTTTAATCATTGTGGAAAAATCACACTGGAGAGCGTTTTGAGAAGTTTGGACATCCTCTTCTGCAAATCAATGTATTCAAAATTAAGATTTCCCCAATATCAGATGCTTCTTGGTTTGGTTTGTTGTGATGCTCTTTTGTTTTGTTCTGTGGGGTTTTTTTTCATATATTAAGAAAGGAGTTCTTATAATGTGTAATACACATTATCAGGTTATCAATAATACAAACTAAATTTAGTGTTTCCAAATGTCCTAAGACTTAAATTAAAACAGAATTTACAGGAAAAGCAATTATGTTTAAATAGTATTTTTTAAAATCCAATTTTACAGAAGGTACTTACATATTTTAAAAAGGGATTAACAATGATAAGCTCCTTGATGCAAAAGTACTTGATTTATGAGAATTTAGTTCAGGCAAGGCTAGTCAGGAATAAATCTATTAAGGAAAATATGGTTCACCTATGTGTTTATAACCAACTTACCTCTTTTTGCTTTTGATGTCAAGTAGTGCATAAAAAGAGAAAAAAATTATGTTTAACTGATTCTAATGTCATCATGTATGGCTTATTCATAAATACTACTCAGAATAAAGGACTATACCATTTTTCAAAGTATTCTATGAATGTAGGTTTTTCAAAGTATCCTATGAATGAAAGTTTAAAAAAAAAAACAGACCGCTTGGACAGTCAAAGACAACTATTTAAGATGAACTAAACAAGGTATTGACTGAGATCCCTGCGCTGTGATCTTGGGTGACACGGGACCAGAAGTTGACACCTGTTCTATCCTGTCTGTCTAACTTCAGTCGACTGAACTTGTCAAAGACTGGGTTTATATCAGCAGTAACACATAATCTTAAACACAATAAAAAAGCAGGGATCTGTTTAGAATTTTAAAACTGGAAAATGGTGAGCAATAGAATAGCAAACACGTACTTAGCATAAGAAAAGCATACCCTTTTCAACTAAAAAAAAAAACAAAAAACAAAAAAGCTAACAAAATTCCTTCAATTTTTACATTCACTAAAAATAAATTTGGCTTAAAGTGGCAGTCTTTTTTCTAGGTCACTATTCTACAAAGTATATATTTATACTTTACATAATATTTAAATGGAAATTTTAAATTGCTGTTTAAGAGTAACAGAGAATCTAGCCCATTTTAAAAGAATTTTTGCTAACTGACGTGATCACATGAAGACAATTCTATAGGCAACCCATAGGAAAGAGATCTGATTTGTGGACTGCTTTACTGAAGTAACATAAAAATCTAAATTCAAAAACTAAATAAGAAAAATTCTGGACTCCAGTAATGATTAACGCCAAGACAGTTGACTTTTATAGATGCTTTTCACAAAACTGTTACATTAGAAATCCTAAGTATGTACCACTGACCTTATTTTGGCTACAAGGTAATTACGATACAACAAGTCACGTGACTATACGAGTCACATGACTATACAAGCCACATGACTATACAATATCTTTATGACTTTGCACCTCTGTGAGGGTGAGAGGGTAGTATCTCCTCTCACAGAATCTGAGGCTTATTGGTTTGGCTGAGCTGGTCAACCAATTACTACCAAGGCTCCATCTCCCTGTGTCGATCCTTCTCCCCTCCCAAGGCTGAGATTAAAGGCTTACGTGACCAAACCCTGTTTTAGGGACCAAAATCCAAATCCTCATACTTGCCTGGCAGATACTTCAGCAACTGGGCAATTTCCCAAGCCCAACTTTAAACCTTTTAAATCCACCAAAGAAAGGAGTAAATCAACCATCTGAGTTTGCTTTTCTTCTACATTCCATACCCTTTAGACATATTACGTTAAGCCACAAAAATCTAAACAAGAGCAATAAATTATTAAAGAGATAGTGTGTAGAAGGGAACATGGTTATGCTAAAGGATTCCCACAGGGCTTCAGGGGTGCTACAAAGTCATACTATGAACCCTTTGTAATCAATTAACCCTATGAGTTGAAATCATCAGTCACCTTAAGTAGTCTAGCTAAAAATGCTATGTAACCATATTTTCACTATATTGTTGAAAGCCAGAGAACAGAAAGTAGCCATAGCAAGCCTTGTGTGGGCATCACAGTTATACACAATTTGCACCATGTTCACAGAAGAACTCAGGCTGTTCCTGGAGCCCCTACCACTTACTCTGAACTCAGAAGGGATCTTAAGTCTAGAATTACTATGTAGAAAAGTCCATTCTGCACTATAATATGGTCCATAAAATTATGTATGCCTGCTATGTTCATAAATACTAAAAAGCATTAATGAGTTAGATTAAGTCTTTGCATACAATTTAAAATGTACTTATAGTTTAAGTAATAAGTGTCCTGAGAAAATCAAAATCTCACGCACTGTAAGAATTCATAGTGAACCCAGGAACTCTTTTTTTTTTTTTTTTTTTTTTTTTTGCCTATATATTTAGTTCATAAAACTAGTTAATTTTTTGAAACAAAGACTTGCTATATAACCTAGGCTGAACTCTAACTCAGTATGTCCAGGCTGGCCTTGAACTTGAATCCTCTTGCCCATTCCCTAACTGCTGCAATTATAGACAAGTTTGTTGCCTAAGTAGCTGTTCCTCATCAGAACAGGACAGCTCCAAAGAAAGCTTCTCATCCCAATTGGTCCAGTATTTCAGATTGTTCCACACAGGACTTCTATTAAGCCTGGAATTTCTCAACATTTAGAAACTTGACCACAAATGCTATTTCTAGCATTTAACCGTTTTCCCCAATTGTATCTGGGCCCCTACAAAGGTATTATTATTCATCCCAAATCAGCCAGAAAAGAACTTATGAGAATGAATGGTGCCCCATTTCCTTTAATGGGGGGTTAGGTAGGTTTTTGGTTGCTTTCTTGGGCTACAATGTTTATTGTCATTAGGAATTGGTTATAAGTTACTATTGGTCAATTTTAGAGAGAGGTTAAACTCAGGGATGTCTCCATTTTCCTATATATTTCTTTCTTGGGTTTGGAGATAGAGTTGAAAAGAAATAAGGGAAATATAGAAATATATAGGAATGATAGGACAAAAAGTAGATTATTGAATCTACTCCTCAACTTAAGGTCTTAATTGTTACTCACAAGGGTTATTTTAATTCATTGGTATAGAATTTTGTATATTGGTGCAAAGTAAGTTTAATTTTGATGTATTGCTATAGAATTCAAAATTAATATTATTCAAACACATTGTATATATTTCTACTCTAATATGAGGTATTGTACCCACACAACTCAATTTTAATACAAGGTTTACTTCCAATACTTTGAAAGTGCTATTGCAGTCTGTTTAGGATAACTAAGTAATACAAGCTAATTGTTAGTTGATCAAACCATGGTCATGTCAATTACTAGTCTATTTTTATCATAAGATTATATATCCTAGGTTTAACAGATATAATTTTATAGATATATAAGCTATAATAGTTAGATAAGGTCTTCAAAAACCTCAGAGACCTACAAAATATGGCATTTAAAGATGTTTTTACTATTTTAAAGATTCATTGACAATAAGACAGGTTAACTCCTGGCAACACCCAGCCTACCTCAGAGAAGACGATGAGCATCAGAGAACCTCCTTATGGACATGGATTTAAATGTGGCAAACCAGCCACAGGGCAAAATGTTCTAGTTTCTACCACAGACAGAATTCTGCCTAAAAATGGGCAAGGTTGGATGCAGGCAGAGTCAACAGCCAAACTCTGCCAAGACACAGTAAGCAAGTCCTCAATAGCTCCTGCCTCACAAATATGTCTGTCAGATATATTGAGCCAGAAGGCTGAAGATGATGCTCCAATGTTATAGAGAGTTTTGGGTGACTATTCAGGTAGCAAACTCTCTCTGTCATCTTTTCATTTGGAAAGCTACTAACTTGCATTCCCGGTATACTCAGGTAAACAATTTTTTTCCTTCTTAAGTCTCTAATGCGGTTGAAGACCAGATAGTTTAGTTTTAAAATTAAGCTTAGTTGTTTAGGGAGTAAGATGTTTCTCGGTCTAGATACATGTTTTAAGTTGATACAGATGACATATGATAGATATTGATTTACATTCATAATCTTAGACTCACCAAGATAGGAAAGATGTTTTCTTCAAGGTTGCCAAATAGAAATAGCCAAAACACTATGAATATAATACTAATATAATTCCTGATTGTTTCATAGCTCTTCTTGCTGTATGCAGTTTATTTTATATGTGTGTAATAATATAAATGTATATACAAAAATAAAAATAAAAACAAAAAGAAAAAATTAGTTTATGTTATATATTAGGAAATGGATGTTTTTCTTTTTCTATTAAAATAATCCCTTTTCTCAGAAAATATGCTACAAAGTACTGAAATAGTGTACATATCTTTTTAGAAACATGATACAGCTTAATAGGTAGAAAGTTTGTCTAGCTTGTGAAAAGTCTTGGTGTTGACCTCCAGCGCAGCATAAGCCAGGCATGGAGGCATACACCTGTAATTTTATAACTAAGGTGTTGGAGAAAGAAGGACTAGAAGTTCACAATCATTCTTCTTGACTTTGTAATGATTTTTAGGCCAATCTGGGCTATGTAAGACCCAAAAGAAAAGATAAGAGGAAAAAAAACAAAGGAAAAGCATAGCATTTTTGCAAGGATTCTCCAAATTGAATATGGAGAAAATAACATAAATTCACATAATGACAGCCTCAGCATGGTAGAATCTCCTTAATAATTTCTTCATTGTGAATCTCTTTTATGTATGTGGGCCTAGATAGACCCATAACCTAGATAGACCAATAACCATTGGTTATTCTAGAGACTGGCTTCCTTTGGTATCAACTATGGCTTTCTCTTACTATATTTCCTCAGATAGGAAAAGACCCTTTGTTTGGACATAACATCTTAGGTAAAACCATAAAACATATAAAGGTTTGTTTCAATAAAATAGTTGGCATGAGAATAAATAGCAGACTACAATGAGTACCATCAGACCGAGCTAATACTACAATAACAGTGTTATGGCATGGAAGACACTGATGGCCATTCCCCTGCAGAGTATAACAGGGAATGGCACAACTGCCCGCAGAACTCTTCTTTGCACTCAGGCCTTTGGACTGAAAGTGATACCAAGGGCAAATCATTGTATCATTGTATCAATTGTATCAATTATCTAACACAAAACATAGTAAAGGGCAGCAATTACCTACACTTTGGAATAAAGACTGTTCTTTTCCTTAAAGTAATGAGCACAACTAGGAAAAAAGACTGTAGTATAAAATGTTTCAATGTCCATTTGAACTAGTTTTTTATTACTAGATGGAGGTGGTCATTTCAGTAAGTCTAAAACAGAATCTATAACCTGGAATAAAATATAGAGGTGTCCCTTTGGGGGTTTGTGGCTACTAGTTTTTGTTTTGTTTATTTTTTTTAGGGTTTTTATTTTTGTTGTTGTTGGTGGTTTCGTTTTTTGTTTTGTTTTCTTTTTTGTTTTTTGTTTTGTTTTGTTTGTTTTGGTTTTTGGTTTTTGTTTGTTGGTTGGTGAATCGGAAATGGGAGATTACAGGAATCATTTCCTGAGATTTCCTGAACCTTACATATGTCATCACATATCTGTTCTTGCTCACCGCCCCTCTAGACAGCCTCACTCTAGGGGCCTGACCTTCAACACTGTGTGGGTAGCCTTTGCTGACCATGAGCACACCCTAAACATGTTCGCTCTCTAAATTTGCAACAATTAATTATACAAAAATGAATTTTCTTTCATTTTTAGTGGAAATTTTTCATCTTTTTAAAAGATTATAGATGTTTAAGGAGTTAAAAAAAAGAAAACTTCAATTTCCATGAGTTTACTAAAATTTTAATACAATTTTAAGTTTTAAACTTTAAGTTTTAAATTCTATGGTAATACTAAATAACATAGACTGAAAAGCGTAATCTAATGTTCTGTGCACACTCCTGATGTGCACTTAACTATCATATTGGACTCTCCAGTAATTAAGGAATTATATCCTTCTATCATATTTCATTTCACTTATAAAGCTCAGGTTCTAAACATGGAGCATTTAAGAAAATGCAAGCTCTGGACAGGGATATCTGACAGAAGTAGTAGGAAACAGAAATAAAACAAACTATCAAGAGTGGTAGAAGCGTGGTCATCAGATTTTGTCAGCTGGATCCACTTTATAGTAAGGAACGCTGTACTCAGTATTGCCTGTGTCTTCTCTTCCATTCTGGGAAGAAGTAGCACACTAAAAACTCACTTTAAAAGAGCTTGGTATACTTTCAGTATACTTTCAAAAATGGCAAGATGTACCTTGAACATTTTCAAGGTGCTCACTGCCTAAAATAAGAAATACAGTCTTTCCACAACTTTATGATTATACCAGCTTTTAGAAAAACTATTTTATTATTCTAAGAATCATTAAAGAATACATCTTCTTAACATTTATGTAAACATCAAGAATTCAGCTCCTATAATGCAAATGAGATTTCATATCAAAAAGAGGTAGAAATAGTTTTGCAAACATTTAATGTATGTAGAAGATCAGTACTATGTCAGAGAAAAATGAATAATAAATATGCAGGAGCAAATAACTGATCCAATAGTTCAATTTAAAAGAAAAACTATGTACCATCTTAAATCTTATTTTAAAAATTAAAAATCAGTTGTCGAAAGTTACAATTAGCTGGGCTTGGTATTCCCAGCACTCCGAGGGCACAGGCCTCCATGGATTTGAAACTAGCCTGCTATACATAGTGTGCTACGCCAGAAAAACATTTAAAAGCCTGGTAGGACACTGCCCACCTGTAACCTCAGTGCTATTAACCAAAACTATTGGAAGAAAGGCCTCAAACTGTATGCAATGCTACTGGAGAGTTGGCACATGGCTGGTTCAAATAAAGATGTGCTCGACCAGCAGACCCTACATTTCAAAGGCTGAGAAACAGAAACAGCAGAATCTCCTATTGAAATGCTATTATGAATATAGTAAATAAAATATACTGTTAAAGTTAAGATGAGCTATTTTTTTAATGTGCATAGTACAGAATTTAAAAGTATATGTGCTTCTAATTTTAATAGCTCTAGTCTAAAGGTTACAATGTCTGACAGCTATGATTTTTGTCATCTAGGAAGAAATACTCCAATTTTACACAGGGAAATATTTGAGGCTTTTCTCAGGATTTTTTCTCCACTGGATAGTTTTCTATAACTAAAAATAAAGAAAAAGATGAGTTGATATGAAAGATGAATATATAATATGAAAAACAACATGCATAGTTGTGTTTATGGTTGTACCAGCACTCTTAATAATAAATATATAAATATGATCTTTGTATTTATATCTGTAGATATTTGTATGTAATTGCTTGCATATGTATAGAATGTTTCTAGAAGATACAAAAGTTGGGTGGGCACAGTTATGCCAGAAGTCTATTTTCTATATAGAGAAATTAAATTGAAAAATTGCTAAGAACTTTCAACGCATCATCTATATTAAGCCACATCCAAAATACATTGTAATTGTAATATATATCAGAACTAAACGTATAGGTAACAAACTTAAGATGTTGTACACTATTTATAGGCATATTACTCAACACAGTGAGGACCTGTTAGGTGACTGATACTATGTTCCAGGTACTTAAGTGATCCCATAATCCAAAGACCAAAGAGGTTCAGATCCTAAAGCAATTTACAAGACGAACCAGGCACTGAACTCTAAGGACTCCGTCTACTATGGGCACAAAGGACCAAGCTCCTGGTTCTCCCCAGGGGAGACTTGACAATGTTTACACTTATGTACGTGATGGTAAATCGGAAACATATTATGCACATAGCTTACACCCTCTACAAGAAAATAAAAGATAGAAATCTTAGAATTCCAAAATATTCTTTATTTGTTGTATATGTGTGTGGTATTCATCTGTGTGTATGGGGTATTCTCACCAGTGTACGTTTGTATAGAGGTTAACACGGGGTGCGTGTCTTCCTTAACCAGATTTCACACTTTAGGGGGAAAGGTGGATGCAGGCTCTCTCATTGAATCTGGGGCTCTCCCTTTTGGCTCGGCTGGCTGGCAGCAAGTCCCCAGGGTCCACCTGGCTCAGCTGGCTGGCAGCAAGTCCCCAGGGTCCACCTGTCTCTGCCTTCAGCATAGCACTGAGGTTACAGGTGGGCAGTATGCTACCAGCCTTTTAAATGCGCTCTGGGCTTCCCAACTCAGGTCCTCATGCTTAAACTGCAAGCACTTTGCCCACTGAGCATCTCTCAGCCCCGAAGTCTGAAAACATTTTTATGAAGCAAATTATTAACAGCAGTGGGCTAAATCTGAAGATATCTGATATTCTTCTAAATATGTAAAATATAGAAGTACCCAGAGGCTGTGCAGTTATGACACATGCCTTTAGTCCCAGGGAGGCAGAGACAAGTGGATCTCTGAGTTTGAGGCCAGTCTGGTCTACAGAGTGAGTTCTAGGACAGCCAACACTACGCAGAGAAACCCTTATGTACCCTGTCTCAAAAAACCAAATGAAAAAAAAAGTAAATAGAAAAAACAACCGACTGTACTTTTCAGTATTCAATTATAGTTGTGTGTCATTAAAATGAGAAAGGGTCTGTCTGGTAGCCACCTTACTTAATATTGTATATTCCAATTCAAGATCATTCTATGCCAAAAGACTTCCTGTAGAAGTAAATTTCCCAAAGAAATACTAAGAGAAAAAGACACTTGAAAGTATTATATTCTCCTGCAATGATATTTCTCATTATTAGCCTCAAAGTGGAAGAAAATATGATATGCAACCTTCATGCTTCAGATCTGAAGTGATTTTGTGTCATGTGGGGGACAAGAGAGAAAGGAACAGGCTTTTCAAAACACGGCTGCTAAATTTTTGTTGTTTTTGTCCAACACTATTGTTTTTAATATAATTGCTTTGGTTGTGGTTTTTTAGCTATATATTTTGAGACAAGGCTTTTTATGTAACCCAGGCTAGCCTTGAGTCCAGCCAGATCATCAGGCTGCTTCAGTTCCCAAATGAGATTTTTTTCTTTTTCTTTTTCTTTCTCTCTGTTTTTTGGGCATGGGGGAGGAAAGCCTCCATTCTGAGAATTGTTCAGAGCAGAGTTGGTCTTACTACTCCACTCATCAATTCACAGGGCCTCGCAGCTAGGCAGAGACTCTGCTTGATAGGGAGCAGGGTCTAAAGCCCCAGTTGTTTTAGTAGTAGTAGTAGTAGTGGTAGTAGTAGTAGTAGTAGTAGTAGTAGTAGTAGTAGTAGTAGTAGTAGTAGTAGTGTTATTGTTATTATTATTAATTATATTGTTATTGTTTTTTATTATTTTATTTACATTATATCTGGATTGTAATCCCCTTGCTCGTATCTTCCTGTTCCCACCTACTCTCCCTCTTCTACCCTATTTCCCTCCCCTAGACCTCTGACCTCCTCCCTCACCGTCTGACCACAGCCTATCCAGTCTCATCTGGACAACCTGCATGCCCTTCCTCTGTGTTGCCAAAGGGCCTCTCCGCCAAGGGGCAACAATCAAACCGTGGGCACCAGCGTTCATGTCAGAGGCAGGACCCCGCTCTCCCCTTCTCCATGTGGTGAGTGAGCTGCCCATCAGCCACATCTGAACCATGAGCTGCCCATCGCCTACGTCTGAACCAGGGTTCTTGTGGAGATCAAACCTGAAGCCTTGAGAGTGCTAGACAAGTGATGTTCAACTGTGCCATACCATGAATGGATTATTATTTTGAGTTAACTTTTGTTTTTGGCAGGTGAAAGCATAGACAGGCAATGCCTAAGCCATCACCTACAGGAAGAACTCTGTGCACAATAAAAGAAAACACAGCCTAACGGATGACAAGTTTGAGCTGAGGGTGTAGTTAATGGTAGAGTATGTTTTTAACATGCAGTAGGCCCAGAGTTCACCTTCCAGACAGAAGGTGTGGAGAGGTGACAAATTTAAAGAGAACAATGCTTCTACTATGCCAAGGAAATTCAGAACAGTGGCATGAGGAAGTAGACTACACATAAACAGCAAAGGTTCTATAGAAAAGCTAAAATTTGTGAAGAGGGACAAACTTTCTTCAACTACTAAGACCATTAGTTGAAGAAATAGATTTAAGTAACACTCACCAAGGCCTTTCAACATATAAAATAAGAACAATCAAGAGGCAGAGCCAACAAAAACAGGCTGTGTGTGGAAAGAACTCGCTGGATTCCCATTTCATACAACCCCAACACCTTAAGTTCATGTTTCGTTTGTAACCAAACCTTCTTTACTCAGGTGTTGCACACCTTCAACCCGTGCATCACCCAGATGGCATCCTGGTTGCTTTATAAAATGAGTACATGATCCTGTTTTTATAACTGAGCTGTGGAGCTGGAGAGATGGCTGAGTGACTAAGGGCATTGGGTGCTCTTCCAAAGGATGCGGGTTCGATTACCAACACCCACATGATGGTTCACAACTGTCTGTAAATCCAGCCCTAGGGAAGTCAAAGACTTCACTGTGGGCACTTCATGCACATGGTATAATATATATATATATAACACCCACACATATAAAATAAAAATACAGGTTTAAAAAAAAAGAAAACCTAAAAATTAAAAATAAGCCTGTTACCTGAACCCAGGACAGAGTCTGTCTACCTCCATCAAGACCTCTGTTTTCTGGTCCCTTCCTGTCTTTTCCATCATTCCAACTCCTGACCAAGTTCTAACCAAATTCTTTGTACAAATTGACTCATTTTACTCTCACTGATCTTCCTTACTCATGCCTACACAGTGCCTATCTCTCACTGCCCACATCTGCATCTCTACTTCCTCATTACCCACATCTGCATCTTTTCCTTTCTTGATACTACATCCCTGGTCCCTCTTTATTAAAGTGTAGGCATCTTTTATAGCCAGGTCTTGTGTCTCTTATGGAAAAATGTCCCTAATATTTCCAGTTTTCCTTTTACTAACAAGAATATCTGCTAAAATCATCAACTGTTTGCCTGACTATCTCCCTTCCCGGATTTTGCTTTTCATGAAAAGCAACGGAGATGACTGTGTTAAATAGCACCAAAAGCCAAGGAAAGGGCCTGACACATACCATATAATTTTGTTAAACTTTGAAGAATGAGTGAACAAATAGGTCAATGAGTGAAACAAACGAAGTTTAATAACTTTGTTTACAACACAACAGAAAAATGGGATAACTGTTTGAACATAGAAGAATGTAAAAGGCTATTTTCAGTGTGAAAATATGCTTCTCTTGATATAGATCTAAGGAGTGGCTGCGTGTCTGCAGGTAATGTGTTTTGGTGAGCTGAATTTCAAATCAGCAAAATCCAAAATATCACAGAACAAAAATCAGATTTCAAAACAATGCCATTCTCTCACATTAGCTCAGAAATGCTGTCAAAGAAGCAAAAAAAAAGACAGGATGGAGAGAGAGAGGGCAGAGCAATGAAAGCAATCAAAAATAATATTTTTTTAAAAATCCAAAACAATATAAAGTCCAAACTGCTTAGGATATTAATTCAAGCACAGAGTGAAAATTTGATTTTTAAGTTTGAAATTTGTTGTTCATCTTGTAAAAGTACTGCAAAACCAAGTATTTAATACAAAAATAGTATCTCTCGTGAAATGTGTTCACTTCTTATATATTCTGGGAGGCTGATTTTATTTAATGATTGGATGGTAAGATAATTGATATAATTACTATTTTGGCCTAATTAGTAGTTAGGGCATCAATATCAAATAACTGGCAATGTAGGAAGGTGTACAGCCTGCTGTCTGACTATAAACCCCTTTGCCACAATAGAATACAGATCACTTCTCAGCCTAGCTGGTAACAGGCATGGAGGGCACATGAGCGTGTGTGCCAGGAGACTCACAATGTCAAGAACAAGAGAGTCAGGGGCTGGAGAGAAGGACTCAGCAGTTAATACCAGTGGCTGCTCTAGCAAGAGGATCTGCATTCGGTTCCCAGCAGCCATAAGCCAAGCTCACAACAGTCTGCAAATCCGAACCCAGGCGACTCAACGCCCTATTCTTCTAGCTTCTCAGGTACTGCATACATATGGCGCATTTACATATATGCGAGCAAAACACCTATACACATAAAATTAAAATGACTTTTTAAAATGAAGAACAGAAAGGTAACTATTTGTCACTTTAAGAAACTATGAGGTTTCAAGGGCTTACTTGGTAAAAGCTGAACCAGAATCAGAGGCAAGGCCAGAATCCTCCCCCAAAACAGAAAAATAAATGTCTTTATTTGTTTTTTAAAATAAAATATATTAAATATGCATTTTATAAAATAATTATCAGAATTTTTAAATAGGGGACTGCCTCTTAAAATCATTAATACATACTGCTGTCAGAATTTTTATAGTAGTCAATAATTTATACTAAAGCCTAGATAATAATGCCTAAAAACTGCATAAGTATGCCTCAAACAATATTTCACATTAATAAAATTAATATATATTGCCAATAAAGTAAATATTTCTGGAAACTATGTTTGGCGTGTATGATCAATCAATTTCTACAGTGATTCTCCTAATTAGAATCTACTAGAAATTTTTGATCTGATAGAAAGTTATTAAGGCTGAAACTGGTTGATTTGAGGACTAGGTAGATGGCTGCTCTTCCATGGGACCAGGGTTGAATCCCTGCATCCACATGGCAGCTCCCAATCATCTGTAACCCTACAACAGGTGATCTGACCTCCTCTTCTAGCTTCAAGGCCTATACGAGGCAGGCATGGAGTACACAGACATATATGCAAGTCAAACAGTGAAGCACACAAATAAGAAATTAATAATAAACATATGGATTGGTTGGTTTCATAATATGTAATAGGAACTATGCCTCAGGCGATAACTATACTTTCTCCCCCACTCCTTGTGTTCTTTGTTGTTTGTTTGTTTCCTGAGTCAGGGTGGAGCATCGCTGGCTGTGCTGGAATCACTTTGTAGACCAGGCTGGCCCCAAACTCACAGAGATCCTCCTGCCTCCTTCTCCCCATCTCTCATTATTTTAACTTCAAATAAATAGCTAGAGATACAGAGTTGATCAACATGCTAGGCTATCATGAAAGCAACTTGTAGATCTACTGATGACTCTGAATTCCATGGAATTTATGGCTTCAATTTTGTGTATAATACTCACAGCTAATGATATTTTCCAGTTCCTGAAAACTAAAGAATTTAAGAGCATGCCGTGGTACCTTCACCGATGTGTGCTGAGTATATTAAAGTTGAAGATATTATAGAGTACGTAGAGTACTAGAGATTTGAATGTGTGAGCAGTTTCATAGGGCAGGTAAACGAATAAAGTTTTCTAAAGCAACACCAAAAATGGAGAAAAACCATAAAGATGTTCAACTTTTAACCCATCATCTTAATTCTGAGCCCAAGTCCAAAGAAATGAGAAGTTGAAGGCATAAAGCTATGCTGAGCGGCATCCTACACACACGAGATAATGGATAAAAGTGGGAAGAATGGCTCATGGGATAATAGCATATGAAATAAAAACAAAGGAATGGAGAGATGGCTCCGCAGCTAAGAGTGCAGGCTGCTCTTTCAGAGTCCCTAAGCTCAGTTCCCAGCGTTCATGTTAGCAGGCCCACAGCCATCAGTAACTCGAGCTCCAGGGAATCCAATGCCCTCTTCTGACCTCCAAGGCACTTACACTCATGTGCACACATACACATAATTTTAAAATAATAAAAATAAATCTTGAAAGGCACAATAATTAATCTTAAAAGTAAAACTAAATAGCAATATAAAAAGTTTGACATGATATTAATACCTTCTACAATGTAATGATAAAAATATAAATACATATTCATGGGCATAAGGACCAAGCAGCCATACAATAATGAAAATAATTACTGCTAATATTCATTAACTTTGTGTTTTGGTTTTTTTTTAGAGACAGGGTTTCTCTGTGTAGCTCTGGCTATCCTGGAACTTGTAGAACAGGCTGGCCTCAAACTCATAAAGATCTGCCTGCCTCTGCCTCCCAAGTGCTGGGATTAAAGGTGTGCGCCACCACTGCCCAGCCACTTTTATTAACATGTTACCTTAGATTTAAATACAACAGAGTTACTTATTGATCATACCATTTATTTTCTAAGAAGGCAGTACTACTGAATCCATTTGAAAAGCTAGAAAGATTTTTATGAGTTTTACCCACATTAGGTACCTTTGATAAATCATAACCACTTTGGTGGCTCAAATACTTCATGTTCTTTCTAAAAGAGTCTAAAACAATAGGAAGTAGGTTATAAAAGTGAAATATCCAGGAGAATAATTACATATATATGTGTATATACAGGTGTATATGTGTATGTTTGTGTATAGGCATTTATATGTATATATGTATATGCATATATAAATGTGCATATGTGTATAGGTGTGTACATGTGTGTATGTGTATAACTTATGCATGAGAGTATAAATTCTAGCTATTATGCCACTTAAATCATTATTTATTTCCTCAAAATTTCTTAGAAGATTGAACATATGCTGCACGATTTAAGATTGCATTTTAAATTTTTTTGTGTTGTTTGTTTTATTTTTATGTATATTTTGCTTACATATATGTACGTGAACATTGTGTGTGCTTTGTGTCCATAGAGGTCAGAAGAGGGTGCCTGGTCCCTTGGATCTGGAGTTGCAGATGGTTATAAATCACCTACTGTGTGGGTGCTGGGAAATGAACCCAGGTCCTCTGCAAGGCCAACAGGTGCTCTTAACCACCGAGCCAGCCTCCTAGACCACATACTGAGTCCTCATCAGTATACTGACAGCATAAATCAGGAAAGAAAATAATGAGAGACCCAAAGGCTATGGCTTCACAAAGGAATTACGATAAACTTGAAGTTTGAATTATTTTAAAATAAAATTTGACAGCGGTGGCTCCGTCGGGGAACAAGTACAGAACGTTGGTATAACTGTGGGAAGTGGTGGGGACAATGACAATATGTAGAACCCACTTTATCTAGCAGCGTGGCTGACAAGCATGAACACAGACCCAGCCTAGAGCTGCCACGTATCCAAATGTCCTTCAAAAGGGGCCAGAAATACAGATGTTCATGTGAAATTGCTGATCTTGAAGATGCTAACAACTACTTTAGCTCATTTCTAATTTTCTATTTCCCTCAGTAGACACATAATGGTTGTCCTTGTTCTTTCATGGGCTTGTTTTCTGCCTCTGGCCTATGCAGGGTCTGCACAAGGGATGGTCTGCCTGTATTTACTGGATGAGACATAAGCCACATATTTTTATTTAGATTTTTTTTTGTAGGGGGGAAAGAGAAAATGTATAAAACAGTAAAGCTAAAGTAAACTAAGGCATACTGGCAAGCATCAGTGAAGTGTCACAATGAGAGCACAATACGAAAACCTGAATGTTCCCAAGCAGTAGAGCTGCCAGGGATTTGGGCAAATTATCCCCGGAAGCTTATTATAAACATGGCTCCCTTTGCTGAAATTACATTGAAAAATGTTGAGAGAAATCAAAAACTAAAATGGGACAGCTATGAACTACAGAGCTGCAGACAGGGTGCAGCTGTCCTGTGTTGGACCTGCTGCTCACTTCTCTCTGCCTGCCCCACTCTCCCAACCCTCCTTCTCCTTCCTAGGCTACCGGAAAGAAACTCCTGGAGAGTCCTAAGGCATGCTGGGTATCTGGCTGTGGAAGGAGGAAACAGGAAGCTGACTGCAAATGAGTTTTCACTTCAGAGGTGGGAGTCCCTTACGAACACAGTCGACTTGCGGGGTGGACTAGGGAGTGGAGTGCCGCCTACTGAACGGTCATTTGCATCCCATGCACCCAAGGAAAAAGTGTTTACCTGGTGGAGCCACGGTTAACCTTTTTTCCTTGCTGAGCCGATGCCCTTGGATGAGTTCACTCATGGAAGGGGAACCCTTCAGAAGAAATGACTCTGTGGAGGTGGGATCAGGGGGAACTCTTAATAAAGTCTGTAGGTAGGAAGCCCCTGAAGTCCTGGGACGGCTCTGATCACAAAGGGAAGGTGAAAATTGTCTTGCAGGAGATCCAAGAACAATACATATAGGAAACAAAAAAGTTTTACTTTAATTACCTTTCAACACCTCACCAGTGACAACATTATTTATATTGGCATTAATTATCTTCTAAATATGAAAATAAATATTTTTGTAATTCTTTAGTTTCCATATCAGGATACAACCCTTTCAGAAAGCTGTTCTGAATACTGAAATAGAAATTTATTATAGACAGTTTGAACCACAAATTGAAAAATATATGTATTACTTGATTCTTAAATGAAAGCTCCTAAAAAGAACAACTTTAACTATATCAACTGAAAACAAGGTAAGTAACTCAACAACCAGAACTTGGTAAAAGGTCACAAAGTCACATCACTAAAATCCTTAAAAGTGGTTTCTGAGCAATATTAGCATGACCAGTGAAAAACGCACAAAAACTTCCTTTTAAGAAAAGAACTATACATATTCTATTCCATCTTATGAAATATAACCACTACCTTTCATTTAGTCATCCGTTTTGGTCTTATGGACAAGTGTTCCCCTAAGAGAACAAACTCATATCTTTGCCCCATGACATAAAAAAAAAATGACAAATAGCATAATTTCCAGAGATATGGCTCTTAGAGTTACAACGCTTCGTTTTTAATATCCACCTGTATCTACCCAGTTTTAGGTTGGAGGCTAGAGAGAGATACGTTCATGCACACAAACAGCAGCAAAAACATGAACGGACACTTGAAGAATAGGTTATGGTTAATGAGTATGTGTGGATGGGGTGGCAGGAAGACCAGCGTTAGCAAGGCCCGTTAACAGCTTTCATTTTTTTTCTTTTCCTCCTCTTTCTCCATACTACACAACAAAAGCACATACATTTATTGCATTCAATTAAAGCCTGTCCACTGTACCACACTATGACAATAGCTGCATGCATACCTTTTCCTCTGAGTGCCACTGCTGGCCCGAATGGTGGGTATCTGTGGGCCCTGACTATGCAGGAGGTAAGTGTCTATGGTAGGCACGGTGGCTGGCGCCTCCCCACTTACTTTAGGGCTGCCGATCTTGCTCTTCCCGAGCTTGCCTTTGCTGCGTCGGGACTGCTCATGGTCAAACTCTAAGTCCTCCAGCCTCTGTGTCAGGGCGAGCTTTTGCTGGATAGCCATTCGCAATAAAGTGTTTAGAGTCTTCTTCTCATCCTCGGCAGCTGCTAACTGTCTCTGCATCTCATCCAACTGTGTGACATACTCATCGCATCTGGAACCCAAGCAGAAAGGGGATGAGGATGCAGTCCTGGTGAAGCTAGGCTGGAACTTAGCTAGAGAGGCCCCTCCCCCTCTCACCCTCCGCACGGACCCTGAGGTCCGCTATAGTCTCAAAACTTTCATTATGCAGTACTGTTAGAGTGATTACATACCAATGTTTATATTATATTAATTGTTATCTGGTAAAAGTATTTAAGCTCCGTCAGGGATAGCTACATACAAGGAAACGTAGTCATCTACAGGGTTTGGTGCTAGTGGTTTCAGGCGTCCACTGGGGGACGGGAGGATCCTGAGATATATTCCCCATGGAAAGGGGGACTATTATAATAAATCTGACAGGAATTTAGAACCTTGATCCTCCTAGCAATAGAATGGAAATACTCTATAAGAATAGACAACTGGAAATAGTAGACCATGCTCAGTAATCGGTGGAATCCATAACGGGACATTTAAAATAAGCAGCACAAACCTCGAGGACACTCATTACTGAAGCCATTTTATGGTGATAACATAATTTCACAAAACATCCACCACTACTTCAGGTAGATTACCCTTGCTGCCTCTATGGTATGACACTGTATCTTGTGGAAAATATTTGTTATGTGTTATACCTACAGTATATATGCTATATCAATCAAAAGAACGATCATATTAATAAAAAGAGCACTTCCTCCTTTATCTGATTTTACAGGCTTTATTTTAAATGTCTGCAATGTTTGCAGTATTGCAGATGTCCTCCAAGTTAAAAAAAAGTGAAAATTTGGATCAGTTTTCAACTTAATAATAAAGCAGTTAGTGGTCAAAAAAATAGAGATTTTTAAGAGTTTGATTCAGGGACAGCAGGCCATTGGTAACATCTTTATCCAGCTTCATAATTCTACTGAAGCACAAAAACAAGCTATGTGCTGTTTCCCTGCTGAAATTAAGACGAGAATCCATCCACATACGTTTGGATAAGGCAGGGTGAGAAGAAAACTCACACCAAATTTCTAAGTTAAAGATATTAATAAGTTATTCTTTGTGTACTAGCAGACTGCTGATTAGCTCAAAGAATTATCCAAAATACATGTACAAACTGAAATTAGCACAAGTTTAAGGTGTTATACAGAAAAACACAGGAGCTATGATTACAATACACTAGGTCCATTGGGTACCCATTTCCCTTAACCTTCAATGTCAAGACCATGGGGCTACGTAGATCGTGAGGAAAACCAGAGCTTACTAAAAAACAAAATGAACTCCAGGACCTTGAATTACTTCTTTTTGGTAACATGAAAATATTTTTTAAATATAAAGTTAGGCAATTACTATACCTGAAAGAAACAGGTCTGTAAAAATGGACTGCAAGGGAATAATAATTAAAATATGAGCCAAACTAAGTGTTAAAATATCCCTGTAAATTTATTTCTCAAAGAGGAAATATGTGTTCTCTTAATTCTGAATGTTGCCTTGGTTTCTTTAGTCAAAAAGAGGACTTTGTCTCCTTTTCCACTCTTTGTCACGCCTTCATATACTCTAAAGGCCACTAGATTTTGTGGGAAACCCAAAAGCCAGTTCCTGCCAGAGCCTCTGCAACCCGCAGTCTAGGGTTTCTCTTTGGCACCTCACATGTGACCGTGACCTCTAGAAACATACTTCTAACCTTAGATTTATTTTTCAGTGAGGGATCTCATCATGGTCTTCACGCAAAGCAAGTACATTCATTCATGAGGATTGACAGTGTCCCTGCTGAATTATTCAGGGTTAGGGAGAAAAGTTACCTTGTTGCAAACATTGCTCTCAGGGATGAGAAGGTTGCAGCATCTTCTTTTAAAGCCTTCAGCTCATTCCTCAGTTTTGTCATTGTTTCCGTCACCATTGCCTTTTCATTTTCATATTTGTTCTTCAGATTAGCTAAAGCCACCTCAGCTGTCTGAAGCATAGAACCACATTTCTTACCACCTTATACCAGAAAAACCTGCTCCACACATTTCTTTATGCCAAGTCCATTGCTCTTATAAATAAAACCAAAAATTACTCCATTGAATTTTTGCACAATTGTATGTATGCATTGGACACAGGAACATTTTTCTTTATTGTCAAATCATGTCATGATTCAATGATGTTAAATGGTCTTTAAAGCCGGATATGACCCAGTCAGTATCGGAAGCCAAGGTGATAACAGTAGCTCAGTAAACACTCAATGCTGGTTGTTGAAGGTGTATGATTTTCAGAGATTTAGAAAGCCAGGATGAAATGTTAAACATGAAGGATGTTATCAAGAACTTATTAAGGAAGCACTGATTGCAAATGAAATATGTAAGAAATCAAATATTTTATGCCATCTGTATTCTATGGGGTTTTACATAAATTCTTAAATCTTACATAAAACTTACTGTAACTTATGACATGAAATGAGTATGGAGTGAGCTAAATGTTCAAGCAAAGAAATGACAAAGAACCAAGCATTTCCTAAATTAAAAAACACTTGTAATCGGGGAGGGGAGTCAGGAAAAATGGAAAGGAGGGAGGAATGGGAGGATGCAAGGGACGTGATAACAACTTAGATGTAATATGAATAAATTAATAAAATATATTTTTAAAAACTTGCTCAAAACAATGAATTGTGCTATAATTATTTCTGTGTGAGAAAGAGACAGAGAGACAGACAGAGACAAAGAGAGACAGACAGAGACAAAGAGAGACAGAGAGACACAGAGACAGAGAGACAGACAGACACAGAGACAGACAGAAAGAGAGAGTTGTCTGAATTTGGGTTGGGGCATTTCTGAGGTTCCTCGAAAGCATATTGTTTCAGATCTTGAGCTAGCCTAGCACAGTAGGAGATAAAAACATCAGCTGAATCAACAGGTGCCATTGGCAAATGTTTAAAAACCGCCTGTTTGATGTGCAGCACTGGGTAGGCACATAATACCCTGCTTTAACACTGGGTAGGCACATAATACCCTGCTTTAACACTGGGTAGGCACATAATACCCTGCTTTAACACTAGGTAGGCACATAATACCCTGCTTTAACACTAAGTAGGCACATAATACCCTGCTTTAACACTCTTGCCCCTCTCTACCTACACTTCTTTGTCTGAAATTATTTTTTCTTTCCATGGAAGAATAATTTTTTATCCCTTAAGAGCAAATCTAATTATAATTGCTCTGAAAACTTTTGCTGACTCCTATAAGAGACGTTAGTTGTTCCACTGC
This sequence comes from Acomys minous, assembly GCF_964271855.1. Taxonomy (NCBI): domain Eukaryota; kingdom Metazoa; phylum Chordata; class Mammalia; order Rodentia; family Muridae; genus Acomys; species Acomys minous. Next base: position 624,218 of record NC_140500.1, read on the forward strand.
AATATTCCCACAACGTGAATACAAAATACGTAACATCAAGCTAAGGCGCTGTCAGCCACCTCCTGGAAGGTAGGAACCATGTCTGTGCTGTTGCATCTTCACATCTGGCACAACTAAGTACACAGCTGGTACTTTATAATGACTATCTTATTCCATAAGAAGACATCATGCTTCTGGGGGGGGAAATCCTAAATTACAAAACAAGATTCACAGAGAATACCTCATGTTTATTTTAAAACAAGATAGTTCCCTTTTTTCCTAAACCACAGAATTTTCACATTCGCCTTAATAATTAACATTCCACAATACCTATACCTAACTAATGTCATCTTTTGATAGTTAAAACTATTCATGGCACATAAGTAGTACAGCGATCTATAGCATTTGTGTAACATTATTTAAATAAGTAAAAAATGCATAGCAAGAAATATTTTCATGTAATTTACTAAGCGTTACAAGTTATGGCTCTAATGTAGTGCACTGTTAAATATACACTCTACTAAGAATGCGCTTTTCTCTTCTGAATTCCTATAGCATTTTTTCTAACAATCTAAAATGTTTTATATATCATGTCTTATAAGTACTTAAAGACATTTATTAAGTTTACACTAAATTACTAGTAACATTTTGTGTCCTATTTGGGGGTTTTCTTTTTTTTTTCCCCTCCTTTATTAATTTGTTCTTGTTACATCTCAATGGTTATCCCATCCCTTGTTTCCTCCCATTCTTCCCTCCCTCCCAATTTCCCCTTATTCCCCTCCCCTATGACTGTTCCTGAGGGGGATTACCTCCCCCTCTATATGATCATAGGGTATCGAGTCTCTTCTTGGTAACCTGCTGTCCTTCCTCTGATTGCCACCAGGTCTCCCCGTCCAGGGGACATGGTCAAAGGTGAGGCACCAGAGTATGTGAGAAAGTAATATCCCACTCTCCACTCTACTGTGGAGAGTGTTCTGTCCATTGGCTAGATCTGGGTAGGGGCTTAAGGTTTACCGCCTGTATTGTCCTTGGCTGGTGCCTTAGTTTGAGCGGGACCCCTGTGCCCAAATCTGCCTATCATAATGTTCTACTTGTAGGCTTCTAGGACCCTCTGGGTCCTTCTACTTTGCCTTTCTCCCATGATTCTCTCATCTAGAGTCCCACCAGAATGTCCTCTCCTCTGTCGCAGTTTCCTGGTAAGTGAAGGCTTTCGTGGGACATGCCCCTTGGGCTAATATGCAGATATAAGTGAGTATATACCATTTGAGTCTTTCTGCTTCTGGGTTAACTCACTCATTATGATCATTTCTAGCTCAATCCATTTATCCACAAATTTCGGGAATTCCTTGTTTTTAATAGCTGAATAGTATTCCATAGTGTATATGTACCACAGTTTCTTTATCCATTCTTCTATTGAGGGACACTTAGGCTGTTTCCATGTTCTGGCTATTATGAATAAGGCTGCTATGAACATGGTTGAGCAAATTTTCTTGCTGTGTGCTGGAGCATCTTCTGGGTATATTCCAAGGAGTGGAATAGCTGGGTCTTGAGGAAGCCCTATTCCCATTTTTCTGAGATAGCACCAGATAGATTTCCAAAGTGGTTGTACTAGTTTGCATTCCCACCAGCAATGAAGGAGTGTTCCTCTCTCCCCACATCCTCGCCAGCATGTGGTGTCGCTTGAATTTTTTATCTTAGCCATCCTGATGGGTGTAAAATGGAATCTCAGCGTTGTTTTGATTTGCATTTCCCTGATGATTAAGGAGGTTGAGCATTTCTTTAAGTGTTTCTCAGCCATTTGATATTCCTCTGTTGAGAATTCTCTTTTTAGTTCCATGCCCCATTTCTCAATTGGGTTATTTGGTTTGGTGGTATTTAATTTCTTGAGTTCTTTATATATTTTGGATATTAGACCTTTGTCAGATGTGGGGTTGGTGAAGATCTTTTCCCAGTCTGTAGACTGTCGCTTTGTTCTCTTTACAGTGTCACCTGCCTTACAGAAGCTTCTCAGCCTCATGAGGTCCCATTTATTAATTGTTGACATTAATGCCTGGGCTGTTGGTGTTCTTTTCAAGAAGTTGTCTCCTGTGCCAATATGTTCCAGGCTCTTTCCCATTTTTTCTTCTAAGTGATTTAGTGTCTCTGGTTTTATGTTGAGGTCTTTAATCCACTTGGATTTGAGTTTTGTACAAGGTGACAAATATGGGTCCAGTTGCATTTTTTTACACATAGACATCCAGTTAGACCAGCACCATTTGTTGAAGATGCTATCCCTTTTCCATCGAATGGATTTAGCTTCTTTGTCAAAAATCAAATGACCATATGTGTGTGGATTCATATCTGGGTCTTCGATTCGATTCCACTGATCAACCGGCCTGTTGCTGTGCCAGGACCATGCTGTTTTAATTACTATTGCTTTATAGTACAGTTTGAGATCAGGTATGGAGACTCCTCCAGAGCACCTTTTATTGTACAAGATTGTTTTAGCTATTCTGGGTTTTTTGTTTTTCCATATGAAGTTCAGAATTGAATTTTCAATGTCTTTAAAAAATTGTGTAGGTATTTTGATAGGGATTGCATTGAATCTGTAGATTGCTTTTGGTAGGATGGCCATTTTTATTATGTTAATTCTCCCTATCCATGAGCAAGGTAGATCCTTCCATCTTCTCATGTCATCTTCAATCTCTTTCTTTAGGGTTTTGAAATTTTTTTCAAACAGGTCCTTCACTTGCTTAGTAAGAGTAACTCCTAAGTACTTTATATTGCTTGTGGCTAATGTGAAGGGTGTAGTTTTCCTAATTTCTTCCTCTGCAAGCTTATCATTTGTGTATAGGAAGGCTACAGACTTTTTTGAGTTAATTTTGTATCCAGCCAATTTGCTGAAGGTGTTTATCAGCTGTAGCAGTTCTCTGGTGGAATTTTGAGGGTCACTTATGTAGACTATCATATCATCTGCAAATAGGGATAATTTGACTTCCTCCTTTCCCATTTGAATACCCTTGATCTCCTTATGTTGTCTTATTGCTCTGGCTAAAACTTCGAGTACTATATTGAAGAGATATGGAGAGAGTGGGCAGCCTTGCCTTGTTCCTGATTTTAGAGAAATTTCCTTGAGTATCTCACCATTTACTTTGATTTTGGCTATTGGCTTCCTATATATAGCCTTTATTATGTTGAGGAAAGTGCCTTGTATTCCCGATCTCTCTAAAACTTTAAACATGAATGGGTGTTGGATTTTATCAAATGCTTTCTCTGCATCCAAAGAGATGATCATGTGGTTTTTTATTTTCATTTTGTTTATGTGGTGGATTACATTGATGGATTTCCGTATATTAAACCATCCCTGCATGCCTGGAATGAAGCCTACTTGGTCATGATGAATGATATCTCTGATGTGCTCTTGTATTCGTTTTGCAAGTATTTTATTTAGTATTTTTGCATCGATGTTCATCAGAGAAATTGGTCTGAAATTCTCTTTCTTTGTTGAGTCTTTGTGAGGTTTAGGTATCAATGAGACTATGGCCTCATAGAATGAGTTTGGTAATGTTCCATCTTGGGGGTTTTCTTAGATTTTCTTTTTTTTTTTTTTTCACTTTACATCCTTATCACAGCACCTTCCCTCCTCTACTCCCTGTTCCTCCCTTCCTGTTCCTCCCTCCCACACTCTTCCTCCTTCCCACCTTCCCCTACTCCTCAGAAAAGGAGAGCCCCATCTCCACCACCCACCCTGGCACACCAAGTCACATCAGGACTAAGTACATGCTCTTCCACTGAGGCCCAACAAGCCAGCCCAGCTAGGGGAAAGTGATACAAAAATAGGCCACAGAGTCCATGTCAGAGACAGCACTCTAATTGCTAGGGGACCCTCATGAAGACCAAGCTGTCCATCCACTACATATGTGTAAGGGGGTCCTGGCCCAGTCAATGCATGCTCTTTGGTTGGTGGTTCAGTCTCTGTGAGGCCTCCACATGAATGCTTATTCACAAGTTAGCCCTTGCCTTTTCAATTAAGCATCTTCACATTAAAAAAGAAAATCTAGATTTCTACATTGCTAATATTTAATCTTCAGAAAGAGATCGGGAGAATTATTTGAATGTCTTCGCTGATAATACTCCAGAAAATTATGTCCTTGAAAGAAATTATATGAATCAGACCTAACATATGAGTTATTAAGTTATTCATGACTACTCTACATTGTACAGCCTTTGAGTTACAGCAGTTACACCAGTAATTGCTAATTTCAAAGTAAAATCAGGTCTCTCATAATTTCTACATTTCCTCTTAACATTTTATACTTCCTTAAGGTGCTGATAGAAAAGGAAGTCCTACTTTCCCTTAAGTTCATTATATTTTGAACAATATTCTTGCTTGTGGTACAGACATCCAATTGGTATCTGTGGACTCATGGAGACAGATGATGAATAGAAAGGAGATGGCATATTGGTGTGGTTTCACTCAGATTTGAGTAAAAGAAGAAAACTGAAAAGGAAATGAATCTTCATTCTCTAAAGAGCACTACCCCCATACTCTACTATTCACTGTCACTGCCTGTATTTGCAAGGAAGGATGTGCTGCTACATCAACACCAATATTTGCTCAGCACTCCTCTCAAATGGGTATCTTTCAGATAAACAGTATTATTTCCCAACCTATAGTCAGGATAACCACACCCATGTAAAATTCAGGAATGGAAAATAAATCAGTCATCAAATAATTTGTTAGGCAGGTTCACATTGAAATATTCTACTTATTACAGAGGGACAAGACAAGTATTTATGAAAAACTAGTGCTTTGGTTCTGACCCAAGTAAACTAACAGTTAACTATACATAAAGTTCAGATATTTTATTTTATTTTATTTTTGATTTTTCGAGACAGAGTTTCTCTGTGTAGCCCTGGCTGTCCTGGACTCGCTTTGTAGACCAGGCTGGCCTCGAACTCACAGCGATCCACCTACCCCTGCCTCCCGAGTGCTGGGATTAAAGGTGTGCGCCACCACAGCCCGGCTATAAAGTTCAGATATATGGTCAGTGACACAGTTATGCTTTAGGATTTGGGCTATTTCTTTCTCTCTGTCTCTGTCTCTGTCTCTGTCTCTGTCTCTGTCTCTGTCTCTGTCTCTGTCCCTGTCCCTGTCTCTCTCTCTCTCTCTCTCTCTCTCTCTCTCTCTCTCTCTCTCTATCTATCTCTCTCTCTGTCTCTGTCTCTCTGTCTCTCTCTGTCTGTCTCTCTCTCTCTCTGTGTCTGTCTGTCTCTGTCTCTCTCTCTCTCTCCCACCCTCTCTTCATCTCCCTTTCCCTTTCCCTGTCCCTCTCTTCCTCCCTCTCTCTTACTCAAGAGTTCTAAACTATTTCATTTGTTGGTAAAACTCAGCTTCGGTTTACATCACTCAGATCCCCATAGCTGCTGTCCTTCATGTCTGATGTCATTACTTGATCATTTGGTTACTAAGTCTTATTTGTTTAAATCTGAAATAAAAGACAAAACATCCATTTTCTATCTTGCAACAGCCCTAGAAGTTGAGTCTTGGAATTGAATCTCCATCTCTAAAGCTGGGCCTAGCTACTGCCTGTCAGACCTCGATCACCATGTCTGTACCAGCTTCCCATCTGCAGGCACAGGCTTAGTCTCTCTCCTCCCCTTCTCCCTGGTTGTGTAAGCTGTTAGGAAAGTCTCTCCCACAACCCTCCAGGGGCTGTTTCCATATTCACTGTCCACTGCTTCTCACTGTCTGGGTCTCTGGGATTTACCTGCAGCTGGGTTTTTATCCTCACCACCTGCTGCCTACCTGGACACAACTGCTCTTATACCTCAACCACTTCAATTTGTTTTTTATAGTAATTTACTTATTTGTTATTTTCTGTGCAAGAGAGAGAGAGAGAATATGAGTGCCATAGCCCATTTGTGACAGAGGACAACTTGTTGGTTCTTTTCTTCCAACATATGAGGTCTGAGGATTGAACGCAGGTCATAAGGTTGGCAGCAAGCACCTGTATCACTAGGCTATTTCACTGGTCCCTTACACATACTATATTCTGATTGGCATTGGAATGTACTTTGTTTTGCTGCTCTATTGGCCAGGAATTTGAATGCTTATCTTAGCACTAAAATTAAGGAAACAAAATTAAAGAAATAAATTGGTTAAGAAGGGCTCTTACTAGTATGTTTTCCCATCAGCAAAAGCATATTACCTGTTTGTTGGCTTTCAGCACTGCCCTCAGGGTGGCAATCTGCTCCCGTTTAGTGCTCAACAAGGACTTCAGCTTAAGAATCTCTTCCATTAAGGCTTCCTTGTCCTTATCAATCATGGGAGCCAACTCTCGGGCTGCTGCTCTTTGACGAGACAGCTGTAAGGACCTGTCCACTGCTTTCTGCAGATGCTTGATTTGGTCCCGGATTATGGCATTGAGGTTGTAGATATTCATTGGCTCTTTGCGGATATCACTTGTATCCAAAACTGGAGATGATGGTGGGGCAGTAATGACAGGAGAGACCGTGGGTGTCTTAGTTGGACTTGGCTCTTTACTACAAGTCTCTGTGTTTTCTTTGGAAACTGGTTCAGATGATGTCCGTGATTCTACTGGGGATGACACCCCCCTCCTGGATAACCTTGGAGACAAAAGCCCTCTGGGATCATCAGGCCCCTTGAGGCTGCCACTTCGGGTAACTCTGCTTTGCCTATAGTAGTCCAACATGACCCTGTTGGGAGTTTCATTGTTACATAGACACACATGGTGGTAAAGCTGGGCTAACTCCTCACTGAACGTCACCAGCTCGTCCTGGGCTGTGTTGAGGGTGTTGTGATTCTCATTGGCTAAGCCGGTCATCTTCTGCAGCTCCTCCTCCATGTGGGCCATCTTCTCGCCACTCTCTTTAGATGTCTTCTCCAGGTTGGTCACTTGCTCATCATACATTTGGATCTTACTCTCATATTTGGTCTTCTCTTCTGTATAACTTTCCACAGATTTATTATACTTTTCTTTTAAGGCCTTAATTTCTGCTTTCAAGTCAATGACCTCAGTGACGGCCACTCTGTATTTGCACTCAAGAATCTCCAGGCCATTGATATCCACCTCATAGTCGTGGGCCTCCTCTGCTGAGTTCCGGCCTTTCTCACAGTCTATCTCACCCTTGAGCTCCTTGCTGTTCTGAAGGCCCCGCATGGCGTTGACGTGCTCTGTGAGCCGGTGTACTCGCTCGTGTTGCTCTGTCAGCGCCCCCTTGGTGTGTTCTAGCTGGGTTTGTGACTCCTGCAGGTTGGCCAGAAGAATAGCTTTTTCCCGCTCCACCTGCAATGGCAGAAGGCAATATCTGAATGACTTCAGTGCAAAGCCAACAATGAAATCAATGCAGTTGGACCGACACGCACCCATTTAAAACACCCACAACAGAGCCAACACTCCCATTATTTCAAATTAAATTCAAATGTGTCCTTATTTGAGATTCTGGTAAGTCAATTTAAAAATACCCAGTTCATAGTATGGAATTCAAAGGAAACCAATGCATTTGAATTTTTCATAAAGGAACTAGAAAAAAATCTAATTATCCTGTTATTGGCATTATTATCTCAGTAAATTAGATAGATAGATAGATAGATAGATAGATAGATAGATGATACATTTGGAGACTTCTGTATTACTTTTCCTTTGAAAACTAAATGAGTTCCCTTAAAGTTTAAGCACTATTTAAATAAACTGAGGTTTTTTTCAAATAGCATATTCTTCTAGAAAAGCCTTTTTATAAAGTTTAATCAAAACAAAATATACTGGATGTCTCTCATGCTTGTTGTAGGGGTAAAATGTCTTGATAAATGAGATAATATATTCAAACAGTTTGGAGTCTGTTTTGTAATTTGCTTGTATTTAATATAACATTTTCTAAAATCTACCACTTTCTTCATTATAGAAACTCCAGGAAAAAAAAATCAACAGGACATCTGTTCTCCCTTTTTGTTCTATGTAGTATTAAATCATTCAACAGGGGATGGCACCTGAATTTTACATATTTTACATATATTTTTAAATAGATATATGATAGGTAGATAGATAGACAGACAGATATAGATAGACAGATATGCATCTATTCTGTTTGCCCTAAACAATTCATGTTGTTCTAATAAAAAACAAGTGTAATAAATTTCAGATAATTTTCATAAAACTTCAGCACTATATTAGACTTTAGAGTGCCTTAAACTGTATTTGGATTTCAACAAACAGTGGCTTGAACTATTTAAGTCGTTGTTCCTTGAAGTAAATGTAAAGTACTTCAAAGCTTAAAATGACTACACATTTTGAGTGTCGTTATTTAAACTCTATACGTTGTAGGGCTCTGCTAGTTAAGGTTGAGGTCTGGTCTTCTCCGTATAGACAATTCTGCATGCTCAGGCTTTTGAAAACAGACTCCCTTTCTCAGCCGGGCCTCTCACCCCCACCTGATCTGGAGATGTCACATAAAAAATTCAAGCCCCACTTTTCCTGATAACAGGCACAGGGAGTTCCAGAAAATACCTCACCCCATGCTGAGATCTTAGACTCTAAGAAACAGTCTTTAATTATGCCCCTGGCACCATGCCCTCACACATAGGACAATAAAGTACTGTTTTCCTATGCAGATGTGGAATCCTGGTTCCTTCAGCCCTAGCAAATCAGACATATTCATCCTCACTTCCCAGGGTTTATAGCTCCCTAATTCACAAGCAAAGTTACCTTAGACTCCTCACTTCATAGGACTGTCTGAGTCACTCTGGGAAGGGATCCTGAGATTCGCTGGGCTCCCAGGGCTTCTCCCCATGCTGGGAGTCACCGGTTCCATTTGGGGCAAGCCCTAAGCCAAAAGCTGCCAAACGCTGGAGAAGGGCTCCCAGAGAGTGCATCTCGCCCTGACCGCCCACATGTTTAAGGCATCTGTCTGAATCCTCTATCATGCCAGGCGCGACAGAGGAACCAAACGGAGCTATAACACTTGTGGGGCACCGAGTTCCCAGCCCCTGTGGACTCATTCTAAAAGGAGCTGGCCTAACCCTAACTCTCGCTCCCTGCCTTCCCGGAGAAGCTGCGACCCCTGCTCTGTCCCTAATCCACAAGCCACTGGGGAAGCACTGGCCAGGAGCGCAGTCTCCCCCTGTCTGCTTGTGGAAACCTGGCTTTGTGCTCAAGCCAAAAGCGCTCTAACTGCCCATGAGCTATCTAGATCCTTTGATATCTAGATCCATCCGTTCCCGCCAGGAGGCGAAAAGTGCTGGACGCAGGCTGCCCAGCAGGGACCCCGAGAGGGTAAACCACAATCCATGTAGACTCGGTGCGTTCTTCTGTAGTGACTAGCAACAGTCACTGACTCTCTCTCTATACCTACTGTTCCACCTTATGTGTGGAGCTGGGAATTTTTTTCTTGACAGTTGTATTTTATACTAAAAATAAACAGTACACGATAGCTATCAGTAGCATTAAATGTCATAGAAATTTTTATTTTGTTGATGGCTTGTTTTTTTTTAATGAACACAGTTACATTTAATGAAAACATACGACTCGTGTTAAGAGAAGAAAGGAAAAATAATCCGCATTTTTATTAGGCAGGAAGCTGTCTCCGCAGCTGCTGATTTGCACTCAGGAAGTATGAAACCATGGCACCTACAGAAAGATGCAGATCTGAAACCTGTAAGGAGAAAGACATAGACACGTCCCAGAGCCTGAATGCCAAAAACTACTGGGGTGCCAAGTGCAGTTAGGGGTCTCTGAGACAAGGTGGGTGTTGATCTGATGGTGGAGGTTGAGACTGTAACTGAAAACTAGATGCTCAAATTCTTCTGTGACTTTCTCTGACACTGACGACTCCCCTCTCCTATGACCTACAGCGCCAAAGTCATTTTTCATGGACAACCCAGTCTTACAACTTGACAATTGATAACTGAACATATATGGAAAAGATGAACATACATACAACACCCTTGACATCAGCCCTGAGGATCTGGGCTTTAACTGAAAAGGACCATGACAAAGCTCACCAACAAATACAGGATTCCATTAAAATTCAGGCTACAGATGTTTCTTTGGCAAATGGTGGTTATAAGGAAGAAGAAATATTTGCAAGACTATTTGGTGGTCCAAATTCTCACATGCCTTCATAAAGGAAATTACTTAGAATAAACTCTCAGAAAAAAATTCATTCCACTCCTTTTTTTCATCATTTCAACTATAACCACATGATGGGGAGATTTAAGAGTTGTGTAAATTATGTGCAAAATAAAAATCAACTTTTCTAATAAAGGCAAAAGTGATGGAAAGTGAAAAGGCAATGTCCCCAAATAAGCTCAATGGTAATGATATTAAAGCAGAAACTGAAGATAATTTGGATAAAGAAAAAAGACAGAAGAACCAAAGAAAAAGAAAGAGGGGGTAGGGAGGGAGAAAGGAGAAGGAAGGAAGGAAGGAAGGAAGGAAGGAAGGAAGGAAGGGGAAACAGAAGAGCCACCGAAGTTAAGGGATTATGAATTTCACAGAATTAGCCAGACACTGATGAAAAAGAAAGGCCTGGGGAAAATACAAGCATGGTTGTCAAAAGAGGATAGATAGATAGATAGATAGATAGATATGTTAGAAATGGTGAAAGAAAGTATGGAGGATGGAGAAATTATAATTACAAGTTCAACAAGTGAATGGGCGTCTTTCTAGTACACAGACGGAGAACTATAAAGAAACTAAAAGTTATTTGCTCAGGTACTAAAGATTACATTTGCAAGGCCTTGATTTTTAAAAAACAGTTAAATTCTTTGATCACAAAATATTGTTTTAAATGTTCTGGTTACTGATGTATCTTAAAGTTTTCATTTAAAGTGTTGTCTTTAGGACTGGAGAGATAATCCAGGGGTTAAGAGCACTGGTTTCTCATTCAGAAAGCCAGCGTTCAGTTCGCAATACCAACGTGGTGGTTCACAACTGTATATAACCCCAGTTCTGGGGCATTCATTGCCCTCTTCTGTTACCACAGGCACTGCATGCACATGGTACAAACGTACACTCAAGCATACACATATATAATAAATAAATCTTGAAAATAATAAAGTATTAATTTTCTCTGACAGTTTAATTCCAAGGATTTGTGCTATGAAAGTAAATTGTATGTTATCACTGAGCTCTGCAAGAGACATTGCTTTACGTTTCAAAAACTTTAACAAAGATAGCTTAGATTAAGCTTCCTTAAAACTGAATAAAAAAATTAACATTAGGAATTTTGTTTTTTATTTTGTTTTGTTTGAGGTAAGATTTAGCTACTATGTAGGCCAGGATGGCCTCAAATTAGTGACCTTCCTGCTCCAGCCTCTTGAGTTCTGGGATCAAAGGCATGGCTCATCATACTTTTTTTGGTTCCCAGAACCCATGTGAGGGTGCTCATAACCTCCTGAAACCCCAGCTCCAGCCTGCACAAGTACCACCAGCAAACATGTGGGAGATACACAAAGACACATACATGTATGTGCACACACACACACACAGAGGGAAAGAGAGAGAGAGAAAGACAGAGACAGAGACAGAGACAGAGACAGAGACAGAGAGACAGACAGAGACAGAGACAGAGACAGAGAGAGGCAGAGAGACAGAGAGTGATTACATTTTTTTGATAGGCAGTATATTGAATTATTATAATTGTGATTAGTCTTCCATTGTACCTTTTTTTATTATTTTTTTAAATTTTTTATTAATTTATTCTTGTAACATCTCAATGGTTATCCATCCCTTGTATCCTCCCATTTTCCCCTTATTCCCCTCCCCTATGACTGTTCCTGAGGGGGACTTCCTCCCCCTGTATGTGCTCATAGGGTATCAAGTCTCTTCTTGGTAGCCCGCTGACCTTCCTCTGAGTGCCACCAGGCCTCCCCCTCCAGGGGATATGGTCAAATATGGGGCACCATATATTTTGTTTTAAAAATCATTGTTCAGAAATGGAAAACTTTGAGTTAAGTATGGGAAAATGTTATATTGAATTATAATCCAAACTAGAAAATAAATATCCATGAGTTCATATTGACCCAACTAATTAGGTAAACAAACAAATCATTGGCTATAGACAAATATTGATATAGAAGAATTAAAGAATATTAAAAAGTCAGTGCAAATGATTCACATCAAAAAGGTGTGGTGCCTCCCACTCCTGAGCTGGGGGCTGCACAGTGTTTTTCTCCCAAACAGTGTGTTATGAAGGAATAGATGAGAATCCTTACCAGAAGCCCCAAAGTTGGTGATGTGAAAGACACTATCCTGTGTGGCTCCCAACCCAAAGCTGGTAACTTTTGTGCACGTCTCTGGAAACTCTCAGAAGAACACATGGTGGAACACATTATGTACCATGAACCAATACCTACCCGGGATTGAGAAGGGAAGCAGAAATGAGGGAAGCCACTTACAGGCAGGAAGACCCAGAAGAGACACGGGGGCAGGGGCATGATTTGTGATTTGTGGATGACATCCTTCAACACTGATAAGACTTTAGTAAAATACATTTTAATGAAGTGTGTGGTATGGTTAGTAAGGAAGAACATTTGGTTTTAGCTGTGGAAAAATGCCTTCTTTTTACATAAGATATTAAAATAGGGGCACACAGAAAAGAGAAACAATAATGGAAGTCAGAAATATCTTGTGTAGATATAAAAGTAAACTATGATTACCTTAAATTTTTTAAATGTTTATTTGGTAATTTGTTACAGGTTTCCAGTTAGTGTACAGACGTAACTGGAGAATAATTAAAACCACACGTCTGTCTTTGTTATTTTTCAGCTGTGACAAAACATCATGACCAAGACAACTAATTAACGAAAACATTTAATGTGTGGCTAAAAGTTCCAGGGGGTTAGAGCACTTGTCCGCTATGTCAGAGAGCATGGCAGTAGGCAGGCAGCACTGCATTGGGGCAGTGGCTGAAAGCCTACCTCAGGTAAAATAGCAAGAGTCAGAAAGAGCTAGCTGAGGATGTCATGGGCTTTTGAAATATCAAAGTCCATTCCCATGATCCATCACCTTTACCAAGGCCACAGCCCCCAATCCTTCCCAAACAGTTCCACAGACCAGGAAGCAAACATCCAAACATATGAGCCTATGGGGGCATTTTCATTCAAACCACCACAGTGACAATTAAGCATAGTCCTTCCCATTTTAAGTTTCTACTGCAGTGAGAGAGAACTAGAGCCCATTTACTCACCTCCTCAAGGAATATATTTTAAGTATATATTGTGTGTCTTCAGTGCCAGGTGGTAGAAGGATTGCACTAGGAAAAACAGATTACTTTTTCTTTACTGATCACAGAGAGAAAGGTAATAACTAAACGTATGATGGTTACAATGGTTGACATCGATTGTCAGCTTTACTAGATCTATGACCAATGAAAAGACAAGCATCAGCACATATCTGTGAGGGATTATCTAGATTAGGTTAGTTGAGAAGACTTCTTAGTGTGGATGATATAATTCCATGTCTAGGTCCTGGACTGAATAAACTGGTAAAAGCGAGCTTAGCACAGCATGAGTTCTCCTCACTTTTTGAGTACCAATGTCAGAAGACATTTAATTAGTGAGTGCAGCGCCTTCACTCCTGTGATGGAAAGTACCCCTCAAACTGCAACCCAGAATAAACCTTTCTTTCCTTATTGCTTCCTGTCAAGTATTTTGTCACAGAAACAAGACAAATAACTAGTACAATGATTTTTAAAGCCTCTAGTTCTAGGGAAAGAAAATGCAAAGAAGACTGAGAGGTTTTAAAGGCCAATTCAGTCTCTCTGTGTGCGGGAGGCAGTGATGGCGTCACATCAGGTCCCAGTGTCAGGGAGGTTGGAGCTAAGCTTTAGGGTGTGGCTGAGGATGAGGGAAGGTGTCAGACAGCAAAAGCCAAAGCATATAGGACAGGATGTCCTGAGGATCTAAAAATGGATGAGTATGGATGGCGCAAAGAAGCAAGGGCCAGGAAAAGAAACTGATCATCCTTGTAGATGTTGCTTTGATTTAAAAATACAGTAATAATCCCCAGAGCTCTGGGAAGTCCCTCCATCCTGACCAGTCATCAACCGTCAAACGCTTCTGAGTAGGTACTGCACCCACAAGAAGCAGGAGAGATGCTGTACGGTGCTAAAGCCCAGGTTCAGCCCTTGGCATATCCTCTGTGGAGATGAAAGCTGTGCTTTCTAAGCTGCCCCAGTACACACATAGCACATATTGTGTAATAGCCCTATTCTCACATGACTAAATGAGACAGTACAGAACTGACAGTGATACTGGCCTGCATGTCATTACTCCCTCAAGTTCAAGAAAACATCTGAAATGTAAGCAAGAGTGACACTGGGGTAGGGATGACCCATAACCTTGAGTCTATTTTGTTTTCAATAACATCTTGCATAAACCTCAGTGCTTTGTGAATATCATGACATGTCCAACAAATCTCACTACTCTTCTCAACAAAACAGAATGAAGAGTTTCCATCTTATTTGATCCATTCACTTTTAATGAGAGGAATCTGGGGATAGTGAATCTATTATTAACTATTAAGGACATTTTTAAAGACCTGTTTACATAAAACTGACAATTGTCTTATTATATTTTTATCATAATACTATTGATTGCATAATAGCAATCAGAACTTCCAAACATAGTGTTCATGCTGTATGCTATACATGCCCAGTAGTATTAGTCACACAGACTGTTTACCTGTCGTGCAGTTTGACCTCATAATCATTTATATCTCGCCAGTTTTATGACATCTTAATAATGTGTTATTGAATTCACTTGGAAGACATCAAGCCTTTGGTTTCTAGTTCTGATGTTTCCCCAACCAAGATGACTGGATAACTAAATTAGACCTTCTGTGAGCTCTGGTACTTGCCAATATCACACAACTTTGGCACACATAATTTTAATTATCATGTGAGAAGTGTGGCTATTCCAAGAGCCAGCATGATGAGGCTTCCTTGGGCAGAATGGTTTTTAGAATAGAATCTGATAAGTTCTCCCCACTCAATTGCTAAGGAGTAGCCAATTAGCTTTACCCATTTTGTCAATGGAAAATTTAAATAGATGAGCAAATCTTAAAATGATTGCTAATAGTCTATTATTAATGATCATTATGTGTGTGGGGACTCTTTGTGAAGAGCCATGGAGAATTTCCACACGTGGAGCTGAACTAGCTACAAAGAGGCACATTAAACTCTACTTCATAGGGAAAGGATGTTTGAAACGAGAGTTCTCAGATGGTTGTTTACAAGAACTTCAATTTTGAGATTATATAACATAATATCATAAGCCATAAGATATTATCATACTTCCCACTGTACCTAAAAATTATCCTAGCTAAAATTCATGTCATCTGTTAAGCCCTGTATAATACAGTAAAGCTACAGGGGCCCCAGCCAGTAGTGACAACTGAACAATGTCACCCAACATGCTGGTCTTAAACACCAGGCCTTTCCTGTAAGGGAAGATGACTAAAGTGAATCTATTGAAGGCTTTACTGGAAAAGGATACAACTGTAAACTTCAGAGCAATAGACAGAATGTGGAACAGCTGCTTACTGACATCTAGTTTCCCATAGCAAATTTTTCTTCTCCATTAAGACACATTATTCAAGGCTAGGGATGATGCCTCATACAGCCTGCCCTCTTCCCCCCACCCTGCCCCACACCCAGCACCTCTTTTAATGTGATCTTGTGGCTCTACAATTCAAATAATGAAGATTTATTTCAGAGACTCTAAAAGAATATAGAAAAGAGGGACATGCTTTTCACTCAGAGCCTAAAGAATCTGTTCTAGAAGAATAATGATTGCTTTCAAAATTAATATATTATATATCCTGTTCAATAAAAGAACTTCTGGTGGTATCGCCATCCCCAATTTCAACTTGCACACAGAGCAATAGTAATAACAACCACATGGTTTGGCATAAAAACAGAGACGTTAATTAATGATATCAAATCAAGATCCAGACACTTGATTTTTGACAAAGAAGCCAAAACCATGCAATGGAAAAAAATAAAGCATCTTCAACAAATGGTTCTGGTCTATCTGGATGTATGCATGCAGAAGAATGCAAGTAGATCTATATTTATCACCCTGCACAAAATTTAAGTCCAAGTAGATCAAAGACCTCAACATAAAGCTGAATAGGGCAAATCTAATAGAAGATAAACTGGGGAATAGCCTTGAATGCATTGGTACAGGAGACAACTTACTGAAAAGAACACTAACAGTTGAGGCACTAATATCAACAATTAATACCTGGGACCTCTTGAAACTGAAAAAGCTCCTCTAAGACAAAGGAGACAACTTCCTAAAAAGAACAGTAACAGCTCAGGCACTAAGATGAACAATTAATACATGGGACCTCTTCAAATTGAAAAGCTTCTCTAAGACAAAGGACACTCTCAATAAGACAAAACAGCAGCCTACAGTATGAGAATAAATATCTTCACCAGCTCTACATCAGAGCAAGGGCTAATATCCAAAATTTACAGAGAAATCAAAAAATTAGACACCAAGAAACCAAATAACCCAATTTGAAAATGGGGTACAGAACTAAACAGGGAATTCTCAAGAGAGGAATATCGAATGGCCAAGAAGCATTTAAACAAATGTTCAACATCCTTAATCATCAGGTAAATGCAAATCAAAATGACTCTGAGATTCCATCTTACACTTGTCAGAATGCCTAAGATCAAAAACTCAAGTGACAGAACATTCTGGTGAGGATGTGGAGAAAGGGAAAAACACTCCTCGATTGCTGTGGGGAGTGAAAACTTGGACAACAACTTTGGAAATCAATCTGGTGCTTTCTCAGAAAACTAGGAATAGTTCTACCTCAGGACCCAGCTATACAACTCCTGTGCATATATCCAAAATATGCTCCACCCTACCACAAAGACATTTTCTCAACTATGTTCATAGTAGCTTTATTTGTAATAGACAAAAACTAGCTAGAAACAACCTACATGTCCTCAACTGAAGAAGAGATAAAGGAACTGTGGCACATTTGCACAATGGAATACTACTCAGCTATTAAAAACAAGGAAATCATGAAATTTGCAGGCAAATGGGTGGAACTAAAAAGTATCATCCTAAGTGCAGCAACCCAGACCCAGAAAGACATGCATGGTACCTAGCTACTCATTTATAAGTGGATATTAGCCATAAACTACAAGATAACCATGCTATGCTCCACAGACTCAAAGAACCTAAGTAACAAGGAGGGTCGCCCAGGGGAGGATGCTCTACTCTCACCTAGAAGTGGAAATAAAATGAGCGCTGGAGGTGGAGGATGGAGGGAATTGGATGTGAGAGGGGGTGAAGAGGGTAACGGAGTTTAGGGGGCCAGTTGTGGGAAGAGAAGGGAGAGAGAACAGAAATGGGTGGGGGATGGAGAGGATTCCAGGAGTCTAAGGCAGTGACTCTAGCAGAGACTCTCAGCAGTGGGGATATGGATCCTGAAGTGACTCCTATAACTAGTTGGGACTTCCAGTGGAAGAGTGGGGACACTAAGCCACCCACAATATCTTTGACCCAAAATTTATCTACCTACAAAATATGCAAGGATAAAGACAGAGCAGAGATTGGGGGAATGGTCAACCAATGTCCGGCCCATCCCATGGGAAAGAGCCAACCCCTCACACTATTAATGATACTCTGCTATGCTTGTAGACAGGAGCCTAGCTTAACTGTCCTCGGAGAGGCTTCATCCTGCAGCTGATGGAAATCAATGCAGAGCCCTAAAGATAAACAATAGGCTGAGTTCAGGGAGTCTTGTGGAAGAGCAGGAGAAGGATTGAGGGAGCCAGAGGGGTCAAGGAAACCACAAGAAGACCTACAGTGTCAACTAACCTGAGCCAATGGGGGCTCAAAGAGACTGAACCACCAAGAAAAGCACATGCATAGGCTGGACCCAGGCCCCCTGCACATATGTAGCAGATGTGCATCTTGGTCTTCATGTGGACCCCTTAACAGCTAGAGTGGGGGCTGTCTCAGACTCTGATGTCTGCCTTTGCATCCCTTCCCTCTAGCTGGGCTACCTTGTATGGCCTCAGTGAGAAAGGATGCGCCTAGTCATGCTCTGACTTGATGTTCCAGAGCAGGTTGGTACCTATGGTGGGGGGGGGGGGTCCACTTCTCTAAGGAGAAAGGGAATGTGGGTAGGTGTGCATGAGGGGGAGACTGGGAGGGGAGGAGGGAGTAAGGCTGTGATGAAAATTAAAGTGAACTAATAATTAATTAATTAATTAAAAATAGGAAGAACTAGTCCCAGTATCCTCTGGCAATAGGCAAAGAGACACCTCTTAGACAAGATGCTCTAAGACAAGAGCAGAGCAGATGGCAGTCCTTTGTTCATCCCAGTTTGATACATGACTTGATGCCCAAAGCTGTCTTATGCCTAGGACACATAAAAATCAAATCAAATCCAGGCAGTGCAGCACATGAGGAGGAAGACAGAGACCTGCAGACTGCCATGCTAGCCACAGACCTGCCCTCCAGTTCATGGCACAGGCAGACCATAGACACTGCTTGTCTCCACACCACACAGCACCACCGATGATAGAGGATGTCACCCAGGGGCTGCCAGCCTCTTGGCCAGCCTGCAGAGGGAGCCATCACAACATGAGAATATGTGGTGGCCAAATGGGATAGAAAGAGAAGTGGAGCGGCTTGAGCATTACGCAAAGAGGTGAAACTGGAGGAGAGAATCAGCCTGTTATGAGTGGCCAGCCCTGCCACCTGGGGCAACAGTGAAGATCCAGCCTGAGCCGCCACTGAGGGCTGGGTCTGAGTCAGTGGCTATGCAGCAGTGGTGGAGATCGGTGGGTATCAGTGTAAATGTCTGTGGCTCATATCATCACTGTAAAGAACACGGGGATGTTCCTGGTCAGAAGAGCCACCAGGCACCACACGAATGCCCAGGGGCTGTGTATGCATAACTGGCCCAGGCCCCTCACCGGATGCAGCACTCTGGAGAACACTTCTCCTGGATAGCACATGAGAGCTACTCGGGGCAATGGGGAGTGGGATGCACGTGAACCAGTCCCAAGAGGAAGAGCTTGGTAGAGCTGGCCCTGGGTCATGAGAGCAGCAGAGCTGGCCCTGCCCCCTGCTGATGGTAGCCCTGAATGGCCTAGCTGGAACAGTGCTGGAGAGCGCACCCTGGTGGTGGTGCAGATAAAGGAGAGCTGGCGGGCTGACCTGCTCAGCTACCACCCAGGCCCAAATCTGAACTGGCCCACCTCAAAATCTGTATCATCTGCAGATGGTTGGGTTGTGTGAAAGGCCCACTGTTGTGAGTCCTGCTGATCCAAAGCTGCAGGATGTCCATGACACAGGGCAACAACAATCAGAAGGAGCCCCGATGAGGATCCAATATTGATGGTGTCACAGAAGCCAGAGACCTCGTACCAGACCAATGACACATCGCAATGTGTGACCAGAGGGATGTGCTGTGAGGCACAATGTGACATACTACAGCTTCCATGATGACACGTTTTCTATGCTTTGTTGTTGCTGCTGCTCAGTTGGTTGTTTTATTTGTGGCAGTGGAGATTTCAAGGGCAAAGAGTGGATATGGGAGCATGGGGAGATGAGCAGAACTAGGCAAATAAGGAATACATTTTTTTAAAAACTAGCCCCAGTAAGACTCTGACCCTAACAGCAACCAGAGATTGTCCCACCACTCAAAGCCCCGCAGCTTGCAGATATTTCATAGGCCAAGACTCCTCGGCTTTATGACCATTAGTTACTCATACTAGCTCATGGTGAGGCTCCAGTGCTGGGAATACACTTGTCATCTTGTGTACCAGAAGAAGGCAACTCACTTTTTACCCATTTTTGACTACTGGATGTTATTTTCTCGTTTATGCTCTATAACTGTTGAGAGGATATCTTGTGTACTATAGGATGCAATACCTGTCTATAAAAGTAAGAAACGAAGCTCATGCCCTATAACTGAGGTGGGAAATAGAAGGTGAGACATCTGGAAGACAGGAAGGATCCTGGGAGAGAGGCAGGCACAGTAGATCCAACAGGTAGGATGTGAGGAGAACAGATACATTATGCCTGAGCCAAAGTAATAGGCCACGTGGCAAAATGTAGATTAGTATAAATAGGTTAAGTTATAAGCCAGTCAGAGAAGAGCCTATCCATATGGCCAAGATATTTGTAAATAATATTTTGAGTCCCATGAGTCTTTATTTCTAGAGCTTGGGACCAGCCAGAAAAGCCACCCCCAACATATAACACTAAGTGAGATGCCCACTACCGAAGCCTGCTGTCAAGATTTCTAGATGAATAAAATGTGTTCTCTTTTCAATATACTTCTATAAATGGTGTGAGATCAAAACAGGAAAAATATACATTGGAATTTAACCAAAACAGGAAAAAAATACCTTGCAGGTTAAGAGTTCTGCTTACAGTTAAAACAGTTAAGAAGGGGCTGGAGAGATGACTCAGCAGTGAACAGCACTGTCTGCTCTTTCAGCAGTTCTGAATTCAACTCCCAGCAACCACACAGTGGCTCATAGCCATCTCTACTGCCATCTGATGCCCTCTACTGGCATACAGATAGTACATACAGATAGAGCATTCAAATAAATAAATCTTAAAATTTTAAATTTTAAAAAACAGTTAGGAATAAGTCCCTGATTGTTCTGTGTTGTTTGTGCAAGTGAAGGTTTCTATCTGTAACTAAGAATGCGTTCCTGCTTCTTACGTCTGATGTAAACTGCTTGCGACCCCATCCACATGGTGTGTGTCCTTCTCTTTCATCATCTTTCTAACAATGTATAACAGCCTATTCTTTGCCCCTGTGAACACGCTGTCTCGCCTACAAAAAGGGGCTTCAAGAGGCCAGCAGGGGCTGCTCTCTCAAATCCAGATTCAGAGTGAGACAGCCAGACTGGCCAGTCCAGGACACACTCCAGCATACAGCTTGCTTTAATTGGACAGTTGTGGACTTGGTCTTTTCTCCTCATGATTCTCAGGTTTAACACTGACTAACTAAATCTGAATAATTTACTCTGTAATATAGGAAGGTTATAATTAAAAATAAAATATTCATTGAGATTAGCTTTGGGAGGAAAGCCACTTTCTCCTTTAGAAATAGACTTAAACGCTTAATGTTAGGTCTCAGACTGTCCAAATATCCAGAAATGATCTCAGCCTACACCATGGGAGAATTTATGGTCATAAGATAAGAGCTGGCGTTCCTTAGGAACTTGTGAAACTGGTTTCCATACCTCTGGCCAAAAAGACACATGGCTCCATTAACATACACCTGCAGTTGCGTGTCAAAGCCCACTGTGGCCTCCAGCCTCCCTCAGACTCTGTTCTCAAGTCCTCTTTACACACTTCCCTCCCTATAACCTAGTATTCTTTCATATCCTCTCTCTCCCTCTTGCTACTCTCTTGCTTTCTTCCTATGTCACTCTCCCTTCTCTCACAGATAGCCTTGGTCATGTCCAGTCTGCTCCTGTTTCTGTCTGCGTTGTCTTAGTCACAGTAAAAACTTTAGCCATACAATGTAGTGGCCCCTCTTTCTTGATTACTAGCCAGGGTCTCGCTGTGTCACACAGGTGGCCTTGAACTCAGGGCTTCAGACAAGGCTGCCACTTCACTCTAACCAGATCCTTTTTTTCTTTCCCGAGTCAGGGTTTCTCTGTTGTAGCCTTGGCTGTCCTGGAACTCGCTCTATTGACCAGGCTGGCCTTGAACTCACAGAGATCCACCTGCCTCTACCTCCTGAGTGCCGAGATTAAAGGTGTGCACCACCACGGGCCGGCTGCCCAACCAGATTCTTACCACCTGTTCCCAGCAAGCGGTGGTACCTTATTCCCATGAAGGACATCTGAGTTTTTGCTTTGCTTTCCTATTTTCAATAAAGGCAGAGAAGGGTCTACTGATACACTTATGTATTACTTTCCCTTTAAATCCCAGTACCCGAGGCAGAAAGAAGCATACACTTCCTCTACCCCCAGAACCAAGTTAACTAAACACCACGCTACACACCGTCACCATGAAACTCATTCTTGAATATTTAAATGAGGCTCTCACCTGAATAAGCTGCTGCTTCAACTTCTGAATTTCTGAAATGTTGAGCTCACTGAATAAGTCAGACACGGGGTGTAGGGACTCTCCTTTCCTGGAGGTGGGCGTACGATAGTCTCCATTCAGTTTCCCAAGAGGCCCGTGGATATGTCCGTTCATCTTGTCATCGTTGTTTGGCTCGCTCCCGTCCTCAGCAAACTTGAGCCCATCCACTGAGATGCTGATGTGGTTCTCACTAAGGTTGATGTACTGGGACAGCTCCTTCCTCAGGCTGTTCTTCTGCTCTCTCTCATTTTTCAGAGTCTCAAGGGCTTCTTCCAACTGATGCTCTGCGATCTCTTTCAGTCGAATGGCATCTTCCAGCTGGCTGTTCAGTAGCACTGTTTCCTCTTCAAACCTCTTAATTTCATGCTTTAAGCCTTCATACTCAACCTGTTAGGATAAAGAAGATTCATAAAACTAAAATGTGGGCCTTAAAAAGAATTCCTATTAAACACATTAGTGGACTTAATGATTAAGAAAAGTATAACAGTCTAAAAAATAAATAATAAAAAAGTACATACTACATTCTTATAGTAATACACAGATACAAACACACATACACACACACACACACACACACACATATATATATATATATGTAGCTATATTTTTAAAAATAAAAATATATAATTTAACATCTAGTAGAGAGAAAAAGGTATCTACTGTACTAGGACATTTTTTAGGATCCAATGCACAAGACAGCATTGGTTTCCTAATAAACAACAATAAAATATTTTGGTAATATTCTATCAAATTTTTGAATATTTGCTATCCAAGAAAAAAATTTTACCATCACTGTTTTTATTTCATTAATGAAAAGGCAATTTTGGTACACAGACAAATATTTGTTTAAAAGATCAAAGTAAGACAAAATGTCAACACAATATGTTTGAGAATAAGATAAAAAAAAAGCCAAAAATAATTAATCTCAAATAATAAATATCTATACTATTATTAATCCAATATTAATCCAACCTTTGGTTATAGGAACCATAGATGGCAGTGTCTCTGTGAGCTGGTATGCCTGCTGGAGACTCTTCCATGGTACTAACCATATGCCACCTTTTAAAAACATGCCATTTGGCCGGATATGATGGTGCACACCTTTGATCCCAGCACTCAGAAGGCAGAGGCAGGTGGATCTCTGAGTATGAAGCAAGCCTAATTTGCAAAGTGAGTTCCAGGGCAGCCAGGACTGTTATACTGAGAAACTCTGTCTTTAATAAAACAAACAAGCAAGCAAGCAAACAATAAACAAAGCATATTATCCAGGCCAGGCATGGTGGTCTATGCTTTTAATCCCAGCACTCTGGTGGCGGAAGCAAACAGATCTCTGTGCGTTTGAGGCCAACCTGGACTACATAGTAAATGTCCAGGCCAGTCAGAGTTACATAGTGAGACCCTGTCTCAAAAAAACAAAAATAGCCAAAGTACCTTTTTACTCTCCTAAATACCCTTCAGTACATCAGTGCTCCCTCCATAGTGTTTAAAACCAAATTCTGCTCTTCAGTAAACATTTGTTTAATAAATACTCTGGGAAAAAAAAACTAGGACATCACAACTGTGATGTGAGGGAGTCCAGCTCCATCCCAAGGCGGCAGCAGAACTTGCCGGTGTGGCACTGGTTTGACAAGCATCAGAGATGCAACATTGAAAGGATTGTAAGGACTCTAACCACAGTTCCAAAGAACTACTGAGACCAAAAAGCATGGGCAAAGGGCAAAGTTCCTGAAAGGAGGCATGTGAGGTCACTGTGTAAAGCTGTGAAGGTGAACACTAGGTTGTAGTAGAGACCCAAAATATTGGATACCAGGACCATGAGACATCAGCCCAGGATGTCTGCAGGCGTAGTATGAAGCCTACATAAGACAGATGTTACGTGTACTGCAGAAGGCAGCGCGAGAAGGACCAGGCTCAGCCAGCTCATCACAGGCTCCAGATATAAAGCTGCAGAGTTCAGTTAGAATAAATACATTTTACACCAACAGATGGCCATGAGCCTAGAGGGGCCAGAGCGGAACGTTGTGAAGGTGAAATGTTCCCTGTAGGGTCCCACTTAGTGTGCTGCTTGGGAACGCTGTGGAACTTGTAGGAGGTAGAGTCTTGCTGGAGGAGCTGGTCACTGGAGGTCAGCCTGGAGGAGCTGGTCACTGAGGTCAGCCTCGAGACCTTACGGCCAGGCCCACCGCCTGATCACTCTCTGCTGTTCAGGGGCAAATGTAATGTGACCAGCCAAATCCCTGTTTCTGTTGCCATGTCTCTCCTGCTTGGCCAGGCATTCTCGCTCATAATGGACTATGTCCCCCAAGAACTGTAAACTGAAATAAGTCCTTTCCCCCCATAAGTTGTATTTGTCACGATACTTTATTACAGCAACAAAAACCAAAGCACCACTTAAGCCTCATTGAGGTTAAAAAAATGTAAATTACAAGAAACTTTTGTAGCTGAAAAAAAAAAAAAACAAGCATTTTTCTCTCACTGTTTTCTCCCTATTAATTAATACTTTTCAATAGCATTGAGAACAATTTGCCCCCAAAAATTAAAGAGACAGACAAAAAGACAGACGAAGAGAAAAGAGAGAAGAGGAAGAGAAAAAGGAGGAGGAAATGGGAAGAAAGGGGGAAAGGAAAGAGAATGAAGAGAGGAGAGATAAAGAAAAGATGGGAGAGGCCAAGGGGACAGAGAAGGCTGGGTAGGAAAGAGCGGGAAAGGAGGAGGGAGAGGGGAAGCAAAGGGGAGGAAGAAGGAATTGGGTAAAGGAAGGGAGAATGGAGAAATGGGGGAAGGGAAGAGAGTGGAGGGGACAGAGAAGGAAAGCAGGAGGGAAAGGAGGAGGGAAGGAAGAGGAAGCAGCAGAAGACAGACAAGTTTTTATAGGAAGATCTTAAGGATGCTAAATAAGGCAAGTCAGTATACTCAGCAACAGTAAGGAGTTGCTAAGTTATTGTAATACATTTGACTTGCTACTAAAACAGATAAAACAAATTAACATTCTTCTTACCTAATAAAACTGAATCACGCCTTTAATCCCAGCACTCAGGAGGCAGAGGCAGGAGGATCTCTGCGAGTTCAAGGCCAGCCTGGCCTGCAAAACGAGTCCGGGACAGCCAGGGCTACACAGAGAAACACTGTATTGTAAACTATGCTACTTACATAGCTTTTTTTCCTTATACATTTTAGCTGACATAGGAAGACTGATAAATTCCAATATACAAATTAGAGGGGTGTAAGGGGGAAAAGTCAAGTTCTTTCTTAAGAAATCAAGTATAGATAGAGCTGAAGGAACAGCTCAGCAGTTAAGAGCAGGTACTGCTCTTCCAGAGGCTTCAATTACCAGCACCTGTGTCAGGTGTTGCCCAAGTTTCTCTAACTCAGGCTCCAAGGCAACCCCAGAAGTACCAACACTGCTGCGTGTCCTCATACACACATGTAATATAGTAAAAACAAGTCTTTTGAAAAGACAAAAGAAAAAGAAGGGTGTACCTCATTTATTAAAAAATGTGAATCCACCTGTGGAATAACTTTTTCAAACATCTTAAGCCTCACCTGGTTCTGCTTTAATGTGGACACAAGTTTCTGCAATGTGATATTTTCTTCTTCCAGTTCTGTATAGTCCTGAAGGAGTCGGGCCTCGCGGAATTTATATTCTCGGATTTCATCTTTCATTCGTATTCTCTGTAGCTCAACCATCTCATTGTTCTAAAACAACGATACAAACAATCAGTATAAAACTTCCCTATTCCAGATTTTAGTAAATGTACCAAAAACTAGTACTTAAATGTCAGAAAGATTTCTTGCATTTAAATTGGCACTTCCTTTTTAGATGACAATTTAATGATAGCCATTAAGATTTCTAAAGCACAGACACCTTGACCCAGCAATCTGACATTTAAAAATTATTCTGAAATATATTTTCAAAGAAAAAATAAAAAGCTAAGCAAATTCATGTTTATTTACACACAAAAAAATAGACTAAATTTGTGCTATTTGAAGTAACACTGAAATAATTATTTTCCTCTTTGAATTACAAAAATTATTTAAAATGATGAGAAATACAATCAGAAGAAACTTTAATGTATTGAAACCAAAGTACAGCTACAATATATTATTAAATGTAAAAATAAGCTATAGACTAGTATGCGCAGTAAGATTCCATATGTGAAGAGATGGCTCAGTGGTTAAGAGCACTTGCAGCTCTTCCAGAGGACCTGGATTGGACTTCCAGGACTCACAGGGCCGTTCACAACCATAAAAAATAATAATTTCCCCTCCCCTAGACCTCTGACAGGGGGGCCCTCCTCCACCACTATCTGGCCACCGCCTATCGGGTCTCATCAGGACAGCCTGCATCCCCTTCCTTTGTGTACCCACAAGGCTGTCCTGCCAAGGGGTAATGATCAAATCATGGGCAAAAGCATGGCTGTCAGAGGTTCAGCGGCCGTCCCCCCCCCCACCTCCCACATGGAGACTGAGCTGTCCATCGGCTACATCTGAACAGGGGGTATAGGTTTACCACATGCATTGTCCTTGGTTGGTGCATCAGTCTATGCAGGCCCTCCTGTGTCCAGATCCACAGGCCTTGATGGGTCTCCCTGTGGAGCTCCTGACGCCTCCAGGCCCTTCCATCCCCACCCACCGCCCACCACTCTTCCATACAACTTTAAACATTCTGCCCAGAGTCCAGCTGCTAGTCCCAGTATCTGTCTGGATCCCCCACTGGGTGGAGTCTCTCAGAGGACATCTATGTTGGGCTAATATCCACTTATAAGTGAGTATATACCATCTGTGTCTTTCTGGGCCTGGGTTACCTCACTCAGGATGATCTTTTCAAGTTCTATCAGTTTGCCTGCAAATTTCACAATTTCTTTGTATTTAACATTTTTAAAGTGAAGATTTCTATTTAAAAATGAATAAGGAGGGTCTGGGTACTGTGGTGCACATCTGGATTCCAAGGGTAGAGGAAGAGGGATCAGGGGCTCATGAACAGCTTGGGTTACGTAAGACCCTACCTCAAAAATTAAAGCAGCAAAAATGAACAAAATTTAGAAGTGCATACATGTGTACATGCACACACAAACAAACCTCACTTTAAGGTTATAAACATATTTGCAAAAAATTCTCCCCGAACTGTCAACAGTGATTATTTAACAGGAGTAGGGCTAAGCAGATCATAGCAATAAGAAGAGGGAATGTTACTGTAATTTTATTACCTATGAATACCCACAAAGCAGGCCCTATATAAAATTCTCCTGTTTAAAAACACCTTATTTGTGACTTCCACTCCATGTGTATTTATACTTTATTCCCTTTCCTTTCTACCTCTGTAGAAATATGCACTAATGACTCACCCATGCTAATTCATGACTGATATAATTTATCACTCTTAAGAATGAGAGAAGGAGAAACACATCTTTGTGTCCATAGTTTGAAAGATAAATAGAAGTCCTCAAATAAAAGTGGTTTAGGAACAGTTGATTGTTGGAGGAGGGTCTTATGCACTGTGCTTTCAGATGCTGATTCTAGTTACTGCCCTGTCATGGGCATCCTTATGAACTTGAACCATTTCCTATATCCGTGTGATGTAAGGAATGTTCCCCAATTACCCCTGATTGGTTAATAAAGACACTGAAGCCTGTGACTGGACAGAAGGGAGGTAGGAGGGGTTTAGGTTTTCAGGTTTGGGGTTTCTGAGGGACCAGGTATCAATTATTGGGGAACTAGCTGGTTAAAGAAAACTACTGCCGCATTCTCCACGATTGTGTGGAGAGCAGGGACTGACTCGGACATGAACTCTGGTGCACCCTATTTGACCACTTCCCCTTGGTGGGGTGGCCTGGTGACACTCAGGGGAAGAGAAAGCAAGTTTCCAGAAAGAGATCTGATAGGCTGTGATCTTATCCTGGGGGGAACAAGGTCACCTTCTGTCATAGACCTAGGGAGGGGAATAGGATGAAAGAGGGAGGGAGGAGGAACAGGAAGACACAAGTGAGGGGATAACAATGAGATGTAGCCTGAATAAATTACTTAAATAAATTTTTTTAAAAACGAAAACTGCTGCCATATTAATATCCTGCATTTAGTTAATATATACAGGATAATTAATTCATTATACAGTTGATAGTTTAAAACTACACTTTTTTCTTTCAAAACTCTCAGAACATTTAAAATTTAAGTGTACATTGATTAAACTAGTATACATTAAGACTTTGTTAGAGAAAAATACAGTATGCACCATTTGCTAAATATATTTAACCATAAGACCTTTACCTTTTTCAAGGGATGTTTTAAACAATTTATAGACCAAATTATTGAAAATGATAATATCATATAGGTAGAGGAGCATGGCTTCCAGCTAGTGGGGCCCTAAACCGAAGGAGCCGACAAGAGCACACCCTGCCTTCTACAGCCCAACAGTCAGAGGCGGCAGGTTACTGTCATGCCTCACAGGTCCATGTAAACTAGCCACACAAATGACACATGTCACATTCGTACCTTATGTACTAATCAGGCCTACTCTTCTGTGAAATCCTACATCTAACCATCTTTCCAAAACTGTACTCTGTACTTTCCAGGCACCTGTCTCGCAGCACAAACCACAGGCGCACAGAGGAAGAGGATGCGCTCAGTCCTGAAGCAACTTGATGTGCTGGGGTGGGGTGTTAGGGAGGGGCTCCCCTTTTCTGAGGAGTAGGGAGGGGCCTACAATTGGGATGTAAAGTGAATTAATTGATTGATTATTTTTTTAAAACAATTCAAACTATTTAGCCAATTTAAGGCCAGTCCAAATTAACATGAGACTCCACAAAGCCGCTGTTTACCAATGAAGTAATAACCTAAAAAAATTTATAAGGCTTAATGCATGTTGGGTACCTTATTTGGACTTTACATTCCCCCTAATAACTCATGTTTTGAGGGTTTTGGGTTGTGGTGAAACCTTTAGACTGAAGAAGTTAGTTCACTAGGGCACGTCCTTTAGGAGAAGACTGATTCTGGCACACTTCCTGGTTTTCTTGGCCTCCCATGTATTGAGCTTTTTGTTCCGCCATAAGCTCCCCTATGTGAAACTCACCTTGCCACAGACCCAGAAGCAACAGAAACAATTAACCATGGTCAGAAATCTTTAAAATCGTGCACCAAAATTAACTTTTCTTCTTTATAAAGTATTTGTGTCTGGCATTTTATCAGTGACAGAAAGCTGATTAACACATGTGGCTTGGTGAAGCAGATTTTTTTTAAAAAAGATTCTCATGTACTCAGAATAGCATGAATATTTTAAGTTCCAAGACAACCTGACCTATGTAGTAAGTTCAAAGCAAGCTTAAGTTAAATACTGATACTGAGGCCGTCTCCAAAAAACTTATCTTCAGCTGGGGCGGTGGGGGGGGGGGGGGGTAAGCGGTATATGTCTGGTGTTTCCTACAGGGCCCCATTATGCTGTGACATTAGAGGGTACAAGCCACACATGTTCTGCTCTGAATCAGACACCTACACTGGAAGGAGCAGCCCATGGGGACAGCCTTCTAGTATTAAAATTAATCATGTACTCAAGTACACTCTTCTCACAAACCATCTCACAGTGTTCAACTATGGCAACGAGGAAAAGTTAGGGGGGATGTCCAAAAAGATGCTTAAAGAGATAGGCTTCAAAACATTTCACCAGCAAATACTGATAACGAAAGATTAATTCAAATATGATGTAACTGTATTTTATCCCTTGTGCAGTGTAAAAAAAGATAGACATTGTTTTAAAAATGATGTCTCTAGCATTGTCTGGCACAGCATTTGCACAGAGTAGGTGCTTACCTAAAAGATCATCAGTGAAGGTGACTTCAGTGAATTGAAATGCAGCAGTGTTCCAATTCTCTTTGCCACACAGACTGGCAAGTTATAATTACATATGACTCTCTGCACGTACACATCCAAAGCATTTGCCAACTCAATGGTATTTCTCTCAATCTGAAGCTTAATAGTGGATTTGCCCATCACAATAAGAGAGTGGTGACACTGTCTGACCTTGGAATGACCCATTGCCCATGCTGACTGGTCCAGGCAGAAAGAGGAACGCAAACGGAATTGGGTAAATGGCAGTGCGATCGACATCACCAGCTCTAGTACTTTCTTCCTATTAATTTTAATCATATCTTTGTTCTTTCTCTAATGGACATATAGACTGAAATACGAAAAGTAATTCGTCAGCAGCCAAAGTTATACATTTATTACCTTGTATTCTTTCTTCTTCACTTCCTAATTGGTATAGAACATGCAGTTATAGTGGAAGAGGTGGTGGTGGTGGCACCTGTAGTTGGCTAGATAGAAGCCCCCAAATGTGCAGATCCCAGCTCCTGTAACCAGTGGCTGCTCCTTTACGTGGTGAGACAAATGTGCCAAACTGACTGAAGTTCAGGAATTGAGATGGAAAGTTATTCTTTATAAGCTGGATAAACTGTAAGTGTAAATCCATTGACACACACACACACACACGCACACGCACATGCACATGCAGACACACACATGTATGCACAATAAATAAATAAATAATAAATAAATAAGTGAATAAACTAACAACCAAGAAATGGCAGACACAAAGAGGAGAGGGAGGGAGACACTGAAACCAGATGCTATGCTACTGCCGGAGGCGAAAAATGTAAGGAGGGTCACGTAACAACGAGTGCAAAGAAGGGTGCTCTAGGATCTGAGAAGAACATGTTTGTGTTCCTATCACCTCTGGAAAGGTTGTCTGTGACACCTTGACCTTGACTCAGTAATTCACAGACTTCTGGACTCCACAGACATGCGGAAAAAAGTGTTCAGGGGTTTTTGTTTTGTTTTGCTTTGCTTTTTGTTTTCTTTTAAAAAGATTTTTATTTGTTTACTTTACATCGCAATTGTAGTCCATCATGGACTCCCAGTCCCACCCTCCCTCCTGCATTCCCCCTCCCCTTTCCCCTAGTCCTCAGAAATGGGGAGCACTCCTCCCCTATCATCTGACCGAAGCCTATCAAGTCTCATCTGGACTGCCTGCATCCTCTTCCTCTGTGGCCTGGCAACACTTCCCCACCAAGTGGGGGGGCACTTGAGTCCATATCAGAGGTAGTCCCTATTCCCCATATTAGAGGACCCACAAGGAGACTGTGCTGCCTGTCTACTACATCTGAGCAGAGGGTCTAGGTCCTTTTTTGGTGCATCAGTTTGCAGCACCTCCACCCCAGCCCCTGGCCTAGATTTGTTGGCTCTATTGGTCTCCTTGTGGAGCTCTGTCCTCCATTCACATCCTTCTATCTTCCAACTCTTCCATAAGACTCACGGCACCGCATCCCAATAGCACCCCATCCCAATAGCACCCCATCCCAATAGCACCCCATCCCAATAGCACTCCATCCCAATAGCACTCCATCCCAATAGCACTCCATCCCAATAGCACTCCATCCCAATAGCACCCCATCCCAATAGCACCCCATCCCAATAGCACTCCATCCCAATAGCACTCCATCCCAATAGCACTCCATCCCAATAGCACCCCATCCCAATAGCACCCCATCCCAATAGCACCCCATCCCAATAGCACCCCATCCCAATAGCACTCCATCCCAATAGCACCCCATCCCAATAGCACTCCATCCCAATAGCACTCCATCCCAATGGCACTCCATCCCAATAGCACCCCATCCCAATAGCACTCCATCCCAATAGCACTCCATCCCAATAGCACTCCATCCCAATAGCACTCCATCCCAATGGCACTCCATCCCAATAGCACTCCATCCCAATGGCACTCCATCCCAATAGCACTCCATCCCAATAGCACTCCATCCCAATAGCACTCCATCCCAATAGCACTCCATCCCAATAGCACTCCATCCCAATAGCACTCCATCCCAATAGCACTCCATCCCAATAGCACCCCATCCCAATAGCACTCCATCCCAATAGCACCCCATCCCAATAGCACTCCATCCCAATGGCACTCCATCCCAATAGCACTCCATCCCAATAGCACTCCATCCCAATAGCACTCCATCCCAATAGCACTCCATCCCAATAGCACTCCATCCCAATAGCACTCCATCCCAATGGCACTCCATCCCAATAGCACTCCATCCCAATAGCACCCCATCCCAATAGCACCCCATCCCAATAGCACCCCATCCCAATAGCACTCCATCCCAATAGCACCCCATCCCAATGGCACTCCATCCCAATAGCACTCCATCCCAATGGCACTCCATCCCAATGGCACTCCATCCCAATAGCACTCCATCCCAATGGCACTCCATCCCAATAGCACCCCATCCCAATAGCACTCCATCCCAATAGCACCCCATCCCAATAGCACCCCATCCCAATAGCACTCCATCCCAATAGCACCCCATCCCAATAGCACTCCATCCCAATGGCACTCCATCCCAATAGCACTCCATCCCAATGGCACTCCATCCCAATAGCACTCCATCCCAATAGCACTCCATCCCAATAGCACTCCATCCCAATAGCACTCCATCCCAATGGCACTCCATCCCAATAGCACTCCATCCCAATAGCACCCCATCCCAATAGCACCCCATCCCAATAGCACCCCATCCCAATAGCACCCCATCCCAATAGCACCCCATCCCAATGGCACTCCATCCCAATAGCACTCCATCCCAATGGCACTCCATCCCAATGGCACTCCATCCCAATAGCACTCCATCCCAATGGCACTCCATCCCAATAGCACCCCATCCCAATAGCACTCCATCCCAATAGCACCCCATCCCAATAGCACCCCATCCCAATAGCACTCCATCCCAATAGCACTCCATCCCAATGGCACTCCATCCCAATGGCACTCCATCCCAATGGCACGCCATCCCAATGGCACTCCATCCCAATAGCACTCCATCCCAATAGCACTCCATCCCAATAGCACTCCATCCCAATGGCACTCCATCCCAATGGCACTCCATCCCAATAGCACCCCATCCCAATAGCACCCCATCCCAATAGCACTCCATCCCAATGGCACTCCATCCCAATAGCACTCCATCCCAATAGCACTCCATCCCAATGGCACTCCATCCCAATGGCACTCCATCCCAATAGCACTCCATCCCAATGGCACTCCATCCCAATGGCACTCCATCCCAATAGCACTCCATCCCAATGGCACTCCATCCCAATGGCACTCCATCCCAATGGCACTCCATCCCAATGGCACTCCATCCCAATGGCACTCCATCCCAATGGCACTCCATCCCAATGGCACTCCATCCCAATAGCACTCCATCCCAATAGCACTCCATCCCAATGGCACTCCATCCCAATAGCACTCCATCCCAATAGCACTCCATCCCAATAGCACTCCATCCCAATAGCACTCCATCCCAATAGCACCCCATCCCAATAGCACCCCATCCCAATAGCACTCCATCCCAATAGCACCCCATCCCAATAGCACTCCATCCCAATAGCACTCCATCCCAATGGCACTCCATCCCAATGGCACCCCATCCCAATAGCACTCCATCCCAATGGCACTCCATCCCAATGGCACTCCATCCCAATGGCACTCCATCCCAATGGCACTCCATCCCAATGGCACTCCATCCCAATAGCACTCCATCCCAATGGCACTCCATCCCAATGGCACTCCATCCCAATGGCACTCCATCCCAATGGCACTCCATCCCAATGGCACTCCATCCCAATAGCACCCCATCCCAATAGCACCCCATCCCAATGGCACTCCATCCCAATGGCACTCCATCCCAATAGCACTCCATCCCAATAGCACTCCATCCCAATGGCACTCCATCCCAATGGCACTCCATCCCAATAGCACTCCATCCCAATGGCACTCCATCCCAATGGCACTCCATCCCAATGGCACTCCATCCCAATGGCACTCCATCCCAATGGCACTCCATCCCAATAGCACTCCATCCCAATAGCACTCCATCCCAATAGCACTCCATCCCAATGGCACTCCATCCCAATGGCACTCCATCCCAATAGCACTCCATCCCAATAGCACTCCATCCCAATAGCACTCCATCCCAATAGCACTCCATCCCAATAGCACTCCATCCCAATAGCACTCCATCCCAATAGCACTCCATCCCAATGGCACTCCATCCCAATAGCACTCCATCCCAATAGCACTCCATCCCAATGGCACTCCATCCCAATAGCACTCCATCCCAATAGCACTCCATCCCAATAGCACTCCATCCCAATAGCATTCCATCCCAATAGCACTCCATCCCAATGGATGCTGAGTCTCAGCATCTGCTTCCATCACCCTCTGGTGGAGTCTTTCAGAGGATCTCCATGATAGGTGCACTTCCTGTTCCTTTTCTTCAACTGCTTCTGGTGTCTAGTCTATTATGTGCCCTACTGAATGAGAATTAAGCATCTTCCCTAAGGTCCTTCTTGTTATTTAGCTTCTTATGCCTGTGTATTGTAGTGTAGTTATCCTGTATTATTTGGTTAATATCCACTAATAAGTGAGTATACACCATGCATGTCTTTCTGAGTCTGGGTTACCTCACTCAGGATGATCTTTTCTAGTTTCATCCATTTGATAGGTGTAAGATGAAATCTCAGTCATTTTGATTTGCATTTCTCTGATGACTAAGCATGTTGAGCATTTCTTCAAGTGTTTCTCAATATTCCTCTGAGAATTCTCTGACATGCATGGTATATACTCACTTATAAGCAGATACTAGCAGAACATAAAGGTCCCTCCCAGCAGGGGATCAGGAAACATAACGGGGCTCTAAGCTGGACTCTGGGCAGAGTGCTGAGAGTGGTATGGAAGAGTGGAGGATGGAAGGACCTGGAGGGGTCAGGAGCCTCACAGGGAGACCATCAGGGCTGTGGACCTGGACCCAGGAGGGCCTGCACAAACTGACGCACCAACTAAGGACAATGCATGCAGAGAAACTAGACCCCTGTTCAGATGTAGCTGATAGACAGCTAATTCTCCACACTGGGGGGAGGACTGCCACTGAATCTCTGACATGCACCCTGGTGCCCATGATTTGATCTCTGCCTCTTGGCACTGAGGCCTTGCAGGTGCACAGAGGAAGGGGATGCAGGCTGTCCTGATGAGACCTGATGGACTGTGGCCAGACAGTGTGGGAGAGCTGCACCCCACCTGCCACCCGCCATCAGAGGGCTGAGAGAGGGGATTGGGGCAGAAGGGGGAGGGAGGTTGGGAACAGGAAGATAACTGATTGAGGGGATAACAATTGGGATATAATGTGAACAAATTATAATAAATAAAATAATAGAAATATAGTTGTGGGTTTCTAGGACCCTCTGGATCCTTCTACTTTGCCATTCTCCCATGCTTCTCTCATCTAGAGTCCCAATAGGATGTCCTCCCCACTGTCCCAGTTTCCTGGTAATTGAAGGCTTTCATGTGACATGCCCCTTGGGTTAATATGCAGATATAAGTGAGTATATACCATTTGAGTCTTTCTGCTTCTGGGTTAACTCACTCATTATGATCATTTCTAGCTCAATCCATTTATCCACAAATTTCGGGAATTCCTTGTTTTTAATAGCTGAATAGTATTCCAGAGTGTATATGTACCACACTTTCTTTATCCATTCTTCTATTGATGGACACTTAGGCTGTTTCCATGTTCTGGCTATTATGAATAAGGCTGCTATGAACATGGTTGAGCAAATTTTCTTGTTGTGTGTTGGAGCATCTTCTGAGTATATTCCAAGGAGTGGAATAGCTGGGTCTTGAGGAAACCTACAAGTAGAACATTATGATAGGCAGATTTGGGCACAGGGGTCCCACTCAAACTAAGACACCAGCCAAGGACAATACAGGCTGTAAACTTTAAACCCCTACCCAGATCTAGCCAATGGTCAGAACATTCTCCACAGTAGAGTGGAGAATTGGATATGACTTTCTCACGTACTCTGGTGCCTCATATTTGACCATTTTCCCTGGAGGGGGAGACCTGGTGGCACTCAGAGGAAGGACAGCAGGTTACCAAGAAGAGACTTGATACCCTATGAGCATATACAGGGGAAGGAAATCCCCCTCAGGAACTGTCATAGGGGAGGGGAATAAGGGGAAAATGGGAGGGAGGGAAGAATGGGAGGATACAAGGGATGGGATAACCATTGAGATGTAACAAGAACAAATTAGTAAAATAATATATATCTTGGAAAAATATAGTTGTGAAACATTTCAATGGCAAGCATGTTTTTATGATTTGTAAGGCCCAGTTTCATTATCATGACTTGTTAGCAAGAGATGAGTTGCTATACCATTAAGCTCTTTCCATTTTAACTACTGAAACAGCTATTCTGAAAAAGTTATCTGGTCTCCACTTTGTACAGGTAATAAATCGGTACCTCATTTTAAATAGACACCGTCTTGTGTCTACATTAAAACAAGAATACTTTCCTTAGAAATATTGTCAATCTATTAAAATACATGTTTAAAAGCAGTTGTAGTGTTTACTGTGTAACAAAAGAGAGGAAATACTTTTAGCATAGATTTGTACAATCTGATATTCTGTTTATATTTTTGAAATTTTCATGTACGCTGAAGGCCTCAAAAAGGATGCTTAGTTACAATTCTGCTTTTCAAAAAATATTGTTTTCAAAACGACTCTGAGATTACACCTTACACCTATCAGAATGGCTAAGATCAAAAACTCAAGTGACAGCACATGTTGGCGAGGATGTGGAGAAAGGAGACCACTCCTCCATTGCTGATGGGAGTGAGAACTTGTACAACAACTTTGGAAATCAATCTGGCACTTTCTTAGAAAATTGGGAATGGTTCTACCTCAAGACCCAGCCATACCACCCCTGGGTATATTCCTGAAAGATCTCCACCATACAACCAGGACATTTCTCAATTATGTTCATAGCAGCTTTATCCATAATAGCCAGAATCTGGAAACAACCTAGATGTCCTCAACTAAAGAATGGATAAAGAAACTGTGGTACATTTACACAATGGAATACTATTCAGCTATTAAAAACAAGGGAATCTTGAAATTTGTAGGCAATTGGGTGGAACTAGAAAAAAATCATCCTGAGTGTAACCCAGACCCAGAAAGACATGCAAGGTATATGCTCACTGTTAAGTGGATATTAGCCCAACATAGAGGTCCTTGAAGAAACTACACCCAGCAGGGATTCGAGACAGATGCTGAGACTCAGCTGAATTCTGCAAGGAGCACTGAAAGTTGTATGGAAGAGTGGGGGGGTTGGAAGGACTCAGAGGGGTCAGGAGCTCCACAGGGAGACCATCAAGGCCAGAAGATCTGGACCCAGGGGTACCCTGCAGAAACTGATGCACCAACCAAGACAATGAATGCGCAGCATCTAGACCCTCTGTTCAGATGTATTCTCCATGTGTGTGGGGAGCGGGGAGAGCTGGGACTGCCTCTGACATGAACTTTGGTGCCTGTGATTTGTTCCCTGCCCTTTGGTGGGGCAGCCTTGCAGGCACACAGAGGAAGGGGATGTAGGCTATCCTGATAAGACCTGGTAGACTGTGATCAGATGGTGGGGGGAAGAGGGGCCCCCATCAGAGGTCTAGGGGAGGGGAATAGGGCGGAAGAGGGAGGGAGGGTGGGAATGGGAAGATAAGAGCGAGGGCACAACAATCAGGATGTAATGTGATAAGTTATAATAAATAAATAAAATTTTAAAGTATTGTTTTAGTAAACCTCAAACTGTTTCAGAAAGCTACTACTAAGTACTTTTAATATTGCTGTACAGGTGATGATATAAAGGTTAGACATATGTGTAAAAAAATGCAACTGGACCCATATTTGTCACCTTGTACAAAACTCAAATCCAAGTGGATTAAAGACCTCAACATAAAACCAGAGACACTAAATCACTTAGAAGAAAAAATGGGAAAGAGCCTGGAACATATTGGCACAGGAGACAACTTCTTGAAAAGAACACCAACAGCCCAGGCATTAATGTCAACAATTAATAAATGGGACCTCATGAGGCTGAGAAGCTTCTGTAAGGCAGGTGACACTGTAAAGAGAACAAAGCGACAGTCTACAGACTGGGAAAAGATCTTCACCAACCCCACATCTGACAAAGGTCTAATATCCAAAATATATAAAGAACTCAAGAAATTAAATACCACCAAACCAAATAACCCAATTGAGAAATGGGGCATGGAACTAAAAAGAGAATTCTCAACAGAGGAATATCAAATGGCTGAGAAACACTTAAAGAAATGCTCAACCTCCTTAATCATCAGGGAAATGCAAATCAAAACAACTCTGAGATTCCATCTTACACCCATCAGGATGGCTAAGATCAAAAATTCAAGCGACACCACATGCTGGCGAGGATGTGGGGAGAGAGGAACACTCCTTCATTGCTGGTGGGAATGCAAACTAGTACAACCACTTTGGAAATCTATCTGGTGCTATCTCAGAAAAATGGGAATAGGGCTTCCTCAAGACCCAGCTATTCCACTCCTTGGAATATACCCAGAAGATGCTCCAGCACACAGCAAGAAAATTTGCTCAGCCATGTTCATAGCAGCCTTATTCATAATAGCCAGAACATGGAAACAGCCTAAGTGTCCCTCAATAGAAGAATGGATAAAGAAACTGTGGTACATATACACTATGGAGTACTATTCAGCTATTAAAAACAAGGAATTCCCGAAATTTGTGGATAAATGGATTGAGCTAGAAATGATCATAATGAGTGAGTTAACCCAGAAGCAGAAAGACTCAAATGGTATATACTCACTTATATCTGCATATTAGCCCAAGGGGCAGGTCCCACGAAAGACTTCACTTACCAGGAAACTGAGACAGAGGGGAGGACATTCTAGTGGGACTCTAGATGAGAGAAGCATGGGAGAATGGCAAAGTAGAAGGATCCAGAGGTTCCTAAAAGCCTACAAGTAAAACATTATGATAGGCAGATTTGGGCACAGGGGTCCCGCTCTAACTAAGGCACCAGCCAAGGACAATACAGGCGGTAAACCTTAAGCCCCTACTCAGATCTAGCCAATGGACAGAACACTCCCCACAGTAGAGTGGAGAGTGGGATATGACTTTCTCACATACTCTGGTGCCTCACCTTTGACCATGTCCCCTGGACGGGGAGACCTGGTGGCAATCAGAGGAAGGACAGCAGGTTACCAAGAAGAGACTTGATACCCTATGATCATATAGAAGGGGAGGTAATCCCCCTCAGGAACAGTCATAGGGGAGGGGAATAAGGGGAAATTGGGAGGGAGGGAAGAATGGGAGGATACAAGGGATGGGATAACCATTGAGATGTAACAAGAATAAATTAATAAAGGAGGAAAAAAAATAAAGGTTAGACATTATAACACCGTTCCTGCGGAGTCTGCTGTATCCTACTTCCATTCAAATTAAAAGTTTAGATCTACTAACATGTCAAGCATTATTCATCCTGCGATATTCTCTTTGAAATATCATTATAGAGTAAGCACTAAAAAGTACAGGTGGGAGCTGGGACTCAGGAGGTGGATTCCTATGAGTTCCAGGGCAGCCTGGTTTACATATTAGTTCCATAACACTCAGGATTACATAGAGAGAGCCTGGCTAACATAAAACAGAAGTGTGTGTGTGTGTGTGTGTGTGTGTGTGTGTGTGTGTGTGTGTGTACCAAAATTCATTATGATAATACTTACTGTGTTGCTCAAGCATAAGTTTCCTATAACTTTTAAGAAATTAAATCCGGAATAGATTCAGGTGTCCTGATTGTTAGGGTAAGCCATAAATTCCCATGGGAAGATTAAATGCCTGAACAGAATCTTAGTCATGCAAGACCTCTCAAGCAGGATAGTCTGCAGAACTAGAGGTCAAGATCTTAAAAACTATTTTCTTAATTGTCCACTAAGCATTTCACTTGAAATGCTGACTGCATTGCTTCTCCATCTGCCCGGGCTGCACAGGGAATAAAACCTGAGCTCAGTGTGGAAGAAAAATACTCAAAATCGAGTTGGTGCTATTTTTAGTCTAAGAATCAGTATGTGCAAAACAGATTGTGCATGTGTCCTTATTCTTATACTGTAAGAGGTGGGGATAACCCTACTTAATGAGAAAGAAATTGGAAGAAGAAAGGGGTCAAAGGAGGACACAGAGCATAAAGACAACGGGGAGGGGTGGGAGGAGGGAAGGAAATTCTTACAAGTTGAGCACACAGCATATACCAGTTCTACATTTTAAATAGCTGACTTTCATTCACAATGTATTATTTGCAAATGGTAAGTGACTGGCAGCAGACTTAAAAATTAAAGACGTTGAGAGAAGTAAAGACATTATGCAAACTTACTTTTAAAGATTTTATTTATTATTATGCATTCAGTGCTTTATCTGCATGTACCCTGCATGCCAGAAGAGGGCATCAGATCACATCATAGATGGTTGTGAGCCGCCATGTGGTTGCTGGGAATTGAACTCAGGACCTCTGGAAGAGCAGGCCGCGCCCTTATCCACTGAGTCATCTCTCCAGCCCGCAAACTTACTTTTAAAATGTATTCCTTTAATTCCAACTGCCATTTCTACTGTGTCCTCAGCTATACTTTCTTACATTCTCTTAATTTAGCCTGACCATCCCTGCAGCTTCTTATTTAATTCTCCATTTGGTACTGGCTT
This sequence comes from Acomys minous, assembly GCF_964271855.1. Lineage (NCBI taxonomy): Eukaryota > Metazoa > Chordata > Mammalia > Rodentia > Muridae > Acomys > Acomys minous. Next base: position 664,916 of record NC_140500.1, read on the forward strand.
AACATCTCCTATTACACAAGAAATTAATGTAGCACTTACATCAGACCAGAACATTGTACTTATCACAGTCCAAACCACAAATAAAGTCACAAATAATAAATAGTACTATCTTAACGTCATGCCCAAATAATGTCCAATATCTGGATACTGAGAATGTTTAAATATGCATAAATTTTTAAAGTTTTCCTCTAAAAACTGTAATTATACAACTCCTTTTCATCTTCCAATAATAACCTCAAAATGCTAATGATATATATACATACATATATAATATATATATTAGTATACATTGATACAGGATCTCACTATGTAGCTCTGGCTGGCCTGGAACTTTTTAATATAGACCAGGTTGGCCTCCAAATCACACATCTCCACCTTCCTCTGCCTCCCAAATGCTGAGATTTAAGGCATGTGCCATCAGAGCCAGCACTTAAGATATTTTTGAATAAAGATCAACTGATATTCTGAGAATTCTTTAAAAGCTGTTATAGTGTTTCTCAATATTAAATATTAATAACCCAACTTTTCAAATAGTGGAAAGCATGCTTAACAATCCTTATATAGAAGAACCACAATATATGCCTCCAACAACACATGTATTTTACTCTCTGACTGAGCATTGAAATCACAGCAGGCATCATGAACTCACAAGTGTGTGTAACACACACCTCACTTGTTTCCTCTTCAGTCTTCTAAGATGCTACTTTACACCCATACCCCCTTTGCTTCATGGATGTTCATAGAGCATTCTCCCTGAAGACCTTGTGCTTTATAGCTCAGTCATCAGGTCAGATGGTCCATATCTATACTGTTACTATTACCTATCAAATACCAACTTGGTCCCCCTTGTTTCCCTAAAACTTTTACCTTCTGGCTCCTTGTCAAAATCTTCAATCAACTAGGACTTCCAAAACTTCAAGACAAAATAAACTTTTTCTCCTTTTAAGATGAATTCTGTGGGCATTTCAACCCCTGCAAGTCCCCTCCTGTTGATACATTTTCTCCTACCATAGCCATTAGCTTCCCAGTTCATATCTTAGTTACCTACTTTGCTAGGTCACTGTCTCCAAATCCTAGTGCTTCCCTCTCGGAAGAACCCAAGGTGGAGTGAAGGTTTGCACACTTGTTCACATCTACCCAAGGCCTAGGGCTGGCATATACACGTTACACTTTGAGGAACCTGAGGTGGAGTGAAGGTGTGCACACTTGTTCTGCACATCTATCCAAGGTGTAGGATTGGCATACACACATTACACACTTTTTCAGGCATTGACATAATCAAAGTCTTTGCCCCTATCTTAAGGCATACTTTATAGTTTCTATCCTTTCTTCTTCCAAGAAAATCAACTGTTTTGTGTATCCTTCCTTTTTCCTTGTATCTCAATAAAATTTCCTTCTCTGCTACAACATACCCATCAGCATCCATAGAAGGTGCTGGTTCTTCCCTGTTTCTGTAGAACAAGAACAAACTCTCACATGAGCTTGTTTCATCCCTAGAAACTGCCTCATTTCTTTGGTGCTCTTCAGAAACAAACTCCATGAAAACAGCAGCTCAATTCTATTTCAATTTTCTCTCCTGTATTTTCTCTTAGGTCAACTCTAATGCACGTCTTCCACCATTCTATGGCTGTCCTCTGAACTGATGATCCTCAATTCAGTCTCTTCAACCTTTGTCCCCCTAGGATCACTTGTACTGTTGACCACTCTTTTCCTAAAAACTACTTTCCTCATTTGGCTTCAAGGAATCATTCTCCCTTTATTTTCTTTCTACACCACTATATTTTTCAGTTGCTTCCCTCCTTTTATCCAATACCTCTCAATACTGAGGTAGCCCAAAGCTCACTGTGTGGACTCCTTGTTTCTATCTAGACTTACTTTTTATACATTAGACTTCATCACAATGAAAAAGTATTTTACTTTGTGATATGGTTTGTTTCTCAAGGGCATGTGTTGGGATCTTGATCCTCCATGCAGAAGTTTTGGAAAGTGGAACATTTAAGAGGTGGGTTAGTGGGAAGTTGTTAGGTTAGCTGGATGTGTGCTTTAGAAGGGACTGTGGGGCCAAAACATCCCTGGGCTCCTGTTTGGTGATGTGACTCTTCTCTCTTACAGACACGGCTCCATCACCCACAGGGTCCTCACTAGAGCTGAGCTGATGTCCCTTGACTCTCCAGAACTGTAAACTAAATAATTTTCCTTTCTTTACAAAATAGCCCATCTCAGGCACTTCATTATAGTAAATAAAAACACAATAGCACACACTGGCAAATGATTCTTATTTAACTTTTGTTTTTATTATATTCATGGATATTTTGCCTGCATGTATGTATGTGTATCACTTACATGCCTGGTGCCCACAAAGACCATAAGAGGACACTGGGACTGGAGAAATAAGTACTTGTTAGTCACCATGTGAGTGCTGGGAATCAAAGCCAGGGTAATCAATTAAACAATATGTCAATGTAATATGTCAATACAGTAGAATAATACCCAGCTATAAAAAAAGGAACAAATTTGATATTGAAATAAACAATAACTTAGATGGATCTCAAAGGCATAATAGGAAAAAAGATTAAACCCCAAAAGTGCATACATTTATGACTTTCTTGAAAAAAGAAAATTAAAACTATAGCCAAAGAAGACAGATTATTTGTCTTTAAAGGCATATGCCTAGCTTACTACAGGTATTAAAGATATTAACTAGATAAAGAAATGAAAAAGTGAAACCAAAAGGATTAAAACTGAGTTGAACATTTAAGGAAAAAAATCAATACATAGCTCCAATGGTGTTGGTCTGATGTATTTTGATGCTAATTAATAAAAGGCCGTCACGCCTGGGCAGGGCAAATGAGACAGGCATGGCTAAGGTTCCTGGATGTGGGGAGACAGAGAGAATCTTGGAAAGAAGAGAAACTGGAGAAGAAGAGAGAAGAAGGCTGCCATGGATTAGATGGAAAAGAAGCACATGGCCAGCGTGGATGGAGATTTGGCCCAGATGGAGAACATTAGCAAGTAGTTGGGATTATGAATGGGAGGTAGCTTGATAGAAATCATTAGAAGCAGATGGCATGGGATTGGGGCAGGGATCCTGCACTTGCCCCACTATGGGAAGTAGTTTAGGGGATTAATATCTGCCCTACCTCAGGTTAACTAAGGCTATTTTAAAATATATCAGGTGTCTGTGTCTTGTAAACATTGTAAACAGATGTTGCAAGTCAAAACTAAAAAGAATGGCCAGGGTGCTGACCTAAGATCACTGCATGTGAGAGACATCCAATGCCTCTAGATATGTTCCTTCTGAGGAGATGATGAGACAGCTTTGTCCAAATAGTTTAGACCTTCCCAGACAAACAGAAAACTAAAAAAAATTATTCTCTATAGATTCAGAAACTAGAAATAAAGGCTGAAAAGCAAAGGGAATCAATTTTTCATTTAACCAAAAAGTAACAATTAGAGTGACAATTCCCAGCACTAGCATGAGAACCTTGGGAGAGAGACAGGAGATAGAAAATATTGATTTTTAGGAATTTCACACAATGCATCCAACCACACTCATTTCCCAGCTCTCTCACTTTGTGACTTCCTCCCAAAAAAAGAAGAAAAGAAAGTCAATCTGTGATGCCCATATATTCACTGGAGCATGACTTCATTCCCAGTGGCCAGCTCCCTAAAGAAAACTGAGTTCTGTGTCTCGCCTCACCCGTGCCAGACGATATCAACTGTGGACAGCTACATTTCAACATCCTTATCACAATTTTTAAGAGTTGGTTTCAACGGCTTCCTGTCACGACTGTTTCTTTTCTCTTTTCTTTTTGCTTCCTTCCTTTTTGTGTGTGTGTGTGTGTGTGTGTGTGTGTGTGTGTGTGTGTGTGTGTGTGTGATGGGGTGGAATAGCTCCATGCTGAATAGAAAGAAACTTACACAATACTACAATCCATGTGTTTGAGAGTTGGTCTATAGCTTGGCACTATTGGGAGGTGGCAGAAGCTTTAAGAAGTAGAGCACTGTGGGATATTTGCAGTGTGGGAGGCCTGCTTTTGAATAAGACAGTGGGGCCCCAGCCTCTTTCCTCCTTGGCTCTTTTTCCTATAAAGAGTGTAGTGAGTTCTGGTTTGTTCTGCCGTGCATTCCCTGCCATGACGTGGTGCCTCATCCAAAAGCAACAAGACCGCTTGGTCATGGGCTGAAACCCCCAAAATATGAGCCAAAATAAGTCATATATAAGTTGACTCTACCAAGTACTTATTGTAACAATGGAAAGCTGACTAACAAGGTAAACAAATATATCTTGCCCAGGTTACATTGTTGGTAAACAGTACAGCAGACTGAGGCCAGGAAGGATCAACTCACAAAACATGTTCTTTTAGTTCAGCTTAATTCTACTTGATTCAATAAAAATTATTTCTAAAATAATCTGTTTTGTCAAGCACTGTGCAGAAGCTGTAAATACCAAAACAAGTAACAAGTAAAACATGCTCTTTTGCTTAAAAGAAACTTGATAATTTATTATATATTTTACAGAGTGCTATAAGTATCTGATAATATATACCTCCTTTAGGGATGTCAAAGAATTATTGCCCTGGAGGGAATCATTACCAAATAGCCACTGAGGTGCCTTCCCACCCTGTGGCTCTAATAGATATGAACTCCTTACATATAATAGGTTTCTGGAAGCCAAGTCACTGATATATTATGAAATTAATTATATATTCTACAGAAGGGACAATTAAATTTTAAAAGTGGTTTAAAAACATATGGATAAGGCAACACTTAAAATAGCACATATCTGAAAATTCATAAAGAAAAAGTATTTCTCAACATTCTGGAGTACAAATAAGATCAAGGCATCAGTATGGACAGTGAGAGCTACTCTCTGCTCCCAAGATGGAGCCATTTTCTAAAATGATTTATTTTATTTATTCATGCCTTCACTATAACATCGTGATTTTTTTTCTCCTGAGAGATTCTTTTGTTGACATATAACATGAACCATCACAAGACCATAGCTGTTATGGTCTGAATACATCTTCCCTCAAATCCATACACTGAAATGCAATCATTAGTGTAGTTATATTAAGAGGTGCGTTCTTGTAGAGATGATGAAATCCTGAGTTTAAAATGCTGAAATATGGGATAAAAGCCAATAGACAAGCTTGCCTTCTTATTTCCTTAGCCACATTTAAGCAGCATCCCTTCCCTCTAACAACACAGTAAAAGGTTGCATTTGGAGCTGGAGAAATGGCTTAATGACCAAGAGCAGACATTACTCTTGCAGATGACCCACAGTTGATTCCCATTCTAAGGGCACTGATTCTCACATGTGCATGTCCATATGTAGACCAACATACATAAACATAATTAAAAACAATTAAAATACATCTTTTTAGAAAAGGACTCCATCTTGTTTCTAGTAAATGAAATACACCAGTGAGAATTTACTCTAAGCACTCAGGGGTAAGAGGGAAAAAAATATTTTTAAAAGTAGCATGTGACGAACGCCCTTAATCCCAGCACATGGGAGGCAGAGGCAGGCAGATCTCTGTAAGTTCGAGGCCAGCCTGGTCTACAAAGTAAGTCCAGGACAGCCAAGGCTACACAGAGAGACCCTGTCTCAAAAAGCCAAAATAATCAACCAAAAAATATATTCAGTGAGACTAATAAAACAATTTAAGGGACCAGTGAGATGGTTCAGCAGGTAAACGTTCTTGGTACAAAGCCTCCCAGCATGACAGTGATTGCTAGGTTGCCCATGTTATAGGGGGAAACATCCTATTCTGCAAGTCGCCCATGTGATAGGTGAAAAGAACCTAGTCTGAACGTTTCTCTGACCTCCACTGTAGAACATGTGTGTGCAAAAACATACACAACACACAAAACATAAATAAATGCTTAAAATGTAATAAAATAAAAAGATATTTAAAACGTAGAAGGAACTATATGAAAATCTTAGATCAGTTTTTAAAGTTAAGCAGAAGTAGAAACCCTCGGTGATTGCCTCTGTCTACCTTAAATCACAGCTCAGGGCTCTCCAGATCTGAACATCAGTGTATAATATTTTTTTTCTTCTTTTCTTAGTTTTATATATGTTTGCTTTGGGTTATTTGGGCTTTGTCTCTTTTGTTTTGTGTTTGAGGTAGAGTCTTGCCACACAGCCCAGGCTGCCCTAGCTAGCTAACACTTTTCACACAGGAATTCACACCTATATAAGAGTAATATTTATTTTCAACAGTATTTTATGGAGGACACACAAAGTTACTTATTAATGAAACAGCATTTTTATTATGTACCAGGAACATAACAGTATAACCTTAAAATAAACCTTACACATACTATGAACATAATGCTAACACTAGTAGCATATACTGTTTTCCTAATACTTAATTCAACAATTTTTCCCATTATACTGCTCTACAATTATTATATATAGATGAGATTTTTAACAAATATGCATATATACAAAAGCAACATCTCAAACACACCACCTAAGTATATATGCCTTTGCCAGTACCAATGCTGCTATGGAAACAAGATTAACCATTTTATTGAATAAATATCATAATATTGATTAAAGTGTTGCATTCATATAGCATCTACCAAACTAAGGACTTGCCAAACTTTGTCTATCCTAATCTGTGATGGCTAAAACACCTAATGGAGTTAGTGACACACGTGTCTCTCTGTGAGATGATTTCTAAAGACGATTAGATCCTGAAAGACAAATCTCAAAGGAAACTGAGTTGTTTACCTCTTTCAGTTCCTGCACAACAGCCGAGAGCCTCTCGTTCTCCGCCTGGACATTTGTGACCACAGCCCGGCTCTGCTTCAGCTCACTCTGCATCTCCAGGACCTTGTTTAGATAGTAAGCTTCCTTGGACGCAGACTCCTGCAGAAGTGTCTCCTCCCGGGTCTCCCCATCCTCGGCCACTTTACGGTGGGTGGAGAAGGACTGCCCAAACGCCTGAAGAGAGAGTGCACAATGAGAAACACCTCAACATTAGTGAACAGACTCAGGCAAATGTTTTATTTGGTTTCGCATATAAGAAATGCTACTCTGAAATACTGCTAGATGCAAAGAATTAAATAATAAATGAATATACACACACAAATATGTAACAGTCTATACCAAATCACTACGCCACACCACCAGCCTCTTCAAACGCAATCATCAGGATAAAGAAAAATTTTAAATATCTTGCCAAAATGTATGAATCAAAGAAAATGTGAAAACATTGCTAGGTACTTTATATTACATTGTTTAGACACATCCTATAGCGCGGTGTTTAAAAGTCCATCGCATTTTATATTGTTGTTTTCTTTAATATTTTCCAAGAAAAAAATAATAATTACATCAATTCTTTAGTACATTGGCAATAGTGTCAGAGGATACCCTTAAGAGGAGAAGAGAAAAAGAAAAACACCAATCAGCATGCAGATTTCCTACAACCACAAAGAGGCATTAAAATGTCATCTCTATATAATAAGCATTCACTTATTTGTACAAAACAATTACAGAAGAAATAAGTCAAATTAACAAAATTGAAAACCAGCAGAGGATAACAGAGAAGTATGGAAAGAATGAGAGAATAAAATCTGATAGAAGAAGTAAGGAAAATGATGCTTAGTTTTGAGTATTTTATATCATCCTGAAGTTAAAAGGCACAATAATATTTCATATTTACCCCCAAATAAATATTAGTAAAAATCAACCCACACTGAATACCAGGAGTAACAAACTATTGGTATAAAATATTGGTACTGAACCTAGCTTTCCTACAGATAAACAATGGAGCCACAGAGAAGGGGTGGGAAATAATAGATTCAACCTGAATAATTTTGAAAAACAGAACTTTTACTAAGTACCCTTCCTTATAGTAGAATTCTAATATAAAAGGTGTGATAGAAATGAATTATATTATGAATACACCAAGAAATAACTGTTACAGGGGGAAAAACTCATCCTTGTAACCTAAAATTTGTGGACAAAAGTACGGGGAGAAATGGGGTATGTGTGTAATCTCTTGTTGTTGTTGGGGTTTTGTTGTTTGCTTGCTTGCTTTTCTTTTAAGACAAACCAGGTGGGCCTCGAACTCACAGAGATGTGCATGGGTCTGCCTCAGGTGGGCCTCGAACTCACAGAGATGTGCATGGGTCTGCCTCAGGTGGGCCTCAAACTCACAGAGACGTGCATGGGTCTGCCTCAGGTGGGCCTCGAACTCACAGAGATGTGCATGGGTCTGCCTCAGGTGGGCCTCGAACTCACAGAGATGTGCATGGGTCTGCCTCAGGTGGGCCTCGAACTCACAGAGACGTGCATGGGTCTGCCTCAGGTGGGCCTCAAACTCACAGAGACGTGCATGGGTCTGCCTCCCAAGTACCAGCTATTTGCACAACCTCAAAGAATCCCTCTTCAAATTCGTTCCCTAAGAAATGAATACTGAGGAAACCTGGGAAGCATCACCTCATCTCAGTAGCCAAACTAGCTTAGAAAAAAGAAATCAGCAGCAGTGAGACACAGGCTAATTACCCCCAGCTCTATTTGACTTAGAAATTCCTTTTAGGTACTACACTAATTCCATGGGCATTCTGACGCTTCTACAGGGTTCTGTAGCGTACTAATTATTATGTGTGGTTACAATTATGCAGCACTACTTTTAATATGTAGCCTTGCAGGGAATCAAATTTCTTTTGTTATTAGTATAAGCCCAACCAGAATAACTACTCCTACAAGTATTTTTTCCTTTACTTATATGGCCTTTTTTATTATCCTTGTTGTTTTGCTTGTTAGTTTGTTTAAACAGGATCGTATGTAGCCCAGACTGACCTCTGAACTTGTAAGCCAAGGATGACCTTGAGCCCTGATTACCCTGCCTCCAATTCCTTTACAATAAAATCGTAGCCTTGTAACACCACACCTGAACTCTTTTCTTTCTTATTCTCATCTCAAACATTATATCTTCCTCCCAGTCATTCTCCCCACACCTCCTCTCCCCCAGATCCACTCCTCCTCCATTGCCCTTAAGAAACAAAAACAAACAAAAAGGACAGACCTCCTAGGGATATCAACCAAACATGGCATAACAAGTCACAATAAGACGAGGCACATAATCTCACATCAAGGATATGAGGCAACCCAGCAGGAGGAAAGTGGTTCCAAACGCAGGTAAAAGAGTCAGACACTCCCCGCCAGGAGTCCCACAAGATCACCAAACTACACAACCATAAAGTATAAGCAGAGGACCTAGCTCAGACCCATACAGGGTTCGTGTTTGTCACTTCAGTCTCTGTGAGGCCCTGTGAGCCCTGCTTAGTTGATTCCATGGGCTGCGTTCTCCTGCCCTCTCTCTCTCTACAATCCTTCCTCCCCATCTTCCGAGGGCTCCCTGGCTCCACCTAGTGTTTGGCTGTGTGTCTCTGCGTCTGCTCCCATCAGCGGCTGGAGGAAGCTTCTTTGATGACAACTGAGCTAGGCACCAACCTATGAGTATAGGAATCATTTCATTGATTTTTTTTTTTCGAGTCATGCTTGGTTCTCTACCCGAGGTCTCTGAGTCATCCAGCTTCCGGTTCTTGGCTAGTCAGGCAGTGTCAGGCATGGGCTCCATCTCCATGGCCTGGCCGTCAAGTTGGATCCGTCATTGTTTGGCCACTCCCACAAGCTCTGAGCCACCATTGCCCCAGTACATCTTGCAGGCAGGACAGATTGTAGGTTTAAGGTTTTGAGGCTGTGTTGGTGTCCCAGTCCCAGTGCTAGGAGCCTTGCCGGCTTATAGTAGATGGCCCAAGATCACTCTCATAGACCACCAGGGAGTTTCCACTACACTAGGTTTCTACATAACGCTCCAAACGCCCCCAATTTCAATCGTCTTTCCCAGTAGCCTCTCTCTCCTTCCACACCACCTGATCCCTCCTGTTCCCATCCCCACCTGCAAAATCCATTCTATTTCTTTTCCCAGGGAGATCCATGAGCCCTGTCTTGAGCCCTCTCTGGGTCTGTGGCTTAGAATTGCATCACACCCTAAATCTTTTTTAGGTGGTTGTTGTTGTTGTTGATGATGTTGTTGTTGTTGTTATTGATGTTGTTGTTGTTTTCAAGCAAGGTATCACACTGTGGTCTTGTCTGGCCTGGAACTCAATTTGTAGATCAGGCTGGCCTCAAACTCATAGAGATCTTCCTGCCTCTGCCTCCCAAATGCTTGACATGACTTTTTTTTTATTGTAAATTCAATAAAATTTTATCTAAGGGATTTGATTCCTTTGCTGTCTATCCAGGTCACAGGTGTTCAAGGTTTCTGAAAATAGTGCTTTTTCAAAGATGGTCCAGTTGTGCTTTCAGCCCTTTATTTTCTACCTCTCCATGAATTACAGATATGGTGTTAGGACAACTTCAATGTTCTCAGCCATATGATATTTGGTGACTTCTTCAGACAATTTACTTTAAGAACCATTCTAAGGTAGGCCTTTTGCTTGTTGACGACATCTCTGAAGAGTTCTGTTCTTATGCATTCCTAACACTCAGGATACTAATCTTTACTATAGCACTGCATATAGTAGATTAAGTATCCTGGCATCCTTAGCCCTAGCGAATCAGACATGTTCACCTTCAAATCCCCTCCCCACTACCCAAGGTTCATAAATAAAGGCTGGCTAGCTTGCTGGGGGAGTTCATGGCTCTCTTACTCACCATTCCTCTACCATAACTATCTGAGACGCCATTGATTATGGGAGGAACTGTCACTGGACGCCCAGTGGTAAGGCAGCAATGGCAGAACTGCCTTTGCAGCCACTGGGTCCTGCTCAACCACTGCCAATAGCTTGGTGCTGGTGCCTGGTGAAATACTGCCAGGCCTGTATCTCACCGGATCTGCCTGCCAGCAGGTGTCAAACATCCACCTACTTCTAGTGTACTTGGCACAGCAGCTCAAACAAGGAGCTGTAACACTTGGTATCATCGTGGGCTTGTGGAGCTCCAGAGTCTCCACTGCCATCTGGGAACTGCAGTCTCATTCTAAAAGGAGCTAAGCCATGACACCCCATGGAAAATTCACTTCCCACCTCCCCCAGAGAGACCAGGAGCCTGGCCCAGCACCCTCGGCCTCAGGCCTCACCCTAAAACACCCCAATGGCCCCTGAGAGATAGTTGTTCTCATCCAGAAGCAAGCAGTGTCTGGATGAGAACAAAGGACATAGGACCCAGGCCATCCCCCTGCCAGACATTGGAGGACACCTGAATAACCTGCCTTTGTCCACCAGCTGAAGGAAAACACACACAGGTACAGAAGTGCTATATGTAACTTCTTCATCAAAAGAAAATGATATTTTATATCTTTCTGTGTCTAATGTCTTATGTATCATTATGTATTATGTATCTAACATAAACAATACATTATGAAATAGAATTTTTACCCAGTATTTTTATGATATTAAAGATAAATTTTGATGAGAATATTTTTAATATCACCTTAACTTCAATAAGTATGACAGCTTATAAAATGTTCATTATTTAATCTTAAAAAGAACTGTGGCAGAAACTAGTGGTTTACCCAAAATTATGAGACAAAACATTTACAATTTGAAGCTTCAAAACGATACTGAACTTTACTAAGTCATTCTCAGTTGTTCATTCTCTCAACAAATATCAACAGAGCGCTATTCCACACCAGACACTGCTTTAGGCTGTGAGGAATGGTTCTAGAAAAATGAAATCTCTATCATTCACTTGATGTACTCTAGTGAAACATAGTGGCTAAATCAATAACTGTGCTATAATGTTGTAACCGTTATAAGAAGAAAATAATGGCTACAGTAAGAGCACAGATCACCAGTGCCCCCAAGGAGCTTTCTTCAATAACAATCTTTGTTGGCCAATATGATCACTGTTAGCCTTGAATAGTTATGAGGCTCAAGAAATGTGGTTAGTTTGAACAATGTATTGAGTTGATTTTGTGTAATTAAATTAATCTTAATGGTTACATAAACTATATAGGTAGTAACTACCGTGTTACTCCACAGAGATAAAGAAGAACGCATGCATGGACAAGCCGGGGGGGGGGGCTGTTTAGCGATTAGTCAGCATAGAGACTGGAACTAGCCCTCCCCAGAGGAACAAGCCCAAATTTAAGTCTAAACAAGGATGACAACAGTGGTGTGTCACTAAGGTTATCAGTGGCTTTTCATTAAGGCCTCTCCATCATCACTTCTACATCTAAGTGTTCACCAAGTATATAGGCAGAATCAACCTGTGGGAGAGACAGGCTGGCAAGCAACCCTGTCCCTGAAGCCCATCCTCCCCAATGAACTAGATTAACTTCTTTGATTAAAAATAAATTACTTTACCAGTTACATTTCTGTTGCTTTATCAGTCAGAAAGTCCACCATTAAATACCTATTTTTCTCTGCAGCATTTTAAAGTTTTGATGCTTTATTGCATTTTATTGATTTCGTTTCCCCCTTTTATTGACAGTAGACTCATTTCTCCTACAATATATGCTGGTAACAGTTATCCCTCCCTCTAGTCATCCTGGTTCCTCCCCACCTCCCCTCCTCCCCCATATGGATCTGCTCCCTTTCTTTCTTTCATTAGAAAAAAAATGCTTTATAGAGATAACAACAAAACAAAATATAAGATAAAACAAAAAATCATCACATCAACGTTTGATGAGCAAACCAACAGAAGGGAAAGAGCCCAAGTGAAGACACACAAGCCAGAGGCCCAGTCATTCACACACACACATACTCAGTGGTCCCACAAAAACCACTAAACTGAAATAAATATATATATATATATATTCCTTCCCCCACAGTCCCACCAGAAGCCATCAACTGTGAAGCACTACACTTCAGCCTCTTTATCACAATTTTAAGAACTCTTTTCAATAGCTTCCTGTTTGGAGAATTTCCTTTTTTTGACGGGGCGGGGGGTGGGGTGAGGTCATTGCCACTGAAGTCTTTAATGCCTCTCATTCTCAGCTGTGAGCCTGCAGTCATCGATGCCACTGCAGAAGAAGCCTCTCTGCCCAGCCTGATAGACGAATCATACATCCAACACTTCTTAAATACTCTCTAAGCTAATTCAGCACTCCTGATAATTTTTTTATCCCAATCAATGCCCAATAGCTTCTTAACTAAATATATATTGACCTAAGGCCTGGATTTTTTTTCCATTTTTGCTATTAATTTTTATGTTGTCATACAAAGTAATGGGTTTCATCATGGCAACTTGACAAGTGTACCACTTTTCTTTGTTCTCATTTTTCCTTTCCCCGCTTCCCTCTCCTATGCTCTTTCCTCCCTCCCAATGGCTCTCTTCCTTCACTCAGCCCTTCTGCTCTCATGTCTCATGTATCCCACTATCTCCTCCATTTCTTGCAGTCCTCCTCTCTCTCTCGATCATCTATCTACCTCTCTATCTCTGTCTCTATCTCTATATCTCCTTCTGCCCTGCTCTTAAGGAGCTTCCTGTGAGAGCTGGCCATACCCTCTCTGACTCCTTCTGTCAAATCTTTCTCTGATTCATCATTTTGTCAATTCCTCAATTAGTTGTCACTGTTTGGAATCCCAGCCAGAGGAATCAATGTGTACAGTAAGAGTGTGTATTCCAGCAGGATCACACAGACCTAGGTCTTTGGATGTGATCTCTTGCCAGAGCAGCTATGTTGCTTGATTAAAATCTTCTACATAGGGCAAGGGCAGAAACTGAAGAATTCCAGTTTGCTGAAAACCCAACCGGTCTCAGTCTGTGAGATTGAGGCTCACTGAGAGACCCTTCCTCAAAAATTAAGTGGAAATCAACTAAGGAATACTTCCATTGTCAACTTCTAACCTCAGCACACACACGTATGTTCAAAGAAGAGGAGGAGAAGAAAAAGAAGAAAAAAAGAAACATTTTTGGTTTTATTGTTTTCTTTGTTTTGAATTTAGACATCTGCAACCTTATTGGCTAATAATATGCATTAACTGTATATTTTTTAGTACATCTTCTTGTTCTCATAAAAATATGATCTTTTACTTCAATTTTTAAAATCTGCCTAGGCCCAAAATAATGGCTTATAGTAAGAGACAGTATTCTTTTAATTTAGTATTCAAAGTTCAGTTACCTTTGAGTGAATAAAGTAGCACAGCCAGCATTCAAAGCTAGGTGGCAGAATCTATCCACCAACTACACCAGCTTGTCTATAGCCGACCTATGCCAAGAAACTAGAAAAAGAACCCAGTAAATGCAAATAGTAGGCAGGTGTGGGGCACTCAGCAGACTGGGGCAGTTCCAGACTAGCCTAGGCTACATAGTAAGATTCTATCTGAAAAACAAAAACCATTGCCAGGCGCAGTGGCACACACCTGTAATCGCAGTACTTGGGAGGCAGAGGCAGGCGGATCGCTGGAGTTTGACACCCGCCTGGTCTACAAAGCGAGTTCAGGACAGCCAAGACTACACAGAGAAACCCTGTCTCAAAAAAAAACAAACAAACAAAAACCAAAAATATATATACATAAAACTTTTTCTCAGGGCCTATAGGAAGAGTAGAAACAAACAAACAAACAAAAAAGCAATTTAAGCAATGTAAGAAATGGGCTTGTAACTAAACTACATGCCCTTTATCTCTAGCCTTGTAAGCTATGGTGTGTAGCCATAAGACTGCAAGTTGCTGACACATTATCTTTCCGTGCTTTATTCAATAATGTTGATATTCCTTGCAGTGGCAATTTCCCAAGCTACAAAGTCACTTTCCCCAACTTCATTGCCTTCTAGGGGTGGACAGAGGTTAGCGGGTAGAAGGAGAGGAGTTGTGTACAATGAGCTGATTCATTTGAGGGATCTACTTTCTTCCAGTGTAGAACACACACATGTTGGCTGGAGCACAAAAGCATTTGTGGCCATCATTTTTTGTCATGTAAGCAAGTGCGACACATGGCAGAGGGGGAAAAATCTGAAAAGATAAGAGCCAAACTACTTCTCTTGGATTCTGTGTGTGTGTGGATAAGCCATGAACATGTGAGTCCTCTACAACATATGACTTAATTGTAATCATAAATAATGTTAAATCTTATCATTTTTATTTATTTATTTATTATAATTTATTCATCTCACACCCTGGTTGTTATCTCTTCACTTGTATCTTCCTGTTCCCACCCTCACTCCCTCTTCTGCCCTATTCCCCTCCCCTGGACCTCTGACAGAAGGGGACCTTCTCCCCAACCGTATGACCACAGCCTATCAAGTCTCACCCACATAGTAGGTTTCCCCTTCCTCTGTGTGCCCACGGGGCCTCCCTGCCAAGGCAAAGTGGTCAACCAGGGGGCGCCAGAGTCCATGTTAGAGGTAGTTCCTGCTCCTCCACACACAGAACCCTGGAGAATGAGGCGTACATCCACTGTATCTGAACAAAGGATCTAGGTTCTCTGTGTGCATTGTCTTTGGTTGGTGAATCCGTTTGTACACGGTCCCCTGGGTCTAGATCTGCTGGCCTTGGTGGTCTCCCTGTGGGGCCCCTGAGCCCTCTGGGTCCTTCCATCCCTCCACTCTTCCATCCCACTCTCAGTGCTCCACCTAGAGTCCAGATGCAAGTCCCAGCATCTGTCCTGATCCCCTCCTGGGTGGAGTCTCTCAGAGACATCTGTGTTGAGCTAATAGCCACTTATAAGTGAGTATATACCATGTGTGCCTTTCTGGGTCTGGGTTACCTAACTCAGGATGATCCTTCAAGATTTCCTTGTTTTTAATAGCTGAGTTGTATTCCATTGTATAAATGTACCACAGTTTCTTTATCCATTCAGTTGAGGGACATCTTGGTTGTTTCCAGATTCTGACTATTATGAATAAGGCTTCTGTGACCCAAAAGATGCTCCACCATATAATAAATCTTACATAATTTTTAAACTTCTAATTATTGTCAGTAGCTTTTATGGTGGCCGTGTCAGAGGAGCTGCAGTCAGCAATGGAGCTTACGGAGTGTAATTCACCCATTAGCACAGCTGTGATGAGTGTGCCTTAATGAGGCAAAGCTAGGAACCAGGGGTGCCCAGAATGCCCCTTGCTGCCTCATCATGCTTGGGGCTATCCTGTTCACCTTGAATTTAGCATGGTGTGGTTATTTTATGGGAGATCCCCAGGCCCCTCTGGGAAATCCGTGATAATAAAAATGCTGAATTTCCCAGGGCAATGCCGTTTGGACAGATTAATGACTCAGTTGACTTTTCTGGAATAGTTTGAAGACATAGGTAGCTAGAGCTTCTAGTGAGGAATATAAAGATGATAGTAATATGACTAGAAAATACATTTTTTATCCCAAATGGATGCAAGACTTATTGGGGATAGAAAATAAGAACAAGAAAGTTCCAGGCATTGTAAGCCCAGGAGTCTTGCCTGTGGGAGAAAGGCTAGTGACCAGAGAGAGCAATTATGTTCCTAGAACTATGAATAGGTCTGAGGCTCATGTTAGTAACAAAAAAAAAATAGTAAGAAGAAGAAGAATAAATACTTAGATTCACACACTGAGATATCCTACTCCCAACTATATAGTAGAGTAAAATAACATGGCAGGTTACCTTTTTCCTTTTCCATAATTATTATAATTTATTTCCATTACATCTCAAGTGTAACCCCCTCACTCTTATCTGGCAGATTCACCGTTAACACAATTCATAGTTATTCTTCCACATGCTTATAAAACTGTTTGCCCAAGTGAACACTCTATTGTTCTAATAAGAAAGTTGTTTGCCCAAAAGACCTAACTGTTTGTCCTGATAAATTGATTTGTAAGAGTTTCCTAAAGCAAACACTGGAGCTATTTACTAACTTACTGCCTTATCTTCCTAAGCAAGTACATCCTGGAACAAAGAATTAAATTATGTTGACACAAATAGGTAAAGTTCTGCTACCTTACACTGCACGTGTGATTAGAAGATAGTTAAGGAGGAAAAGTCTGATTGAAATAGAATTTTCAACCACAGAGTTGTAGAGGGTCTAAGTGACCTAAGCCTACAGGCTCACTTTGGAATAGACTAAGCCACACACAGTTCATACTCTGCCCAAATACATAACCAAGAGAGTAGACAAAGTATAGCAGGTATTTCTGTCTCCTAATCCAACATTTTATTACTCAGCTCCAGCTTTGTAATAGTTCTAAATATAAAAAATACAAATCTCAATAACAGATTTTCTGTTTAGACTTCTGACACTGTACAAAGACTTATAATATTTCACACACACACACACTCAAAAAAAAGCTTCTTACTACCTAAAAATCTGTGGTTCAAAGCAGTAACTGCATATGACCATTTAAGTTACAATTAACTAAAAAATAAAATTCAAAACTAATTCTTCAGTAACATTTTTACGGTCTTAGAATAGAAATGTAACTTCTACTTTCAGCAATGTTTAGGTCTGTATTTAACCACTTCATTATTGAATCTACAGCACCCCAGTAAGAGCTCATAACTAAGTAACAACAAAACAATGTCAGAACACAGTAGCAGAGCAACAAAGAACCACAAAATGTCAGTGCCTTAACACTTTTCTGTGTTTGTTCCAGTCCATATTCAAAGCGATGTTTCTGGTCTCTTGGACATAATACTAGATTTGGGGAAAGCAGTCTTTACTAACTCCACCCCACCAACGGCAGAATTAAGCAGGGACCAAGGGGGAGGGATATGAGAAGGAAGAAGAGAGAGAACATCTCGGATTTCGTCATCTCTCCTTAGAATCTATTAGCCAAAAATACTTTTCTGGACCTATAAAGATGCCAAGGACTTGAGAAAGCAATCCTCTTACACCTCAAGGAACAAAATGAAGGGTAGTACTGAACACAGAACATCCTCTACCAACCTCAGATCTCATCGTGCAAATAAATAAGAATTTGTTTATATCAAAACTTGAGAATCTGTGGTTGTAGTAGAGTGCATTTTAGTCAGAAACATGCACTGACTTTCACCATGACTATCCCCACTGCACTGATGCCAGCCTTGGCTATATGAGGTATGGCATTCCTCTCTGGCAAAAATGCACATCCCCAGATGCACATCAGGCTTAAATTATAAAGTGTGGAAGACATAGCATGTGCCACTGTCTACAGAGGCTTTAAGAGCCATTTCACATTTCCATTGTATAGTAGCAAGGCCTTAGAGAAGAGATGCTGGTTCTATAGAAATGTGCTGTGGAGAGTGGATGAGTCCTGGGTGAATATATATTGTTGACAGGAGCACAGCCATGCCAGACACCACTGCCTCAAACTCACAGGAATGGCAAGGCTTTCCCCAGGCCTGAGTAGAGAGTAGAGCTAACCTTTAACTAAAAACAAAATATACAAAAAGTACAGACCACAATGTCCTCATCCTAGAAGACTTCATAGTCACACACTCTTAGGCTATCCTCTTGCAGCAATGCCCTACCAATATTAGCTAACCTGCCTGCTCATTTATGCTGTATAGAATATCCTGAAAATTCAGCATGCTGAATATCTAAGCCTCATCCAAGGTTCATGTTACCTATCTCTTCCTTTTTAATTATGTCTTTATCTTTAAGATTATAATGAATTACATAATTTCTTCTTCCCTTTCCTCTCTCCCTTCACTCTACCCCTCCTTGGACTTTTCTCCAAATTCATGTCTTTTCTCATTAATTGGTGTTCACACACACCCCACTCGTAAACACAAAAGTACAACCCACTCAGTCTTGTATGTATGTTACTTGTATGTATGTTTTTCAGGGCCAACCATTTAGGGCCAGAAAACCAGTTGATGTGCTCTTCCCTGCAGAAGATGATTTTTCTCATTGTAGCATTCTTTAGATGTCTATAGTTCTTTGCGTAGGGTTGAGGACGCCTGGGCTTTCCTCCATGGCACAGCCATATCCATGGCCACTGTTTGCAAGCATTCTTCACGCCCTGGAGATCATTAAGCACAGATAATCACATAGCTAGATGAGGCCATTACTCCAGGAATCCTCATGAGTGTCTGGCCCTGAGGTAACTCAAACAATGCATTGGTGCAGAGTAAACAGAGACAACTGACAAACTCTGACTGACCAGGAGACTAGGTTACAGATTCAAGGCCTTCTTTTATTATAGGCTTAAATGTCTCTAAAATGTAGTTTAAAGACAGGGGTTATACAGGGTACACTCCTGAATGAATAAAACTCAGTAAATAAGATAGATTGACTAAGTAAACTTTCCTACTTTATAGTATAGATGATGAAACATATAGTAAAAGGAGTTAGGCATTAGTATTTGCTATTCATAAAAAGACCTGGTCAGATATTTTCTGTTTGTCTGAAGTGCTCTCAAACTACAGAAACTGCCAACCTAAAAGCAGGCTCTCATAATAAATGTTCGCTTTGGAGGAGACATTCTTTATATTCTTTAAGCTGGAGTTATAAGGCTAATAATTACAATAAAATCTGCTCTGTTTGTATTTTCTAACTTGTGACTAAACTTGTAACCCTAAACATGTAATGAAAAATCATAAAGATAAGCTGTATTCTTTGGACAACCATCACTCTGTCTTTCTTCTGGGAAACCTGTATAAATAAGAAGCGTCTGATTGCTAGAAGTGAGAGCTGTGAGATTCCGCTGACTCACCCCTTCCTCTTGCTGACTCCGTATCAGCTCTGAGGACTGCTCTGTCAGCAACAACCTGACCCCTCACAAGGGAAGGCCCCAGGAAGGCCCCAGCCCCACTAGCAAGGCTATTGCTGTTGTCCGTGTTCAGCTCATGTTTAGGCAGCCATGCTGGGGAGACTTCATGGGTATGGAATTTGACCTTCCTAGGAGACACTATCTCGTGGCAAACTCCTTGATCCTCTGGGTTTAAAATCTTTCTGCTCCATCTTCTGCAATAATCTCTGAGCCTTAGGTGCAGGAGTTATAGATGTATCCTGTTGGCACTGGGCTCCACAACTCTGCATTTTGATTGGTTGCGGTTCTCTGTAATAGTCTCTATCTGTTCAAAGAGAAGTTTCCTTGAAACAGGATGAGGACCACACTCATCTGTGGGCATGAAGACAAATATTTATAGCGAAGTTAAGGACTATGCTGATTTAGTAAAGTGTGGGTTGTAGATTCTCCAAGACCCATGACTTCCCTAGCCTTGGGTAGTTGGCTTGGTTTCCATTACCACGCATGATTTTCCTCTTGTGAATGGGTCTTAAGTCCAATTAGAGAGCATAAGTCCAATTACTGCCACGATATGTGTGCCACTATCACATCCTGAGCACTGCCGTGCCATGAGGGTCACTGCTGTTCATGGGCATCATAGCTGCTGGCTGCTTTCTGCCTTTGGAAGAATGTGTGGTGACTTCTGGTAGAGTCTGAAGCACATTGTGTCATGGAGAAAACAGTCATCCCAGATAAGAAATTTTCATTTAAACTATGTGTGTGTGTTTATACACAGACTTAGGTGTGTTACAGGAATATTTAGTTTTCTAGTTAATAGTATGATTCCTTA
Organism: Acomys minous; assembly: GCF_964271855.1. NCBI lineage: Eukaryota > Metazoa > Chordata > Mammalia > Rodentia > Muridae > Acomys > Acomys minous. Next base: position 685,352 of record NC_140500.1, read on the forward strand.
TGAGTTTTTCAGACAGTCTCACTGTCATTTTCCCTCATTCTTCTGTATTTATCTTCCTCCCTCTCCCTGGTCAGAGTCTCTCGTTTTTCCCATTTCCTCTGTCTTCTCTCTCGCCCTCTTCTCTCTTGTTCCCCCACCCTGCACCTGGACAGTGCTACTGTTTTACTTTGCTGGTTTCCACAGTTACGCCAAGATATGAATGTACTTAAATCTGAAGGTCTGGATCTAGGAGCCTCAGATGAGAGAGAAAATGTGACATTTGTCTTCCTGGGTTGGGTTACCTCACACGATATGATCTTTTCTAGTTGCATCCACATTCCTGCCATGTTCATGATTTCGTTTTTCTTTACAGCTGGATAGTATGCCACAGTGCAGATACAACATATTTTCATTGTGATTCTTCAGTTGAAGAACAGTTAAACTGTCTCCATTTCCTAACTACTGTACATAATCGAACTAGCACCTGTAAAGGAGCATGTCAAGTGCTTTGTGCATAAACCAAGGAGAGATATAGGTAGGTCAAATGGTAAACTTATTTTTAGCATTTTGAGAATGTTCCAGAGTGGTTGGGCCAGCCTGCAATCCCAGCAGCAGTGCAGACAGGTCCTCTTTTCTCCACATCCCCTTTCCTTCCTTTCCTTTCTTATGTCATTTACATCAGGTATTTTGTCCCATCTATGAGGAAACTAACTATTATAACCATTAAACACACTTCATGAGTTGAAGATTTGTGTCCTAAGCTTTATATATAACAATGAAAATCAAAAATGAAAAGAATTTTTCCCACAATTCACTCACCTAATTACAAAATTTCACACAAAAAGAACCCTACCTCTTCACTTTGCTCCTCTAGAAGGTTTAAGTTCCTCTTCTATTTTAAAACAAATTCTTCTCACTAGCTCTTTTAAAAGGATGGAAGACAATTATCTCCCATGTGACACCTCAATATGACATATCTTAGTTATCATCAGTTCTTCATTATTCAACGTCACACAGTGCACCATGAACTAAAACTGATACATTTTTCCTTGCAAAGCATTATACAAAAGTTCATCACAGACACGCACTCCACAATATACTAAAGTATCAGCTTTCTCCAGCAGTCCTACAACAGCATCAATATGTGATCCTTTAAGCTAGTATCAAAATGCTAAAAGACATATAGAAACTGAAAAATAAAATTAACATGCATGAAACACTAATGTAGAAGAATTGTTATCAAATTTGAGTCCAGCCTGGACCATGGACCCAAACTTTGTGCCATTCATTAATTAATTAATTTCCAATGCATTGGGCAAATAAAATTGTAAGACTGAATATTGACCAAAAGCTATGATAAACTATAGAAATGCTTCTATTTCTATAGTTCTAGCTTTTTTATTTCCTCAAAGCAATTTCTAAAGCTTTCATGAATCTAAATACTACAAAATACTACAGTAAATATTTATTAGACATAGAACCAGAGACTGGGAACTTCTTCAAAGAGTCTCATCCTTACAGGAAAATCATCTGCTCATAACATAAATTTTTTTCTAAGAAAATAAATAAATTCGTGCACAGTAACATAGACTTGGAATTCCAGCAACTCAAAAATTGAGGCAGGGAAATTCCTTTAGCTCAAGAGTATAGCCTAGAATGGGCATCAAAACAAGAAATTTAAATTTTTAATTTTACAAAAGGATCCATATCAATGGGAATCAAGTGAGCACCCAACCCCTAGAAAACACACACAAATCAAAAGGGACATTCAGCGTTTACCACTACCTTCCTTTTTAATGTTTGGCATAAATTCAGTTTTCACATTGGTAAATAATTAAAAGCAGCTGCAGTGTGAGTCTTGGAAAACAGACTTAGAGCAACCACACCACAGGTGCCACAGGCACACAGTGAAGATGCCCAGACAGAGCAGCAGATCACTTCTGTATGATCAGATGCTCATGTTTCACTTTTACTGAATTTATGAGGTGCACATAAATGTGGAGAAAATTGTAATTGCACTAAACTCACATCGATCAGAGTTTTTTTTTCTGTTAGAATAAGTAAATTCCACTTTAAAACAACAGGTGCTAAGAAAATCTAATTATATTTTGAAAGCTAGGGATGAAAATCTATATTTTTAACAGAATCTGTAGCTTAGCTAAATTTTAAAATGTACTGAAAACATAATCATTCATACTCATTGTTAGGATAACAGCTCCCTTGTTGCATTTATATACATAAAATAAATGCCTTTTGATACATTGCTGCATATGCTAATAAGACAAAAATAAATATTAAAAATAAACTATATTTTGTCAGAATTGATATACATCATGGTATTAAACATGACAAACTAGTAAAAAGTAGAATTTTATTTGAACATATATTGCTTTCTGTAAATCAAAGGCATATGGATCAACCCTTACATATTTAACAGAGCATGTTACACTACACAAATGGAAAATTTTTGTTTAACATTTCTATACTAATAAGGCTGCTAATTTTTGTATCAAAAAGGGAGGCTGGAGGCTGGAGAAAAGGCTCAGTGGTTAAGGCCGCAGTTTCGATCCCCAATATCCATACGGTAGTTCACAACCATCCATAACTGATTCCAGGAGATCCAGCACGCTCTTCTCCATGGCATCGGATAAGCACATGGTGCACAGACACCCATGCAAGCAAAACGTCATACACATAAAATAAAATAAATATTTAAAAAATTTAAGTAGAACTCTCTATAAAGGCTTCGTTAGTGTCTCTGCACATCTCTTCAAATGATAAAAATAATCCTAAGTTCATTTTTGGTTCTACTGTAAAAATTAGTATTCTAACTTCTGAGTTAAAATGGGTTGAAAATATCTTTATTTGTACTCCCTCCTCTAAATCTATACCAAAATTGAGGAAGAAAACTTTAATGCCAAGTGTGTGGCGACCAATCAAAACAAACAGTTGAAAGTCAGGTTTCTTCCTTAATTATACCACTAAAAAATTAAGTGAAATAATATTATAAAAGACTATCACTTAATGTTTGCTTTTGTTATTGATAAAATGTTTAAATGAAGGACAGCTACCTAAAGGCTCTACTTCAGACTCTTCCGGGGATTCTGTGCGCTTCCACACTAGAGTAAGTTGCCTAGAAAACCCTCTGTGGAAGACATGAAAACATAAGGAGCCTTTTCAGAAATCTGACAAAGTCAAACCATGGAGCACAATGTCCGAAGGCATAATTGTAAGTAGGCTGTACACCTGGTGCCTATTTTAGGCAACTGTTACTTTTTAGATAGAGGGTTGCAAGCAGCTGAGATTCCTCGGAGGCCTAAGAAAGGAAAACATCAATTATGAGCATGACAGAAAAGCAGAATCACTTTACGTATATGACTACAAGATGAAGATGGGGAATCCACTTAGTTGTTGGAGGGGAGCAGTAAAGCCAGACACTGAAGTTTCAGAGACAGAAGTCTGCATCTGTACCTAAGGGCTTTGCCACGTCATTAAAGGCACGAGTGAACAAAAGAGAATCAAGTCTGGACTTGGGCTGTGATTAAGTCCCTGCTTCTGTACCTCGTGTAATAAGAAGTGCTCCACCTTAAACCCAGACCCAGGTGTGGAGGCACAGAGCTGTTAGCACTCAGGAAGCTGAGGAAGAGCAATCTAAGCTACATAGTGAGCGTATCTCAAAAACAAAAGTAAAACAAATACTCTCCTTCGTATTCCAGAGATATTAATTACCTCACCCAGTACACAATTATCACAGTCTTCTAAATAAAAGTATTATCAGTATGAAAAGTATTTTGCTTGGCACCCCAATTTTAGTAAAATTAACATACTAGGAAACAAGGAAGCAAAAATTAATATTCCTTAAGTATTCAACCTATCACACCATCAGATTTTAAGCACTGGGTAAGAAGAAAAATTATTTACTTCAAAATGTATACTATCTATTTTAAGAGAGAATCATTATTTTTCTGTCAGTTTCAACTTTAGTTAATAATCATAAATATAGCAAGAACACAAAAGCTTATACTTTGTAATGTGAAATTTGCCTAGAAATTGATTTTGCAATTCTGAATAAGATCTTGGAAATGTTTCTGGAGAAAGCAGCATTCGGGCTTGTTGCAAATGGTTTCTCCACAGAATTGCCTTATTGTTTGATACAGCTTGGTTTCTACAAAGATACATGCAGATGGCTGTGTTGGCTCCCTAAAGGCTTTACAGCAGGTAGGAGAAAATGATCCACAAAGCTGGGCCCAATTTTACTGTAACCAGTGCTTGACCAGGACTTCTAAAGTCTGGCCTAGATTATCTTATTTTAACCATATTTAAGCATGGCACAGTTTGGGGGGTGGGGGGTCTGATAGCAATGAGCTCACTCCCAAGTGCACAACAATTTAAGACATGCTTACACTGAGATTCTTTACTGAGTGTATCTGGCTTCTTCCACAAGAATGGGTACTGTTGACTCAGAGACAGTGCCCAAGATTTAGGCTCTAGGGATCGTGACTGTGATAAACATAATGCCTACGGGTGTCAGGATTGTCCTGGCCCTAAGATAAGAGGTAAGTCACTTCAGATGTTGTGAAGCAGAAGTGACATCACTCATAAGGATGAGTTTTATGGCCTGGAAGCATGCTCAGGATTTAGGTGGAAAGGGTCTAGAATAAGTAAAAACAAACTCTGGGAATTACTGGCAGAGCCTATTTCATCAGACAGCAAAGGGTCACCAGGTTGTAAAACTACATTGTTCCTAGCATCCCAAGAAGAACAGCTGAGCACCTCATTTCATTGAAGAGATAAGCTGTGTCTTCAACTCTCCTGGCTCCTGCAGTACTTCTCTGTGCCTGCAAGGCCTTTTTGCCCTCTACAAATGGCTTTACACAGAAAACTGCGAAGCAAAGCCTCTGCACTGTGGAGAACAAACCTCTAAAAAGGATATATTCTTACAGATTTATTTTTGTTTCAGTGACCTTTGCAAAAGTATAAAAAACATAACTTTATTTTTAGTTAATATTTTGTATTTCCCAAATGTGTCCTACTGTAAATAGGGGGGGGGGGGGAAAGCCAGTGCAGGCCTTTATCTCAGCACTCAGAAGGCAGAAGCAGATGGATCTTTGCGAGTTCAAAGTCAGCCTGGTGTAAATACCTAGTCCCAGACCAACAAGCGCTACATACTAAGACTCTAAGAGAGAAGTAGAAAGAGAAAAGAAATTAAAGGAGATACTCTGTGTTAAAAGAGGGAGGGAGTAGAGAGATAGCTAATGCTAGAAATTTAAAAAGACAAACAGAAACCTACTATGAAAGAACTTAATTGATGTTACCTTACATAGATATAATATTCCTCCCAGAGCCATAGGTCGCCAAATAAAAAGCCAGTGACAGATGTAGACTGCCTCCCCTGAAGTAGTTGGTACCAAAAACCCCCTAAAACAACACCTACTATTCCTTTACCCAACAAAACTTTAAGGCCCTATTGGTGAAGACAGCACGTTACTTTGATCATAAGACATAGAGAAATCAGGTTGGTATTGACCACAGAGCTTCCCTCTGCTGGCTAGCTTGCACACTACCAGAAAGTGCTGTGCATGCTACCACTTTAAAAAAAAAAAGTCATCAACATTTTGACCCAGCTATGAACTCTGAGACATAATAACAACCTGAGTGGCAAGATACAAGCATGGCCGTAACAGTGGCGTAAATGTTAAACATTTATGCTTAAAGCCTGCTCTGCAGGAGAAACACGTGGCTGGTAGTGTGACTCTGGCCAAGAACTCAGGACCAGGGTAAGCTCTCAGACCGCATCAGAGAAGTGTCTTTGTTCGGTGGACAGTGGTTACTTCAAAAACTCACACTGGTAAAGTAAAGAAAAGGTGTCTGTCGAGTGCTCAGTCACAAATGGAGCATCTAATACACACACACACACACACACACACACACACACACACACACACACACACACACACACACACTAAAGCTCAGGAAATATCAAGGAAGAGGGGACAGAAATGTTCTAAGAGCCAGAAGTTGGGAAGGACTGGAGTGAAACAGCGTCTTCTGGACATGGCAGGGCTGCTAACCCCGGAACTCGCAGCAGCTGAGGCTGCCTGCACAAGACAGGTACAAGCATGGAGGGCAGAGGTGGTCACAAGTCCCAGTCCAAGCTAAGCAACTTCATGCCTTCAATCGTAGCATTCAGAAGGGTGGAGCAGGAGAATCACAAGTTCTAGGCCAGGCTGGGCCTCATAGATGATACCTTCAAGAGGAGAGAGAGTCTGTTTTCTTCAAGGGCGTGGCTCCTGATCAGCCATGCCCCAGTGGATGGCTCAGCTGCCGTGACTACATGGGCAGCACAAGCCAAACTTGGTAAAGTACTTTTGTAAAAGGACACAAAGCTGGGGAAGGAAGTAGGAGGTAGATCCAGAAGAAATTAAGGGGAAGAGTGGCTGGAAAATGTGATCAGAATAACTGTACACAAGCATGATAATTTTCAAAAATTAAAACATATTTTTTAAAACTAGTCAATCGTGGGAGTTAGATACCTCTAAGAAAAAATAAAATATGGTGTATAAAAATATTTTAAAGGGGGAGGGGGAAGTTGCATGTACAGGTTTTCAGATCTTAGTACAACTGATTCCATGATGCAAGTACCAGTCAGGCCATAAAACTCTAGATAGACAGCACCACCTGCCAAAAAAAAAAGATCCAATCCATCAAAGCCCATAGTTCTGGTAAAGTCTCTACATGTGCTAACCTTGCCTTTTGGCTTCTGCAGTTCCACTTCTGGCTAAGTGTTCTTCTTAACTAAAGTATGTCAACCCAGAATACGTTTTCTATGCTTAAAAGCTTACCCTGGAAAAGCCCTACACTGGAATCCTGAACACCCAGTGTAATTGCTGGTTGGCTAATAAAGACTTTCTATTGGCTTAGACGCATGCCCTAGCAGTCTTCTCTGGTGAATACCCACAACAGGGATTACTAAACGCATGGTGGTACCTGCCTGCAATCCTAGCATTCAGAAGGGTAGAACGAGAGGATCACAAGTTCCAGCCTGGGCTACATAAGTGAAACTTGGTCTCATTTTTAAAACAACAACAACAACAACAACAAAAAGAAGAAAATGCTGTTTGAACCAAGAAACAGCTTATTCTCCCTAACGATAATTAAGCCCCAGGAAACATGAACCCCCTCTACTGACGACTTAATGTGCAAACTTCACTCATAGTAGCAGAGGATACTGAACTCTGAAAAGATTTCTGGCCTTAACAGACCAGTACAGCTTGCAACAGTAATGGAAGAACTTTCATCAGCCGTGAAAGAGCAGCTGTTTTTATCTGTCTACCCACCCAGCTACCAGGTTCTTGTATAAATTTGAAAGCTACTTAGAACCAGCAAGCAACCTCATGCCTGAGCTTTTGTTTTGTGTTGTGTTGTGATGTTTTTTCATTTTTCACTTTGTTGTTGATGGTGGTGGTGGTTTTCCGAGACAGGTCTCTCAACATAGCCCTGGCTGGCCTGGAATTTGTTAGTAGAGCATGCTGGACTTAGAACTCAGAGATCCATTTACCTCTGGCTCACAAGTACAGTGGGATCAAATGCATGAGCTACCACACCCGGCTCTGCCTGAATTTTAATACTGTTGTCATAACATCCCTACTTCTTCAGTCCATCCACCAGATAGGACATCTTGGAGTAAAGATCCAAGCCTGGATCAAAGCAAAGGTAATCAATTTCTGAACAAGTCAAAGCCTAAATCAAGCATGTAAATTAGAAACTAATTTTCTGACCTAACAAACAAGTTAGTCCTCTTCAACACTGGTCCTGCCTTCCTTGGCTTTAAGCACTTTCCTTGAAACTGTAGCTTAGACCCTAGCAACAGTTATGGCCATGTCTGTTTACTGTCCCAGGGCTGGCAAGAACTGAAGTCAAGTAGAGGAGTCCCTGAGCAGGGCTCTCTGGTTCTGCACACTCATGTCCTGTCTCCTCAGTGCTGTGCTGTATCTCTCAGCAGGGTAGTGTGCAATTTGACTGGATGCTATGCGTCAGTAGATTCTGGGTTCTGAATGACACACAGAATCTGAAGAAGGGACTGTTATTCTCAATTATCCTTCCATCTAATTAAAGCGAATGACCAAATATCATAAAATTATAGCTAGCCAGAAAAGAAAAAGCAGAGTTTATTTGAAGGACTATAACTATGTTGCTTTACTCATACTGGTAGAGATAACTTTTTTTCCTTACCTTTCTTATGTTTATAAAACAAAAATAAAACAGTCTACAATCACAAATCATATGAATATAAAATAATCCAGCTTGCGGTAGAAAGACTTGCTATCTAATTTTCAGGTAAAACACATTCTAAGCATGTATACAATGTTACCTCTAACGCTGCAAATACTTCCATTAGACTCTCCCTTTCCCTGCTTCCAAATCTTTCACCATTATAAATTTTTTTCAGTAACTATTGTTCTATGCAAATATCTATTGTCAGTTAATGTATTGCTTCCTTTTTTACAAACTCAACTCTTCTACTCAGTTCCACGCCATTTAACAGAAAAACAATGTTTCCAATGGTCATCTTAGAGAGAGCGATAGAGCTCACTGGTAGAAGTTTTGTCCAACTGTGCGTAATAAACGCAGTAAAGTAAAAGTTAGAAAAATATTTTTCTTATACTAGTAACAGGTAAAAAAGAAAACTGGGGGCTGGAGAGATGGCTCAGAGGTTAAGAGCACTGCACTGACTGCTCTTCCAGATGTCCTGAGTTCAATTCCCAGCAACAACATGGTGGCTCACAACATATGATCTGATGTCCTCTTCTGGCCTGCAGGTGTACATGCAGACAGACCACTGTATATATAACAATAAATAAATCTTTTTTTTTTTAAAGAAAACTGTCTTCAATTCTGTTGACATAAAAATGCAAAATGTTAGCCAGGCACAGTGGCACATTCCTGTGATCCCAGCTTTAGAGGCAGAGGCAGGTGGATCTCTGTGAATTCAAGGCCAGCCTGGTCTACAAAGTGAGTCCAGGACAGCCAAGACTACACAGAAAAACCCTGTCTCAGGAGAAAGAGAGAGAGAATATTAGAAAATGTTTAGAAAAATACAAAATATGTATTCTACTATTTATTCTACATTGTAAAAAGCATGATGGTGCATGCTCTTATCTGACAGAAGCAGGTAAACAGATTTCTGTGAGTTCAAGGCCAGTCTGATTACATAGTGAGTTCTAGACCAGGTGGGAATAATAGAGGCATAGAGGCCCTGTCTCAAAAAAAGAAATATATGGAGATTTGGACATATGACTTTTGAATCAGAAGATTTTATTCCATTTAGACTTTCAATAACAAATGATTCATAATTTCACATATTAAAAATAAAAATCTGGGGAGTGGAGAGATGGCTCAGTGGTTAAGAGCATTTGTTCTTCCTGAAAAGAACTTGTGTTTGATTCCCAGAATCCATATGGTGGCTCATTACTGTCTGTAATCAGTCCCAAGGTATCCAATACCTCCTCTGAGCTCAGCAAGCATCAACCAGGCATACATGTGGTACACACATATACATGCAGCAAACACTCATAAAATAATAACTTTTTTAAAAAGAAATTTTGAAAATAACTAGATAATGAATTATATTTAAAGCAAGAATAATAACATCTTTGCTATTTTAAAATTTTTCCATCAGAATCAATGTTTTCAAACATGATGCTCTGCTATAAATAAATAATCAGTGGGACAGAACACAAAATCTACGAAAGGATGTGACTATAGACAGACATGGTAAGTCATCAGACTTCAAAGGGTAGGGTACTTAATTATGACATAAACAGTTATTCAACTAGAAGAAAACAAAGTACAATTCCAGAATATAAAGCATTATTCACATTAAATTTAACTAGAAAATATAAGTCAAGAGTTTACATTTAGTTTAGTTCCTGTTATAAAAGAGAAAACAGACTGGAAATGAAATTTTAAATTCACTTGACTGTATAATTATTATACATTTTATACAAAAAGTTTTTAAAGTTAAAAGTATAGAAAGCAGAGCTATTTTCAAGATAGACAAAGGGATAATGATATCCTCGTATGAGATAATTTGTGAACTACATAATTCCTGAAGATTCACATTCATTTATCTAGTCAATATTTATTACAGGTAAATGTAAAACTATGCAAGCTCTTGGGACATTTTAGCTAAATGTACCTGGTAACTATATACATTTAAATAATTTTTCTGAGAGGAAAACTACAGTGAAGTCCATAACAAAGATCTTCTATGAAGTCATAGGGGAAACAATGAACAACCAAAAGAAAAAATGTGATGATGCGTTTTTATTTATGCCATAAACAAGATTAAAATGTTCAGAATGTGGAGGCTCTGTGGGAATAAGTAGACTAGACTTTTGTTTTCTGTTTTCAGATGAAAATAGTCTCTAGAAATTTTGGTTAAGAGACCATTTGTGGACTAAATAATTCCTGAAGAATTTACATTGATTTATCTAATCAATATTTATTGCAAGTAAGTATGTAAGTTTTTAGAAAATTTTAGATAGATACATCTGATAACTCATATACTTGAAATTTTTCAAGAGGAAATTTACAGTGAAGTCCAAGTCTGATACTCCCTAAAAAGAGGGAGTGCTGGATTTGTAGATAAATATTGCTTAAATCTGGTTTTACCATGGAATTTCTAATTTTTCCATCTCTGATGTTTGAAAGTTTTGTTGGGTATGATGGTCTGGGCTGGTCTCTGTGGTCTCTTAGAGGCTGCAGTACATCTGTCCAGGCCTTCCAGGTTTTAGTGTCCCACTGAGAAGTTGGGTGTAATTGTAATAGATTTGCCATTACACATTACTCAGTCTCTTTCCCTTGTAGCCTTTAGTTTTAGTCATTTTAGTCTTTCTTTGTTCCGCACTTGCTGTTTTCATTCTTAAGTCCTGAGAGGACATTTTTCCTGGTCCAGTCTAGTTGGTATTCTATATGCTTCTTGTACTTGGATAGGCATCTCTGCCTTTAAGGTAGGGAAATTTTCTTCTATGGTTTTGTAGAAAATATTTCCTGTGCTTTTGACCTGGGCTTCTTCTCCTTCCCGTATTATTGTTATTCTTAGACAGCATTTCCATGCAGAGCAAGATCTTGGTGGTTTTCTTTGTCATGTCAAGGTTTTCATCCACAGAGTTCAGTAGTTTCTTCCCTCATGGCCCTTCCATCAGGAGCTCTTTGTCCACACCCATCTGGACTACACAATAAGCCTTTTTTATAGTTTCCCTCTGACTGGGATAGCAATATGAACATTTTTACATTTGTGATTTATGTGTTTATGTTTTAAATACTATAATACAAAAACTTCTAAAATTGAGCACCTGACAGAAAGACAGTGTTTTCTTTTTCTCTTTTCCTTTGTGTTATTTTGCTCCTCTGCCTCCTTTTAGATTTGATACTACTTTGGACTGTTCAGTGAAGCACACGCTGCTTGCAGGCTTTTGTCTCTGTGTAATAGACTGATCAGTTACCTCAAAAGGAGGGAGCACATGGCTGGTGAGGAATCCTACTTAACTGAAGTTACAGAAGCAGATTTGTGAGAGGGAGTGGCATAGTTCTCTTTAGCTACTGCGCTTCCTGCTGGTTAGGGTTGCTGGGTTCCTTGGGGCAAGTGCAATCTTCATTCAGGATATCTCCAACTTCTCAGCAAACTGCATCAACAGCAATCAGGACCAGCAGTGGGGAGCAGCCACTGCCTTCCTCTTCCTTGGAGCTCCTATTCTCTCTCTGGGCTCTGGAATTTATTCCCTCTCAGGGTCCCCAGAATTAAACTATCTGGAGCTGGCAAAGACCATGCTCCTCTCAGAGCCTGCATGAGGCAAATTATCTGCTCCTGTAGACAATCTAAAGCAGCCCCGTATCCTACACCTGGCATAAATCCACACACTTATGGAAACCTGACTTTTGATTTTTTTTTAAAAGCCATAAATATACACAGGATAAAAGATAATCTTCATTATATGGTGCTGGTCAAACTGGATGCCTGTAGATATAAGTTTCCAAATAGAAACACACTTAACACTGCACAAAACTCCATCTCCAAATGGACCAAAGACTTCTACATAAAACCAGATACACAGAACCGGAGAAGAGAATGTGGGCAAGAGCCCTGAACTCTCTGGCACAGGAAAACACCTTCTGAAGAGAACAGCATTAGCTCAGGCTCTGAGATCAACAATTAATAAGTGGAACTTCGTGAGGCTGAGAAGCTTCTGCACAGCAAAGGACCCTGTCATTCAGACAAAGTAGCAGCCTACAGAATTGGGAAAAGCATTTACCAACTACACATCTAATAGAGAGCTAATATTCAAAATATATTTTTTAAAATCTCAAAAATTAGATATTAAGAAAACAAATAATCCAACTTAAAAATAGGGTACAGCCAAGATGAGACTTGATACCCTATGAGCATATACAGGGGGAGGAGGTCCCACTCAGTCACAGTCATAGGGGAGGGGAATAGGGTGAAAGTGGGAGGGAGGGAGGAATGGGAGGATACAAGAGATGGGATAACAACTGAGATGTAATATGAATATTATCAATTAAAAAAGATAAAAAATAGGGTACAGATCTAAAAAAATTTCTCAATAGAGGAATCTCAAATGGATGAGAAGCACTTAGAGAAATGTTCAACATCCTTAGCATCCTCAGGGAAATGCAAATCAAAAGTACTCTGAGATTTCATCTCACACCCATCAGAATGGTTAAGATCAATAAAAACAAGTGACAGCTCATGCTGGCAAAGATGCAGAACAAGGGGAGCACCCCTCCACTGCTGCCGGGAATGCAAGCTCGTACAGCTACTATGGAAATCAGGGTGGCTATTCCTCGGGAGGGTGAGGATAGCTCTATATCACTCTTGAGCATATGTGCCCAAAGGATATTTCCTCCTGCCTCCTCCAAGTAACACTTGCTCAACCATGCTCGTTGCTTTTTTCTTCATAATAACCATAAGCTGGAGACAACCAAGATGACCCTCTACAAAGGAATGGATAAAGAAAATATGGTGCATTTGCACAATAGACTATTATATTACTTAGCCTCTTCTTTAGTGACATCATGAAATTTGCAAGCAAACTGATGGAACTAGAAAAAAATATATATCATTCTGAATGAGGTGTCCCAGACCCAGAAAGACAAATAATGTATGTATTCCCTTGTGTGTGGATATTAGCTCTTAATTCAGTGATAACCGAGCTACTGCAATCTGCAGAACCACAGAAAGTAGGTATAGGACAAGGGACTGGAGGGTGCAGGTAGATCTCGTTAGGAAGGGAAATTAGAATAGACAGCTATGACTGGATGGAGGAAGCTGGAGCGAGAGGATCAAGTGGAGAGAGAGAGAGGTATGAGGGAAGGAGTTTGGGAAGAGATAGCTAAAATTAAGGGCCACTTGAGAGGTAGTATGGAAACCTAATATAGTAAAAGCTTCTGAAAACACATACATATATGAAGGGAATCTAAATGAGATCACCACAAAATGAGGCAGCAGAGTCCCAACTAGCCCTCTCTTGCCACTAAAGCCTCCAGTATTGGGACTGGCTACATCTAACTGAGTTGTTGGCCCAGAGAGGTTCCATGAGGATCTGCAAACAACCCAGGCTGTTGCCAAGACACTAGGTTACTCTCCACAAACTGGCATCAAGGCCCCGTTGATGAAGAAAACATCTATGCAACCCAATGACCACGGAGAAGTTGAGCTGCTGCCTATATAGAACCTGTACCCCTACATTATAGACTCTTTGGTGCAGGAAGGTACTCTGCAGGCTACCAGAAAAGGCACATAAACACCAACCCAGCCACAAAGCCTTTGATCTACAATGCTGGCCAGCCTGCAAGATATGGTGCACAAAGCTCGTGGAAGTAACCAACTAATATCTGATTTGACTTAAGGCCCCCTCCATGAGATGGAACTCAGACCTGACACTGCTTGAGTGACCAAGAATCAGAGACTACATAGGCTACATGCTACCAGAAATCTAGAGTAAAACAAGATACTACTGATACTACAAAAAAAAAAAAGTAGGGATAAAATGACTCCTGATGAAATTCTGCTACACTCGTAGATCAGTGTCTTATTCAGCCACCATCAGAGAAGCTTCCTCCTGCAGCAAATGGGAACAAATAGAGACCCACAGTCAGACACTATGCAGAGAGAAACAGACAGACAGACAGACTTTGGAACACTCAGTCCTACACGGAATGTCTCCATCAAATATCTCCCTTCAGGTCTTATAAACCCCACAGAAGAGAGAGCAGAAAGGCTGTAAGAACTAGATTAGGGGTGGGGGATAGAAAACATGCCCTCTAACTCAGCACAAGCAGAGCTCACATGAGCTCAGAGACCGAGGCAGCACGCACAGGCCCTGCAGGCGTCTGCACCAGGTCCTCTGTGCTTACACTATGGCTTCTAGCTTAGTGTGGTTATGGGATTCCTGAGTGTGCAAATCAGGGAATCTGATTCTTGTGCCTTCTCTTGAGCTCTTTTTCTTCTGTTTGCCTTGTTCAACCTCAAAGTGATAGTTTTTATATTATTTTATTTTGTTATGTGAAAAATAATAAATAGTCCAAAAAAATCACTGGATTGGATGCATTCTAATGTCACATCAAGTCCTAGTGATCTCCGCTCAAGCCAGTAAGACTGTTTGCCAACCTTGCTCACTTAGACATCCTGATAGGTGTAAGACGGAATCTCAAAGTAGTTTTGATTTGCGTTTCCTTGATAAGGATACTGAACATTTCTTTAAGTGTTTCTCGGCCATTTGAGATTTCTCTATTGAGAATTCTGTTTAGATTTGTACCCCATTTTTAATTAGACTGTTTGGTGTTTTTTGTTTTGTTTTGTTGTTTTTTTATATATCTAGTTTCTTGAGTTCTTTATATGTTTTGAGTATTAGCCTACTACCAGAGGTGGAGTTAGTGAAAATATTTTCCAATCTGTAGGCTGCCAAAGGATAATCATACTATACTCCACGAACCTGGAAAGGCTAAATCATAAGGAGGGTTCTAAGGGGGACTTATGGATTTCCCTAGGAAGGAGAAATAGGATAGATTATTGTGGGTTGACTGGGAGAGGGTGGGGACTGGAACATGAGCAGAGTGGGAGGGACTAAGGGAGAGAGGACTCGGGGAGACAACTGGAATATGGAGGCATTTAGAGGGTGATGTGGAAACCTAGTGCAGTGGAAACTTCCTGGAACCTATGATGGTGACCCTAGCAAAGGCTCCTAGTAATGAAAGATACAGAGCCTGAACCAGTCATTTTCTATAACCAGGCAAGGATCCCAGTGGTTAAAAATAGGCCACCAACCCAGCCACAAAACCTTCAACCTGCAACTTATCCTGCCTGCAAGATGCGCTGAAGCAATGCTGACTCAGAGATTGTGGGAGTGGCCAAACAATGACTGGTCTAACTTGAGGCCCAATCCACAAGAGGGAGCCCATGCCCAACACTGCCTGGATAGCCAGGAATGGGAAGCCGGATGGCCCAGAGACCTAGGGTAGAATCAAGAATGACTGGCAAAAAAAAAAAAAAAAGTGAAATTATTCCTAATTATATTCTGCTATGCTCATAGATCGGTGCCTAGCCCAATTATCAGAGACACTTCCTCCAGGAGCTGATGGAAGCAGACACAGAGGCACACTGCAAACATTAGGAGGAGCTCAGAAACCCTGTGGAAGAGAGGAAGGAATAGGAACCAGAGGGTGTGAGGACACCAGGAGACATGGTTCACAGAATCAACTAAGCAAGGCTCACAGAGGCTCACAGAGTCTGATGCAGCAATCACCCATGCAGCAGAGTCTGAATGGGTCTGTGCTAGGTCCTCTGCAAACATGCTGTGGGTTTTTGAAAGACTCCTAACAGTGGGAGTGGGGTGTCTCTGACTCTTTCGCTTGCTGTGGGACCCTTTTCCTCCTCCTGGTTGCCTCATCCAGCCTTTGTATGCGGGTTTGTACCTACCTAGTCTTACAGCATCTTGTTATATCGTGTTTGGTTGATATCACTAGGAGATCTGCTCTTCTCTGAAGGAATACAGACATACAGTGAATCTGGTGGAGAGGGAGGGGTGGAAAGAATGAAGGGGGGAAGGCTGCAGTCGAGAAAGTATTATATGAAAGAAGAAAAAAGAAAAACTGCATAATCAAGATTCACAAATGAACTCACAGAAACTAGGGCAGCATGAACAGGGCCTGCACGGGTCTGCAGCAGATGGCAACCAAGAGCTGGGCGCAAGCCCCATCCCTAACCCAGAATGGACACATGCCCCCATCCCTAACCCAGAGTGGACACACAGCCCCATCCCTAACCCAGAGTGGACACACAGCCCCATCCCTAACCCAGAGTGGACACACAGCCCCATCCCTAACCCAGAAGTGGATACACACACCCATCCCTAACCCAGAAGTGGATATACGCCCCCATCCCTAACCCAGAAGTGGATACACGCCCCATCCCTAACCCAGAAGTGGATACACGCCCCCATCCCTAACCCAGAGTGGACACACAGCCCCATCCCTAACCCAGAAGTGGACACATGCCCCCATCCCTAACCCAGAGTGGACACACAGCCCCATCCCTAACCCAGAAGTGGACACACACCCCCATACCTAACTTCCAAATAATCACAACTTGCATATGAAAATTTAGTTTTCACCAAGGAAGTCTCACTGGGGAAAAACTACTCTTAAGGGAAGGCTGCATGTTCAGCAGTAGATGGCCACAGAAAGGGGGCCTCTTTAGAGGTTCTCTGTCTCACGAGGATGTCTGGCCTTTTTTTTTTCCCTGTCTTTTACCCTACAGGTTCCTTGCATATATATTATGGCTTCCAGCTTACTGTTTTTCTGGGATCCCTGACTAAGTGCAAATGAGTGAGTTTCTGCATCTGTATCTGTTTCTTGTGTTTCTCTTGGACTCATTTTTTTCTGTTTGTTTTGTCCTATTCCAATGTGTTAGTTTTTGTTCTTTCTTATTTTATATTTTACTATTATCCTTTAGAATCCTGTTTGGTTTCCTGAGAGGCAGAAAAGGGCAGATCTGGGTGGGAGGGGAGGCAGGGAGGGACTGGGAGAAGAGTGAGGGAGACTGTAATTGGGATACGTTATACGAAATCTATTTTCAATAAAAAGAAAAATTAAACAAAATCTACCAGTCAAACATATTCATGGAGGGTTTAAAGTGAGAATTAGGGCAGAAGCACTGTAGTGTCTGTAGTTTCTGTTGTAAAGCATGTTCATCGAGACTCTTTCCTTATTCAGGGCAGCGTTGTCAGAGGTTGTGGATGTCCGGTCCCTCATTTCAGTGATGCTGGAGGCAATGATGAAGAACACCCATCACTTAATGCACATACAGCAGACCTGAGGTGACTCGGGGACCAGAAACAGAATGTCCAATGCCCTGGTCATGGCAGCGTTGTCACCATGACTAGTATAACTCAATGTGAGGAAAGTGAACAAAATTCCATGAGAAGATAGAAGTTCATTCTTAAAAAATTTATCTAGTACCTTCTATTTGGTAGGCATGATCCTATATGTCCTAAGCAATAGGAACATGGTAATAAAATATATACATCCTCTCATGACAAGAACCTACAGTCTAATTGGACAAACAGAAATTAACAAATTAATCATAAATATTCAACTTACTACTATAGCTACATCTCCAATTTCTCTTAAATGTCTACCTGTTTTCATTTCATCTTACTCCATGGGCAGTAGAAACTATACAGAATTTCTGTAATTCATTTCTTACTGAAGTCTTCCTCAAATGTATTGACTTTCTTCCTCAAACTAAATTAATTTAGTATCAGAAGTTTAAGACATCAAACAAAGATACACTAAGGCCAGTACTGAAGACAACACAAAGTAACAAGAAGACCTCAGTCCCATTACCAGCCAACAATTACAGTAAACACAACTACAAAGAGAAAACAATGCCGTCATGATGTCAGTGTTGAAGATAATCCATCATATTGACATACTGTTAATGGAGCCTGTGTCTCTGGTTGGAACATATTGATTTCACTAACTAGTGTCAACCCCTTTTATTTAGAATATTACATTATGTCATATTCCAGCTAGGTGGGTTTACTGCTCAGCATTATGACACGTGCGTATCTGGAAAGGAGTTTTCAGGCTTATATCTTTTACATGGGACGAAAGATCCATTAAAGAGTGTAATTAGATGAATCTGTTGACATAAATCACTTTTTCTAGATCTGAAAAGGCAATGAACAGTATTAGATATTTTTGTGACATTCCATCCACCAGATGGACAATAAGGGTATTTCATAGCATTAACTATCCCATAAAAAAAATAATTTTAAAGGAGATGTTGGAGGAGCTGGGAAGGTAGTTCAGTGGGTAAGAATGTTTGATATGTAAACAAGAGGACCTGAGTTCAAATTCCCAGCACCCACATAATATCCATGACATGGGCAAACATGTTTATAATTCAGCACTGGGGAATTAAAGACAGGAAGATCCCAAAAGTTCCTTGGCCAGCCAGACAGCCCAGCCATGTTGATGAGCTTCAGGTTCAATAAGAGCTCTTATTTCAAAAAATAATAATAATTAACATTCTAAACCTAGTTTTCATGTTACATATATATTATTTTGTTCTTACTAAGTAGATTGGCTAGGAAAATAGAAAAATAGGATCCTCAAAAAAAATTGATTTATACTAATCCAAGGATAATAACTATGGGCACTATTACAGTTTCATTTTGCCTGTACACTGTTGGGCATTCAGTGCATACGTGGCCTCTACACATTAGATGCTAATAATCCCCCAGGCAGCCACACTTGCCACTAGACATTGTCAAGTGTCAGCCCCAGGAATAGGAGATGAGAGCAAATTACTCCTAATTAAAGATGAACAAAAATGATAATTATCTTTACATGTGTATCTGTTTATGTGTAGTGGGGTATGTGCGTGGGTGTATGGATATGTGTGTGTGTGTGTGTGTGTGTGTGTGTGTGTGTGTTCTATTATTCTAGTATCCATTTTATGGATAAATGGGAAAATTGTGTATAACTATGTGAAGGCAGATGGATAAACACATAAATATTATTAACATACTACAATGTTATTAAGTTAGCTACTTTTCTCATTCCTGTGACATAATTTCTTACAAGCGGCAACTTAAGAGAGGAAAGACTTATGTAGGTTTACAGTTCCAGGGCTATATTCCATGATGATGGTGAAGGCATGGCAGCAGAGCCAAGAAGCAGCTGGCCATGTTGCATCTATAATCAGGAAGCAGAGAGGGAACAGGCTATAAAACCTCAAGGTCCACCTTTTGTGAACCACGTCCTCCAGCAACACCTAAAGCGCCCATACACTTCCCAAACAGTGCTACCAATGGAGAGTAAATCTCCAAACACAAGAACATATGGGTGGTGTCTCAACTCCACGACACAACACATGCTAAGTAGGCAAATAAATAGATAAAACTGAATAAGTACATTATCAGTTACATGTTTCATATATTGGAAAAGTAGGGCACAAAAATGCTATGCTTATCCAGTTCACACAAAGTAACAAATACATTTGTACTCTAGAAATGATGTTCTTAAACACTCAACTATTACAGGAATAAACAGCTCAAAAGTATAAACCAGAAACTACTCACCTCTTTCCTGTAAGATGACATGACATAAACAATTGCAACTGGGCTAACAAGACGGCTCAGTGGGTAAGCATGCTTGCCACCAAGCCAAAAGACCTAAGATCAATCTCTGAGACTGACATGGTGGAAGAAGAGAACCAACTTCTACAAGAGGCACTGTCGCACATGTGTGAGCACAAATCCCCACAATACCCATCCCACCTCCTGGCCCCACAATACACGCACACACAGGAACATGCACATTAGACTTTAAGGAAAATACAACTGGTTTTGATTGCTGAGACTGCAGCTCCTATCCCTACCCCAGGGCTGCTTTTGTGGTCCTTTCACAAATACCGTTTACTTACAATTTTATTAACACATGGATAGCAGTTATGCCACAAGATAACTGTAAAAATAAATGACTCATATCATGGAGGAAAGTTACCTAGGAATCAGAGAATTTGCTCATCTACAAAAATATTTCTTGGTCTTGAGATATAGCTCAGTGGTAGAGTATGGCTCTAGCATGCATGGGACCCCAAGTTTGATCTACAGAACTACAAACAAAACAAGGATTGGGGAGATAATTCATCAAGTACAAGCACTTGATACTCAGATATGAGGGCTTGAATTTAAACACTGCAAAACTCACATAAAAGCCAGAAGCATAGCAAAGCCTCAGAAGTTCCAGTGTTCCTACCAGGAGATAAAACACGGATAGAAGAATTCCCAGAAGTTCTTGGACCAGCTACTCTTACATACATGGTGGAAAAAAAACAAAGAAATACT
The DNA here is from genome assembly GCF_964271855.1 of Acomys minous. Lineage (NCBI taxonomy): Eukaryota > Metazoa > Chordata > Mammalia > Rodentia > Muridae > Acomys > Acomys minous. The sequence goes on from NC_140500.1 coordinate 705,766, forward strand.
GCCTCAAAAAGCTGGAAATTAAGGACCAGTCCCCAAGGTCATCCCTTAGACTTCCACACTCACATTGTAGCACACACATGTCCATAGTCACATACATGAATGCGCACGCATACACACAAAAAGTTTAAATGTTAAAATTATTGTTTCTGTAATAGTACCGTTATTCAATGTAAAAAAAAAAAACACTGTGTTTTTTTTTTCCAATATCATCTCTCTTTTTGAGCAATTGGTTTTGTTTTGTTTGGGATTTTGTTTTGGTTTTGGTTTTTTGGTTTGGTTTAGTTTGGTTTGGGGTTTGGTTTTTGGTTTTTGGTTTTTCAAGACAGGGTTTCTCTATGTAAAAACTCTGGCTATCTTAGACTCGTTTTGTAGACCAGGCTGGCCTCGAACTTACAGAGATATGCCTGCCTCTGCCTCTGCCTCTGCCTCTGCCTCTGCCTCTGCCTCTGCCTCTGCCTCTGCCTCTGCCTCTGCCTCTGCCTCTCTGCTTCTGCCTCCAGAGTGCTAAGATTACAGGAATGCTCCACTACACCCAGCTGAGCACTCATTTTAAGGGTTAAAATGTAAGGGTTTCCAGAGCTTTGCCAATGTTTTAATACTGTTTGAGAGTCATAATCTTAAAATAAGGAAATATAACTATGCATACCTTTCTTAATAAGTACCTTACATCAAAAAGGATCACAAAGTACAAAGCAATAAGCAAAATGTCTCTCTTATACACATCTACACAACAAGAGCACAGAGCCTAGAAGACATACACCAACAAAAAAACGAAATCATCTTGATTTCTAGTCTAAATTTCGCCAAAAGGCTGTCACAATATCTCCCAGAGTACCGCATCCTAAACTGGTGTAAGTTGGCTGTGCTTTACTTCAATTTCGATTAGCATGTCCTTAGACCAGCAATATGATAGCTGGGAACTTGAGCCCCGGCTATGACTTCCTTGGCTGCGTCTCCTTATTAATTTATACAAGGAGAACTGAGCCACACTGCAAAGCATGGAATATGGCATTATGTTCTCCACTGCCATTCACAAAGAGCTGCTTGGCTGTTGCCTTAATACTGCATACAGATGCAGTGGAGGAGCAATCATTTTTAAGCACAATTTTATTGCAGAAAAGCCCAAGCCCACTGTTGTTTTTTTCCAAGTGTCTGATAATCAGCTTCTGTCACATATAGAAAAGAGATGCTATTTTGTTTCCAGCCATTGGGACAGAACTCAAGAAAACAGTTCTCTCTCAAAGTGCAACAACGTAACTATTCCAAGACTTCACTATGCTTTAAAATTGTCATCTGTCCACTTGGACTTATAAATCACTACAGTGCATCCTTCTGAATCCTGTGCTGGTCTAAAGGACTGCGGAGGCTTTTTAATTTTTTTATGTCACTGTTAGAAAATATACTTCACATTGAAAAAAACCTTAATATATCAATAAATGTTGCTCCCAGTATTACTAATTTTGTCCTAGTGTAGCTGAGGTGCTAAACTAAGACATTATTGAGGTTGAGAATGTACCTCAGTTGTCGAGTGATTCCATAGCATGCTCAAGACGCTGGGTTTGGCCCCAGGCTCTTGTTGTAGACACAACACGCTGCTGATTTGTTGTACCATAGCAACAACCCAAGTTCTTCACATTGTGTAAGGACTCGTCTTTCCCTGGATATCAGTTTTTGTTTTTGTTTTTGTTTTTTGTTTTTTTTTACTATACACATATAATAGATAGTCCTTTAACATTGAGATGTTCTTATCTCTATGGAGAAAAGGGCTAAAAATCTGTCTTCAAAAACCACAAAACAAGGAGTTCTCAAACTAGATATGATCTTTTTTTTAATTACCTAAAAATTTTAAGCCATTAAGGTTCAATTTTACTCTCCATTGCTGGGCAGCTGAAATTCTCCTTTTTTGCATACCAATTAGGTTCACTCTCTCTACCGTATGGTGCCACTGTTGCCAGATGGCTACTCCAGAGATGGCTGCCTCTCGGTCACAGTTTGAAATGCCCCTGGGTAATGAAGAGTGAAAATGATGCTGTGCCTTTGAAACAATGAGTGAAGCTGTCAGTGGCTGAGGACGTGCAGCTGCGAACAAAGTGCGCATTTGCTTGTAGGGCCTCATTTGCACTGTGGATTAATGAAAGTTTAAAGCATGCTGATTAAAAATACGTGTCTTCCAAATTAGTGACTTTTTTATTTTTTTTTCTTATTTCTTAACAAACCCTAGCTTAACAAAAATATAATAATGTTCCAGAGAAAGGAAAACAAAAACACTGACTTCACAAATGCTCATTTTTCTACCTCATTGCAGAAATAACATAGGGTACAATATGTGAATAGAAAGACAACTTGAAGCTGGCTAAAACAGTATGGTTACATCTATTTGAAATATTAGGCTATGCCAGACTACATGTAAGACACCCAAGTCTTTCCTACATTTTAATTTTGGGTTTTTATTTGGGGTGGGGGGGCATTGCTTGTTTTTTGAGACAGCATTCAAACTCACTACCCTGATCCACCTTCCCTGTCTCTCAAGTGCTAAAATTACAGTTATGTGTCACCCTGCCCAGCTTTTCCTACTCTCAATATACTGAAAAGCTCCTCTTATGAAAAATATTGAATTCTTATAGAATCCATACACTGTATAAATGTATTAAAATGTCATAATAAAACCCACTATTGTATATAATAGATGCTATTAAAAGCCTTTAAGTAGTATATAGTCAAATGTTAGAATGTAATTCTAGAACTATAAATGAGAAGAGTTATAATAATGATTAATATGCCACAAAGCAGAGCTAGTATATAGGAGGTTTATTGTGGGAAAGGGGGAGAGAGAGAAAGGAAAAGGACGTCCATGACAGAGAGAGGGCGTGTGAGAGAGACAGCAGAGATGGTGGGTCCTTTTTACTGGCTGTGCACCTGGCAATGACATAAGACACTGTTGGGTCCCTGAAGGCCCCTGAAGACAAGGCAGCTGAGTCGCCTGTAACAACAACAACAACAGCAAAGAAAGTTGGAGCAGAAAACGCGTAAGCCACACATGTTGAGAATGCCTGATGGAGAAAGTGGTTCTTGGGGGAAAGTTAAATAAGACCTATTTTAATGAAACCAGCAAAATCACAAAAATTAACTCAAACAGCTGGGTATGGTAGCAGATACCTTTAATCCTGGCACTTGTGAGTTTGAGGTAAGCCTGGTCTACATAGCATTCTAAGCAAACCAGGGCTACATAGAGAGACCTGTCTTTACAGGGGAGTTAGTGGTAGAGGGTAAACAAGAGGAATTTGGCACATAAAGGAAACACTGGTGTCAGGTTCCAAAGACACTCAGAACAAATAGCTATCTGTGGTGCCTATCAGCATACCCCAGCACAAGCTTGCCTTAAGGCTCTCTTGCTGGCTTAGGTTCTATGGGAAAGAGGTCTCTTGAGCTTCTGCTCTTGGCTCTGGGTCCTCTCACTGTAGCTGTTCTCTTGCTATCACTTCTCTCTCTTTTTGTGCCCCTCCACCCATGGCCCAGTTCAGTCTACTAGCTATGTTCAGTCAGCCACGTATTCTCCCTGTTCTGGACTCTTCTAGAAGCCTCTGGGTCTTCTATCCCTCTCCTCAACCATAGAAGCAGTAGTCATGTCCTCATCGCACTCAACTGCCTGTCTAATGTTAAGGGCTCATACAAAGGATTGACCAGTAGTGGATGCGGGGTTTACCATACAGGACAAGGCCTCTGGAAAACCAAGGATTTAAGTACATTTAAATAATTGATTATTGTGGTTTGAATAAAAATGTCCCCCCACAGGCCCAGATGTTTGATTACTTGGTCCCCAGTTGGTGGACTTAAGTGGGTTTAAGAGGTGTGGCCTAAGAGAAAGTATGTCATTAGAGTTGGGTTACAAAGTCTCAGAGCAATGGGCTTTTCCAAGTTCTCTTTCTGATTTGTGCTTGTGGTTCAAGATCTGAGCCCTCAGCTTCCTGCTCTTGTCACAATGCCTTCTCTCTACCACCATGGACTTTAACCCTCTGGAACTATAAGCGCAAATAAACTTTTTATTCTATAAGTTGCCTTGGCCATGGTCCTTTACCACAAAACTGGAAAAATAACCAATACGTAGATGTAATGGTGATGAAGTATACTAAAAGGAATAGCAGAGCATGGACCTTAACTGAAAGCACACTTCTTAATCACTAAGGCTGGTTCCACCGCAGGCCTTGCTTTTATTCTTCAAGATTTCACACTGCAGAGATGCCAATCTTAATAGAACCCACAGCATTTATAATTCTGTGAACCACTGAATCAAAGGCTTAAGAAGCCGCAATAAAACTCTAAAGAGATTACTGAAGAAGCTTTCCAGTAAAGACCTGGTATGTAGTCATAACAATGGGAATAGAGAAAAAGAAATGTTTCAAGAATCTCCCCAAAGAAAAACTCCTTTCAACTTGACCAGTGGAGGAAAAGTGTCAAAGAAAAGTTCATTGTATCAAACCCACATAAACAAAAGAATGCTGCTGACACTGGCAATTTCATGGGAATGTTCCTCACTAGAGGATGCTAAGTGATTCTGTTGGTGATTCTCTTTATTCTCCTCTGATCGCTATTCCTCCTGCTTCCTGACCACTCTTTATTCCCCTCTGCTGTGCAGTGGGGTTGAGGATCAGCTCTTGACCTTTATTTTTTATTTTTCCATAATGAACTCTGTGTGTGTGTGTGTGTGTGTGTGTGTGTGTGTGTGTGTGTGTGTGTTGGTGATAATGAAAGAATGAGAGGCCAGGCAATCCATTTAAAAGGGAGTAGGAGAGAGAGGAATAACTGGCTCTTGTTCTTTTGGTCTGTTTGTAGACTAGGTCTTATTCTGTTTATTAGCCTGGCCTCATAATTGAGGCTATCCTCCTGCCTCAGCCTCCCAAGTGCTAGGATGTGTCATCATACCTAAATAGCTGTGTGTTCTTGAATGCTATGTGTAATGTAATTACTCAACTTTGTAATAGGTTACCTAATACTCTAACCTTCTTTTTGTTTGTTTTCATATGTATTACAGAAGAAACTATTCCTTTTTAAGATAAAGTGTGTGTGTGTGTGTGTGTGTGTGTGTGTGTGTGTTTCACACTGCTAACTTTGTAGGTTTAATCAAAGATCAAGGCACCACCAGATTCAGAGTTTGATGAGTGTTTTCTTTTGTACGTCCATATGGTAGCAGTGGGTAGACAGCTTTCTTCTAGCCCATCTCACCAATACTTAGAATGCTACAGAGGACTAGAAGTTTCCTTCCTTTGATTCTATAATTAGCTCTTCATCACAATAAGATAAATGGAGGCAGATCACCAAACATCACAGGTGAGAGCTCCCCTAACTCTTTCCCAAAGCCCCTTTCAGCCTTTCCTTCTAGCCCAGCTCCTTCCTATCCACTCCTGTCTCTCCAGATTTACTCTTAGTCCTGCTGTAGGATGCCTACAGGAGCTCCTCCTCCCAGTGTGTGGAGGCATGATGTCCCTAGCTGGCTCGCGCCCATGCTCCCGCTCTCTCTCTCCCTCCCTCCCTCCCTCCCTCCCTCCCTCCCTCTCTCTATCTCTATCTCTATCTCTATCTCTCACCCTCTTTCTCTCTTTCTCTCTCCCCCTCCTCCCTCTCTCCCTCCCTCTCTCTCCCTCCCTCCTTTCCCTCCTCCCCCCCCCCCCCCCCCCCCCCCCGTGTATATGTTTCTCTCAAATAGTTGATTCTGTGATCTGTATTTGAGTTCATGGTATCACCCTCCATCTTGTGTTCCCAAATTGAGAATTTAGGAGCCATCACGAACATGAGGCATTGTTGGTCAATTTATTAGAGTGATTATGTAATAACCATTGTTAATAACATGCAAGAAAAGTGTAAATTCATTATTAAGCCTGAGAAGTAATTGTTAACTCACTTTACTGTTGGTGGTATAATTAAGAAATGAAAGAACAAAATAAAAATGAATACCTAAACAGAAATTCTGATGCAGAGGATAGAAAAAGAATTCAAGGGGAAGGAATGGGACTGTCTATTTGGTCAGTGTGAATATTACAGGTCCACAGCCAAAAATCTTGGGCTATCTTTAGCCCCCTTGATAGTCACTTAACACCAATATCTATAACTAACAGAGATGGTTAGGGTCTCCCCTCCTCCACCAGAAACTAAAAAAAGGTTTAGAACAAGCATATTCTACACCCTAATGATAATATTCAAAGAAACTCATGAGCATGTATACCAACCAGATCATATTATGACATGTCCATAGCAGCACTAGTCATACCTCTATAATTAAAAGAGTAGAAATCTCTATCAACCAAAGAAAGGATGAATTGCGGCATGGTTATATAATATATTATGTAATGACAAAATGAAGTTACTATTGCTAAATGTAACCAGAACACCTCACAAAAAATAGACAATACATCAGCCATGAAAAATATGTAGAATATTATTCTGTCCATGTAAAGGTTAAAAATAGATTTAAAAAACTAAGCTATGGATGGGAAAAACTATGATGGAAAATTATTATGACTGAAATATGTGCAGTAATTGCTAAAGGTGCAAAACTACAATGGATAAGTGCTTGAAGGGCGACTCTGAGGTACCCATTACTTTCATTTCCTTCTCCTGGGAGGTGTTTTTTTTTTTTTTTATAAATTATGCATTCATGTTTTTGTACTTTTTTCTGTATGTATAGTATATCAGATGTTTGTTCAAGCATTCCATTAAATCTAGATATTCCAGAAACAGTAGCCGGGCATGGTGAAGCATGCCTTTAATCCCAACACTTGGGAGGCAGAGGCAGGCGGATCGCTGTGAGTTCAGGGCCAGCCTGGTCTACAAAGCTAGCCAAGGCTACACAAAGAGACCCTGTCTCAAAAAAAAAAAAAAAAGACAGAAAGGGAAGAAATAAACATTAATTTGGAAGTAGTAAGTACTATGAAGAAAAATTAAACAGGACAAGGGAAGATGGTTTAAGAGAGAAAACTAAACCAGGCATGGTGGCACTCGCCTTTAATTCCAGCACTCAGGAGGCAGAGGCAGGCAGATCACTATGAATTCAAGGCCAGCTTGGTCTACAAAGTGAGTCTAGGACAGCCAGGGCTACACAGAGAAACCCAATCTCAAAAAACTGACATGGAGAATGGGAGGATACAAGGGATGGGATAACCATTGAGATGTAACAAGAATAAATTAATAAAGGAGAAAAAAAAAGAAAGAAAATATTTCATATGCTGAGTTACCAGAAAACCTGCTTTACATCTTTGAACACCTGTATGTTCTCCTGGTGTCACATTTTAAATTATTTTGATTTGTATTTATCTTCAGACCAATGTTCAGTTTTGCTTCATGTGAACTTTACAGATACTTGTATATCTTATTACAAAGAATGTCTTAACAAAACCTCTGTTTATTTCTAGTTACATCTTTGAGTTAAGATTTTAAACTTCAAGTGTGCCTAAGTTTTCTGGACACTCGATCTACAAAATCATGTGATATCTTTTAACACTTAACTCTTTTCATACTTATTAATGCAATCTCCCAAAATAGAATTCTAACTCGTAGTAGATTTGGGACAGCAATAAATAATTAAAAAGAAAAAAAAACTGACACGGGGTGGGAGGGGGGACTATTTGCAACCTACGCAATCAGTATCTCCATAGGAGATGGACAATGGACAGGGCAAAGCCAAGGCAAATAGACTATACAACTAAATCCAAACTGTCCTACTTGCATGATTTTATGAACTCCTCAAAAATAACTCCAGTAACATTCAAAGTCCCCGAAAAGCAATGCTGCTAGCAATTTTTAAAAATTAACAGTTGAAGAAAAAAATAAGAAAGGCTGTCTATAGTAAAATTGCTTCCAGCTCAACGATAAAATGCTTTCTTAAAGGACTGAAAACATAATTTATTTAATGTGGTTAGAGATCAAACATAAAATGAAGATTGCTATATTGAGTCGTTTTAAACAGAAAAAGAAAATCATGCCACAAACAGCAATAAAGTATTTCAATGTGAACAATTAGTTAACTTATTCTTACCAATAACTTTTATATGTGTACATATTTTACTAAAGTGTTCTACTTAGTTTCTCCTACCTACTAAACAATGTAAAGGCCCAATTGAAGTTAATTCATTTTCCTTCACTTATTCTGTATGTCAGTTGTTCTCAGATAATAAAAATTTTCAAAATGGATTAGGCTTTATGCCCTCACATTACACTAACTACTTAATATGTTAGGTTGAACTCTGTGGAATTTCCATTCTATTGTTTCTGAACTGCAAAATGCCAAGCACTGAGGCAACGTGTAAATGTACTAAATTATACTTAGTTCATACATCTAATAGGTATGTGTTGATCGATTAAATTGCTGGGCACTAGGAAAAGAAAAAGTCAAGATAAGGATCACTAGCTTTGAAATTTACAAGAAGAATGAATAAAAAAAGGGAAGAAAACCAATATATGAAGGATACACAGTTGAGTACAATTCAGAAGGAATAGTCAGAGCAGCTGCCTCTAACATGGACTCTTCGTGGGCATTTAAAGCACAAGGCTTCATATTTGCCACATTTTCATACTTTAACTTAATAATAAAACCACATTATTCAAAATCAGACAGAATAAAAATAAAGACTAAAACTTGTAAATAAGCTAAATTATACTCTTAAAATACTTCTATTCTCTTCATTTTAAGCTGTCATTTTGTTAAGTAGGCATACAGCAGTAGTTAAACTAGTCTGGTTTCCATTTTAAATCTCCATCCTAAACTGGCAGATGGAGCGCCTTATGTTCACAGGAGGAAGGCCAAGTGTTCAGAAAAGGCAACTACCCAGCCACAGTCAGAAGAAAGGGTTCTGAACCGGTTTTCCCTGAAGGGTTAGCAGATAACTGGATCTGAAAGGCTTTCAGAGAATTATAGGATATCCAATGTAACATTCCCCAGTATGTTTTCCCCCTGGGTGAGGAGAATAGACACACTCTGAGGAAAATTTCAGTTATGTGGAAAGACTGTTGCTGATCACAGACCTAAAGGCATATTATTTCCTTCATTATATATCAAGTTTAAAAGTATGATACACTATGTTTTACCTATTTAAAAAGGAAGACTTTTGAATGAAAAGATAATAGATTTCAAAATGTTGTGTACAGGTCAACAATACTGAAGACTACAAGTAAATTTGAGTGTTTTCCTTCATTTATCTTTCTTTTTATCTTATATGTATGACTGTTTTGGCTGCATATATGTCTGTGTGTGACATGCATGCCTGGTGTCTATGAAGGCCAGATGGTATCAGATCCCCTAGACTGGAGTTATGGACAGTTGTGAGCTGCTATGTGGCTGCCCTGGAAGAGCAGCCAGTGCTCTAAACCACTGAGCCATCTCTCCAGTCCCTTAATTTACATTTCTAACCCTTTGTTGCTTCCTATACATTTTTGTAATAATAACAGACTTCAAAAGGTCAGGTCTAGGAAGGCAGCGGCTATATGTATCTGTCTCATTCTGGCTTTAGCACAAGTGCCACCTAAACAACCACAAGATATAATTTAAATATTTCACTTTTATAATTTATCTGCTAAGAAAAACAAAAATCTATCTTTGTCAGAGCAAAGAAACTGGTAAAAACAAGTCACTCACTGAAAGTATACGTTAACTGTTAGTATTGTTTTGAATCTGAAAAAAGGAAAACATTTTATCTAAGAAATTTCATAATGTCAAGAAAAATTCCTCCACTACTTATTTTCAAGGAAACACCACACTTCCTGGAAGAAGCCCAGAGAATCAGCCTGTTAAAGCAAGACCCGTGCAGAAAAACAATTCCTCCGTCCACAATAGCGAGACCTATAATACAAAGCCAGCAGCACTATGCAGCAGAAAGAGGCCCCTCCAATACAGGGGCTTCTGTGGCTGTCTAAGTTACAGCCCAGGGAGGGACCCAGCACAACAGCAGCGCGCAAGGCTGCTGACATCCGCTCTAGACACAGGCACAGATGGCTCTGCAGCTTCTCCTGTGGTGTGACACCTTCCAGAAAAGTCTAAAAATAGACACATCCCAAGAAGATTTTTGGAACCAGTATTTTATAAGCTCCATACTATCACATGAAAGTTATCCTTAATGTGAGAGCCAATCACCAAGTTTACTAAAACTTGACTGAGCAAGGGACAAGAGAAAAGTTTAAGCTAGCTTATCATCTACGCATGAAACACAGACTAGACTGATTTAATTTAATTTCAGGACTATTGGAGTATTTTCCAACATGTTAAAGTACCTTGAAATTAAAAAATAATTTTCAAAAATTTTAAAACACTGCCTTGAAAATGCTCAGGGACTGTAACAACAAAAAAAGCATAAAAAATCTGGTCTTAAAATGCAGGAATAAAAAAAAGAATAAAAAACTTTTTTTAAAAAATGCAGTACATTGAAATCTAATACAAAGCTAACTAAATCTTTTTAAAGCAGTTACTGTAGCAACCACATGGACCAGAGCACAAATGAACAACCAGGACCCCAAATTATGAAGTGATACTACAGTTATTAGATAATGTGGAAAATTCCATCTTGCAAAACAATTTAAAGACAATGAGGGCTGGATGTTGGCTCCACAGTTAGAAGTATTTGCTGCCCCTCCAGAGGTCTACAGTCCCGACGTGAAACCAAATCCCTGCCAGATCGTTCACAACCTTTGCAATTCCAGTCCCAGAAGCTCCAATCCCTCTGGCTCCATGTGCACCTCACACATGAATACAGAAACGCACATAATACACAAATAATTTTGTTAGGTCCCAATCCCTACCCACCCACCCACCAAAAAAGGCAGTGACACTATGTCCCAAAATGACAGTCTGGACTCAGCACAGAATGAACTCCTACAGGGTAAGCAGGAGTGTTCCTGGCAGAGAGATAAAAAGCCTACACTCAGCTCTCTCAGAAACCCAGGAAGAGCCATCACTTATCTCTCCCTATAGCCAACTACTGCAAATAGAGCATATGGTTTCCTATAAGCAAACGCCTATAATACACATCAAAGCCCCACAGCAAGCCCGCCCCGGTTCTCTCTGCCCCCTCCCATCCTCACCCCACCCCACCCCCATGCCACCCCACCCCTAGAGACTATTGCTGATTATGATTTTATTGTTGTTGTGGGAAGAGGCTGGCAGAGCTCCCTGAGTTGAGACTAGTGGCACTTCAGCTGTGGAACCTAACACCCTGTCACTGCAAAGCAAATCACAAAACCGATGCACATGTTGTTATCAGAACTTTATTCTAAGTTATAAAGGAAACTGACACACTTAATGACAATGGTGGTGCTGAAAATAATTTAGAAATTATCTGTTTCAAAATTCCATCAGTTTCTGACTCACTTCCTTCACTCTCTAACAAGTAGCGTTTTGGCTTCTGTTTTAATGTCCCAATGAGCCACCAGGAGAAGCTATGGTCTTGTGGCTGCTAACTCACTCAGCTTGTCGGTCTCCATGGCTGGCCCTTCCACACATTCAACCCATTGGTCCCAGGATCAGGGCACCAAAACATGATGTTCCAGAAGCAATAAGCCAACATTTACAAGGCATTCTAAACAGTTTCTGCTAATGAAAGCAAATCACATGAAACTCTTACCCAGCCCAACATACCTGTCTCCTTAGCCTCTAAACAATACCAAGCAATGCAAGCCACTCATTGAAGTCTCACCAAAGGGGGTGGGGGGAGTTAAGTGACCTCTTGTTGTTTGGAGTCTTTTTTGTGTTTTTTGTTTTGTTTTTGTTTTTGAGAAAAGGTTTCTCTGCATAGCTCTGGCTGTCCTGTAATTCACTATGTAAAGCAGGCTGACACTGAGCTCCACCTACCTTTGCCTTGCTAGGGCTGGGATTAAAAGCGTGTACCACCACACCCAGCTTTAAAATATTGCTTTTATTAGTCTCCTATTTACTTTAACTCTAGCTTCAGAATATATTTATGTCCTGGTCTACACATTCCTAATCTAGGGTGTACACATTGCATCCTATAAGTAATAACCCTTTGTCTCATAAAATCCTGACATCCATTTTAGTATCCGGATGGGACTATTTTCAGAGAATGTTAAAAGAATATGTCTGGTTAGTTTGTTTTATTTTATAGAAAGAAAAATGACAACACTCGAGCTTTGTAATAGGAACAAAAAAATACTGCTTCTCACTCAGTTATACCAGGAATACTTTAACTATAGAATAATGTTTTTAAGGGTTTTCCACATTTATATACAACGTACTTTGATCATGTTCTCCCTCTATTTTCCTCTCTTATCTTCTTCCCCTCCCATCAAAACTCTTTTCTCCAACAAGTCTCCTTACTTTCTTACTTTCATGTGGGGTGTGTGTGTGTGTGTGTGTGTGTGTGTGTGTGTGTGTGTGTGTGTAAATGCATTGCCTACATGATCACAGGAAGGAGATTGTTTACGTGAGCATATGCAATTAAATGAAGAATATGCATCTCCTGCCTCCCTACCTTAATTATTCCTTAGACATGGGTGGGGCTTATGAGCTCCTCCTCTATCCATAATGAAATGTTGATAGGTCCAGGCTTATGCAAGTAGATGCTTATTTTTCTATCACAATGATAAGTCTTTTCTAAATTATGTGCTTCGGCAGACTCGTTTTTCAATTCCTTTTAAAAGCAAAGTATCAAAATTGGGATCCATTTTTTAAAAATTCAAATTCAAGTAAACATTCATTTTCTAAACTGAACTAAATTTATTTCTTCACCTTTAATTTTTTATTATTATTTTATTTTATGTGTATATGTATTTTGCCTGCATGTGCATCTACACACCACATGCATGCCTCATGCACAAGGAAGTCAGAAGAGGGTGTCATGTGCCCTGGAACTGGAGATAGAGACAGTCGTGAGCCACCATGTGAGTACCAGCAACCAAGCGCAGGTCCTCTGGAAAAGGAGCCAATGCTCTTGACCACTGGACCAACTCTCCAGCCCCTTATTCCGTCATGTTTATATCTCTTGGTGAGGTGACTACTTTCTTCTTAGTGCTTTATTAAGAAAGCACCTTTTTGCAGATCCTCCAACCATCTTGAGTCGGCTCATTTCTCACCCCAGATACTGACCCCTCCAAATCTAAGCCATCATCATCTCTTATCTGAACTGCTCCAACAGCTTCCTATCTTGGATTATTCTCCCACAGCCTACAAAGCTGTCCACTCCACCTGAAATAAAATTCGGATTTCTTCTGTTAGCATGGTGGTATACACCTTTAATCTCAGCACTGGGGAAACAGAGAGAAGTTGGTCCCTGTAAGCTCAAGTCAAGTCTGACTACATAGAAAGTTCTACACCAGTTGAGGCTACTTAGTATGACCCTGTCTCAAAACAAAACAAAACAACAACAACAACACACACAAAAAAAATTTCTTCTCAGGGCTCAAAAACCTAGTTCCAGTTTAATTCACTACCTTTTTCTCCCATATCCACCCTTCTATTCCAGACATACCTGGAGGACTTTTAATGAATAGCAGCAGCACCCCATGGAAGAACAGGAAAAAATGCCTAGAAAATTGACAGTGTTTTGTTATCACACGTACTTGGGAAAGGCGCCTGCATTGGCTGTCAGTGGGCAAGGCCAGGACCCTAACCATCCCACAGAACCAAGATGCACAGTTCAAGTCTGTACCACACAGGGTCATTGTATCTCAAATGCTGAGCTATTGTCACAAGCACAGAGCTTGTTCTCACCAAATGATTTCTATATTTGCTGGTGCTTTCAGCCCAGAGCAATCCCTTCCTGGCTTGTTAATTTTCATCACCTGGGAGTCAGATTCAATATCATCTTCTCAAAAGGGCTTTGCCTGACTCTCGTTTCTAACATTACCTCCTCCACTAGCTCCTACTAGGTTTACTATTCCACAGCCCTGCTTTGCTCTGTTTTTAGCACATATCCCTATACAATATTATTTATTGCCTACCCTTTTGTTGCTTTTCTCCCTCCTCAGTCAAAAGTCACCTCTCCTGGGGGATGGAGAGGCTGCTCAGCAGTTAGAATCACTGGTTCAATTCTCAGGACCCACATGGCAGCTCATGACCACCTAAAACTCAAGTTCCAGGGAACCCAGTGCCTTCATCTGGCTTCTGCGGGCGTCAGACATGCACATGGTACACAGATATACACAGAGACAAAACGCTCATATGCATAAAATAAACAAATAAATAGATTTAATTCGATTCTCCAAACAATACCTGAAGTACCTAACAGTACCTATAATACAATGGTTGTCGTGTGTGAAAATAATAACTATCTAGAATAATTTTTCTTATTTAAGATTAAGATTTCTTTCACCTTCAAGTAACCATCGTCTCTAGTGCTTTTTCCTATGTCAAGTTGCATTTTTGCAATGGATTTGTTTTAGTTTAATTTGGTTCTTGCTACACTGAGAATAGAGCCCAGGGTCTCACATACACTAGGCAAGCACTGCTACTGAGCTACACTCACAGCCACAGAAGTTAGTTTCACATTATAAAATGCTCACATTTACATAGCACAGAGAAGTAATGCAAAATTCAAAATGTCCTAATAGACCATCCCAAGAGTGAGGCACAGCCACTTTCTAAATTGCAGGAGCCTGATGTTCAAGAAAACCCTTAAATACACCAGAGGAATTGGAGTAGCAGCTACTTCCAGACTCCTTGTTAAGGGCAGCTCCTTCCCACGGTGTCACCAGATCTGCTACCGCAGACAGGGCCTTCCTGTGACCAGCGTCCTTACAATCACCTGTGCTGAGGCATCGGCTAGCAGGGACTGACTGGAAGGGCCTTTACCGTCTGGCCATAATCACCCCAGTTCCATCTCTCACCTCTCACTCCATTTTTTTTAATTCACTGCCCACTACAATGGCACAGCAGTAATTGCCCTAGGTTCCACTATATACGCCATCTTCCTGTTTTGTTATTTGTCTCTACAACATTAAGGGCCATTTGACCTGTTTTTCTTATTTGTTTTTATGATTGTCTTTCTTCCTACCCAGAATAGAAGCTCCATGAACACAGACATTTCTTTCTGTTCTTTGCTGTAGCTTTAACACTCAGATCTGTGACTCTCACACAATAGAGTCATTAAATATAGTAATGTTATTACACAAATGAATGAACAATCATTTATTTTTATGTAATAATCTAATCACAACACTTATTTTATACACATTTTTCACATTTCTGAATCACATTAGTATCACATTTTTTAAAATTTAGAATTGGTTGATGATGATTAAAACATTATTTGTCTAGATTTGCTTTGCTTTCACTGTGTTTTTCTGAAATACCTTACCACTCTCTAAATATGTAATCATAGTTTTGAAGCCTGCGGCAGTTTGAATGAGAATGAGACACCCATAGGCTCATCTGTTTAAATGCTTCATCCCCAGTTAGTGGAACTATTGGGAAGGATTAGAAGGTGTGGCCTTGTTAGAGGGGGTGTGTCACTGGCAGAGGAGGGGGTCTGTAGCTTCAAAAGCCCAGCCCAGGCTTAGTGTCTCTGTCTTTCTCTCTGTCTCCCTGTCTTTCTGTCTCTCTCTCCCTCCCTCCCTCTCTTCCTCCCTCCACACTACCTGTGGATAAGGATGTAAGCTCTTAGTTATTGCTCAAGCACCATGTCTGCCTGCCAACCACCATGCGCCCCACCATGATGATCATGGACTAACATTCTGAAACTGTAAACTACTCCCCAACTAAAAGCTTCCCTTTCTAAGTTGTATATCTTATTGAAAGCATTTTAATGTAACTTGTAAAGATAAGTTAGTTTATTTTGCTACAAAGAAAAAAGAACATCTTGATTATAAAACTAGAGCTAATGTAAAATACCTGAATATTCACTTAGGAAAGATTTTTAGTTCTAAATTATTTCTAAATATTAACAAAAATTACCCTCTTATAGTTTTGATCACTAGATGACTAAACCAGTTAATTTCTGGGCTGGAGAGATGGCTTAGTGAGTTGCTCTTGCAGAGGACCCAAGTTCGATTCCCAGCATCCTCATGGTGGCTTACAGCCATCTTTAACCACAATGCCAGGGACTGTGATACAGTCTTCCACTTCTGACTTCCATGGGTACCAGGCATACACATGGGGTGGACTCATCCAGGCAAGACACTCAAACACAAAACAATTGAAATAACTAAAAAGTTAATTTCTAATGTCCCTCCAACATTAAGAATCTATGCCAACTTAAAAAAAATGATCTTAAGAGTTAATAAGTCAGAGTTGTTTACAATGGTTCTGGAATATTCATCTTCATGTTCATTCTCTCTCTCCCTCCCCACCTTCTAAGAAGGCAGGGGCAGGCGTTTCAATGATAATAAACTCCACGAATCAGTTCTAAAGTAAAAGAGGGAAGACTGGAAAAGTAAATGTGTTCAGAGGAAAAATGTGTGTGGGCCAGGTGTTCATGCGAGCACTATTAATTACTTTAGAAAAAATGGTGAAACAAAGAGTACAAGTGATGGAACAGTGAAATATCAGGGTTAGAGCTGAGTGAGCAGAACTGAAATGAACAGGAAGAAAATGGCTGAGGGAAAATTCATGAAGGCTGGGTGAAAGTTAATACAACTAAGAAAGTTTTTGAGGTTTTTTGTTGTTGTTTTTCGAGACAGGGTTTATCTGTGTATCCTTGGCTGTCCTGGACTCGCTTTGTAGACCAGGTTGGCCTGAAACTCACAGCGATCCGCCTGCCTCTGCCTCCAAAGTGCTGGGATTAAAGGCGTGAACCACCATGACCTGCAGAAAGATTATTTTATATTTTGGAAAAAAGTAGAAAGAAATTGATAAGGCAAGGGTAGGTAGACAAGCAAGTAGGTGGCTCTAAAGCACAGTGAGTTAGGTATATTACATAGTAAGTATTTTGAGATTATTCAATCACTGGGTTTTATAGACAAAGAAATTAGATCCCGGAAGGAAAAAGTCCCAATAGTCATCCTTTCTTTGCCCTCCAGTGCAGTGATTAAGACGCTTGCTAACGTAGCCGTGTTCCCACTCTTCGCCCTGTCTCCCAGGCCATGCACAAGACCTGAAGCATTTGATTCCAGTTGTCCACCTCAACACTCAACTGCCAAAGAAGAAATAAGAGGTAATGTACTAATGTCCAACCGCCTGAATCATCCTGGCTTCACACCAAGATCTAGAGTGGGCAGGATGTGGTCACACTGCAGGCCTGGCTCCTCCAGCTGTGGAAACCAGCCAGGCATTATGCTGATGCGCATATTCCCATCACCAGCCAATGAGACAGGAAGCAAAATAATCACCGATAACTCACCTACAAAGCCACACAAGGCTGCTATGGGGTCACAAAAACAAATCTCCTCAGTTTCTTCCCTACACAATTACACTCTTTTCCTCTCACACTACCTCACAAACTGCCAGGACAGAACCTGAGCCACCTTATTGGTCCTCACTAATTACTACCATAGTCTTCACTCTTGATTTTATAAAAACAAAGAGCAAAACCAAAATCCTACAGATAGATTCATATGCTCAAAAACATGTAAAATAAGTACATACAAAAGAATATTTCCCAAAAGAGCAATGTAGTCAGAAGGAAAAACACATAGGAAAAAAAACTTACTATGTTGTTGCCCTAGTTTACTTCCTATTATTGTAAAATTTTTAATTACATCGTGTGTGTGTGTGTGTGTGTGTGTGTATGTCTGTGTCTGTGTGTCTGTGTGTGTGTCTGTGTGTATGTCTGTGTGTGTGTATGTCTGTGTGTATGTCTGTGTGTGTGTATGTCTGTGTGTGTGTGTCTGTGTGTCTGTGTCTGTGTGTGTGTGTCTGTGTGTATGTTTGTGTGTGTGTGTGTGTGTCTGTGTGTCTGTGTCTGTGTGTGTGTCTGTGTGTGTCTGTCTGTGTGTGTGTATTTGTATGTGTGTGTGTGTCTGTGTGTGTGTGTCTGTGTGTCTGTGTGTGTGTGTCTGTGTGTGTATGTCTGTGTGTGTGTCTGTGTGTGTCTGTCTGTGTGTATGTCTCTCTGTGTGTGTGTCTGTCTGTGTGTGTGTCTGTCTGTGTGTGTGTCTGTCTGTGTGTGTGTGTGTGTGTGTGTGTGTGTGTGTGTCTGTGTGTGTCTGTGTGTGTGTGTGTGTGTGTGTGTGTGTGTGTGTGTGTGAGTAGCACTCATGTGGTGATAAGAAGACAACTTGTGAGAATGGGCTCTTTCTTTACCATGTAGGAACAGGGTGAAGGGAGAGAAATAGAAGCCAAGTTCATCAAGCTTAGGGGGGGGGAGCCCTTACCTTCTGAGCCATCTTGCCTCTTTCCCCCAGAATGTTTGAAAGCAATGGCTTCCAGGGTTAGGAAATAGTTTAGTTGGTAAAATATCTACCATACAAGCATTAGGACGTAAGTTTGCTGCTTTAGAGGACGCAGCATGATGGTACACACCTGTATCCTCAGCACTGGGGAGCAGGTACAGGTGGATTCCTAGATGTCTCTGACCAGCCAACCTGGCATACTTGGCACATTCCAGGCCAGTGAGAGATACTGTCTCAAAAAACAAGTTATCTAAGGAATAATATTTGGATGTCCTCTGACCTACACACACACACACATTCTCTCTCTCTCTCTCTCTCTCTCTCTCTCTCCTATAATGGCTTCTATATGACATCATCATTGGAATACCTTGTTTTGCACAACTGTTTATAATTGAGACTCAGTTCATTTAAGTAATAATCTCAACTAAAATAAAACATGTTTAAAAGATTTAAAACAGGTATTATAATCAAATAATAACAATTATTTTACTACCTTAAAACATACTTTTGTATAGTTATAATCCTGTTTACTAAGAATATTCACTTGCATTTTCTTTATGCTAAATGTAAATCAAAATACATACAATAACAAGTGTAATTTGATAAAAACAAAATTTTCTGATACTTTTTCTAGCTATATAGGACAAAATTGCTTAATTCTTTTATTTTTCACAAATAACATCTGGATTTGTATTATTCTGTGTTAAGAAACTGTTTCCATCATTCTTATAAAGCATTTTCCCCACTTGCGCTTTACTGTCAGTGAGATGACGCGAGTGGTCACTGCTCACACTCTCCAATTTTCTCAGCCTTTCTCTGACACTACTCAGTATTAACTTCTGAACACTTGATAAAGGTGTAACTTCTTCTAATATGAATTTATTTTTGTAAATGTTTATTTTTATACCTACTATGAGCTAAGCTCTGTGTTACAAGACTTTGTATTACATTAAATGGAATAAGCCAGGCACAGAAAAACAAACATTTCATTGTCTCACTCATATAAGGAATCAGAGACGTAAGATGTAACAAGGTGAGTGTAATGCCAATACTAACTCTTTTAAAACACTGAATGTTGGGTTGTCACAAAAAACACGATTATGTGAAGTAACGTATTAGCTCAATTAAGACATAACAGATGTATCCTGCAAACATAATACTATACATTATGCGTACATAGAATTTTATCTATCAATCTCAGATAAATAAAAGGCAGATTCATTCTTTTAAGAACTCATTGTTTACTAAAGACAAAAGACTACGGAATTGAGGTTCACTGTGGTGAGTAAGTACGACAACACAGAAATATCCCTAAAAGTGTTGTTTACTCAAAGAGAAAGGTCTGTTAACAGCCACGTTTTGTGTCATTGAGTGAGTCCACTTCTCGTATCAAGAAAAGATGACTTAACATTGCCTTGCGTTTCTCCACCTTGGCAAAGCACAGTCCATAAATAAAGACATCACAGAAACATCTCTGAGAATTACAATAATCACCCATTTCCTTACTTTTTGCCAGGTTTAGCACTACTATATTTAGACATGTCAGCCTAAGACATAATTTAACTTAGGAAATATAAGTCCGGACACCATTAAAACCAAATATGAATATGGCAAGAAAAGCATGAGCTAAAATTTATAGCATGATATGCAAAATTTATATTTCTATCTGTGTTTTCTAACCATATCTACTTACATTTATTTTGGTATTTAAGCATCTGAATAAAAATAGCATAATTGAAGGTATAATCTCTATTGTTTATGAACTAGGAGAAAGGTTGATTAGATGTCATAGCTCATGTTTTTTAATTGTAACAACACAAAACAGGGCCTTCCCTTTCCCTAAAATTAACTTAGATTATAAGAAAAGTGTTTCTATTTATGTATGTATGATATCACTAGCATTTACAATGTTAGTATGCACCTAAAAATAAAGACTTGTCACATAGAAAAGCAGTGTATATGTACACTAACATTCATACTTGATTTCCTGCTACTCCCACTGCCTTAAATAGTATGTATAATTCTTATGAATGCTTGGCTGGACATAAATACACATTCACTATTTTCTTTTAGAACATTAGTCTTTAAAAGAAAGAAAACATAAAAACAGGAAAATGTTATTCACAGAACATTGGTGATATTCCGGTTTTATAAATACAGTCATTTCAACTGGAAGGGCCATATTTGACAGGCAAGGCACAGATATCCATAGATTTTACATATACCCTTCTTTCTCATTTCTCGCCATATAGAGGTGAATTTAATTTTCCTTAGTCTCAGGGTGCCTTCCATAAGACGTAAACATAGCCCAGCCTTGCTCAGAGGTGAAATTAAGGGCAGCAAAACCACCTAGCAAAGTTGTTTTGGTCCTACAGCCTCATAGCAAGAACTAAGAGCAACGTCAAACGAGATTGGTGAGTCCTAGTAACTAGTGCCTGTTTCACCAAGGAGCAATTACTCAGCAGACAGCTGAGGTACCAAATTCTACCATCCTGAAATTGCAGGTCCTCAGGCCCAAGCCTCCCCATCAATTGGATGGATTATGCAATGGCCATTGATACCTGGGTTTGAAATAACAGCAGTTTGGGAAGTTTGATTTATGGATTTCAAGCCAGTTCAATGTCACCTGCCAGCACTGCTACCTGAAGACTCTTGTGACTCCCCCTCCCCCACAGGATAAAGAGCTTCCCGTTCCAGCTTATGCATTCATTTCTTGGGCAATTTTTCTATTGGTGAAAACAATGGACTCTTTCAATATTCTCTTATCAACAAAGGGCTCTAAGATGCAGTCCTTCTGGCCATATCCTTCTGACTTCCCTACAGTGATGACTGGCGCTGAGAGACGCCAGACCGGGAGAGGGGAATAGGAGACAGGCCACTCACCTCTTTGAGCTGCTCCAGCTCTTGTTTGAGGCCGTCATACTCGGCCTCCAGCTCGTCATACTGTTGCTTGAGAGTCAGTTTCTCCTCCAGCACCACCAGCCCGTACTCGGCAGCCTGGATCTTCTCGTGGGTGGTTTCTGTGAGCTCCTTGGTCAGTCTCTCTATTTCAGTCTTATAGTGGTCTACGGTGTGCACCACCTCTTCTGCGGCCATAGCGGGATGCAAAGCAGAGGGGGAGGAAAAGCAAACAGGGATGGAGCAAGAAAATGGAAAGGAAAAGTGCCCGATGGATAGGCAGAGTGCCCTGAGGCCCGGCCGGCAGCGGCTGCTACACGGCCGGAAGCACTGAGGAGGAATACAGCATGGAGACTGCGGGGTGAGGACCGCAGGCAGCCAGGACCCTCGGGGCCACGCGCCCGGGCATTCAGCAGCCAAGCTCGCGCAGCAAGAGGCTCTGCGGCCTCAGAGGCGCGTGGCCGCCATGTCTCCGGCCGCGTCACTGCGGTCCACCGCCCAGCGCTCCGCGGGAGGGTGAGCTCCACCTGCTCGCCCGGCCCTGCCGCAGCCAGTGCACACGGGTGCGGACTCCGGCTGGCCCTCTCCCTCCCGGGCCACTCAGGATGCAGGGACGTAGGGCAGTGGGAGGAGCAAAGCCAAACCCCTACTGCGCCTCGCAGCGCGGACCGCTGAGGAGCGGTGAGGGCAGAGGAACCAAGAACTGGCTGAGGGATGACGGGAGGCTAAGGAAGGCTGAGGAGGGGCAACTGCGCAGAGGAGGGTTGAAGGCTAAGAAGAGGAAGGGATGGCTTGAAGAGAGGTGAAGGCTCAAGAGGTGAAGAAGGCTCAGGGTGGGAGAGATGCTAGGCTGAAGAAACCAGAGCCACTGAAGAGGGACAGGACAGGTGGGAAGGGTGGAGTCTGAGAGATCAGAACACTGAGAAGTCCTCTACCAGGCTGACTTTGCTGAGGTGGGAATTCAAAGGCCACCGGAGTACGGTGGGCTTGCAGACACAGAGCTAGTGCTGTGGGCTCTGAGCTTTCAATATGTGAAGGAATGCTGCTTTTCCAAAGCTCGACAGGAGTCTAGTCCACCTAATATCCTACCAAAGAACTTTGCTGTTCACCAGCCCAAGCATCTGTTCACGTAGTTCATCACAGGAGCTTTGTCTCTCCGGAAAACTACTATTGTAGCGTGTTGTTGTATATTATTACTGGGGAGATGTAAACAAGTATCTACTCACCCCAGAGGCCAAAGCTACCACCACAGTCCAACTTGGTGAACCAATTATAATTGTATAAAAATTATAACTACAGGAATACGGGTAAGGGGTTATTTACAGGAACAGAAATGACCCAAAAATAGCTACCTCACCAAAAGCCCACCCCAGTGGTGACAGCTCACAGACAGCAGAAAACCTGGACCACACTGCACAACTTGCAGGCAGCGCAACAGGTTGAAGACTATCTCTTTCCGATAGCTCAGGTGATCTGTGTCTCCTCTAGGCATCTAAGCCTGTCTGGCTCATCTCTCTGCCCGCTTTACTGATAGTACAAGCCTGGGGAGGGAGCGCATCTGGTTAGTTTGAGGAATCCCTAGGAGTCTTTGAGTTGACTACTTCCTGACTTTAAGAGCTTCCTAGAGTGATGGGATGTTTTACTTCTCTTTAGAACATCCTGTGTGTTGAACTTCTGTTAAAATGAACTGTTTTATCCAGGAGGAAATTGCTACAACTGCACATGTTCAGTAAGCCTTTAGGCCTGCAGTTCTCAGTCTTTAGGGGTTGACCAAACCTGTCACAGGGGTCACATATCCGATATTTACATTACAAGTCATAACAGTAGAAAAAAGTAGTAATGAAGTAACAACAAAATAGTTTTATGGTTGGGGTCACCACAACCTGAGAAACTGTATTAAAAAGGTAGCAGCATTAGGAAGGTTGAAATACTAGCATTGTATTTCTTCCAGATAATTCTATGAAGGTTTCACTACATGGATTCTTCAGGAAAGGAAACAAGTCTGTGATTTCTTTTGGGAAGTATTTAGGATATTCAACTAAGAAAAATATACCTGTGAATAAGAGCAAAGTTCTTGAGATTGTGAGTCTGCATGTGCACCTGTTGCAGGATATATGATCACGGTGTGTACCCCAAGATTCTATTCCTAGTTGTGGTGTAGCTAAGCCCTAGCACACACCTTTAATCCAAAACAGGAATAAATGCAGTCAATGATAGATCTAGAAGCCAAGTAAGCAACCAGTTGACAGGGAGTGAACATAGAGAAAAACCATAGAGTATAAGAGGAAGTCAGGAAGATGGATAGAGAGACACCAGGAAATAGAAGGGAGGGACATTGGGTTTTGAGAACTTCCTTTTGGGACCTCAGCTGAGGAAAAAGTCAGCTAGCTGTTTTCTCGTGTCTCTGAGCTAGCAAGCTCTCACCTTTGCATTTGGCTTTCAAATCTTTGTTGGTAAAAATTGAACATTTGAGATTTTGTTAAAAACAACATTGAGCAAAGTAAATAACTGTTTCCTACAGAGAGGTAGCAGCATCCTGGATGGTCCAGTGAAGACACAGAACAAATGGGAAAACATCAGTCCCGAGTCCCCAAATCAGTCATCATCTTTTGACTCTTCTTTAGACTCAGGTGCCCTTTGTGGCAGGTCATGACTTATCTGCAGAATCTTCCTGACTGTATATGCTACTTACATACCTTTCAGTCGGACAGCAGGGTCACCGCATCCCTCCTGATGGACAGCTGCCTCAGCTATGGCTTCATGGGAGGGAAACTGCTCCAGGGGCCTTGAGTCCAGACTCACAGTAAGAATTGTTTTGTTCCCATCTCAGGCAAAGCCCCTTTCCATATACTTTTTGAACTACTCATTCACCTATCCACCCTCAACTTCTTGCTGGCCCGGTGACACTTGTCAGAAGGATGCAATGTCACCCCATAATCATCTTGTGATCGTGCCAAAGGACATCTGATCGTGTTTTAAGCATTTCAGATGTCCTTCGGCTTCCTGTTCCTCATGTTGGCCACAGGGAAGAAAGAAGTTCTTCCCCTGCCCCCTTATTTTGTTTTTGGTTTTGTTTTTGTTTTTTCTTGGTTTTGGGTTTTGGGTTTTGGGGGTTTTATTTCTTTCAAGACAGAATTTCTCTGTGTATACATAACTGTTAAAGTAGTCTTTTATTCTGCTGAGAAATAGTCATCTTGGAGGCTTACTGTCTCTGTCTGCTAACCTAGGCCTAGTCTTGGAAACTTCGAGCCTCTGTACAATCTTATCTAGGCCTAGAATGTTTTCAGCCTCTGAGACTTACTGCTGAATTAGCTCACCCTTTCTAGCTCTTTCTGAACTCTGGCTGGATGGTTCAGTTAAGCCTGTTCAGGCTCAAACTCCTCTCCAAGGCTCATTCTGTCTTCCAGTAAAACTGCCTCTGAATTCCATGAACTGAACTGCCATGAACTCAACTCCTTCCAATGTACTGCCTCACCTGAACTGCTTGAACAAAACTGACTAGAACTCAAAGATATGCATGCCTCTGTCTCTTGAGTGCTAGGATTAAAGGTATGTACCACCACACCTGGACCTAAACTTTTCTTTACCTGAAACCTGTTCTACACCAGGCTGGCCTTGAATTCTGAGATCTGTTTGACTCTGTCTCCTGGGATTAAGGGTGTGCCTATATTCCAGCCAGATCACACAGACCTAAAAAGTCTTTGAATGTGATCCTTTTCCAGAGTAACCATGTTCTAAATTAAAATTCCTCTACACCAAGCTATTTTAGAACTCCCTCTGTAGACCAGGCTGGCCTTCAACTCAGAAATATGCTTACCTCTGCCTCCCAAGTCCTGGGATTATAGGTGTATGCCACCACCCCCCAGCAAGAGGTTCTTGTCTGTGTCCACATATTTCCAAATTCTATCAAGTTCTGTTTCAAGTGACAAGCCTTTCTCAGTGTCTCAGAAACTTTCCTCTTACAGTTGGATTTCTGTGTCAAACCATATGTGAATTTGTTTTTAAAGATTTATTTTTTATGTGTATAAGTGTTCTGCCTGCATGTATGTATATATGTATGTATGTGTACTGCATGTGTGCCTGATGCCAGCAGAAATCATAAAAGAGTGCAGAATACCCTGGAACTGGAGTTTGGGATGATTGTAAGCCAGCATGTGGATGCTGGGAACCAAACCCAGGTCCTCTGCAAAAATAGCAAATGCTCTTAACTGTTGGGCCATCTGTCTAGCCCCCACCTTTTCCAGTTTTCTGAGACAGAGTTTTGCCCAGGTTGGCCTGAAACTCACTATGTAGCCCAAGCTGAGGCAGTAATTATGAGTATGTACTACTTACTATTGTCAACAATTCAAATTCCTCATCTGCATTTATTTATTCAGAAAACAATCTCCTAACTTACTTATTCTTTCTTCTATTCTATCCTATTTTGCTGAAAATAACAACAACAAAAATAATTTATAGCCCACTTCGCTACAAAATATTGTTATGCCCAAATTTTGAGAGACTCCCCCGAACAGACCACCCGAGAGCTGAATCCAAATGCAATCACAAGGAAGCCTTTATTGCAGGTTCAAACTTGGGCCACACCTCCTATGCACTGACACAGCAGAAGCATGAAAGTGGCCTTGAGTCTCAATTGAGAGCCGTTTTTATAGGTTTTAGACAAAGAAATGGTTTTTATGGTATATGATTGGATAGCATTTGGGCAGAAAAGCTGCAAGCAGGGAGTTACAAGCCTTGGCATTTTGTGGTTGGGTAATAGGTGTAGGGGCAAGTTGGCCTATAGAAAAGATTGGTTAAACAGCAGTCATGAAGGGGTTAGGAACTTTGGCCTGGCTTCTCCTAATTGGCTGTTGCTGTGTGCCAGACCACCTGCAGAGAGTGTATTTGGACATTCCCAAGGTGAGCTGACTGTGTTACTAGGGGAACGTTTTTCTGTTTAGACTACTTTGTGGTTTTTCCTGGAATCTGGGTTCAGCCCTTAGCCAGGTTTAACACAAAATGGAGTTTCTTCTTCAAAATGGAGTTTGTCTGGTCCTTACAATATAATATAGTATTATTCTTTAAAAAAAAAAAAAAAGAATCAGTCTATTATCTCTTTGAATCTGTCAAATGGTCAACCTTGATTCTCTTGATCTGAGAAAAAAAATGTTATAAGTTTCACAAATGTCATCTTAAGGACCACTTTAGTGATCAAAACTATACTCTGCCAGCCAGAGTGATAAATGTACTACAACTCACAGAATATACAGATTATTTTTAGTACATTTTTGTGAATAGCTGATTCAAAAGCCCAGAAATTGAGCTGAACATGGAAGCACACACTTGTGATCCTGGTGTTTGCCCTACAAGTGTGAGGACCAGGGTTCTGATCCTCAGCACCTACACGAAGCTTAGCAGACAAGGTGACCCACCTGTAATCTCAGAGCTCAGGAGGCAGAGGCAGTGGCCTTGGGGCAAGCTGGCTGGTACACTAGCTCAGTCACTGAGTTCAGTGAGAAATCTTGCTTTGGTAAGTAAACTGAAGTTTAAATGAGGATTAGTAGAGATTAGTTAACCCAACATTAACCTCTGACATCCATCTGCATGGACACTACATGTATATGCACACACATGTGCCCACAGACACACATACACACACATACACACACACACATACATACATACACACACACACACACACACACACACACACACACACACACACAAACACAGGGGGGGAAAGGAAATTTTTAAAAAGAGGACAAAGAGACAAATTAACCAAGGAAGGCAATTGGTAAGCATAGAATGCAGCACATAGCTGGGTATATCCCATTCTTCCTCCATAATGGCATAATCCCCAATTTCTTGCTTCCATAAGATAGTGTAATAAATGTCACCACATGATTAAGATTTGTCTTAGACCAAAAGGCAAGTTGGGAGGAAAGGATTTATTCAGTTCACACTTCCACATCGCTATGAACCAAAGAAAGTAAGGCCTATCAGCCCAGGATGGTACGACCCACACTGGGCTGGGCCCTCCCTCGTTGGTCACTAATTGAGAAAATGTCTTACAGCTGGCGCTCATGGAGGCATTTTTCTCAACTGAGGGCCCTTCCTCTCTGATGACTCTAGCTTGTGTCAAGTTGGCACACAAGACCAGCCAGTACAAGTTAGTACATTTAGTAGCTTGCCACATACTAAGGTTTGACTAATTTGCTTAATCAACAGTGCACATGTAAATTCTCCATGCCTTTAACATGAAATAAATGTACCC
This sequence comes from Acomys minous, assembly GCF_964271855.1. Lineage (NCBI taxonomy): Eukaryota > Metazoa > Chordata > Mammalia > Rodentia > Muridae > Acomys > Acomys minous. Next base: position 733,175 of record NC_140500.1, read on the forward strand.
TTCCCTTCTTCCCTGCTGGCTGGAATTAATATAGGAAAAATTAATGCTCCAAATGTCACCCCAGCCCATGACTTAACTTTTTGTATGTGTCCATGTATGTGTATAAGTATAGTAAATCTATATGTGATATGTGAGCATAAATGTATATTTGTATGCCTGTGTGTGCATGTGGATGCCAAAAGATAACCTTTTCCATCACTCACCACTTTATTCCCTTGATACAGGGTTTCTTACTGAATCTGGAGAAATGCACCAATGAGCTCCTCTCTCTCTCTCTTCCTTCCCCACAGTGCTGAGATTACAGGTGCAAGTATGCGCAGCCAGGAGCCAGGCATGGTGCCGCATGCTTTTAATCCCAGCACTGGGGAAGCAGAGGCTGGCAGATCTCTGTGAGTGAGGCCAGCCCGATCTACAAAGTGAGTCTGGGACAGCCAGGGCTGTTACACAGAGAAGCCCTGTCTAGACAAACAAAACAAAAAATGCACAGCCACACCCAAGTATCTTCTTAAACTTCCTGTCCTGGCCAGCCAGGCTCTGTAACACAGGGAGAAGGGGAGCAGCAAACAGCTACAGGTGTTAAAAATATTGGGCCCTTGAGAACAGGCAGAGGGTGAACCATTTACCAACTACTACTTACCTCATGGTATAAAAATGCCTGGTGAGGGGTTAGAGAGATGGCTCAGTGGTTAAGAGCAATGCCTGTTCTTCCAAAGGACCCAGGTTCAATTCCCAGCACCCACATGGCAGCTCACAACTGTCTGTAACTCTAAGATATGACACCCTCACACCAATGCACATAAATTAAAAATAAAATAAAATATTTTTTTAAATGCCTGGCGAGAAAGCTGTCCTCCTGGAACTCTCAAGTGAGAGCCCCAGCTGGCCTGCTGTAGAAGGACTTCTGCATCTAAGTGCTGCTGTATGTTTAAAATGCCCAATTCTGTGATGTTTTGCTATCTATCTACTAGTTGCTATTTTTTTCTTTTACTTAGAACCCTCACCCAAAGGGGTGCTCTGCCTGGGATGTTCTCAATCGGCAATCCCAGCACTGGGCTTCCTCAGTCAGTTTCTGCAGGATGCCATAAGTGTTGGGTGATGCTGTCTATCTCCTGCTTGCTATCTGTCCTTTTACTTTCGTCATCTACATGCTTAATAATGTCAGTAGGTCTACACTTAATTATGCCTATCAGCATTCTCAGAACACTCGGGGATTTGTCTCAACAGTGAAAAGACTGACTAACACAGATCAAAAGTCAATAGCCATGTGAGGTAACTTTTTGTATTTTAATGCTATGAAATAAAGGGAAAATTACTTTTGAGAAAGTCATTCAGCCCTTAATCCCTCAATCTGGAAGGAGATAGGTTTGGGAGTTATATTAAATATCATCTACTTTGGTCATTGAATGGAATTGTTTGGGGCTGGAGAGATGGCTCAGAGGTTAAGAGCACCATCTGCTCTTCCAAAGGTCTTGAGTTCAATTCCCAGCAATCACATGCTGGCTCACAACCATCTATAATAAGAATTGGTGCCCTCTTCTGTCATGCAAGTGTACATGCAGGCAGAACACTGTATACATAATAAATAAATAAATCTTTTTTAAAAATAAAAGAAGTTGTTCACTTACCATAGAATTCACCTGTTATTATAATGTGCAATTTGATGGTTTTTAATTATTCAAGCATCCCTACCAACAGTTTTAGAAAAAATTTTATGGCCCCAAAGCTCACCCTGAAGACGCTGGGGATATTAAGGGCGATGAGATAGGAAGGATGTAAGAGCTAGGTGATGGGGGATGGCATGATGTGCTGCATCTGCACATGCCACGGCTGCAGCACTTATGAGATCACTGTAGATACAGTTACCTGGCCAAGACCCTCACCAGAGCAAGCTGACAAGCCAGTCAACATTCCAGCCGCAGTGAGTCTCAGAGGCTGAAAACATTCCAGGCCTAGGTTAGATTGTACAGAGGCTCGAAGCTTCCGAGACTAGGCCCAGGTTAGCAGACTGAGGCAATAAGTCTTGGAGACAACAATTATAACTTATAAATAAAAGTTACAATTATACACATTATTTTGTATGATTATTGTATTCTAATAAAAAGTTTTTAAAGGGATATTTTTTTAAATGAAGGCTGGATATGGTGATGAACGCTTATAATCCCTGTACCCAAAAGTCAGAGGTAGGAAACTTGTGTGTTCAAAGTCAACCAGGACTATATAGGCAGACCATGTCTTAAACACACATGAGAGACAGAGACAGAGACAGAGACAGACAGAGAGCATGCACACCTTTAATCGCAGCACTCAGGAGGCACAAGCAGGTAGATCTCTGAGAGTTTAAGGCTAGCCTGATTACATAGTAAGTTTCAGGCCAACCATGGTTACATAGTGAGATCCTGTCTCAAACACACACACACACACACACACACACACACACACACACATACACACACACACATATATATATATACATACATATATACCCATACTAACACATTTATCATTACTATTTTTCTTTTTGTCGCTTAATGTAACCCACTGCACAGGTATAGCACATTTTTATCTAGTCACCAGTTAATGGACATTATGAGATACTATCAGAGCCTACAATAAACATCATGTACAACATGTCACTATGATTGTTTTAAAACTTTTTTTCTGTGTATAAGTGCTTTTGCCTACATGTATGTATGTGTATTGTGTGCACACACTGCCTCAGGAATTTGAGTTCCAGGTGCGTGTTAGCAATCATACAAGTGCTGGGAATCAAACATGGGTCTTCTCTGAGAGCAACAGATGCTCTTAACCACTGAACCATCTCTTCAGCTCCATGCACAAGGTTTTGTGTGGAATTGTGCCTTCAATTCTCTTCTGTATGTCGAGGTGTAAAGTCTCTGGTTCGTGTGGCAACTGCAACAGTTCTGTAGAACTTCCAGATGTCTTCCTAAGTAGCTGGGCCACTTCAAATTCCCAGCGCCAGTAGGTAAGAGACTCCTCCCTATCCTACACAATGCTTGGCCTTATCTGTATTTACCTTTTATGTTAGTCACGCTAAATATAAAATAATAATGTCTTGTGGCTTTCATTTTCATTTCCCTGGTGGATAATAATGCTAATCATTTTTTTCATGTGTTTGTTGACCATAGATAAATCTTCATTGGACAAATGCCTATCCAGACAGTTAAACCATTATTGGAGGAATAATGGTTTTTACTGTTGAGTATATAAATTCTTTGTATGTTCTAGATACAAGTCCCTCATGAGATATTTGATTTTAAAGGCTTTTTTTTTTTCTTATTCTAAAGGTTGTCTTTTCATAGTCTTACAAAGTTTTAAATTTTGATGAAGTCCAGTTTACCTATTTTGGTATTGTCTTGTTTTTCAGACTTTGGATGTTATGTTTACATTTTTATTGCTAAATATGAGTTTGTAAATAATAATTAAACCTTCTAAGAGGTTTTATAATTAGACTCTCTGTGACTCAGCTGTGCATGGTGGCACACACCTATAATCCCAGCACTTGGGGGGCAGAGGCAGGTGGATCTCTGCAAATTTGAGGCCAGCCTGGTCTACAAAGTGAGTCCAGATAGACCAAGGCTACACAGAGAAAGCCTTCCTCAAAAAACAACAATAATTAATAATGATTATGATAATGACACCTGTGGTGGCTATTGTTGGTTATCATCTTGACTACATCTAGAATTAACTAAAATTGAAGTGGCTGGGCACACCTGTGAGGATTCTTTTTAATTATATGAAGTGGAAAGACTCAGTTCTAATCCAGATCACTGAGGAGAGAAGATCCACCTTTAATCTGGATGACACCTTCAGCTGCCAGCCTACATTTAGGACATGGAAGAAGGAAGCCTTTGCTCTTCCCCTGCTCGCTCTCATTCTTGCTGGCAAGTCTATCCCTTCACTGGCACTAGAGCTTACTTCTTTAGGATCCTTGTAGACACTGAAAAGCAGCTGAGACACACAGACTCACGGACTGAACAACTGCTGGATTCTTGGACATGTGTAGACAGTTTTGGACCAGCTGGACGACATCCTGTAAACCATTCTATTAAATCAGATGATAGATAGATAGATAGATAGATAGATAGATAGATAGATAGATGATATGTGATTGGTAGATAGGTAGAGAGATGAAAGATAAATAGATACATAAATAGATGATACATAAATAGATGATAGATAGGTAGATAATATATGATAGATAGAGAGATGATAGAGATAGAAATATAGATGATAGATAGAAGATGATAGATAGATAGATAGATAGATAGATAGACAGATAGATAATATATGATAGATGAAAAATAGATAGTTGGATGATAGATAATAGATGACAGACAGATAGATCATATATGATAGATAGATGAAAGATATAGATAGATAGATAGATAGATAGATAGATAGATAGATAGATAATCATTCTATAAATTCTGTTGTTATAGAGAACCTCGACTAGTACACCCTCTAAAAATATATCTATGACTAAACCTTCCGGGAGGTTTCTTAGTTCTAGCTCTTGTGCTTGGGTCTCTGATCATGCCTGAATTTTTTATATTGCATATAGCAATGATCCAATTTCATCCTTTGTATGTGACTATTCTATTGTCCCAGCACTGCTTGTTGAAAAGTATCTTCCTTCCACATTGAATGGTCTGGGCATCCACTAAATGACTTTTAACCTAAAAGTCCAACCCAGATGACAAGCCAGACATGGTAGTATCAACACAAACACAACTCACAGCTTATTCTGGAGCCAAATATGAGTGCCCGTGGCCTAGGAACACTGAGTTATGTTTCAATATGGAAGAAATTTCATGAAGCTTTTGTAGTGACACAGTCAAGGCACTTTTAAAATACACTGATGGAAACATCAGCTGGAGAGATGGCTCAGCAGTTAAGAGCATGCATTGACTGTTCTTCCAGAGGACCCGGGTTCAATTCCCAGCACCCATAGGAAAGCTCACAACTGTCTGTAACTCCAAGATCCTTCACACAGACATACATGCAGGCAAAGCATAAATACACATAAAATAAAAATTAATAAATGATTTTTTAAAATAGACAGTTACAGCAAAGTGGGAAAACTCACCTATGGACTCTCTATCAGTGGTTCTCAACCTTCCAAATGCTGCAGCCCTTCTTTACTACAGTTCCTTATGTTGAGGTGACCCCTAGACATAAAATTATTTTATTTTTGCTTCATAACTGTAATTTTGTTGTTATGAATCATAATGTAAATGTCTAATATGTGACCCCCAAAGGAATTTCAACTCACAGGTTGGGAACCACTGCCCTAGATGTTACCTGGCTCTTGGCCTTTGGGTTAAGGAAAATGAAAGTTTTGTTAAGTTAACATATTCCAAAAGGTTTTTACCTGTTAGCCATAGAATGTTAGGTCTGATACAGAAGTATACAGAAAGGCTAGAGGGCTAAAGATAGCCAAAGATAAATTGGACCTGCAACACTACAAACTCTTCACTGTTGGAGTTCTAAGCAGTCAAATAGTGTTTGTAGACCCAGTTTCTTTCTAGAAAGTCTTGCTCACAATAAGGCATGACTTGAATCCCAGATACTTGGAAGGCTAAGGTGGAAGGATTGTAGATCTTCCTGGGCTATGATTGTGAGTTCAAGGCCAGCCCAAGCAACTGTTGCAAGTCATGTTCTTCTGAATTTCAATATTCCCTCCAATTTGAAGCTCTTTCTTTTGGAGACCCAGGTAGGAAACAGGAGATAAACAAAAGGTCACATGCCTTCTGAAAACAGGACATGGAAGATTATTAAGGACCCTTTATACTAGTTCCAACTGTCTTGATTTAGGTTGTTTTTTCAGTAATTTTGAAGTAGGGAAATGTAATCTGGTAGAGTCTTACAATTGTCCCATGTACAGGAAGAATCAAGACCACTCTTTCTATACTTGGAGGTGGGGAGAGGTTGGCCTAAGTACAGTTAATGGGCATTTTATTTTCAGATGAAGGTTTAGTTGATAAATGAAAGCTTAGCTCTCCAGAGCCCAGAAACTCTTTGCCCAGGCCCTTTTTCTTCACAATGCAACGTCAGGGGTCGTGTTTAAGTTCCTGAAATGCTCTCTGCAAATTCTGCAGTTTGCTATCTTTCTTCCCAATCCATTCCTCCCACAAAGGAGACCTCTGTGCATCCACATACAGTCTTGCCCACAAGCAAATCAAATAGAAACAAAACTGTTTTCTTCTTTGCTCTTGAAAGCCAGTCATGCATACCCAGGGCCCAAGTAATTAGCAATTGAAATTGACACTTCTTTTTAAAATACCCTAACCCATTCAGAACACGCCCCTTTAATCCTGGCGCACAGAAGGCAGAGGCAATTGTATTTCTGTGAGTTTGAGGCCAGCCTGGAATACACAGAGAGTTCCAGACCAGGTTGAGCTACAAAGTGAAACCTTGTCTCAGAAGGGAGACAATGAGGAGGAAAGGGGGAACAAATGTTTAAAACTCAAAATAACATTTCATAAGCAGCACAGTCTCCTTGTGGGTCCCACGTATGGGGAGTAGGGACTACTTCAGGCATGGACTCTGCCCCCCCCCCAACTTTGATCACTTCCGCCAAGCCACAGAGGAAGAAGATACAGGTAGTATACATGAGACTTACTAGGTAGAGGTCAGATGTTAGGGGAGGAGGGCTCCCCTTTCTGAGGAATACGGAAGGGAAGTAGAGGAGATGAAGGAGAGATACACTTAGGATGTGAGGAATTCAAACTGCAGAACAAGCAGGTAACTTAAATTGCTAAACCCACTACTTGGGAATAGCTCTGAGACTGGCAGAGACATGAGTGTCTAGGCATAGACAATGCTTCTTGTTGGCTACAGAATCCCTGTGAGTTATTATTAGATGCCATTCTTCATATGGTAAGAATGAAGATTTACAGATGTCTTTCTTCTGCACATTCAAAGAGCAGAGAGCCAGCCTTAGTTGTTCTGTGCATCACGCACACCTTATACATTTATAATTTTAGGACTGTATGCTTGTGAGAAATTACATGTTTTCAGAACAAACAAACTGAACACTGATGCTGGATCAGACCTGACAGGATTCATTCCTCTCAGCATGTTGGATACTGACATCCTGCATCCTTCATGTTCCAGCCCCAAGTGATTCAGTTGCTGTTCCTCATGAGAACAGGACAGCTTCGAAGAAAGCTTCCAATCCCAATTGGTCCAGCATTCCAGACTGTCCTACACAGGACTCTAATTAAGGCTGAAATTTCTCAATACTTAGAAACTGGACCACAAATGCTATTCCTAGCTTGTTAAACCATTCCCCCCTATTTTATTTGGGCCTCTACAAAGGTATTATCCATCCCAAGTCAGCCAGAAGAAATCTGTTAAAAGAACATTGCCCCATTTCCCTTAGGGGGGTTGGGTAGGTTTTGGGTTGCTTTCTTGGGAGATAGACATTTATTTTCATTGGGAGTTGGTTATAAGTTGTTTTTGGTCTTATTTAGAGAGAAAACAAGGTTGGATTCAGGGTTGTCTCTCCTTTATCTTTCATTCTTAGGTTTGGAGACAGGGGTTGAAAAGAAAGAAGGAGGAATAAAGAAATATATAGGGATGACAGGACAAAAAGTAGATTAATGAATCTATTCCACAACTTAAGGTCTTAATTGTTACTCACAAGGTTATTTTTTAACTCACTGGCATAGAATTTTGTATATAGATGCAAAGTAAGTTTAATTTTAGATACATTGGTATAGAATTCAAATTTAAGATTATTCTTTTATATATATATATATATATATATATATATATATATATATATATATATTTCTACTCTAATATGCGGTATTGTACCCATACAACTCAATTATAATACAAAACTTACTTCCAATACCTTGAAGGTGCTATTGCAGGCTGTTTAGGATAGCACACAAGAATATGCATTCTGGGTGTAACAGATAGATATGATTCTTTAGAAAGATAAGGTAAAAGAGTCAAAGAAGGTCTTCAAAAACATTAGAGGCATATAGAATATGACATTTAAAGATGTTTGTATTATTTCAAGGATACAATTAGAATGAGACAGGTTAACTCCTGACAACTCCCAGCCTACCTCAAAGAAGATAATGAGCATCAAAGAACCTACTTATAGAGCTGGCTTCAAATGCAGCAAACAAGCCACTGAGAAAATGTCCTAGTTTCTACCACAGACAGAATTCTGCCTAAAAATGGACAAGCTTGGATGCAGGCAAAGTTGATGGCCAAACTCTGCCAAGATAAGGGAAGCAAGTCCTCAATAGTTCCTGCCTCACAAATATATCTGTCAGATATACTGGGCCAGAAGGCTGAAGATGATGCTCCAACGTTATACAGTTTTGGGTGACTGTTCAAGCAGCAAACTGTCTCTGTCATCTTCTCATTTGGGAAGCTGCCAACCTGCACTCTCTGTCTACTCAGGTAATTAATTTTATTCCTTCTCAAAGCTCTGATGGGATTGGAGACCAGATAGTTTAGTTTTACAATTAAGCTTAGTTGTTTAGGGGTTAAGATGTTTAGGGGTCTAGATAGATGTTTTAAGTTGATAAAGATGAGATATGATAGATATTGATTTACATCCGAATTTTAGACTCACCAAGCTAGGAAAGATTGTTTCTTCAACACTATGAATGTAACATAAATATAATTCCTGATTGTTTTGTGGTTCTTCCTACTATAGGTAGTTTATTCTATATATGTAGAATAACAAATGTATATGTAAAAAATATTTAATGAAAAAATTTTAAAAACAAAATAACATTTCATGTCATCAAATACTTCTTAAGTATTTTGTGTAACTGTTAAATTGTTGACCATTTCAAAGCTAAGCATGGTGATATACACATGTAATCCCAGCCCTCAAGAAGCTGAGGCCGGGGAATCACAAGTTGAATGCTAGGCTAGGCAGAGCTATATAGCTAAACAACAAAGTGAGACCTTGTCTCAAAAATCAAGCAGCAGCAACAACAACAACAACAGAAAAGGAATAGTAATATCTTTCTTATAGAGCTAATAAGTATTAAAATGTAGAATACATGTAATGGCCTCAGACTTTTAGCTAGCTTGCTGCTAAGCACTTAAAATAAAAATTAAAGAATTGAGAATAACTTATTGCAATCGTTCTCCTATTGTTGGAGTCTGCCCTTGTATAAAACTAACTCCAAGTAGAATTACTGGGTCAAAGAGCGTGGATGTGTTGAAGGCTGTGTACTAATTTCCATGTCATTTGAAGTGGAAATGAGCTCTAGTTTAAGTGGACCTTTTATCAGGGTCAGCTGCTTTTACTTTGAAATCTCCTTGCTAATCTGGTGTGTGAGAAAGAAATATTTCCTCATTGTCGTTGCTATGTACATTCTGTTAACAGCACATGAGACTGAGACTTTTAACCAAAATCACAACATTTGGTTATTATTAATATTCCTTCTCTTCATATTTTATAAATTTGTCATTGAGGTCTTTCTTTCTTCTTTGAATTTATTTAAATAAGATAATATGCCCTTATTTTTCCTGTTACCATTCATCTCCTGAGAGGAATCCAAGGAACAGGAGTGTGAGAGGATTTGGCCGTAGGGATCATGGGGCCAATAACACGTTGAAAAGATGCCTGGGTCAGTGTGCGGGTCCTGCAGAGTGAGTTGCCATCCAATTATATTTGAATGGATGTTTTTCTAAATCTAAAATTCACTGAATACAGAACATCTGTTTAATCTGCCTCTCTCCTTTTCTCCTTCTAAGGCACATCAGTTCAGAAAAGGTAATCCTTAATTAAAATAAAATCCCTTATGTTACAAAGTAACTTTAAGAGCATAAACACTTTTTCTATTGTAAAGACTTTTGCAGAAAGATAATTATGTTTTTATGCCAGAGTCCAACTCCAGCAGAGCTTAGTTCTCAAAGACACAGTATGGAGTTGGCAAGGAAGGGAGAAATGCTATCTGAGGGTAAATCATGATAGCTCGTTTACTAAAAAAAGCTACACCTTTTATACTCTATATTTGCATAATAGCTTAGCCACAGATAATATTGAAAGCAGACTTAATGACTCCAAGAGATGTATGAGCTTTTCACAGATTGTTTTTTAACCCATTTTAGCCTTTTTTTTTTTAACATCTAGAATGAAAGAGTCAATCAACTTTATTACATGTTTTTTGTTTTTGAAGCAAAAGCAGTAAGTTCAGCAAACACCTAAGGCCCCGCTGTTCTCTAAGGTCAGCAGCCACATCAGTTGTCCCTTTACATTTCTCCCCCCACGCTCGCAGCCCTGTGGTCAGCGTGTGCCAGATGTTGAGTCTTAAAAAGCAAACCTGTAAGAGCAGTTTTCAATCCTCAAGAGACAGTGTTTGCACCGTGCAGCATAACAAGCTCTGAGCTGGTTCCTAATTGAGTTCCTATGTCCCTTTGTTGATGCCCGGCTGTGGCTCCGGGATGGTCCAGGGTGGGGCCTCTGGGCTGGATGCGGAATCCCCTCCAGTTCACCTCATCTCTTGGGTCACCTAGCTGTTGGCTCAGGAGCTGATCAGGACTGAAAGAAGAAAGGAAGCCCAGGGTTCCTTCTCTAGAGGCTGGCTATACTGCAGCCAAGGAGGAAAACTTAAACTGCCCACAATTTTCCTACAGCCAGGGCTGCAAATGCGATTTCTAGCCAGAAACTGCAAGGGGTTCATAAAAGGAGGCTCTTTGATCTGTAGATAGGCCTCTTAGTGGAGATCTCCAGTAAGTTAAAGTAAACTTCGGCCTGTTAGCCCTAGAAGGCTGGTGATACAGCCCTGAGTCTGCTAACTTATTTGTAAATCTACAGGGAAATAAGAAATAAGAGAGAGATAGAAAATAAGCCACTCACACACACATACATTCAAGAGAACAGCTGGATGAAGTTAGGCATCTTAACTTCAACTGGATGAAGTTAAGTTTCCCAATTTCAACGCTGTTTATTGTTGGTCACCGTACTTATACTTCTGAGAAAAGAGAATTACCTCACAGTCAAAAAAGGGCAATTAATCACAAAAACAGATGAATTCTAAAATACAACAGGTGTTTTAAAACTAAATGTTTCTTATCTGTGTATCCATTACATAAGCTCACAGTGAGTTCAGAGTAACAAAGGCTGACAAGGCCTAAAGGCTAACAGGGTTTAAAACTTGCAAGAATACATGGCTTTTCAATTAGAACTGACCTGACTATACATTATCCAGTTATCTCTTAGTTCATAATGAGTTCAGGACAATAATTTTACCTGTCTTTCATTCTAAGAAACAGAGTAAATTTAAAATGACAGCATATGATGCCACAAATGACAAGGTATAAGGAATTATAACAGAACAGTTTATATATTTAGACATTAAGACTCATGCTTAATTTAGACATTTCTAGGTAGCCCCGTCATATCTTGGGTTCGTGGGAAGTTTAAACCGACTTGCTTATATTTATGGTGAATACCAGGATTCGTGGTGCCATCTGGAGTGAAGGCTTATCTGAGGCCACAAATCTGCTTTAAGGTTTTGCTCTAGTGAGGCATCTGGAGGTCCACAAAGGTATTTATGGCAGCCATAAACTCTCTAAAATTGTTCTAGAAAATCTGAAACAATTTAACTTTTTAAACTACTTTAATCAAATCAGGAATTCCATAATCAGAGATTAATTTATCTGAACAACAGTACATCCTCAACAAGATCCTGTAGGAAGTTTGCTCAATCAGAGCTGTTCAATACCCAAAAAGTGACAGTTCACACCAATGCCAGATACTTTTTCTTTTTGGTTTGTTGAGACAGGGTTGCTCTGTGTAATCTTGCCTGTCCTGGACTTGCTTTGTACACCAAGCTGGCCTTAGACTCACAATGATCCACCTGCCTCTGCCTCCCTAAGTGCTGTGATTAAAAGCATGCACCACCATCCCCAGCTCTAATGCCAGATTTTACAGAGATGCAGCAGTGCACAATTGACGGGATTGTCAGAAGTCAGAAAGCAATTCTGGGTGCATCACAGTACAGACCTTGCAAAATACTGGATCCCTTCCAGAGATCTCTCATATTTACTAAACTTCCACAAACCAATGGCTCTTGACATCGTGTCAGAGGCTAGAAGCAATTCTGGGGGTGTATCATGGTACAGACCTTGCAAAATACTGGATCACCTCCTAGAAAGCCCACATGCCTCATGATCTCCTTTGACAGGATGGCTCTTGGCATGCCTCAGTCTTACATATGGGCCTGTTCTCCTCACACACTCCCCAAAGGGAAGGTCCTGATATCTTACTCACCCCCCCCCATTACATCACGCCTTCCTAGTTCCTTCTGCATAGGCTCCTGCATAAGGCAGAGGGGCATCAAGCCTGTCTAACCTCTTAACAGAATCTGCTCCTCGTGGGGTATACCAGATCTTGCCATTCGTCATGTAAATCACATACCCAGGAATTCAGTCATGGACACTGTTCTACACTTATTAACTGAACTTAAGTGCCAAGGCCTCAGACTCTGGGTCTGGACCCACTCTTTCCTTCGATTGCGTGTTTTCATCCTTGAGACCAGGTGCAAGTTCCTGGAACCATCTTTCAGTTAATAAATCTTTCCCTTCTCTATACTTGGTGCAGACAGGGGCACACAGGGGATTCTTGTGTGGAGTAGGCAGAGTTATAATGCTATATGGTTTCATGGTGGTGGAGTTTTTTTTTTTCCCAAAGAATTTTTTTTAGGGAGACTGTCATTGTATGGATTCACATCCTCTACCAAAGCCCATAAAAACTTCCCAGAGGAAAAAAGCATCAGGAAACTCCCATAACACACAGTGAGAGTCATCAAGACAAAAGCAAATGCGCTGGAGGGTTGTGATCCGTGACGTCCGTGTGCTGGCTTTTGTCAAGCAGCAGTGGCTGCCATGTGGTCCATGCCATTTTTAACTTTAATCAAGCAAGTGAAAGACTTGTATGAAAAAACACTTCAAATCTCTGAAGAAAGAAATTGAAGATTTCAGAAGATAGAAAGATCTCCTAAGCTTGTGGATCAGAAGAATCAACATAGTAAAATTGGCCACTTTATCAAAAACAATCTACAGATTCAATGAAATTCCAATCAAAAGACCTACACAATTATTTACAGACCTTGAAAGATCAATTCTTAACTTCATATGGAGACACAAAAAAACCAGAATAGCTAAAACAATCCTGTACAATAAAAGATCTTCCAGAGGAATCTCTATCCCAGATCTAAGCGTTCTTATAGATCAACAGTGAAAAAAAACAGCATGTTACTGGCATAAAAATAGGCTGGTTTATCAGTGGACTAATCAAAGACCCAGAAATAAACACACATGCCTATGAACACTTTATTTTTGAGAAAGAAGTCAAATCCATACAATGGAAAAAAAGATAACATCTTCAACAAATGGCGCTGGTCTAACTGGATGGCTACATTAGGAAAATGCAAATAGACCCAAATTTATCTCCCTGAACAAAAACTAAAGTAAGAACGGAATAAAGACCTCAACATAAATTCAGACACACTAAATCTCTAGAAGAAAAAGTTTGAAAGAGCCTTGAGCTCATTCGCTCAGGAGACAACTTATTGAACAGAACTCCAACAGCTCAGGCTCTAAGATCAACAATAAATGGGACCCCATGAAATTGAAAAGCTTCTGTAAGTAAAAGGACATTGTCAACAGAACAAAATGACAGCCTACAGACTGAGAAAAGATCTTCACCAACCCTACATCCAACAAAGAGCTAATATCCAAAATATATAAAGAACTCAAGAAACTAAACACCACCAAACCAAATAACCCAATTAAGAAATGGAGCTCAGAACTAAACAGAGAATTTTCAACATAGGAATATCAACGGGCTGAGAAACACTTAAAGAAATGCTCAACATCCCTAATAATCAGGGAAATGCAAATCAAAAACGACTCTGAGATTCCATCTTACACCTATCCAAATGGCTAAAATCAAAAACTCAAGTGACAGTACATGCTGGCAAGGATGTGGAGAAAGGGTAAGATTCCTCCATTGCTGGCAGGAGTGAAAACTTGTACAGCTATTTTGGAAAACCAATCTGGCGCTTTCTCAGGAAATTAGGAATAATTCTATGTCAAGACCTAGCCATACCACTCCTGGGCATATACCTGAAAGATGTTCCACCATACAACAAGGACATTTGCACTATGCTCATAGCAGCTTTATTTGTAATAGCCAGAATCTGGAAACAACCTAGACTTCCCTCAAGCAAAGAATGGATAAAGAAACTATGGTACTTTAACACGATGAAATATTACTCAGCTATTAAAAACAAGGAAATATTTAAATTTGCAGACAAGTGGGTGGAACTGGAAAAAATCATCCTGAGTGAGGTAATACAGACCCAGAAAGACACACATGGTATATACTCACTCATAAGTAGATATTAGCCACATAATACAGAATAACTACACTACAATACTGAGACTGATGCACCAACCAAGAACCATGTATGATGTGGACCTAGACCCTCTGCTCAGATATATTAGATGGGCAGCACAGTCTCCTTATGGGTCCCACAATATGGGGAATAGGGACTACTTCTGACATGGACTCTGGACCCCCAACATTGATCACTTCCTCCTGGCAGGGTGGCCTTGCCAAGCCACAGAGAAACATGTTAGGGGAGGAGGGCTCCCCTTTCTGAGGACTAGGGAAGGGAGAAAGGAAGAGGGAGGAAGGGGGCTCAGGAAGCAACGAGGGAGGGGGCTACAATCAGGATGTGAAGAATTCAAACTGCAGAACAAACAGGTAACTTATATTGCTAATCCCACTACATGACACTAGCTCTGAGACGGGCTGAGACATGAATGGCTATGCATAGACAACGCTTCTTGTTGGTCGCAGGATCTCTGTGACTTATTATTGGATGCCATTCTTAATATGGCATCAATGAAGATTTACAGATGTCTTTCTTCTGCTCATACAAAGAGCAGAGAACCAGCCTTATTTGTTCTGTGCATCCCGCACACCCCATACATTTATAACTTTAGGACTCTATAATGCTTGTGAGAAATTATGTTTTCAGAACAAAAGAAGTAGACACTGACACTGGATCAGACCTGACAGGATTCATTCCTCTCACCATGCTGGACACTGACATCCTGCATCCTTCATGCTCCAGCACCAAGTGTTTCAGTTGCTATTTATCATCAGAACAGGGCAGCTCCCAGAAAAGCTTCAAAGAAAGTTTCTGATCCCAATTGGTCCAACAACTCAGACTGTCCCACACAGGACTAGCCTGGAATTTCTCAGCATTTAAAAACTAGACCACAAATACTATTCTTAGCTTGTTTAACCATTTTCCCCAATTTTATTTGTGCCCCTACAAAGGTATTATTATCCCAAATCAGCCAGAAGAAACCTTAAGAGAACAATGTCCCATTCCCCTTAAGCGGGAATTGGGTAGGTTTTGGTTGCTTTCTTGGGAAAAATATTTATTTTCATTGGGTTATAGGTTTCATTGGTTATAAGTTATTATTGGCCTTATTCAGAAAGAAAACAAGGTTGGACTCAGGAATGTCTCTCTTTTCCTTTGTCTTTCTTTCTTAAGTTTGGAAATAGAGGTTGAAAAGAAAGAATGGGGAATATAGAAAGACATAGGGATGATAGGACAAAAAGTAGATTAATGAATCTAATCCTCAACTTAATGCCACAACAATTGTCACTCACAAGGTTATATTTAATTCACTGGTATAGAATTTTGTATACTGATGCAAAATAAGTTTAATTTTGATACATTAATATAGAATTCAAGTTTAAGATTATTCTTTACACGCATTATATATGTTTCTACTCTAACATGAAGTATTGTATCCATACAACTCAATTATAATACAAGGTTTACTTCCAATAGATTTACTCCCAATATTTTGAAAGTTCTATTGCAGGCTGCTTAGGATAATTATGTAATACAAGTTAATTGCTTGTTGATCAAATCATGGTCAGGTCAATTACTAGCCTATTTTTACCACAAGAATATACATCCTAGGTATAACAGATAGATATGATTCTATAGATAGATGAGATAAAAGAGTTAGATAAGGTCTTCAAAAACCTCAGAGAATATGGCATTTAAAGATATTTTTGTTGTTTTAAAGATTCTTTGACAATAAGACTAGTTAACTTGTGGAAACACCCAGCCTACCTCAAAGAAGATAATGAGCATCAAAGAACCTACTTATAGAGCTGGCTTCAAATGCAGCAAACAAGCCACTGAGGAAAATGTCCTAGTTTCTACCACAGACAGAATTCTGCCTAAAAATGGACAAACTTGGATGCAGGCAGAGTTGATGGCCAAACTCTGCCAAGATAAGGGAAGCAAGTCCTCAATAGTTCCTGCCTCACAAATATGTCTGTCAGATATACTGGGCCAGAAGGCTGAAGATGATGCTCCAACATTATACAGAGTTTTGGGTGACTGTTCAGGTAGCAAACTGTCTCTGTCATCTTCTCATTTGGGAAGCTGCCAACCTGAACTCATCTACTCAGGTAATTAATTTTATTCCTTCTCAAAGCTGTGATGGGGTTGGAGACCAAATAGTTTAGTTTTACAATTAAACTTAGTTGTTTAGGGGTTAAGATGTTTAGGGGTCTAGATAGATGTATTAAGTTGGTAGAGATGAGATATGATAGACATTGACATCCGAATTTTAGACTCACCATGCTAGGAAAGATGGTTTCTTCAAGGTTGCCAAATACAAATAGCAAAACAGTATAACTGTGACACTTATATAAATCCTGATTGTTCTGTGGCTCTTCTTGCTATAGGTAGTTTATTTTACATGTGTATAATAATATAAATCTATATGTAAAGAAAGAAAAATAATATAAAAGGAAAAATAAAATAAAATAATAATAGTGATTATAATAAAATAATGCTTCATTCTAAAGATGAGAAAGTGAAGGCAAAGAGAGGTTATTTACTTGCCCAAGGCCTCACAACAGAGTCACTAAAATTATGCTAATCTTCTTTCCTTTACCAAATACTCCTCTATTGCTTCAATTTTTTCCACTTTCTCTTGGAGTACCTACAAATTACAGGTCACACTCTCTACTCACATGTTGTTATGAACAAAACAGTGTCTCATGTGGCTTTTATAAAATCACTTAACCCCACTGGGTTTCAGTTTTCCCTTATGTCCGACAAGAGTAATAGTAATGACCTATAGGAGCCTACGAGGCAGTCATAAAAGTCCAGGAAGAAGGCACAGGTGCAAGGTCCATGTACGACAAAGCTTTTTTTTTTTTAATCACCGCTTATAATTTTTTGTGTCTGACTAGATTATCAGGAAGGTTTCCCAACAGAAGACAGGTTAAGCCAAGTATGAAGGAGGAATGTGTTCTAACATAACCACAGATTACTTAGTGACAAGCTAGTGACAAATGTGCCAGTCTCTGTGCTAAGAGTGGTATATTCATTATCTCATTTGATGTTTATAATAAACCCATGGATCCATTCAAGCGGGCCCTCCCTCCTGCTGGTAGAAAGGTTCATTAGCGTGGGTCACGCAGAGGTTAGTTGTGCTCTAACAGGAGGGCAGAAATTCCTTTTGCTGAAAAGCACCGACTGCTCATGAGGACCCTAATATTATTAGTAGCAGAATGAAAGCCTGGGGTCTCTGCCTCTGTTTTGTGCCTGTATTTGTTACCTTGGGCCAGCTGCTTACCTCTGAATGGGCATGTTAGTCACTTAAGAAATGTTATCTAAACTATCTCATCCCCCTTCAAGGCTGAAGGTACAAACAGAAGAGTAACTAAGGCGTTTTATAATCCATTAAAAAAAATGTCTTGCTCTAAATACCCTGAAAGTGCCTAAAGTTCCTCAGTCACATTAGGTTTAAAGATAGCAGACCCTTGTAAGATAGGCCGCCCCTCAGGTGACTGGCAGTTATCCACCATGGCAAGGCGATACTCTGAAGCAGAAGTAATTATCTGAGAACCACCTTGTCCTCTCAAACAATAACATCCTTGAACCATTTGGAAGAACCAGAATTTAGACAATGACCAACCAGTCCATACTTTGGTCAGAGCTGCATAGTTACAAATACCTCTTACTTCCTACCCCAATTTTCACTTCTTTTTAAGATGAACTTGGAATAATTAGATCCCCTTCTCTGTCTCTCTCTCTCTCTCTCATTATCATTATCATCATCATCATCATCTGTCTCTTTAACTGTTAAATTAGATGCTTGACCAGAAATAGCCTGCTGGAACTGCCAGAGCCTTAAAACTCAAGTCACAATCCAGATGTCCAACCAATCACACCCCAAAGAAGAAAGAGTTTGTGGGCAAATGAACCAACTGCTCAGATTTTGAAAATAGAAGCCATGTCCCTAACGTGATTTTATAGGAGACCAAGCTATATCCAGAGGAGGTCAATAAAGACAATGTGGGAGCAATTTCCTTACATCAGAGGCCACACTTTGAGAAGGTCTGACCTTGAACATACTCGCTGTGTAAATTAAATTGGACTTTACTCATTGCAGTGGGAGACTTGCAAAGGTTTTAACTGTTTTAGATAATGATTCTGGTTTATTCAAGCCACAGAACAACAACAACAACAACAAAAGACCTCAATAAAAGGGCTAGAAGTATATGCAGCCTCCAAAAAAAAAGGACCCCTAACTTACATACCAACAAACTAAGTGAAAAGTTTCCAACGTGGATTCAGGATGCATGGATAGAGAGTGTCCTCTGGGATGAGATGCTTACCACAGGAGTTGGAAGCACCACGGATGTATGAACAGACAGCAGCATGGCAGCATCTCTGAAGGGGGCTCAAGACAACCCACGGGCAGAGGGGACCGTCAGTATAAGTCTCAGAAGATGGGGAAGGCTTTAGGCCACATGGCTGGTGTTTAGGCACAGCATAGGCCTGCAACCAGGCTGTCCTTGATTCTTTGGTGGCAAGAGGAGGCAGTCCCATTGGGGAAGGAATGTGCAACTCTGGGGTTAAGGAGTAAGTTAATTTTAAGGCATAAGCAATAAAAAAAATGAACTGAGTTAGGGAAACCTCACTGCTGATGATTAGGGGGTTGTTATAATTTTGTTTTGGTGTGTGTGTGTGTGTGTGTGTGTGTGTGTGTGTGTGTGTGTGTGTGTGTGTGCCTATGTCTGTATGTGTACCATGTATGCACCTGGTACCCAGAGAGGCCATAATAGAGAGTTGGATCCCCTAGAGCTAGAGTCACAGTTGGTTGTGACTCATCGTCACATGTTGGTGCTTTGAACTGAACCCTATTCCTTTGCAAGAACAGGAAGTGCTCTTAACCGGTGACCCATCTGTCCAACTCCACTTATGCATTTTTATCCTTTCAAATAGCACTCCTCTTGAAGCAAATACTTCAACTGAAAGCTAGGATGAAAAGGAATCGATTGCTACAGAAAACAGGAGATAGTCAGGGCCTGAGGGGTGAGCTTAGCAGCCCTGAAACAGCAGAATGAGGCTGAGTGCGCGGGGCTCTGTCAATGATGGTTGGCAAGATGAGGCGAGGGTGCCAATAAAGAAATAATTTACACCACAATGTTTGGGTTGATTGTGTGTGTGTGTGTGTGTGTGTGTGTGTGTGTGCGCGCGCGCGCGCAAGCGGTGTTAGTTTACACGTGTGCATGTGCACATGCAGATGCGTGTGGATGTGGAAGACAAGGCTGACATCAACAGTCTTTTCTAAATAGTTGTTCTGCCTTTAATTTTGTCTCACTGAGCCTCTCTGACGCATCTGGACTGGGGATCTGCCCAGCAGTCACAGGAACGCACCTCCACTTCCAGCTTTCTACATGGGTCCTGGGAATTCAAACTCGTGTCCTTGTGCTTGCACATCAGGCAGTTCACTGACTGCGCCATCGCCTCAGCCCCAGCTAGTTTTTTTTTTTTTTTTTAAATCACATTTCCACTTCAGGATCAAAAATGCTTTTACTCATCACTAAGTTAAAAATAAAGAAACCTCAGCCTCCTTTGATTCTTTACAGGTGTGGCAGATGGAATCCTCAAGGGATATGGAGAGTGCCACGACATGTGGCTGATGCTGTCCTCATCTGTCTGACTGCATGAAAAGCAGAAACTCCTTGTTACACCCTTCAAATGTGGCTGAGAGCAGAGGCAGAAGAGCACTCAGGGCCCCTTCCTTCTGCAAAGCCAAAGGTGCACACTCAGGACAAAGGAAGTGGATGGGAGAAACGGGAATCACAAAGAGGGTCACTCTATCAAGGTTCACTTTGGACTTTCCCCTAGAGAAAATGCTTTCTTAGCAACCTTGCCATACATAAACCGGGCCTATGACAAAGGATGCTGAGGGAGAACTGTTATTAATCTATCAAACATGGTTATAGCTGTTACTTTGTAATGCTGAGATCATACAAGCCTTTATGGCAGCAGTATATGGTGGGGCAGAAACACTTCATGACCAATACGCAGAACACAGAAAAGAAAGGACAAGAGAGCCACTGTTCCCTTCATGGGCACATTTCCCTCTAGACTCTACTTCTTAAAGTTCCCAGCTCCAGACACCCTAGATCCTGTGTCAGGGGCTGGAGAGGTGGCTCAGTAGTTAGTAGCACTGCCTGCTCTTGCAGAGGACCTGGTCCCATTCCCAGAACCTGCAACTGTTTGTAACTACAGTGCCAGAGAACATAGCACCCTCTTCTGGCCTCAGAGGGTAGTGACATAAAAATAAATAAGTAAATCTGAAAAGGAAAAAAAAAATACAGTTGATATAGGAAAGGAAAAAAATGAAGAGAAATGTATCAAAATTTAAACTCAGAGCCTTTTACTATAAAAGATCAGATAGTAAGTACAACGGGTTTTGAAAATCACATTTTTGTTTCACAAATACTTGATTCAGCTATTGCAATATGAATACTACTAAAACAAATTGAACAGCTTATTCCAGAACACTTTATGTATGGACATTGAAATTTGAATCTTACAATTTCACTTCATTACTTTTTTGGGGTTTTTTTTTGTTTGTTTGTTTGTTTTTTGTTTTGTCTGAAGCAGGGTTTCTCTGTGTAGCCCTAACTGTCCTGGAACTCACTCTGTAAACTAGGGTGGCCTCAGACTAAGCCATGTGCCACCACTAGTTTTCTTTTGGTCTTTATTTCAACCATTTAAAAAGATAAAAACTTTAAAAATGTAAAGACTTTTGACTCATTTGTTATATTGGAAGAGGCATCAGGCCAGCTTTAGTCAGTTTATAAGCATTTGCTGGCCCTTATTCTAAATTAACTCCAACTACAGATATCATTCATGAAAACATTCTTATTATTCAGTCTTCTATGGTTTTATTTCTTCTCAGTGACTTATCATCTTTTACCTCATTGTTTTTCTTTGTTTTGTTTTGTTTTTCTAGACAAAAGAGTTTCTCTGTGTAGCCTTGCCTGTCCTAGACTCCAGACTCACTTTGTAGACCAGGCTGGCCTTGAACTCACAGCGATCCGCCTGCCTCTGCCTCCCAAGTGCTGGGACTAAAAGCATGTGCCACCACAGCCTTTGTTTTGTTTTTTTAACATAAGATTCTATGATGTAGCCTTGAGTGTGTAATTGTCCTGCCTCTACATCCTGAGGGTTAGGATTATAGGTGTGCACCAATTTTTGTTTGTTTAGATTTGGGTTTGGTTTTCTGAGACAGTGTTTTTCTGTGTAGCCCTGGCTGTCCTGGACTTTCTTTGTAGACCTTGGCCTTGAACTCGCCGTAATCTGCCTGCCTCTGCCTCCCTGAGTGCTGGGGTTAAACATGTTTGCCACAATTATTACATATTAACCACAGTTAAATAAGAACTCCTAAGGGCCAGGGATCTGGCTCAGTGGTGCAGTAATTTCCTGGCATCCCCAGTACCACAAATAGATAAGTACTACCTTCTTGCTTCTATGCAAACTTACAAAAATAGAAAAAAATATGTTGGTGAATATTTTCACAGCACATGGGGATTAGAGGTTAGTTCTTTTATTCTGGCAGTAGAAGATAAGAAAATGACTATAGAAGTAAAGTGTGGTCACTGCTGGGCATTTTAGCACACACCTGTAATGCTGGCAACCGGTAGCCTGAGCCAGATAGCAAAACATGTCGCAACAGAACAAAGTAAGAGTTTAGGGATGTTGCTAAGTGGTCAAGTCCTTGCCTAGCATGCTCCACAGCTCTGGTTTTGATCTCCAGCATGCAAAGCAAACAAACAAGAAAGATTCTGTCTCAATAATG
Source organism: Acomys minous (assembly GCF_964271855.1). Lineage (NCBI taxonomy): Eukaryota > Metazoa > Chordata > Mammalia > Rodentia > Muridae > Acomys > Acomys minous. The sequence continues at coordinate 755,399 of NC_140500.1, forward strand.
GCACAAAATTCTTATGAAATATTTACCTATCAGATATTCTGAAGTAATGAAATCTGAAATACAAAAAGAAATATTTAATAGAATAAAGCAAATTGGTCAACAAATAGCAAAATCCATATTCATTTATGACAAATGCCTAGAAGTAATAGACTCATAGTTTTATTAATTTATTGTTATTATTTTAACTATGTGCATATTAAGTTATGATTGGATGTGTGTGAGTGCAGTGCACACAGAGTCCAGAACTGGAGTTACAGGTTCTTGTCAGGTATCAGATGTGAGTCCTGAGATCTGGACCCTCCATTTCCTCTCTCTGCAAGAGCAGCAAGTGCTCTTAAAGGCTGAGTCACCCTGCAGACCCCAACGTATAATTTTAAAAGTTACCTAGTAAATAGCCCTATAATATTTAAATAGTATGCTTTTTACTCATATCCTAGGTCCAGCTCATTCCTCCTGGTGCTTCCCTGCCCTCTCCACGTGCATCCCTCCTGTCCTTCCTGCTCTTTCTCTTCCTCTCACTGGCCCAGGATGCCTTATCCTATTCTCTGTATTGCTCAGCATTGGCTAGTTGGCTTTTATTGTCAATACAGAGAACAAATGGTGACATATTTACACAAACCTGAGACAGGAGATACTTAGAATAAACATCACAGTGCAACATCCAGTATTGAAACCAGATAGCAGGGTAGAGAAATCAGCATTTGAATAAACAAGGGTAAACTGCACAAGAAGAGTATACCAACAGAAAACATGCTATCCCTCTCACAGAAACTATGAGTTACCTTCATCCTAGGGCTGGAATTTCACACCCACCCAAACCCCTCCATGGTGGGGTTTTTGTCCATCTGGAGTTTACACAGGGTTTGTGCATAGTGTCAAGGCTGTTCATGTGTACAGCTACCCTGCTGTGTCTGGAAACACTGTTTCACTGCTCTGGGGGTAAGAGGACCCCCAGCTCTTACAGGAGATACTATGTTTTCAATGCTCTTAGCAGATTGCTGTTTCTTTTTCCCTTCCCAATTACATACCCAAGAGCCAGAGTGTTCCAGGACCATGTGCTCAAAGTCCACTTTAAACAAACAGTGCATGACAATTTACCAATACAATGTACTTGTTTTTAGTTTAGATTAAATCTATAGTCAATTTTACGAAAGCTATACAACACTGCACTTGGGGAGATATTAACTATCTAATTCCTAATGTTTCAGCATGATGAACACATCAAGAAAATGGACTAAAGGCTGCTGTGTTTGAGAATTTAATTCAGTAGGCATGGTGTGCTGCAACTTCAAACTAAACAATTCATTTGGATATTTGTCACAGTCATCTGCAAGAAGTGACTCAGTCAAAGGAAAAAACAGGATAGAAAAATAAGCAAGAGGGAAGGGTGCTAAATGCAAAGAGAGCTTCACACTGCATTTGGTTCCTGGAGGCAGCAGGAAAATTTCAGTCTGCTATTTGAAACTCCCCACCGGTGGACTGACATTATCACTTCTGGCACCCTGTAAGTGGGGTAAAAGGCTCCCAAGTATCCATCAGGAAAAACAATATCCTTGTCACTTTTCAACGCCCTTGACAATCCACAGGACAACCTGTCAGCTTGCTGGTGGTGCTAAATTAATGAACTTGGTTGTCAACGGAGAAAAAAGTGTTGAACAGTTCAGCACAGAATGATCTATGAAAAAACTTGCTTTAAAGATTAAAATATCTCCACTACAGTGGTCTTCTGTGTAGGTCTTCTGGCAATTCTTAACCCTCAGTCCAACACGATGTCCCATAATAAGATGGAAATCATTTACTCAACATCTCGATAAGATCACAGCAACAACAAAGAGCTCTCTCACAGGTTCTTTTCCATATACTCATGCAGAAGCTGGAGGAAATTGTTCATTTGCCCATATTCCAACAGTGTTTAAGATAGGCTTTTTTTAATTAACAAAATCTTAATTATCCTAAATAAATCATCATTCATTTCTTCCTTTTGAAACAGGTTCTCACTCTGTAGACCACGCTTGCCTCAAACTCATGGCAATTCTCCATTTCAGTTTCCCAAGTCCTAGGTTTCAGGTCTGGTGTGCACTATCTAATTTTTGTAAAGGTATATGTAAAGAATAAGGTTATGTGTTAACCTACAGTAAGATGCCATCCTCTTTCTCACCCATGGTTGGCACTATTCATTCTTCAGGGCTCTTATGTTGCAGGATATTTGATCCCATTGTGAACCCCAAGATTGTTAACTGTTAAAACCTGTTTCTTGTTTGGTGTGGCTCAGCCCTAACACACACCTTTAATTCAAGAGCTTCCTGTACACAGAATTTAGTACAGTTAACCCTAGGTCAGGAGGTAGAGCAAGCAACCACATGACAGGGATTAAACAGAAAGGAGGGACTTTACATTGAAGGGTATTTAAGACAGGGTGGAGAAGAAGAAAGGGTTCTTTGGTTTTGGCTTTGGGCTTTTTGGCTTTTTCCTTCTGGGACGTGAGCTGGGTAAGAAAGGCCAGCTGGGTGCTTTCTCGGCCTCTGTGAGCCAACAGGCTTTCATCCCAGCATCTGGCTCCTGAATCTTCGTTGGTAATATCAAATGCTTGGGGTTTTATGTAATTAAAACAACACTCTTATTCAAGAAATTCTACCTCGGTGTTTTCTAATACTACTGGATTTTTAAAAGATGCTGTAGAATTAAAATACATTTGCTCCGTGTGATAGTGAATAAATGAATAAAAATAGCTTTCTATGAAGACAGATGCTACTTTAAGCCAGGCTTAGTGATACACACAAGTAACTCCACCACTTGGGAGGATGGAACAGGAGACCACAAGTTCATATCACTGATTAAGGACACAGTAAGTTTGAGACAACCTGAGCTACATGACCCTGTCTCCAAAGAAAATAAAAATACTTCAGAGCTTTCAGACAATCTGTGATGCACCTTCCTGTTGATTTACTAGATACAAATTCACCTGCTTTCACCTTGGCATCCTACACTCCAGTTTGACTTCCTTGGACCCAATGAACTATTTTTCTTGACTTCTTGTAGCCACAGTCACATGTATAACCTACATCATACTCAGAACAATGGGAAGACTCAGAAGGTTCATTTAAAATCCCAGGGTAGGAGGAAGCCACACAGAAGCTGACAGCTTTAGCGGCAGAAGCATTTTGATTCTCCAGAGCTGCTACCACTGGACTTCTCCCATGCAAGACCGGCTGATGTGGGTGCCCAGTGTTTATATGAATACATGCAGCAATGGAATTTCTGTGTTGACAGTCCACCTTAACTGGATTTTTATCCAGTCTGTGCAATATTCAAGTCTTGTCCCAGCACTCTTAGAAATTCTATAAACTTTCCTTAAAAACCTGACAAATTATTTTTTGTTTAAATTAGCTAGAATCCATACATTATTTGCAAATGAGAATCCTGAAAAACTAATATGTCTGGCTCCCAAAGTGCAAAACCATTTTTGGGATCAATAAACCTTCAAGTGAACATTGGCTCCACCAATTGTTACCTTAAATGCCTTGGCCAAGGGCCCCAAAATTTCTATACTTAAAATATCTTTCAACAAAAAGAGGGTGAAGGGAGAAGGGGATAAAACTTAGAATATATCGTGGTTTGTTTGTTTGTTTTTTTTTTACTTAAGCATCTAGGGAAATAAAATTATAAGTGTGGGTCAGGAATATATGAATATGAAGTAACCTCAATGAATGCTTGATGAGATACTTAGATAAGCCCAGAATGGCTGCTAACAAGAAAAACTCGAAAAAAAGTGCAATCCCAGGCTTACACAGTTATTAGAAGTGTACAGTGTGGGGATAAACACCTGCAATTCCAATGAGTCCAACTACCAAGAGGCTGAAACATGAGGATCTCAAATAGGAGGCCAGTCTGCACTAGTTAGAAGGACACCCCTCCCCCTTAGAAGAAATCACAGCACGGTGGTTCATGCTTGCAATCCCGGCATCTAGGGAGTAGAGGCAGAAGTGGAGGAGTTCAATGTTTTCCAAAACAGGGTTTCTCTGTGTAACTTTGATTATCCTGGACTCACTTTGTAGTCCAGGCTGGCCTTGAACTCACAGACATCCACCTGCCTCTGCCTCCCTGAGTGCTGGCATTATAGGCATGTGCCACTGTGCCTGGCTCAAGATTATCTTTGACTACATAGCCAACCTAGCTGTGAGAATAGGGGGTAAATATTTGCTAGGTTGTTCAGGGTAAACATATCCTAAAGAAAAGCAACCAGTTTTTTTTTTTCAAGATTTATTTATTATTATGTATACAGTGCCAGAAGAGGGCATTAGATGCTCTTATAAATGGTCATAAGGCACCATGTGGGTGCTGGGAATTGAACTCAGGACCTTTGGAAGAGCAGGCGTTGCTCTTAACCTCTGAGCCATCTCTCCAGCCCGCAACCAGTTTCTTTCTTGGCAAAAAGCTGGAAATGTTCACAGCCTTGGCCTTGCCAGAGGCCAGAGAAATCAGAAGCACTTAAGCCAAAAGTGTCTCTGGCTTGGGCATGGCCAGAAGTTGGAGATGCCAAACAGGGGGTCTAGTTTTATCTTTTTTTTTTCCTAACAAAATATCCCTTTCTTGGAACTCCTACTGAAGATGTGACCACAGCTTTCAGGACCTCAACACCTAGAGTGAAGATTGGACTGGCCGTCTTTCCTCTTCCTCTACGCACTAAAGCTTCATCAGCTCCAACAGGAGCTCTGCCTTCTTCCTCTCCCTTAAGCTCCCTCTGAGAAAAACTTTTTCTAAAACTCACATTCTGTGGTCCATGAGTTTCATTCTTCATATTCACAAGATGAGAACCTGGAAGCCTCTGGCCTGGGTTGGCTTTGGTGGCTTTTGAATTTTTGGGACCCTACCTCCTCAAGCATAATGGAGCTTCCATCACTCTCAAAGACACCCCAATATTCCCATATCAAAATCATGTGCTCCAGAATTAAAGGTGGGCTGTCAAGATGACTCAGAAAGTAAGGTATTTGGGTGCCCAAGCCTGAGGACCTGAGTGTAATCTCCAGAACCCATGTAAAGGCAGAAGGAGAGAAGCAACTACACATAATTGTCCTCTGTCATCCATGTATTGTCTGTGGTGCTTGGGCGCTTATACACATCACCATACGCAAACACAACTCCATAGGTGGCCTGCTACTAGCCTGCATCCGGCTACAAAATAGTGCCAATGTTACAGGCTTGGATCCGAGTCTACGGGGAAGGTTCTTGTGCCTCTTTACAATGAAGTGTATGTAGGTGGAGGATAATTTCAGGAAAGGACACAGTTTATTAAGGGAAAAGGTACCGAAGAGGACTGAGGTGTGTCATAACTTACCTGAGGCCAACCTCTGAGAGGACAAGAGGGGGGAAAGGGGCAAGGGAAGACCACAGGAACTTTTTACTGGTTACTAACAGAGTTCTTGCCTCTTCAAGTTCCTACACATTTTTTCAGGATGTTTTCTCGGAAGGATGAAGCTCAAATATACTAAGGATTGCCAGTATTTCCACTGTTGTCACTTCTTCTTTGTTCATTTCTGGAATCCCACTTGATCAGAGTGGATAATCTCTTTGATGTGTTCTTTGATTCACTTAGCAAGCATTTTATTGAGAATTTTTGCATCCTTATGTTCATAAGGAAAACTGGGATCTGATTTTCTTTCTTTGTTGTACCTTTGTGTGATTTAGGTAACTGTGGCCTCATAAGAAGAATTGGGCAATGCTCCTTTAGTTTCTTCTTTGGGTAATAATTTGAGGAGTATTGATGTTAATTCTTCTTTGAAGGTCTGGTAGAATTCAGCACTAAATCTATCTATTTCACTAGAGGGTGTGTGTGTGTGTGTGTGTGTGTGTGTGTGTGTGTGTTTAAATTACTTATCTGAGGTTTATTCATCTCTTTTAGGTTTTTCAGTTTTGTAGAGTGCATATTTCTAAAATATTTCCTTACTATTCTATGGATTTGATAGGTATCTCAATTGTGATATCCTCCTTTTTATTTCTAAGTTTGTCAGTTTGATCTTCTGTCTCCATCTTTTAGTTAACTTAGCTAAGGGTTTATCAGTTTTATTGATTTTCTCAAAGTACCAACTCTTCATCTCATTGACTTTTTGTATTTTGTTTCTTTGTTTGTTCTTATTGATTTTTATCCTCAAGCTTGATTATTTCTTTTCATCTACTCCTTTTTCAGTGTAATTTCTTCTTTCTGTTCTAGAGCTTTCACGTTTGTCTTTAATGTGCTAATATAAAAGGTCACTCCAATTTTCTCATGGAGGCAATTTGTACTATGAACGTGACTCTTAGAACAACATGTATTGTGTCCCATGGGCTTGGGTGTATTATGTTTTGATTTTCATTCATTTATAGACTGTTTTTAATTTTCTTATTAATTTCTATCTTGACACATTTTTCATCCAGTAATGAGTTGTTCCATTTCCATGAGTGTCTATATTTTCTGTTGTTGTTGATATACAGTTTTAGTCCATGGTGGTCAGATAGGATCCGGAGTATTATTTCAGTTTTCTTTCATCTCTTGAGACTTGCTTTGTAAAAGAGGCCAGTTATTGTTTGCAGAATCCTTTTTTTCTTTCTTAAAGATTTTATTTATTTATTATGTATACAGTGAGGCTCCAGATCTCACTATAGATAGTTGTGAATTGAACTCAGTAACTTTGGAAAAACAGCCTGTGTTCTTAACCTCTGAGCCATCGCTCCAGCCCTGCAGTATCCTTTTAAGAGGCTCAATAAAAAGATGATTTTGTTGTTGTTTTTTTTAAGGGAGCACTTTGGGTGGTTCTCTATTTTGATTGGTGGATTAAATTATATTACTCTTTCCCCATGTACATGTCCCTTCCTATAATTCATCTTATTCTAATCACATGCATAGCCAATTACACACAGCCACAAGTCAGGAATTTTCCCTAAAACTTCACTCTAAGGACAGTTTGATTTGTTCAAAATCCACCCAAAGCAGTCTAGGTCTGGTTGCCCCATTGCCTGTAGTTCCTGGGTTATGTTCTAAGATGTGTTCAAGTGGAAACAAGGCACTGATCATCAGTAGGTTTTGTTTGTTTGTTTGTTTGTTTTGTTTTGTTTTGTTTTGAAGTCTTATCTATGTATACAGTGTGCTATCTGCATGAACACCTGCAGACCAGAAGAGGGCATCAAATTCCAGTATAAATGGTTGTAAATCACCATGTGGTTGCCAGGAATTGAACTCAGGACATTTCAAAGAACAGTGTTCTTAACCACTCAGTCATCTCTCCAGCCCCAGAAAGGCACTGTTAAAACATTTCCTTTTTAAAAGTGAGTATATGTATAGCTCCATGCAGATTTGTGCTCTAGGTTCTTCATGGGTTGTTAGATGTTTAGAGAGGTATGCGTAGAGCCCAAGTGAAATGGAGCCCAGGGTTGCTAAGCTAGTCCCTGTGCTTGCAAGCGTGTTCATAGTAATGCACTGTCTTTCCACTCTGTTGTGACTGTTGGCCTTTTTCCTGATGCTTTTCCAGACATGCCCCATATTCCAGCAGTAAAGAGAAGCAGCAACAGCTCTTACCTCTGATGCTCATGTTTTTCAGGAAATAATTTGAGTCAGATTTACTCACATCTCATTTGCAAAGCCCAAATCACATATTGGCTCTAAGTTATTATCCAAGGGAGGAAATCACAGCACTATAACTTTAAAATATCAGCCTGGTCTAACAAGTGAGTCCAGGACAGCCAGGGCTATTGCACAGAGAAACCCTGTCTCAGGGGGGGTGGGGAAAAGGGGGAAAAAAGTAAGCTTAGCATAAATCACATTTCTCTTTCCTAACTCAGATTTTGTTCATAGAGTAAGTAAATCCTTTGTGGAATCACAGACTAGGAAATGAATCTTTTTTTTTTTTGCATATGGGCTTTATTAATTTATACTAAACTACATGCAGTAAGAATGGTTATGAAACAATCAGGAAGTCCATGTGTAAAAGTTACATTCAAAATGTTTAGCTCACTTGTATTTGGCAACATTGAAGAAAAAACTGTCTATTCTATCTGAGCGTAAAGTTTTGTACCTAAACCATTCTCTGTCATATCTTGTCTTTATCAACTTCCAAAACATCTTCCTGGACCTTAAAACATTTTCTTAAATCCTGAACAACTTAAGTCTAACCGTAAGACTGTAACTATCTACTCTTCAACTCCACCAGAGACTTGACAAGGAGTAAAGTCACGACTTAAGTAGGAAGCGCCAGCAGCAGGCAGCTTCCGAAAACTAAGACATGACAGAGACGGTTTACTGCCTGCTCAGTCACGCGTTCTCTGCAACTCTGGAACATCATCTTCAGCCTTCTGGCAATCACGAAGGTGCCACTTAGATCACCAAGAACCTGGTTCATCCAAGGCCACGAAATAAAATTCTAGCCAGTACTTGGTATGGTGGGGTACACTTGTGGCCCCAGAACTCGGGATGTAGAATCAGGAGGATATGTACTTCCAGTACTATACACTAAGAACCCGCCTCAAAAGTAATTCACTCATTCAGTAAAAATTTGTGGCTGGGTTTGGTGGCACAGGCCTTCAACCCCAGTACTTGGGAGGCAGAGGCAGGTGGATCTCTGTGAGTTCAAGGCCAGCCTGGTCTACAGAGCAAGTTAGAGGACAACAGGGCTCTGTTACACAGAGAAACTCTGTCTTGAAAATGTGTATACACATATGTGGAGGGTAGAAGACCATCTCAGATACCGTTCTTCAAGTGCTATCCTCCTTTTTTTTTTTTTGCGGGGCCAGTGGGGGCAGGGTCTCTCATTGACCTGAAACTCACCGAGTATGGTTAGGTAGTTTCCTCAGAGAAGCAGCTGGCTTTCAGGATGAGCTGCTGCAGGGCGCGTTCCAGCATGGGAATGAGGGGCAGCTGGGCATGTCTCCCTGGGCTGGCAGAAGTTACTCATTAGCTATCTCCTGGATGAAAAAAAAAGAAACAAATAAAAAGGAAAGCAACGGGCATGAGTGCTCTTAGGTATGGCAGAGGAGAAAGCTTATACCCAGAGTCAGAGACATCTGGGAGGGTCCAGAGCAGGCATGACCAGACTGAGCTGGCCACGCAGTGGTTGTGGGTGGAGGGATGCCATGACATGGACAGACAGGACATGACCCCAGGTGAAGCAGCCAGGAGGCCAAAGGCACAAAGAGGATATGTGGTGGTGTGAATAGGTTTGACCCCCATGTATTCACGTGTTTGGAAGCTTGAACCACAAGGAGTGGCACTATTAGGAGGTATAGTCTTGTTGGAGGAAGTGTGTCACGGTTGAGGTCTCCTATGGTCAAGCTATGCCCGGCATGAGCAGTCTCATTCTGCCGCCTATGGATGGAGATGTGGAACTCTTAGCTCCTTCTCCAGCACCATGTCTGACTACACACTGCCACGTCCAGTCATGGTGATTATGGCGTAAACCTCTGAAGCTGTAAGCCAACCCCAATTAAATGTCTTGCTTTATAAGAGTTGCCATGGTCATGGTGCCTCTTCACAGCAACAGAAACCCTGACTAAGGGTGGGTAACCAAAAATGGCTGAATTATATAGGAAAAAGCCTCTGGGAGAAGAGCAGCCCAGCCCCTGGGCTGGGGAATTCAGGGTGTAGAACAGGGTATGCTAGCTATATCCTATAACAGGCAGGGACTGAGGGATGCTGGGAGAACCTGGAGGGCATGCCTGCTTTAATCTGTTAAGTAGGCCTTCAGCTGTTTGTCCTAGGTTTGAAACTTAACAATTGGGGGGTGGGGGACAGGGTGGATGTTCTGACCAAGCTTAAGAATCTTCAGTGTGAATTGATCTGTTGCCACAGATGTGCAGAAAGGGGCATTAAGATCCCCTTAAGCTGGGATAACAGGCAGTTGTCCAACATGCTGCTGGGAACTAAATGTGGTTCCTCTGGAAGAGTGGTAAGCGTCCTCTTGTCACTGAACCAGTTCTCTAGCTCCTCAAATTCCTCATTATCAAACTCATATTACATACATAAAATGTTGTATTAAGCAGAACTTGTCCTGCTCACTTTTATATTTACTAAGGAAGCCAAAGATGTGGCAATAATAATTGGTTTTTTTCTATTAGTTTTTATTTTATTTTATATGTATGGGTGTTTGCCTGCATGTATGTCTGTGCATCATTTGCACACCTGGTACCCTGGGGTAGGGGCCAGAAAAGGTTGTTAGAGCTCCCTGACGCTGGAGCTGCCCAACATGGTACTGGGAACTGAACTTGGGTCTTCAGGAAGATAAGCCAATGATCTTAACTGCTGAACCATCACTCCAGCCTCAAGGGTTGTTCTCTTAGAGGAGATTTTCATTGATTTTGAGAATAGTATCCTAGGTTTTGAAGAGTGAAGTGATGGGAAGAAAAGAAAATGAATAGATGTTAGAATGAATAATTTGAATTGACCTTGGGTATCTTTGGTTTTAAGAAAATTACTGCAGCATGTCATCTATTTATGGAAAACTGAAACCAAAGTCCTATTTTTGGAATGCATATACCTCAGGCAGTAGGAAACTTTTTTGTTCAGTATTATAAAATACCTTCTCAAAATATCCTGTATTTTCTCTTTTATTTAGACTTCCATAAACACATACTGATTAATCTTCATTTTCAACTTGAATGTACTTGAAATCTCCTTAAAGTATTGGGGTTCCGGGTGATCTGCAAAGAAAGACCCAAAGGAAGTATGCAAAAGCACAAAGTATTTATTCTGCAGAAATTCCAGCATGCAGGAATTGCCTCTCTCCTCTAGAGGACGCCCACGAGATGAGCACAGAGGCTCAATTTATAGACAGAGGAATTTACAGCAAAATTTACTTCATCAGTCGGGATGCAGGGTTGGCTGCTTGTTTAGTTACTAGGGACTTTCTGAGTTATTGGGATTCTGGCTCTTAATGAGGAGTTGGCCTTTAATTTGATTGGATAGGGCCGGCTGTGTCTTTACCAAGGCCGTGAAGTAATAAAAACATGGTATCTGGTCAATTTGACCTGTAAGCTCATTGGCTGCCCATGAGTTGTGGTTTTTCCAAGAATTATTTTCCTGGCCTGGTTAGCAGAGTGAAAACCTGAAGCCTGTCATGGAGCCGGACTAGTCAAGCAAACTAGGGTCTTGGGGACCTGGGGTCCCTGGGGGAGGGTCCACTCAAAAGGAAACATCTTGGGACGTGACGCTGAGGGCGTTTCCAGATAGGTTTAAAAGAAAAGGGAAGATGACCCTGTGGCAGCACCATCCCGTGGATGGACTCTTAAACTAGAGGAAGAGGAAAGCTAAGCTCGGTGTCCATTGCTCTCTGCTTCCTGACTGCATGTATGTGGCCCAGCTGCCTCAAGTTCCTTCCGTCATGGCCTCCCTGCATGGTGGAGTTCCCTTCAGAGAAATTATTTTGTTGTTGCTGCTGCGGTTGTTTCTTCGAGGGGATAGTTTGAAACCCAGGCTGTCCTCAAAATCTCTATCTTCCGGTCACAGCCTCCTGAGTGCTAACGACGCTGCTGGGTATTATAACCAATCACCCCCATACCTGCCCAGAATAATCACTTTCCAGATCAATGGGAACTAAGCAAAATCCTGAACCATATGTTATTTTTTTTCTTATGTATTCACAATGGTCAGATTTCTAGAATTCAAAATTCAATAAAACCATGAAAATATTTTAATATGCAACATAAAGTTATGATTAAAACCAGATCTTTAACCTCCACAATTGTTCTAAGGGCACTAGAATAGTACACAGTTTCCACTGTGGAACTGCTCCGCCATTTTTTAGTATCCCTAAGTCCTACCTACCAAATGACAAAGCTGTCCGTGCAAATCTCTCCATCCCGCCCTCACCCCCACCTCAACCACTGGTATAGAAGTCCAGGAATCTAAACCTTGCCCTCTGAGGGTAGAGGGCAACACCATCCCTGGGGAAGAATTATTTGTAGGCATGAGATGAGTCAGCATTACCATGTTTGAAGTGGACAGAACCACACCTTGATTTGCACATCCCTGGTCCACTATTTTAACTTTAATTTCGCTTCAGGACCCCAAAACTTTAGGAGGTGTGCTGGCTAGTTTTAGGTCAGCTTGAGGAAGGCGCCTCAGCTGAGGAGATGCTCCGTAGGTTCAAGCCCCCTGCAAGCTTGTAGGGAGATTTTCCCTAATTAGTGATTGATGGGGGGGGGCAGTCTATTGTAGGTGAGGTTCCCCGTTGGCTGGTGGCCTGGGTTCTATAAAAAAAAAAAAAAAAGCAGGCTGAGCATGCCAGGGGAAGCAAGCCAGTAAGCAGCACACTTCCAAGGCCTCTGCATCCACTCCTGACTCCAGGTTCCTGGCCTTTCCCCCACCCCCACCCCACGTTGCTTTGGTCATGGTGTTTCAGCACACCAACAGTTACCCTGAGACAGGGGATTGCAGGGTCTCCGTCTATCTTGCCAATGTGGCCATATTGAATAAATCTCATTTTTCTGATTTCCACTAGAAGTTTGACTCATTTAATTGGCCTATTGGGGACAAATGACTAATCCTGGTGTGGGTCACGGACTATGACCCCCAGGTTTGATAACAATATGGGATTTCAACTTTTCCCTAAGAATGTGATACAGAGAAGAGACGTTAGGGCCAATGTGATACAGACCCTAGACACGTTCAGGGTGAGGAATGCTAAATACAACTGATATATTCAATATCAGCACATTCTGATAAATATGAAAGGAAGCAGGAATTCTGATGCTTCCTTCTGGCATCTCCATGGTTTTTTCTTTGTTGGTCGGTTGGTTTGGGTTTTTGGTTTTGGTTTGTTGGTTTGTTTGTTTGTTTGTTTGTGTCAGTGTCTCACTATGTAGCCCTGGCTGTCCTGGAATTCACATGTAGATCAGACTGGCCTTAAACTCGCAGAAATATGCTTACCTCTTCTTCTTTCTTTTTAACTTTAATTGATTATAATTTATTCAGATTACATCCTGATTGTTATCCCCTCACTTTTATCTTCCGATTCCCACCGGCCCTCCCTATCTATTCCCCTGCCCTAGACCCCTAATGTGCCGCCCCCCAAATATATGACCATCCGGATTGCCTGCCTCCCCACCAAGGGGAAGTGATCAAATCGGGGGCACCAGAGTTTCATAAGCCCTGGGATCCCAGTGTGTGCACTACCGTGCCCATCCTCCCTGGTTTCCTGCAGACACCTCTGGGTATCACTTAGTCTCTAGAATCAGACAAAGAATTTGTTTCTTCAGATCAAAAGTCATTAAGCGAGTACCGCCACATGATGGCAGCAGTGTCCCACAACTGGGAGCTCACTTCACCCATAACCGTGCACAGCGACAGTGCAGATCCCTAATCCTGACCACTGAGCTGTGTTGACACTTCTTGAGCCCTGTCTTCATGGAAAGCAGAAAGAAAAAGATGCTGTCAGCCCCAATCTTTTTTAACTGAAATTTTCTATTTTTAACAATCATGCATACATAAAAGCACTGCACACTGCCTCTTTGGTTTGTAGATCTGTCAGAATAATTCATATCTTTACTTGCTTATCGCTTCAGGATTTTCTCTTCTAGTTTATCCTAACTCACACAATAAGTTGTTAAGAACTATTGAAACTAAACCTTATGGAAATTTCTTGTGAGGAATTTGCAGTCATTCTCTACTGGGAGTCTGGCAAACAGTAAAGAGTCTCATGCAGCTTAGCTTGCCTATTGTGATGTGTAACTAGTCATAAAAATAGGCCAAGAAATTACATTTCTTGAGATTTACATAATTGCAATGTCTTAAGACTAGGTGACAAGAAGCCAGTGTGCATCACTTGTATGCTGTGATGGCCCTCACTGTAAAGATATTAGCCCTGGAACACCCATCAGCTAACCTATGCAAAACACCTTCAAATCAGCTTTCCTGCAAGAAAAACTTTCTAAGTAGGGCACGGTGGCACAGGCTGGTAATCTCAACACCTGAAAGACTGAGGATTTGCAGGTATACAAGAGCATGGAGGTCAGAGGCTGAAGAGATAGCTCAGAGGTGAAGAGTATTGGCTGCCCTTCCAGAGGACCCAGGTTCGATTCCCAGCACCCACACTGTGACTCACAACTGTTTGTAACTTGACTACTAGAAGAGGGAGTCTGATGTCCTCTTCTGGCGTCTGTGAGCACCAGACATGCATGTGGTACACAGATATGCATGAAAGTAAACACTCATACACATAAAATAATAAGATTTTTAAAAGAAAAAAAAATGAGTGTGGATGTCAGAGGACAACTTCCAGGGCTTGGATCCCTGGATTATACTCAGGTCATTAGGCTAGCCTTGGCAACAAGCACATTTATGCAATGGGCCATCTTTGGGCCAGTCTTTCTGAATAAAATCACTTTCCTTGCCTCAACACTTCGTCTTTTGGCCTAATTGGCCTTTTATGGGGTAAGCAGCCAAATATGAGTCTGGCAGTAGAAGTCACAGCACTGTGCCATAAATATCACAACTTTTTTCTTCCATCTCTTAGCCCTTCTTATCCCGCGCTGCCCCCCGCCCACCCCACCCCCTTTCCTGCACTTAAGAAATCACTATTCAACATTCAAATTCACTTTTTAAAGTTTCCATCTATAAAAACAAGCATAAAGCATTTGTCTTTTGGGGTCTGCCTTCTTTCACTGTTATGGGATACCAGAAGAGAGACCACCTGAGAGGCCTGACCCAATCAGATGAGCCTTTCTTCTCCACAGACAGGCTGTCCCACACGGAGAGGAGCACAGCCTCCTATTTGCTTCAGGTTTTTTTCCCCAACAATTTCCATTTATTTAGCTTTAAACACATACAAAGCATATGTATGGACACTATTAGAACTTAAAGCGAGGTCTACCTTTCCCAGACTAAGTTGTTTGGGGCATGATTACATTGATCAGATTGGTTCCAAGTACAGCTCGAACTGAACAGAACAGGAAAAGTTTCAGACATGAAAAATGGACTTTACAAACTAAAACAAGACAACATAAAATTTCAATTCCTAAATAACAATGAATTACCAAAACTGTGAACTAGCATAGAGGCAGTAATAAAATGATCCTATTTTGATGAGGGAAATTATTGTCAGGTCCCTAATATGAAAGACTGTAAACAGTGAGTTGATAGTTATTAAAAACATCTCAGTGGTAAAGATTTCCAACATCTGTCTTTCCATGACTATATACCGCTCAACTTAATACCAAAGAGGAACCAAAATCAGATCTCTACCAACCCAAAACTAAGATACACCATGCTGGTTTTAGGGAAGCCGCACTTCCTGAATTAAACTAAGAAAATCAAAGTGTATGATGGCAGGCCACTCGTCCTTCCCAGTCTAATTCCCCTTCACATCCTTGGTCTCTGGAGATCAAGACAGAGCAGCATGAGAGCATCAGCCCCCAACTATCCTTGCCTTGCTCACATGGCCAAGAGCAGGTCCTCCTGTACAGTTAAGACAAACGATGCTCTGCACAGGACTGTAGGGTTCTGGATCCTCTGTATGTGCTGCAAGATCCACTAGTGATGAGACAAAGACTGAGGAGGAGGTGGAGACATCCATTACAGGACAATGTGACGGCAGAACCCCAGCTAGACGTTAAGGAACTGGTTCTCCTCAGGCAGGAGCACACTGACGTAATTAAGTTTCACACAGAAGTCTCACTCAGTTCAGGAACAAGAGTCATTCGGTTGCAGATACAATTCCATTTGTAGGTTTTAACTTTAAATTTAGAGAAGAAATACATTCGTTGCATTAATATTACAGGTTGGGGTTTCTTACATGATTCCTAAATCCATCTACTGTTTTGTTTGTTTAGTTTTGATAAAATTTACAGCTATGATAAGAAGACTAATACAGACAGCCTTGGTTCAGATGAGGTCTTGAGTTTCAGAAAGTCCATCGGTCATGGAGCTGGCTGTCACTGCTAAATCTGTTGCTTGCAGAGGCCTCAGAGCTCTGGGTTTGCCGAGTGGAGTCCTCACCGTTTATTGCTTCAGTTTTTAAAGGCAAAAACTATAATTGCGTGGTGAATACAGAAAGGCAGCTGTAGCCATCTGTGGGAAGCAAGTTATGTTTACAGAAGGTGAAAGATTTACGTACTCAGGTTGCCCTCATAACCTTGAAGTTGAAAGACCCCCGAAGGGAGACCCTCACTCAAGCCTCGGGATGGCGCGCACCCAAAGATACACAAACGACCGTCTTGCTGTAAACACACAAGGTAGTTTATTGGCGGAGCTCCGGGTCAACACGTATCTCACGCAGGAGACAGAGGGGTCGACCCAGAAGCCCAGGGGTTTGGGGTTTATATGGGCAAGGGTCGGGGAGGAGTGGGAAGTTTTGGCGCAGCCACACACAATTGGTTGTTTCAAACATTTGAACATCAGCAAATTGCGTAGGCAGATCTGGGGTAAGCTCAGACTTAATCATACGGGAACAGTCCTTGGTTCCTGTTTTTCTTGAAACCCGAGGGTAGATGTTTTATCTGAGCTGACAACACATCTGGTTAAACTCAAACCTGGAACATTGTGTTCGGGCCTCAAAGAGGATTAAGCAAACACCATAAAATTGGACGAGGGGTCTTGGCTCATTACTCACTCGATCATGTCCGGTACCTGTTTCTCTCAGGAATTTGTCTTTGTGTATCCTCCCTATCTTTTACGGCCAGCCGGTCCCTGGAACACTCAGTAGGCCTTTGTCTCTTATCTCCGCATTCTTTGTGACTTATCATCTGGGACCTTGGGCTAGCATACCTGTCGACCTGCACTTATGAGTTAGAGAGCTCTGCTGTTCTGGTTGCTTTAATGCTAATTAAAAATTTTCCCTTTCAAAGTCAGGGACACAATGTGTAGATTTTATGACTGGTCTACATGGTCACCAAAGGCAATTTTAGCACTTAAAGGTTTTGTTGTTTTGTTTTTGGGGTTTTGGTTTTGTTGTTGTTGTGGTTGGTGTGTGTGTGTGTGTGCGCGCGCGCGCGCGCGCACGTGTTAGGTTTTTGTTTTTGTTTTTTCTGAGACAGGGTTTCTTTGTCCTGGACTCAATTTGTAAAACAAACTGGTCTCAAACTCACAGAGATCTCCCTGCCTCTGCCTCTCAAGTGCAGGGATTAACGGTGTGCCCCACCATACCTACATCCCTTCCCCAGGCTCCATATTCTGGCCCATAACACTGGTGGTTTTACAGGAGGCTAGGCTCATTCAAAGAGACATTCCTTAGGACACTGCCCACTAACAGGCAACACGTCATTAAAGCCTGCCCGATAGCCCCAAGCTGAGTCTCCTCCCCTGGGCCCCATATTCCTGCCCACAACTTCAGCAGAAGACTTCTGCTTTATTGGAGGCCATGTTGTACTTTATTGGAGGCCATGTACAAACCCCAGAGACCAAGCAGGTACTCAGAAACTGTAATAAACATGTCAGGACTTGTTTCAAAGCCCAGTGTAGGAAGCAGCTACAGGTCAGGGCTTGTTTCAAAGCCCAGCGTAGAAAATAGCTGACAGCCCAAAAAGCTGACGTCTGACCAGATGTGTGAGTGATAGATAAAACCTTAGTAGTAAGTTCTGACCTAGGAGCAGCCACGACTGCAAGTTGGTGATAAGAGTGCCGCAGAAAGCTAGATGTGTGAATTAGAGAGGGTAAGGCTAAAGTTAGTATAAAAACCCCGGGAAGAAGCAGCTAGCTAGCTCTCTCGCGCTCTCTCTCTCTCGCTGTCACCATGATCACTTGAAATGCTGCCAGCCAACGGGGCGCTCCCCCCCCCCCCCCCGACGGAGCAGACAGACATGCTGTCAATAACAACCCGAGAACTGATTCAAGTCGCAGCAGCGAACCTGTTCGGCAGAACTTCGCGATATCAGGTCGTATACCCTAATGGCATAAGCTCCCAGAACATTGATATTATAAGATGCTAAATGCTACTCCTATTAGAATTAAGATAGTTTTAAGAGTGTAATGAAAAGATATTGGTGGCTTGGCCTTGGAGCCTTAGCCACTGCCTTTTGTTGTAGTTGCCTTTGTATTGCTAATAAACCTCTCTTGCTAAATCGTACCACTTGCTCTTGGCCTGACTCTTTTGTTCCGGATTCTGAGTGTAAACTCTCTGCTTGCGACAGAAACCCAGAGGCCACACAGGCCACAAAAACCCCAGTGGAGACACCTTACTGGACCTGAAGTGTGGGAAATCCCATGCTTAGGCTACATGCTGTGACCTTCAAGTTGTTGACCTTTGCTGAAGGAGGTCTTGTGTTTTAGGCTATCTTTGGATTGTTTACCTTTGAAAGAAATAGGAAAGTTCTTACAGGGAACTACCCAGAGGATTGTATTCTTGCCTGGGGGCTAGGGGAAGTGATGTTGTAATAGAGCTTGTGGTTACCTTGCTATATAAAGCTGTCCTTCTTGCAATAAAAAAAAAGTCTTGATCAGGAATCTCCAGACTTGACTAAGTTTTTCTCACATCTCTGTCCCCCCTCCTTCAATCCCCACTCCCTCTTCCCGAAGGCCAGAACACAGAAGACCCTCTGATTGCCAGATCCCCAGGCCACTCAGGCCAGAAGACCAGAGAGGAAACAGAAACCAAGGGAGGGAAGCATCCATCTAACAAATATAAACTGAGAAATCAACACCTAAACCAATAATAAGTCCAAGCCCAAATGACTAGAGGCCAGCATAAAAACACAACAGCCAGGACAGTATGACATCATCAGAGCCCTGCTCTCCTACCACTGCAAGCCGTGGATAGTCCAACACAGCTGAAGCATATTGTGGGGGCTTTCAGGGGGTCCCACTTGGGGTTTAATAATAAAGACATAGAGACATGTGTGTGGTATAAGGCTGTTAGCCTGTTACTGGGGCGGTCCCACAGCTATCCTGTCCTGCCTCTGCCCAGCCTCAGCTGCCAGCTATTTATTTATCAACACTCACATTCCTTTCTCATACAAAAGAGCTATTATCATAGTGGGAGAGGTCCAACAGCCTACACACTCTGAACCAATCAGCAGCAGGACTACACCCTGTCAATCTCTTAATGTTGCCTTTTGGTCACATTGAGGGTAACATGACCTCCTCCACACCAGCTTGCTTTTTATCATGTTAATATCAGAGAATTGTCTTTTTGAGCAGGTGAGGGAGCAGCAAACATTTACATATAGAAAGCAAGTATTATGGGCTATAGAAATGACAATGCCGTTTATCCTGACAGCACCTATCAATATCTGACACAGCAATTAACAACTGAGGAAACAGGGAAACACTTTCATAGCCAGTTGATACAATAGGTGTGTTGGTGGTGGTAGGCTATCCCAACAGATTTCGCATAGGCTGTCCTAGACTTGCTTTGATCCACCTGCCTCTCTTTACCTCCTGCGCTCTGGGATTAAAGGCATGTGCCACTGTGCCCAGCATGATAGAGGCTCTCAAAGAGGAAATGAATAAATCCCGTTTTAAAAATACAGGAAAATACAATAAAATTGGTAAAGGAAATAAGTAAAACTATTCAAGACATAAAAATGGAAATGGAAGCAATAAAGAAAACACAAACAGGGATTTGAGGAGATGGAAAATCTAGTTAAGTGAAAAAGAACTCCAGGCATCAGTGCCACCAGCAGAATATAAGAGGCAGAAGAGGCAATCTCAGGCATGGAAGAAGTAGATACGATGATCCAAGAAACTGTTAAATCTAAAGAGTTACTAACACAAAACATCAAGGAAATCTGGTGTAATAAACATGTCAGGGCTTGTTTCAAAGCCCAGTGTAGGAAGCAGCTACATGTCAGGGCTTGTTTCAAGGCCCAGCGTAGAAAATAGCTGACAGCCCAAAAAGCTGACGTCTGACCAGATGTGTGAGTGATAGATAAAACCTTAGTAGTAAGTTCTGACCTAGGAGCAGCCAGGACTGCAAGTTGGTGATAAGAGTGCCGCAGAAAGCTAGATGTGTGAATTAGAGAGGGTAAGGTTAAAGTAAGTATAAAAACCCTGAGAAGAAGCAGCCAGCTCTCTTAGCTCTTCTCTTCGCTCTTCGCTCTTCGCTCTCTTCGCTCTCTCTTCTCTTCGCTCGCTAGCTCTCTCTCTCTCTCGCTGCCACCATGATCACTTGAAATGCTGCCAGCCAAAGGGGCGCTTCCCCCCGGACGGAGCGGACAGACATGCTGTCAGATAACAACCCGAGAACTGATTCAAGTCGCAGCAGCGAACCTGTTCGACAGAACTTCGCAATATCAGGTCGTATACCCTAATGGCATAAGCTCCCAGAACACTGATATTATAAGATACTAAATGCTACTCCTATTAGAATTAAGATAGTTTTAAGAGTGTAATGAAATGGTATTGGTGGCTTGGCCTTGGAGCCTTAGCCGCTGCCTTTTGTTGTAGTTGCCTTTGTATTGCTAATAAACCTCTCTTGCTAAATCGTACCACTTGCTCTTGGCCTGACTCTTTTGTTCCGGATTCTGAGTGTAAACTCTCTGCTCGCGACAGCTGGCGTAGTCGGCAGGATCTGGAACAAGGCTGGGGAAAGGATTAGTTTATGCTAACTTTCCCCAATTTACATAAGGCTTGCATGTAATCTGGCTGAAAACTTATATCGAGTTACCAGGTGATTACCGGACTCCTCGATGCCAGAGGAGCGGGGAAAGCCTGGGTCCGAAAACACCACCCTCCCTAAGGGTGCGGAAGTAGGACGAACTCAGTGCCAGATGCCAACTCTGGTTCGCTAAAGAGCTGGTTAATGGCACAGAGGAAAGGAACTCAATATAAGGCAACTAAAATTCAAACAAATGCTGAAATTTTTCAGTAAACGAATTGAAAGATTGGCCGATCTAAAATTTGAAAAATTAATCAAGAGCACTCAAACAAGTAACCTTCAGTGGTACCTTAGGAAAAGAGAGATTAAACTGCTATACTGGTTGGCAAATAAGCTGTAGAAATGAAGTCTTTAATTAAGAAAATGAGAGGTTTACATCTAAATCCAGCCACAGGAAGCCCCCCAGAAACTGTAGAAGAATAGAAATGGTTGGGAACAGCCCAGGCAGTTAAAAATAGAATTGGCATGAAACCTACTGATGTAAGAATAGATCTTATTGACCCATCAGTAGTGCAACCGCTGGTAGAACAGGCGCCTAAGAATGAAGTACCAGCAATTTTGGTGAAAACTATACAGGATATGGACAAGGACCGAATTATGGGCAAAAGGCTAGCCATGAATATAGTGAGGAAAAAGAAGGACCTGGCCAGTTCATCTGAACCCTCATACTCTTTCCCGGTAGTAACTACAAGTAAAAGGACTCCAATCAGGAACATTGCCAGTCGTCTGAATCCCCTCAGCGATGGTAGACAGCCCCACTATACCCCGGGAACAGAGGTCAAAGAGTCCAGACCATACTCCCCACAGGAGATGGCAGATATAAGACGGGAATATGCCCAAAATGGTCAGAAAGATGCAAAATACATGGTCAGATTGTGGGAAAAAGGGGCTGACACAATCATTCTAACAGAACAGGAGATGGGACAAATTAGGGGATCATAGAGAACCCGTCTATCTATGAAGCATTTGAACATGTGTTGGACACCGCTAAAGGTGACACACACCCACTCCTGGATTGGATAACTGCAGCCTGGCGCTTAGCTTTCCCCACCCTAGATCTAACACAATTTGAAACAGCAGGTAGATGGACAACTTATGCAGAAGCAATTAACATTTGCAGAAAACTGGGTATTCTATGGTTCATATATAATGAGGCTAACACACCCCAGGCAGCACCATTTTTGCCATCCTTCAAGCGAATTATAGTTAAAGGAGCTCCACAACATCTGAAAATGAGCTTGACAGGAAGCATTCAGGGCTGCCAAACAGTGGCAGAAGCTATTAATTTCTTTAAAGGCTTCAGAGAATTAGAACAAGAACGAGTGGTATCTTTCCAAGCGAAAGTCAAACCTAGACAGCAAAAACCAAGATTCAGACCATTCCAGAATATCAAATTAAAACCCTTTGGCAGACAAAATCTCCAAATGCCTATAAGACCTAAAAATAAGTCCGGCATGTTCAATAGTTTCAGGGGCACGCCGATAAGACCTTTTAACAACTATTCCAACCGCCCAAGAGCGGTGATAAGACCTTTCCTGAGGACAAGACCTTTTTTAGTCAACGGGGGGCCGCAGGGCCCCTCACCCACAAGCACAAGTCAGACAATGGCAACGGAACCAGAATGGCAGGACCTAGACTCCAGACCATTTGTTAACTTCCCAATAGATATAAATGGAAAATTACAACCAGTAAGGTGGCTACTAGATACAGGAAGTCAAATTAGTATTATAAACTGCCACCCAAACCAAAACAAAGGATTTAAAAATATACAGGTACAAGGAGTAAATTCAACTAAAACAGTACCAGTTATTAAGGTAACAGTAGACTTATTTGGTAAAAAATATGAGTTAGACATGGCAAGCTTTACTGCACCCTCAAGTGTTTTAGGAATAGATCATATTAAGATGCTTTTTCCAAAATTTTTGCAAATCAAAAACATTAAAAAATTCTTCACTAATTTAGCAGAAGTAAAAATAGAACCCGTAAGGTTACCAGAAATCAAGCCCTCCTTCACCCCACAATATCCTATAAAAGGGGGAATAGAGGACATTACAAACACCTTAAAGGAACTGCTTAAAGAAGGCATAGTGACACCTACCCAAAGCTTTAATTATAATTCACCTGTTTGGCCAGTATTAAAGCCAAATGGCAAATGGAGATTTACAGTAGATTATAGAAAAATTAATGAATTAAGTCCAAAAATGCCAGGAACCTTACCTGACATTGAGGATATATTTTTAAGAATAAGACAAGCAGCACCAAAGTGGATGGCAACTATAGATCTCTCAGATATGTTCTTTGGAATGCCATTGCATCCAGCATCACAAGAAATAACAACTTTTACCTGGCAGTCAAAGCAATATAAATTTCTAAGACTGCCTCAAGGCTATTTAAACAGTCCAATTATAGCCCACACCATCCTAATGAAAACCCCGGAGGACTTTGATAGTCAGGGGGTGGAGTTAGTATCTTATATTGATGATTTGATGATTTATGGACAGGACAAAGACAAAATTCAGGACACAGTAAAAAATTTAATACAACATTTAAATGATAAAGGATGGACTATTAATCAAACCAAGGTTCAAGGACCTAGCAAGCAAGTAAAATTCCTAGGAGTACATTGGTCCACAGAAGGACCTAAACTACCAGAAGAAGTTATTAGTAAACTAGATACTCTGGAACAGCCTAAAGATAAGCAGCAGGTGCAGCACCTGATAGGACTGTTTGGCTACTGGCGCCAACACATTCCTTATCAGCAACTCCTACTGCAGCCTCTTTACAAAAATTATCAAAAAAGCTCAAGACTTTGAATGGTCAGAAGCACAGGAACAGGTGGTCAGAACCATGATTGACCTAATCAGACAGTATCAATCCCTTGGCTATATTAATAAGGAAGATACAGTAATAATAGAAGTATTGTATACAAAGGGATATGGCAATTAGAATATCTTTGCAAAAGGAAGTAGATTAACACCAATTGGCTTTTATTGCAAAAAGTTCCCATGGTCAGAAAATAAATACTCTCTATTTGAGAGGACCATCTGGGCTACATATGAGGCATGCAGAACTGCCCACTCACTAATAAAGAATAACCCAACTATGATCCGAACAGAAATGCCCATTATAGACTGGATTAAAGCACCTGGAGAAGCCTGGGCAGGACAACCCATGGAAGGCAAAGTACTTCACTGGAAGTGGTACCTGTCAGACTTTCTCAAACATAATAAAGTATCAACCCAGGGACGTATATCCCAAACCTCAGAAGAAGTTCTGAGATCAGGAAATACAGAAAACCCAACCTGGTTGATACCACCCAGTCTTATACCTAAGGGCGCTGAACCTGGCCCAGATCAGACCATTGGTCTGTGGGGCACTAAGGAGTTCAGCAAGAATATACCAAATGCATGGTTTACGGATGGGTCATCAACAACTACTAATAATATAGTGAAGTGGAAAGCTGCAGCCTATAGGCCAGAAGATGGTACGGTCATAACTGACCAAGGAACTGAAAAGTCAGCGCAACACGCAGAAGTAATTGCAGCATTATTGGTGGCTAGACAAACAAAGCAGGAAAATAGGATATGTTCCCCACTATATGGATGGTGGGAATGGTTTAAAGAAATGGTAATGGTAGCAGGCATTGCTATTGTTGTCATTATTCTTGCAAAATTTGTTTTATCATGCAGAAATAGAAGAAAATATGCCAAACTTCAGAGAAGGACCCAGTGGAAGACGGTGTGACCCATTACAGCGCAACGGACCCCGCATTTTCATCTCACACTTCTACCACAGGCATTTTGACCAAATCAATGACCTTCTACATAGAATGGGATTGGAAACTGGACACATTGGAGAAGAATCTTGTCATTTCTGTCAACACAGATTCTCATCCATGTTCCTTTCAGGCCCCCCGGATAATGATAAATTGTTATTTTTAATGAATCATTTTGTACATCACCCTTTGGATAATATGCAAAGTCACCCAGTAGAAAAAATAGTACATATGTTAGCAAGCCTATTATCTTGTTATATTATGAAAGGATCTCATACTCATTATAGCTTATGTAAGGCAATGATAAGACATGACCCTTATAAAGCTAGAATGTTATTATATGGAGATTACTATTGCAGTTGTGCAGTAGAACATGTTTATACCCCAAATAGCTTACAATCATGGGCAATTAGAGCCCTGATAGCACCAATGATGGATAAAATGTTATTAGAATTTGCAGCTTTTAAAACATGGTATGAAATGAATAGAAGATATAGAATTTTAAAACGTTTGCATATTGAAGCTAAGTTAAGGAAACCATTTACTTTAATTACTAGAAGTTTGCGCCATTATGACTTTGTAAACCCCAGCCCTGCGAGGCAACTGTTTAACCATCAATAGCCAACAATTGATGGCTTAACCAGGATGACACCTTTCATGTTGACTTCATTTCAGGTGTCAGGGGGTGGAATGTAATAAACATGTCAGGGCTTGTTTCAAAGCCCAGTGTAGGAAGCAGCTACATGTCAGGGCTTGTTTCAAGGCCCAGCGTAGAAAATAGCTGACAGCCCAAAAAGCTGACGTCTGACCAGATGTGTGAGTGATAGATAAAACCTTAGTAGTAAGTTCTGACCTAGGAGCAGCCAGGACTGCAAGTTGGTGATAAGAGTGCCGCAGAAAGCTAGATGTGTGAATTAGAGAGGGTAAGGTTAAAGTAAGTATAAAAACCCTGAGAAGAAGCAGCCAGCTCTCTTAGCTCTTCTCTTCGCTCTTCGCTCTTCGCTCTCTTCGCTCTCTCTTCTCTTCGCTCGCTAGCTCTCTCTCTCTCTCGCTGCCACCATGATCACTTGAAATGCTGCCAGCCAAAGGGGCGCTTCCCCCCGGACGGAGCGGACAGACATGCTGTCAGATAACAACCCGAGAACTGATTCAAGTCGCAGCAGCGAACCTGTTCGACAGAACTTCGCAATATCAGGTCGTATACCCTAATGGCATAAGCTCCCAGAACACTGATATTATAAGATACTAAATGCTACTCCTATTAGAATTAAGATAGTTTTAAGAGTGTAATGAAATGGTATTGGTGGCTTGGCCTTGGAGCCTTAGCCGCTGCCTTTTGTTGTAGTTGCCTTTGTATTGCTAATAAACCTCTCTTGCTAAATCGTACCACTTGCTCTTGGCCTGACTCTTTTGTTCCGGATTCTGAGTGTAAACTCTCTGCTCGCGACATCTGGGAAACTATGAAAAGATAAAACCTAAGAATAATAGGAATGTAAGAAGGAGAATAATCCCCAGCTCAATACCTGACTTCCACAAATGGACAAAACTAAACAGAGAACTATTGGAACTAACAGATGTTATGACTCAAATCAACCTAACAGATATGTACGGAGCATTTCACCCAAACACAAAAGAATACGCCTTCTTCACAGCACCTCATGGAACCTTTTCCAAAACTGACCATATACTTGGTCACAAAGCAAGTCCAACAGATACAAGAAAATTGAAATAACTCAGAAAATATTTCAACAGACTCGTAGAAGAAATTTTCCCTAACCTAAGAAAAGAGATGCCTATAAAATATACAGGAAGCTTACAGAACACCAAATAAATTAGACGAGAAAAGAAAGTCCCATTGAGACATAATAAACCAATAAATATACAGAACAAAAACAAAATATTAAAAGCTGCAAGAGAAAAAGGCCAAGGGATATATAAAGGCAGATCTATTAGAATTACACCCAACTTCTCAATGGAAACTCTAAAAGTCAGAGAGCCTGAATAGATGCCATGCAGACTCTAAGAGACTGTAGAGGCCATCCCAGATCACTACAGCCAGCAATTTTTTTCAATCACCATAGATTAAAAAAAAAAAAGTCCATGACAAAACCAAATGTAAACAATATCTATCCACAAATCCAGCTCTACAGAAGATACTAAGAAAACTCCAACACAGGGAGGTTGACTACACCCAAGAAAACAGAAAATAATTTCACATCAGCAAAATCAAAAGAAGGTAAACACATGCGCGCATGTGCGCGTGCGAGCGCACACACACACACACACACACACACACACACACACACACACACACATCACCATCATCATCAACAACACCAAAATAACAGGAATTAACAATCATTGGCCATTAGTATCTCTCAATATCAATAGACTCAATTACCCAATAAAAAGACACAAGTTAACAGAATGGATGTGAAAAGGATCCATCCTTCCGCTGAATACAAGAAACAACATGAAAAATAGGCATTACCTCAGACTACAGGATTGGATAAAAGATTTTCCAAGCAAGTGAACCCAAGATGCAAACTTAAGTATAACCATTCTGATGTCTAAAAAGTAGACTTCCAGCCAAAACTAATCAATGGGATGGAGAAGGACAGTTCATACTCATCGAAGGAAAAATTCACCAAGATAATGTCTCAATCTGAACATCTATGCGCCAAATTAAAGGACACTCACATTTGTGAAAGGAACATTGCTAAAGCTTAAATTACACATGAGCCCCACACATTAATAGTGGAAAACTTCAACACTCCACTTTCAAAAATGGACAGGTAATTCAGAGAAAAACTAAACAGAAAAATATTGGAACTAACAGGCATTATGACTCAAACGGACCTAACAGATGTATACAGCACATTATGCCCAAACCCAAAAGAGCGTACCTGCTTCCAAAATTGACCAAATACTTGGTCACAAATCAAGTCTCAACAGATACATGGAAATTAAAATAGCCTCCTCTATCTAATCAAATCACTATGGATTAAAGCTGAACTTTAACAACAACAGGAACAAAGAAAGTCTACACACTCATGAAAAGTGGGCAGCTCTCTACTCAATGACCACTAGTTCAAGAAAAAATAAAGGGAAAAATTAAAAGCTTCTTAAAATTCAGTGAAAATGAATGCACAACATACCCAAACGTATAGGACACAATGAAAGCGGTGCTAAAATGAAAGTTCATAGCATTAAATGTCTTCATAAAGAAATTAAAGAGATATCAAAATAGCAACTTAGCAGCACACCTGAAAGCTCTAGAATAAAAATCAAACGAGACCCAAGGGGAGAGGAAGGCAAAAAATAACCAAACTGAGGGCTGAAATCAATAAAACAGAAACAGAATACAAAGAATCAGTGAATCAAAGACTTGGTTCTTTAAGAAAATGAAGATGATAAACAAACCCTTATTCAAACTTAAAGGCAGAAAGAAAATATTTAAAGTAACAAAATCAGAAATGAAAAGGAGGGCATAATGACAGACACCAAGGAAATCCAAAAAGCATTAAGCCTTACTGTAGTGGATGTAAACATATTTTTGTTTTGATCTCAAGTGTAGGATGTAAAACAGACTTTTGTGAGGGCGTGTGATGTTTGTCCACTAGAAGCAGACTTGTGAGAGGGCACGTGATGTTTGTCTGACGGAAGAGGAACTGCCTCATGTTGGGGCATGTTTTTTGCCAACTGATAAACATCCTGGTACGGACTCTGAGAGGAGAGATATATGAGCCCCAAGCTAAAGGCTTGGCTTTTGGCTTTTGAATCACATCATATTGTTTGGTTATTCATCTCTCTGCTTTGAGATACTCCTAGAGAGACACATTCCAGAGAATACTTCAAGGTTCCGGGTTCTGGCACTATGGTTGCAGTCACTTTTGCTGAATTGGTGGCTTGCTGTTTAACGGGTCTTCTGGAACCCTGACCACAAAGAGTAGAATCCACTGAAAGAATTGAGTCTAAAAAGGTCTACTGAGAAGTTTTCCCTGTATGGGGGGAGACTGTCCCCATTAACCTTTCTTTGCTATTTTGAACAGGTGGGTTGGAAAGCAGGTATAATCATTAAAGAACCCCAAGTAAAGTAGATTTTTAAAAGATCAAAGCCTACATCATACTTCAAAAACCTGTACTTCACAAAACTGGAAAATCTAAAAGAAATGGACAATTTTCTCGATAAATACCACTTACCAAAGTTAAATCAAGACCAGATAAACAATTTTAATAGACCTATAATCCCAAAGGAAATAGAAGCAGTCATTAAAACCTCCCAACCAAACAAACCCAGGGCCAGATGAGTTTAAAAGAAGAGCTAATATCAATACTCCTCAAATTATTCCACAAAATAGAAACAAAAGAAACATTGCCAAATTCATTTTAAGAGGCCACAGTCACCTTAATACTCAAACCACACAGACTCAACAAAGAAAAACAATTACAGGACTGTTGCAGTCATAAGGATAAGTTATAGAGGCTTTGCTTTATAAAGTTCCAGAGACCTCTGACTGTCCAACATGATCTCTAGACATCCAGAGCAGGTGTTGAGGCTTTGCTTGACAAAGTTCCAAAGATTTCCAGCTGATCACCACTGTCTCTAAATATTATGTATGGTCCAGGTGTAATACTGTTTAGAAATCTGCTATTTCTCCTAAAACTGATTTTTCTCTTTATTTCTCAGCCCTTAGGAAATTCATACAGGGAAAACTTTTTCCCACAGAGAATGTTGAAAGAAGGCATCTGGCCAAAGGCTTGAGACAATGATAAAATTTTTGCTCTGACTGTGAGCACCCAAGCAGAAACTGCATGAAAGAAAATTAAGACCTGGATATAACAGTGCCTGGCTAGATACTGTTACCTGTAGAAACATTTCTTTAGAATCTGCTTTGAGAGCAATAGAAGGTGGACTTGGACCTTCATGCTTTACAGATATTTTACAATAGAGGACCCCTTGGCAGTTAGCCTAGGCTTAAATAGCACACCTGTTGGTTTGGGACTGGAAGTAGGTCAAGTTTTTTCTTTAGAGAACATTTAGCTCAAGCAATGTTATGAACACATTGGCTTTAATCCAGGGAAATTTATGGTTAAACTGTCCCATGTATTGTTTAAAAAAATAACAATCAGATCATACTGACCATTGCTTGAAACTTGATTGATTTTTGTTGTATGTTTTGTTATAGGTTACAGAACTTTTTGTATTTCCTTGTTACTCTGTTGATTTTTGATTGCCCTAGTGCTTGTAAAGATGGGGAAAACTTCATGATGTAATCTGTAATGAAAAAAATTGAACTTCATTTCAATAAAATACTGGGGTTGGCCCAAGGAGGAGGGGGCAAGCAAGTAACAGACATGAGAGAGCAAGCTACAGTGAGATGGGGAACAGCAAGAGAGACAGAAAGATGGGTAACAGCAAACAAGGAGAAAATTAGAAAGCTCAGCAACAAAAAACAAGAAAATTAGAAAGAGGGATAACAGCAAACAAGGAGATAGGAGGATGGGTAACAGCAAACAATAAGAGAGTTAGATAGAAAGACAGCAAACAAGTAAGTGAGTAAGGAGCAAGGAATCAGACAGACAGCAAGCGAGGCAGAGACAGGGACAGATAGAGAGCCAGAAGAAAAGTTCTCCTGGGCTTTAAGACCTTCAGCTTGTACCACATATGCCTGACACCCTGAGTATTTCTTTTTTCTCCATTCCTCAACCTCTTTCCAATAACTGGTTCTTTTAGTTAGTTGTTTAACCAAAGGTTAGTTTCCCTTAACCAGCCGTTCACCACCTGCTCAATTCTCCCTACTGTGGATCCACCTCTCTTCTCTCCTCTTCACTGTTCCTGGAACTGGTCTTGGGAAGCGGCACAGAACCAATTTTTTTTTTCATGAACAGTGGTACAAAAATATTCAATAAAATACTTACAAACTAAATCCAAGAACACATCAAAAAATACCAAAGATGAAGGATGGCTCAACATACAAAAAAAAAAAAATCTGTCAATGTAATCCACCATATAAATAAACTAAAAAACAAAACAAGACATTTTCTTAGATCCCAAAAAGCCTTTGACAAAACTCTTCATGATAAAACTCATGAGAGATCAGGGATACAAGGGACATACCTAAACATAATAAAGGTAATATACAGCAACCCAATAGCCAACATCAAAAATCAAATTAAATGGAGAGAATATTAAAGCAATCCCACTAAAATTGGGAACAAGACAAGGCTGTCCATTCTGTTCATATATATTCAATATAGTACTTGAAATTTTACCTGGAGCAAAAATACAACTAAAGCAGATCAAAGGTATACAAATTAGAAAGGAAGAAATTAAAGTAAAGCTATTTAAAGATGATATGATAGTATTCATAAGTGACCCAAAAAATTCTACCTGGGAACTCCTACACCTGATAATACCTTCAATGATGTGGCTGGATAGAACATTAACTCAAAAAAGGCAGTAGCCCTGTAAAGGTGTAACATTTATTCTCCTGGCTCCATTGTTATCTGGGGGGGGGGGGGGGGAAGGGGGAGGCTTACTGGCTCCTTCTGCTAACCTAGACCTCGTCCTCGAAGCTTCTAGCCTACCTGCAATTTAACCTCGGCCTAGAATATTTTCAACTTCTGAGACTTAATGCTTAATGTGCTCAGCCTTACTTGTTCTTCCTGAGCTCTGGGCTGGCTGGTTCAATTCAGCTGCTCTGGCTCAAATTCTTCTCCCAGTTGACTTATTTAATCTGGCTTCTCTCTTGACCTGGAATTGCTCTGCTTGGCCCCAAACTAACTCAGAATTCTGCTCTAATCTTCTCACTTCTTATTTTCTAGCTTATTCTGTCTTCACCTGCCCCTCTCTGTAACCCATGTCTCTATTACTGTCCTGGTAAAACTCCTCCTCTCTCTGTAAAACTGTCTCTTAAGCAGCTTCCCTTTCCTCTCTCTTCTTGTGAGAGTTGGATGTATCCTATTCTATCCTATTCAAACCTTCTCTGATTCATCACTTTTTCTGCCACTCAATTAGACATCCTCTTCATAGTCATCCTATATAGAAATGATAAATGGGCTGAGGAAAGCAACAACCTCAACGGTAGCTACAAATAACATACAACATCTTGGTGTAACTCTAACCAAGCAATTAAAAGACCTGTATGACAAATCTTTGAGGAAAGAACTTCAAGTCTTTGAGGAAAGAAATTAGGGAAGATATCAGAAGATAGAAGGATCTCCCATGTTCATGGATCAATAGGATTGACATGGTAAAATTGGCCATCTTACAAAAAGCAATCTATAGATTCAATTCAGTCCCCATCAAAATCCCAACACAATTCTTCACAGACCTTGAAAGAACAATATTCAACTTTATATGGAAAAACAAAAAACCCAAGTTACCTAAAAATAATCCTGTACAATAAAAGAACTTCCAGAGGTATCACCTTCCTTGATTTCAAGCTGTACTATAGAACAATAGTAATAACAACCACATGGTATTAGCATAAAAGCAAAGAGGTTGACCAATGGAATAGAATCAAAGACCCACATACCGATGGATACTTGATTTTTTACAAAGAAGCCAAAAGTTATACAATATTCAAAAAAAAAAAAAAAGAGGCCGGGCGTGGTGGCGCACACCTTTAATCCCAGCACTTGGGAGGCAGAGGCAGGCGGATAGCTGTGAGTTCGAGGCCAGCCTGGTCTACAAAGCAAGTCCAGGACAGCCAAGGCTACACAGAGAAACCTGTCTTGAAAAACCAAAATAAATAAATAAATAAATAAATAAATAAATAAAATTTTTTAAAAAAGAAAGAAAGAAAATATCTTCAACAAATCATGCTGGTATAACTGGATGTCAGGATGTAAAAGAATGCAAATAGATGAATATCTATCATCCTACACAAATTCAAGTCCAAATAGATCAAAGACCGTACCATAAAACCAAATAGATTAAACCTGAAAGAAGAGAAAGTGGGGAATACTCTTGGACCCATTGGCATGGAAGACAACTCCCTGATCAGAACACCAATAGTTCAGGCACTAAGATCTACAATTACTAAATAGGACCTCATAAAACTGAAAAGCTTCTGTAAGGCAAAGGACACTGTCAAAAGGACAAAATGGCAGCCTACAGAATGGGAAAAGTTCTTTACCAACTGGCACAGCAATATCTAAATCCAGTACAGCTGTTTGATAAAGATCCATCAAAGCTGAGCCACATGTTGCAACCACCACTGTGTTGTCTTTCACTTGTGGTTCTGATCTCTGTATGTTGTTTGGTAAAGGGGGTTAATGTTTGTATAATTTGGGGATACTGGATTGATGGGAAATTTTTTATGAATTATTTATGCCTTGTCTCAGGGATATTATTTCTAAGCTTCCCTAGGAAAGTCCTGAATATACTACACCTTCTGTTTTTAGGGAAATACCTTATCTGGTCCTACTTGAAGGTTTCCCTTGCTCTCTGGAGCTTGTGATTCACATAAAGATGCCAATGTTCTTTTTATGAGGCTCTGGCTCCAAGATACTCTTGGAACATCTGCCTGTACTTACTCAGGAACAAGATAATCAGAACAAAGTAAACTTTAAAAAGTCAACAAGAGTCAGAGGTCTAGAGGAGTTAGAAGCAGATCAAGATTACAAGCCTCTTCCTACTATGCTATCAAGTGATTATATGCCATGTAAGATTAAGGGAAAAGATACAACAACAAAGTCAGATTAGCTGGAGTTATCTCTGCCTTGTGTATACTTATGGAGTTTACACTGATGGACAAAGAATGGTATGGAAAAATAATAAAAGAGTGAGATATCAGGACTTCCCTTTCTTAGAAAAGTTAGCTCATACAAGGCCATTGTGGTATCTTATGACCAAAGAACAAAAGAATACCAGGATTAGACACATATAAATAAATTCTACAAAGACATAAAATATAAACAGTGTATAATGCCAAGAATTGAATAATAACTGCAACAGCTTTGGCCTGAAGATTTTGGGGGGCACCTATTGACAATTGGTACCCTGATCACTAAAAGTTAATAATACACCACTCAGGACATGGTGATCTGTCTGGGCTGGATTGGAGGTTTTCTTTCTGTTTAGCACCTTGGAAACAGTAAAAGCTGCCAGCCTGAGAATGGGCTGTTATTTATCATATATCCTTGCTTTGGCCAAAATTTGCCTCTAGATTCTTAAAACTTGGGTTATGGAGTTGATGGTGAAACTTGATTGTAAAAGCTACCTTTGTTCTATCATGGTCTACTAATGATGACTAAACTTATGACCCCAGACATGCAAGGGGAGGTTAAGCACATGTCCAGGGACAGAAGTGATATGATCTCTATTTCTTGGAACAACATAATCTATCCCTGCTTACTGAACTCTGTATAAATAATGACTTCCAGTCAGTCACCGCTGCAAGATTCTCCTCAGCACTGTCCTGACTCAATTCTTTGTCCCTTACTCCTTACCTCCTTTCTGGAAACTGTCAACTGCTGGGGCATACCCCCAACCCTCCACCCTCCCTGGCAATCAACCCCACATCTGACACAGGGCTGATACCCAAAAAATATATAAATAACTCAAGAAACTAGACATCAACAAACCAAATAATCCAGTTTAAAAATGGGGTACAAATCTAAACAGAATTCTCAACAGAAGAATCTCAAACGGCCAAAAAGCACTTAAATGTTCACCCTCCTTAGCCATCAGGGGAAAGCAAATCAAAATGTTTTTTTTTTAAGATTTATTTATTTATTATGTATACAGTACACATTAATTAGATCACATTATAGATGGCTGTGAGCCTCTATGTGGTTGCTGGGAATTGAACTCAGGACCTCCGGAAGCACAGGCAGTGCCCTTAACCACTGAGCCATCTCTCCAGCCCCTCAAAATGTTTTTGATATTCCATATTACACCTGCCAGAATGGCTAAGATCAAACCCACAAATGACAGATCATCATGCTGGCAAGGATAAGGAGCAAGGGGAACTCCCCTCCACTGTGTAAACTTGCACAGCCACTTTGGAAATCAATATGGAGTTTCCTCAGAATCTATCTAATTCAAGCCCTTGCTAGTCCACTCTTGGGCATATACTCAAAAGACACTTACTCAACTGTGTTCATAGCAGCTTTATTTGTAATAGCCAGAAACCAGAAACAACCTAGATGGCCCTCAACTGAAGAATAGATAAAGAAAATGTGGTACAAATGTACCACACGTATAAATACACAACTGAGTATTACTCAGATGTTACAAACAATGACATCTTGAAATTTGCCAACAAGCTGGGTGTGGTGGTGCACCCCTTTAATCCCAGTACTCGGGAGGCAGAGGCAGGTGGATCACTATGAGTTCAAGGTCAGCCTGGTCTACAAAGTGAGTCCAGGACAGCCAAGGCTAACACAGAGAAACTCTGTCTTGAAACTGCCCCCCCCCAAAAAAATGCCAGCAAATGGATGGAACTAGAAAAGATCATCCTTTGTGAGGTAACCCAGAACCAGAAAGACAAACATGGTATGTACTCACTTATAAGTGGATATTAGCTATAAAGTAAAGGACAACCATTCGCAGTCCCAGAGAATCTAACAAGGAAAGCTCAATGGAAGATGTATGAATATCATTGTGAAGGAAAAATGGACTTGGGGTAAGAGGATGTGGGGGCGGAGGGGGGCGGGAGATGGGCGTATCTGGAAGGGATGGGGATGGGAACAGGAGGGATCAGGTAGTGGGAAGATGAAGCAAGAGAAACAACAGGAATGGAGAGGCCATCTCTAAGAAGAGCTAGAAACCTAGGGCAATGGAAACTCCCAAGAATCTATGAGGAGGAGCCTAGCTCCTGTCTAGGCAAAACTTCCAGTGGAGGAATTGGGACACCAACTCGGACTCAAAACCTTCAATCTACATTATGTCCTGCCTACAAGATGTGCTAGGGTAAAGGTAACACAGGAACTGTGGGAGTGGCCAACCAATGACTGGTCCAGCAGAGACCCATGCCATAAGAGAGAGCCTACCCCTGACACTGACTAAAAGGTCAGAACCCATAGGCTAGATAGCCCAGAAACCTAGGATATAACCAAACACAACTAGGAGAGAAAAAAGTCAATGAATTCATTCCTAATGATATTCTGATATACTTGCAACCTAGCACAATTGTCATCAGAGATGCTTCTCCCAGCAACTGAGGGAAACAGATACATACAGTCACAGTCAAACATTAGGAAGAGCTTGGGGAATCCTGAGGAAGAAGGAGAAAAAGGATTGTAGGAGCCAAAGAGGTCAAGGACACCACAAGAAAACCAACACAATCAACTAAGCAGGGCTCATAGGGGTTCACAGAGGCTGAACCACAAACCAGGGAGCCTGCATGAAACTGATTCACCATATTTTCAGGTGAATAAGATAACTGGGCATACAAGAGGACCCCCAACTTTTCCAGTTAAAATTTAGAGTTTGGAATATACTCATCGTATAAGACTACCCCTCTTCCAACGCACACCCTGTGCAGCAGATTTGGGGATGTGTCTATTTGCAGGCAGGGCACAGACAGCCAGGTGCATATTAAATGCTGGCAGACAGCCAGTGCCAGGCTACACTGTCCCTTTAAGGCAAGGTATACTCCACACTCAACCCAAAGATGGACAGCCTTCCAAGTCTAATGGGCAGGTTCTGGTGGAGAGCCAATCCACACTCACATTCTCCTCCTCGAGGTACAGGAAGATGTGTGCATCTTGATCCTCCCTGCTTCATACTCCCCACACAGAGCAGGGAATCAGCCATGGCACTCCCCACTATAGCACTGGACATATGAAGCAAGAAAAAGCAAGCAGCAGGTAAGCACCCGGCGTATAAGATGACCCTCAACTTTGGTAGATTTTTTAGGAAGATGTGTGTTAAAATGTTGTCTTATGCACTGGAAAATATAGGTAGGCCCTCTGCATATATGTGGTGTAGCTTTTCTTCTTTGGGGACTCATAACAGTGACTCTGTTGCCTGGTGTGGGAAACTTTTCCTTATACTGGATTGCTTTATTCAGCCTTAATAGGAGAGGAGGTGCCTAGTCTTACTGCAACTTGATTCGCTGTGGCTGGCTGGCATCAATGGGAAGCCTGCCCTTTTCTGGAGAAAAATGGAGAAGGAGTGGATTGAGGGTTGATAGCTGGAAGGAGAGGAAGAAACTGTGATCAGGATGTAAAGAAAGAAGGGAAGGAGAGTCCCACGAAAGCCTTCACTTACCAGGAAACTGAGACAGAGGGGAGGACATTCTAGTGGGACTCTAGATGAGAGAAGCACGGGAGAATGGCAAAGTAGAAGGATCCAGAGGGTCCTAGAAGCCTACAAGTAGAACATTATGATAGGCAGATTTGGGCACAGGGGTCCCGCTCAAACTAAGGCACCAGCCAAGAACAATACAGGCGGTAAACCTTAAACTCCTACCCAGATCTAGACAATGAACAGAACACTCTTCACAGTAGAGTGGAGAGTGGGGTAGGACTTTCTCACATACTCTGGTGCCTCACCTTTGACCATGTCCCCTGGAGGGGGAGACCTGGTGGCACTCAGAGGAAGGACAGCAGGCTACCAAGAAGAGACTTGATACCCTATGAGCATATACAGGGGGAGGTAATCCCCCTCAGGAACAGTCATAGGGGAGGGGAATAAGGGGAAAATGGGAGGGAGGGAAGAATGGGAGGATACAAGGGATGGGATAACCATTGAGATGTAACAAGAATAAACTAATAAAGGAGAAAAAAAATAAAATATAAAAAAAAGAAGGGAAGGAGAGAGGAAGGGGGAGAGGGAGGGAGGGGGAGGAAGAGGGAGGGAGGGAGGGGGAGAGGGAGGGGGAGAGGAGGAGGGAAGGAAAGAGAGTCCTGAAGGATATATTTAAAAATAGAAACCAGAAACAAAATACTTTCACAAGATGGCATAACAATCACTTAGCAGTCAACTGCATCCTCAAGCCTAATGTCCTCCAGTTCCATTTTGCTTCAAGTAAAATAACTTTATTGATTCTTATGTCTGAATAATATTTCATAGTACATCTATATCACATTTCTTTATCCAGCCATCTATTGGGAGGCACCTGGGTTGGTTCCATATTGTGGCCATTGTGAGCACTGCTGTTAATAAACGTGAGTCTCTTTAATGTGTTACCATTGTTTCCTTTGGACAGATATATACAGAGGTGGGAGAGCTGGATCGTAGTGCCTATTTTTATTTCTTTAGGAGTCTTCGTATATTGAGAAAACTCTGTGCTCTTCAATGGCTATGATAATTCCCATTCTGTCCTATCAGCAAGGTATGACAGTTTCATTTTCTCAGCATCTTCACCAGAAAGTTTTTGGTTTTGTTCTGTTTTGTTCTTATAACATCCATTTTGAGTAGGCGAGATAGTATTTGGTGCTGGGAACTGAACCTAGATCCTTACACACGCTGAGCATGTATTCCTCTACTCTGCCCACTGTGGTTTTCATTTGCATCCTTTTGATGGCTGATTGTGTTGATCATTTTCTCACACCTGTATTTCTTTTTTTAAGAAGTATCTATCCAGATCATTTGTCCATTTTAAATTGGATTGTTTATTTTATTGTTGCTGGTTTTTTGAGTTCCTGCCATATTCTACATATTAATTCTCTTAGATTAATAGATTGTAAATGAAGCAAATGCTGTTGCTTCATTCTGTCGATTGTTTTCTTTGCTGTACAGAGGCTCCTCAACTTTATATAGTGCTAGTTCTGTGTTTTGTTTTTGTTATTTGTGTCTTTGAGGTCTTATTCAAAATATTTTCTATACTGACATCTGAGGTATTTCTCCTGTGATTTCTAGTACCATTTAGGCCATAAAACTTAGCACACAGACGACACCATTTTCCAAAAGAAAAGAAGAAAGAAAGAAAGAAAGAAAGAAAGAAAGAAAGAAAGAAAGAAAGAAATCCAATCCATCAAAGTTCATAGCTCTGGGAAATCTCTAAATGTACTACCCTTGCTTTTTGGCTTCTATGGTTCTGCTTCTGGCTAAGTGTTCTTGTTAACCTAAGTATATTAACCCAGAACATGGTCTTTGTGCTTAAAAGCTCATCCTGATAAAGGCTCAGTGCTACACTGGGATCCTGAATAGTCACCAGCCAGCTACTAAAGACCTATCAACGTAAACCCATGTCTGAGTAATCTTCTCAGACATGCATCTCCCAACGAATGCCATGCTGTTTTGGTAACTATGGCTCTCGAAATTGACTATTTTATTTTAGTCTTTTGTGTGTGTGTGTGTACGTGTGTGTGTGTGTACGTGTGTGTGTGTGTGTACGTATGTGTGTGTGTACGTATGTGTGTGTGTGTGTGTGTGTGTGTGTGTGTGTGTGTGTGTGTGTGTGTACGTGTGTATGCCCACTGCCACAGAACACATGTGGAGGTCAGAGGACAGCTTGTAGAGTCTTTTTTCTCTTTCCACCATGTAAACTCCAGGAATCAAACTCAGGTCGTCAGTCATGGAAGTAAGTGTTTTTACCCACTGAGCTAGCTCACCAGGCCTATTTTTTTAAAGGTGTGTGTGTGTGTGTGTGTGTGTGTGTGTGTGTGTGTATTCATTAGAGCCAGAAGATCACATTGGATACTCTGGAGCTGGAGTTCTAGGCAGTTGTGAGTCATATGACTTGGATGTTGGGTACATAACTCTTGTCCTCTGGAAGAGCAATTGTTGGAACATGGTCAAAAGAATGGCACATGGTGAACAAGGCCTTGGGGAACTGAGAGAGAGGCTCTGGAGGGAAAGGAAAGAGGGCCGTTTGTCAGGTCCCAGCCTGTGGGAAAAATTGAATCAGGGTTCACCTGAAAGAGGGAGTGGGGATTGAAAGCAGGATACAGAGACGCGAGAAATAACAAATCAAGTCAGGAAATCTCTGATCAAGATTCACTTCATTGCCGACTAGGAGAAACATATATAGAGCTTGGTCAACAGGATTTATTTTAATCTCATTCACCCTAGCCCCCAGGCAAGAATACAATAGCCTAAATCACTCTCTGTAGAACTTCCTAGTTTTCTGAGTAGTTCCTTGTAAGAGCTTTCTAGATTCTCTGGGTGGTCCCAAGTTGAGACTTCTCTACTTCTTTCAAAGGTAAATAGTCCAAGGATAGCCTAGAACACAAGACCTTGTGGTGAGGTAAAGGTCAGCAATTTGAAGGTCACAGCATACAGCCTAAGCACAGGATTTCTAACATGGCAGAATTTGGGACAGGTCCCCACAGCATTTCACTTCAGGTGCATTTTATTCCCTGCATTGTTCTTGGGTGTGATTTCAAACTTCCTGTGCTAAACATTTACATTCAGTTTATAAGACATGTTTATTCTCGTTGGATGTCAGAACATAGATTTAGAATTTAATCTGATCAGTGTAGCTGAATCTTGATATGGCCTCTTTTGCCTTACTTTCATCCTTTCCCAGATATAATTTATACTGTGTGCCAGGCAGCTGTGTTTAAATTGGTCTCACCTGAGAAAGTTCTGGGAAAGGGCTATTCTGTTAATACTTAGTATGTACCTACTGGAGTTTATTTATATGCTCTTCTGAACTCAAACAACCTTCCTTGAATCATTGTTTTCTTTGCTTCATTTGTGTATAAAAGTACACAGAAACTGAAGTAAGGCTTTTCTTTCAGGTCCTCAGAGCCAGGTCCCACAGACAGGATCTGCACATGTAGATGAAAGTCAACAGCAGTAAGCACTTTAGCCACTGAGCCATCCCTCCAGCCACTTCTCCATTCTTTTGGTAGTTCAAGACTGCTTTGGCTATTGTCTTAGCTAGGGTTTCATTGCTGTGGAGAGACACAAGGACCAAGGCAACTCTTATAGATGAAAATCATTTACTTGGGACTGGCTTACAGTTTCAGAGGTTAAGTCTTTTATTGTCATGGCAGAAAGCATGCCAACCTTCAGGCAGATATAGTGCTGAAGGAACAGAGTATTCTACATCTTGATCCAAAGGCAGCCAGGAGGAGGCTCTGATTCCACACTGGGAAGAGCCTGAGCCCTGACTCAAAAACTCTCCCCCCCTCTCTCTCCCTGTGTCTCCCCCACCCCCATCTCCCTCTCTGTCCTGGCCCATGGGGTCTTCAACGGGTACCTGTGGAGGGGGTGGATGAGTGGGGGGATAGGAGACATGAAGAAATGAGGACAAGTCTGGATTCTGATAAAGCCCCATTTATTGAAAAATTTCACAGGGTTTTTATAAGCACAGGGGCATGGGTATTTGCATAAGCGAGGGTTTCTGTGGATACCTAACTCTGGAATGCTTCAGCAAGTGTTTACCTTTACAGCTACTATAATCACAGATGGGGGAGAAATTCCAGAGAAAGAGGGAAGTTATAAAAGATCTGGTTAGTCAGGAAAAAGTTCCCAGAACTGCTGCCCATGGGCAGCTTTTATAATGCAGGAGACAGGGAAGCATATTGCTATGGCAACCCAGCTGTAGGCTATCTCAAGACACAGGGAATTCCAGGCAGGGTCATAACATTCTGCCACACCGAATATTTTGCTCTATCTTTATCTAGTCTAACTGATAAGCCATAACAGGGTGGCTCCATCTTAATCTTATCTTTAGTCTAACTGCCGAACCACGACAGGGTCATCTGGTTTCTGATAAATGACAGACTTCTGGAGAAATAGGAGCCTAAAGGTGCAGGCTTTGACAAGATGGCTGAACAATGGCCATATGGCCTACTCTCCCCAACACCTCTCCCTCTCCCTGTCTCTCCCTCTCTCCCCCTCTCCCTCTCCCTCCCTCCACCCCCCTCTCTTTTTCTCTCTCTCTCAAACACACACACACAAACAGTCAAAGCCTGTCTACACAATAATGTACTTACTTCTACAAGGCCACACCTCCTCCAAAATAGCTGAGTAGTATTCCATAGTGTAAATGTACCACAGTTTCTTTATCCATTCTTTGAGGGACATTTAGGTTGTTTCCAGGTTCTAGCTATTACAAATAAGGCTTCTATGAACATGGTTGAGCATATGTCCTTCTTGTGTGGTGGAGCTTCTTCTGGGTATATTCCAAGGATTGGAATAGCTGGGTCTTGAGATAGCCCTATTCTCAATATTCTGAGAAAGCACCATATTGATTTTCAAAGTGGTTATACAAGTTTGCACTCCCACCAGTAATGGAGAAGTGTTCCCCTTTCTCCACATCCTTGCCAGCATGTGTTGTCGCTTGAGTTTTTGATCTTGGCCATTCTGATGGGTGTAAGATGGAATCTCACAGTCATTTTGATTTGCATTTCAGAGACAACATTTTTAATAAGATAAGACATAATGGGAAAATAATATTTTCAAGTACTATTTCTTCAGTGTGTAATAAGTTGCTCTGTATCTCTCTACAGACATGTTGAGGTCATAATCTGTGGGGGTCCCTGCAAATGCAGCTGAGTAAGGATCCACACAAAGCAAGAAGGAATCCAGTTCAACCCAATTTATTTGGCTGATGTTGGTTCAAACTTATAGAATCTGACCCTGATATATTTAAGTACAGTACAACTTTGGGAGAAAAAGTTTCTTGGTGACAATTATCATTATAATACTTAAACAAGACTGCATCAAAAACTACTTTGCAAAGTACATGTCTTTTCAAAAGACCTATTCCAAAAGAATAAGTTCTATTGACTGAGAAACAATGCTCAGGATAAAGGACTTAGGAGAAAGAATCTGGGATAAACATAAAAATCTGGAGGATTTGAATGAGGCTTGGCCCTACAGATGGCAAAGATCACCAGTTCTTAACTACTCCTGTAGAAAGATGTTATTCTTTCTATATCAATCAGTACAGTTTTTTGTTTTGTTTTGTTTTTTGTTTGTTTATTTTGGTTTTTTGAGATATGGTTTCTCTGTGTAACCACCTTGGCTGTCCTAGACTCATTTTGTAGACCAGGCTGACCTCAAATTCACAGAGATCCACCTGCCTCTGCCTCCCAAGTGCTGAAATTAAAGGTGTACAGCACCATGCCCAGCTAAGTATAGTAAATTATTAAGGTGGCAATTTTCTTTAACCAGTTACTACTCCAGTGACTGACACAGAAAGGCAATGATTTATTTTTAAGCTGTAAGCACTATGCTGGACAGATTCTGAGCTACTCTACTCTAATTCTAGTGTAAGGTACTCTCTCTCTCTCTCTCTCTCTCTCTCTCTCTCTCTCTCTCTCTCAGCCTAAGCCTGGGAACGTGACCCAGACAGGCTTGGGAAAGTGATCCAGAAAGAATGAAGGCCAGTTTCAGTTCCTGAGATCAGGGTGGCCAACTGAGGTAAACAAATTCCAACTGAGATAAACAATTCTCAGAAAAATACCATCTGAAAATTCCCTGGAAACTCCCCAACACCCCTTCTTGCCAAGAATAGCCCCCAAGACCAACGACCCTGCAATAGCCAATAACATTTGGACAAGCACCCCTAGCGACCACTAGAGCCAATCCTAACTTAGGGCATGCAGTCCCTCCTAACTTTTGCGGTTTTAGCCTTTAAAAATAGCCTATAACAGTGACTCAGGGTGCCTCTGCCTCTCGAGTGCTGAGGTCCCCTATGCGCGTCAGCAATAAACCTTGTGCTTTTGCATCAACACTGTGGTCCTCGAGTGGTCTCTCACAATGACCTCCTACCCGAGTGGACTCTAGGGTCCAACACTAGCACCTTTAAAACCCTCATAAAAACCAATCACTTGGCAATATGATGACACCCAGGGCAGCTTTGACAATAAAATGGTGAACCAACGTGGACTTGAATCTAAGTTTACAGCCTAAGAAGTCATGAGTGAAAGACAGTTTCTTAGCCAAAGAGCAGGGAA
Organism: Acomys minous; assembly: GCF_964271855.1. Lineage (NCBI taxonomy): Eukaryota > Metazoa > Chordata > Mammalia > Rodentia > Muridae > Acomys > Acomys minous. Next base: position 798,539 of record NC_140500.1, read on the forward strand.
CCAAAGCCAAATGTATTTCAAAAGCACAGCTCTCTTGGGAGAAGCTGCTACCTTCCAACAAAGCCAACACAGGGTAACAATGGGAAGCTGCTGTGGTCTCTCTTGAACCAAAGCTTAAAGGCACAGCTACAGGGTTGAAAGCATGCTAGAAAGAGCTAGTCCTAGAACTACAGCTAAAATGGAACACGCCATGGCAGAGAACACTTGGATCTTCTCTGGCTTTGTTTTGGTTATAGTTGTTATGGAAGTAGTTGTAATGTGTTCAATGATAGTCATGGTTTTCTGTGCCTCCTCAACAAAAGTTCAAAACAAAATGAACTTAAGCAAGGACGCAACTAAAAGATGTAATGCTAAATTACAAACAATGAAAATGGAGGAGGAAAAAGAACTCTTCCAGATAGAAAGCAATAAGTAGGTAGCTGCTGGAGCTCCAAGCTATTTGGCTACAAGATGCTTGCCAGATATTTCTCAGAAGTAGCCACTGGTACATTTTAGCAACAACTAAATTCCAAAAAATTACAGGCAGAGCTTTAATATTGCAATATCAGAAGGCACAACTGGTCCAAAATTTAGAATTTTCTTTTTTCTTTACTTGACTTTTGTTTGAGAGTTTTGAGTTACAATGATATGGAATTGAGATGAATATTTGAGCAGGCCAGTGAGGGTAGGCATGCCCTTAATCTCAACACAAAGGAGAAAGAGACAGGCAGATCTCTGAGCTCTGGATCAGCCTGGCTTACACAATGAAGTCAGGGTGAAGACCCTCAATGATAAAATAAACCACTTACGAAGACAGTCTAGGATTCAAAATGACAAGTTTCCCCTTAAAGTTACCATGTAAGTTTTTTTTCCTTAATAATGGATGATAATGTCCTTACTGATCTAGAGGATGGATACACCTCAATCTTAGGTTTATGTAAAAAGAGGATGATGTCACACTGCCCTAAAATGCCAGCCAGTCTCCTTAGAAAGGGGCTCTCACAGGAAAACTGGTGTCAATAGGCAGGGATATTATTTTTTTTTTCAAGATAAGGTTTCTCTGTGTAGCCTTGGCTGTCCTGGACGTGCTTTGTAGATCACGCTAGCCCCATACTCATAGAGATATTCTAAGAAAAGCAAACTTAAACTACACACACGTACACATACATACACACAAAGCCATCCTGCAGAAAACACTAGAAGGGGAAATACAACCTAAGGAGGTTAACTACACCCATGAAACACAGGAAATAAATAATTCCATACCAGAAAAAACAAAAGAAGGAAGCACATACAAACACATACACACTAACACTATCAACAATAAATTAACAGGAATTAAAAACCATTTGCCATTCATATCTCTCAGTATCAATGGACTCGACTGCCCAGTTAAAAAGACACAGGCTGACAGAATGGATGAAAAAACAGGATCCGCCATTCTGCTGCATACAGGAAACACACCTCAGCAACAAGGATAGACATTGCCTCAGAGTAAAGGGCTTAAAAAATATTTTCCAAGCAAACAGACCAAAGAAGCAAGCTGGAGTAGCTATTCTAATGTCCCCCTCCTTTCAAAGTTGAAAAAATACTTTCAACCAAAACTAGTTTAAAAAAAGACAGAGAAGGACACTTCAAACTCATCAAAGGAAAAATCCACCAACATGGTTTCTCAATTCTGAACACCTGTGTCCCAAATTCAAGAACACCCACATTCATAAAAGGAACATTAATAAGTCTTAAATTGCACTTTGAACTACACACATTAATAGTAGGAGACTTCAACATCCCACTCTCACCGCTAGACAGATCATCAAGACAGAAACTAAACAAAGAAATAATGAAACTAACTGACAATATGAATCAAGTAGATTTAATGGACATTTTACCCAAAACACAGAGGAATATACCTTCTTCTCAGCACCATAGGGAAACTTCTTCAAGACTGACCATATATTGACCCCCAGGGACATATAATGCTTTGTTGACTTTGAATTTTCTTAATGTTGATGATAAAGGGACAACAGCAGCTGAGAGGCATTGGGTTATAGAAAAAAGTGAGAAACTAGGACAACCAATTTACTATAAAGATCTGTCCTCAATGGACAGACAGAGATGGGGACGTGGTTATGTTTATGTCTCTACAGGAAGTGAAAAAACATGGTTACAGACAAAACTTATAAAGATTATATCTGACCAGGGAAGACCTCCTACTACCTAAAACATGCATGTGTTCATATAGCAAGGGAATCATAAGGGCTACCTGGTTCTTATAACATGTCATTCTTTCATACAGCATGGATATTACAGCTCAAACAGATGCATAAAGTTAATGCCTTACACCTGCTCAAAAATAGGGCAGATGTTTACCTTTAGATAATTTGTACACCTTGCATATTCCATATATATAGAAATGTACCTATACTAATACTTTCAAAATTTTGTTTATTTTCAGAGCAAAAAAAAAAAAAAGATAATAATGTGACCTGTCAGTTTTTGGGTGGCCAAGGAGGGTCGCAACCTGTGAATAAAGAACAGGAGAGAGAAATGGTAGGGCTCAAGGAAACCGTAGCTTGTCAAGAGCCGTTTATTGAAGGTGAGGGCAGGCTTTTTAAAACGTGCTTTAGGGAGGGCGGTGGTAGGCGAGGAGGGTAATGGAAAAGAACAGAATCTTCTGGGGTTGAGCCCCGGGAACATCTGCGGGGGGGGGGGGGAGTTTCCTGGTTCGGGACAAAACAGGATGTCTCTGTGGTTATCTCAGGGTCAGATCGTTCTCTTCTCAGGGCTAAGCTGGATGCCTTGTGTGCCTAGTGGGCGGCCAAGCAGGATGTTTGCTGCAGGTGCTGAATGGGTGGGGGTCGGCCACGGGCCGTTTGGTTCCTGGCAATAATGAAGACAAAGCAAATAGCCTGGGTGATTCAACCTCTAAGACTGCCTCAGCTATTGTTTCCTCAAGAATTTGCATGCATATCAACTTTAAAAGGTCTAGACCAAAGGATCAATCCCAAAAAGATTGGAAAGAAGCAGATACAGCTAGCTTTTCAAGCACTTGGCCAATATCTTATTTTTCTAAGGGTACCCAAAAGATGTTTTTATCCCCAGACAGCAAAAAGTAATTTTGAGAATATGATGCCTTCATTCCCAATAGGGGGGTGGGTTTTTTTTTGGTGGGTTACCAATGTTTGTTATTGTCAAGGCGGGTTGGTTATAAGTTAGTAAAGATTATATTTAGGGATTTCTTTCTTTCTCCCCTCTATCCTTCTTTCTCTCTTACTTTCTATCCTATCTAGTGTTAGGGAAAGGAGGGAAAGGGGGAATGATAAAAGGAGAGCATATAGAACTATAGGATAAAAGGTAGATTATTGAATCTATTAGACTCAAATATTTTACACTGGTATTGTAGATCGATAGAAATTTAAGATTATTTTTCTTTATGTATTGCACATATTGTATATTGATAGATTTTGTTCAAAGTTTGCTTAATGTATTGAACATATGCAACTCATTTAAAATGTGATGTAAAGTTATAGTCTTATGAGAGCTAACTACTACAAACTGTTTAGGATGGTTGGAGATACAAGTTAGTAGTTAGGTACCTATAAATCTTACCTGTAGTCTTGTTAGATACTAGTTTACTTAATTACAGAATAAGCTTTATTTAGTTTCTTGTGTATAGTATCAAAGTTAAGCAGATAGTGCATAGCTAAAAACAAGCAATGAGCTGGGCGGTGGTGGCACACACCTTTAATCCCAGCACTCAAGAGGTAGAGGCAGGCAGATCACTGTGAGTTCAAAGCCAGCTTGGTCTACAAAGGGAGTCCAGGACAGCCAAGGCTACACAATAAGCCTTGTCTTGAAAACCCAAAAAAATAAAAAATAAAAAAATAAAAACAAGCAATGTTTGTCTATTTAGACATACTGAGACAGAAAAGTCAATCAATTGATAAATGGATACATAGAGTAGATAAATGATACATAGATATGATTATGCACTATAATAAATAGGTCGACTATTTTCAAACACTTCAGAGATATACAGAATATGGCATTTAATAATAAAGGGCTTTTCTGACAGAGAGACACGTCTGCTCCTGGCAGTACCTCCAATCTACTTCAATGAAGCTGATGGGCATCAAAGGAACTGTTCTTATCTCTATTGCTAATAGCCAACTGACTGTCCAAGCTGTGATCAAACACAACACTGAGAAATTGCCTGTCCAGCTTTGCATTGACTAGGTGGGCCAGTCCTTCAAAATCCATGCTTCACAGCAGTCTGTCAGATATTTTGGGCTGCCAGGCTGAAGACCAGATGCCCCAATGATAGAGAAAAACCTGTGGCAGTCCAGGCAGTCGACTCTCTCTGTCCCGTCTATCCTTTGGAAGTAGCTTGCCTGTACTTCCTTCATATTAGATAATATTTCCTTCTTAAGTCTCTGAGGGGGGTTAGACTAGATAGCCATAGTATTACTATAAGCTTTAGTTTAAGAGCTAAACACATGTTTAGAGGTTGGTAAATGTAAATTATAATAAAGTGATTTAGAAAAATTTTGGACACTATGATAAGATAGAAAGTGGAATAATTTCTCCAAGATTGTCAAGAACGGACTGATCTTTTTAAATGTGACTTTTACTGTATAGTTCTCATAATTATTTTTCTTGTGTATACTTTATTTTTTTTTTTCATAGAAAGAGGGATTTGTGGTGGACACAAACATATTTTCGTTTTGGCCCCAAATGTGGGATAGGTATTGGATGTAAACCTGTTTTTGTTTTGATCCAAAGTATGGGATGGGAAACAGTCTTGTGAGAAAATAGGTTGTGATGTTTATCCACATGGAAGTCAACCTCTTCGTGGGGGGGGGGGGGGGCAGGGGAGGGGGGTGAGGGGAGGGGAGGGCTTGGTTTTTTCCCAGCTGAAAATCATCCTAGTACAGACTCTGAGAGGATATATATGTGCCCAACACAGGAGACTGGGGCTTTTTTTAGGTCTTGGTATTGTTTGGCTGTTCATCGCTCCATTTTGAGACACTAACCACTCCAGCGAAGGCTTCAAGGCTCCGGGTTCCAGCTGCTGTTCCAGGTTCCAGCAGCAATTTTGGTGGAACTGCTGGTCTGCTGAAATCCTGCCAACTATGCCAAGGCAATCACTCCCAGGAACAGAATTCAACAAGGTCTACTTCTATGTTTCCATTAACCTCTTTTCTCTCCCATCTAAGGTAGGTGGGTTGGAAGGGAGATATATACATTAAAGAAGGCCAAATAAAATAGGTTTGGAAAAGGTGAAGCCTACAAAGAAGAAAGAAAAATAGGCAGAAGATTAGTATTTTATTGCAGAACAAACAAATTTTCAGTCACACATAGTTGACTTCAAGTAGGAGATGATTGCATTTTCTCATGATTATTATATTTTTTAATTGTCTAATATCCAAAAAATGTTTTCAAAAGAAAGTAAATGATTAATTATTTGGCAAAAATAATTGACCGTGGCCAAGGATCTCATATTCAAGTTACTCAGAATGAGATATTGCACCCTGCAAGTGGATATCTGAACTATATGGTCATTTTAGCTTATCAACACATTTTTTAAAGGACAACTTCTCTAACAAGGTGATGAGATACACACCCATTTTGTCCTGAATGCTGGGACAAGGCTATATGTAGTGGTTACCTTTTCTGTCGCTGTGATAAAATATTATGACCATAACTAAGTTAGAAGAGAATGAATTTGCTTTGGCTTACAGTTCCAGAGGGGCACAGTCTATCAGGGCAAGGTAGGCATGTCAGGAAGGTTATGAGGCTGGCACGGCAGTTGGGAGGCAGAGTGAGCACAGTTCATTGAGACGCATCTATACACAGGAAGCAGGGGTGGAGGGAAAAACAGGAAATGGGGCAGGCTATAAATCTTCAAACCCCATCCTCCACCCCAGTGATGTTCTTCTTCCAGCAAGGTTTCCCCTCACCTTCCCAGACAGTGCCACAAGCCAGGAGCCACGTTCAAATTCATGAGCGTATAAGGTATCTCATATTCAAACTACACCATATCTTTGGAAGCTGTATTGTTCTTAGGTGTTTTTGTTTGTTTGGGGAGGCTAGCCATTGAGCCCAGAGCCTAACCTTGGCTAAGCATACATTCTACCACTGAGCTCCTGCTGGTCCCTCTCTCACCAAGGTTTGAAGCTTCTGGATCATCAGCTCAATGGCCAACAGCATTAGAAACATCTGTGACCTAGACCCAGGAAACCCTCTTCCAGCTTCCTCTGGCACCAGACATGAATGCAATGCATTTATACACATGTAGGCAAAATACTCATATACATACAAACAACTCTTTTTCTCTTTTTGAGACTAGGTCTCACTATATAGCCTTGGGTGGCCTGGAACTCCCTATATAGACCAGGTTGACCTTAAACTCAAAGAGATCCATTTTCCTCTACTTCTGCCTCTGCCTTTGCCTCCCCGGTGCTGAATTAAAAAGCAAGTGCCACCATACCATGATAAATAAATAAATCTATTTAAAAAGTTCAAGTAAAAAAAGGACTGGAGATGTAGGTCAATAGCGCACCATATGCGTGTTACTCACAGGGCCCTGAACTTAGCCTACCTGTCCTTACCCCAACACACACTACATGTATACAGACACAAAGTCAGTTTTCTGTTACAGATTTCCTAATCAGAGAAACAGAATCCCAAAGCTCTTTTACAAGAATCTGTTTCTATTGTGTGCCAGAACCTTGCCAGAGGGATTTTTCCTCAAAGGAAGAGCCATGAATATCCCAAAGCAGGGCCTTTTATATATCTTTGGCCTCTTTGTGTCCCATACTGGGTAGCTTACTTATTGATTGGATATTTTAAATTACTGCAAAGTAAGGGGGCGGACCTCTGGAATTGGAAGTGAGGAAAGAAAATGGAGTTGGAGGAGAGATTTAGTGGAGTTATGTGCATACTCAAAGACACTGGCTGTTTCTTTTTTTTTTTTTTTTTTTTTTTTTTTTTGCTTCTTCGTGCCTCTCCACACTGCCATTTTAATCTGACGTAGGTCATTAGTCAGCAGGAAATAAAAGTGAAAGTAAGCTTAGAACCTTGGTTCTGTTTGATAGCGCTTGTGAAACATACCCAAGCGATGTGTTTTCCAACTTTTGTCAACATTTTATAAGATCATCAGAGAAATCCACTAAACCAGAGTTTGAGGAAGAATACAAAGAAAGGACAAACTGCAGAGATATGGGAGGGAAAACATGCCCCTTCATCCAGGGATCTGAAAAAAAAAATCTGTCTACAGAGTCAATGACAAAATGATCTATACACTTGAGTTTTTCACTCCCTTCTCATTTTTGAATTAAAGTTATACCCCCCATAAATGAACTTTACTTTGTTTTTAAAAGGAAATTATTTTATCTTTTATGTGAGACCAAAACACGAACAATATACATTACAGGCTAAGGGTTCTGTTTACAGTTAAGATAGTTGAGAATAAGTCCCTAATTGCCCTGTGTAAGGTCCTTGCAAGTTAAGATCTCTATTTGTGATTAGTAAGTCCCTGATTGTCCTGTGTTAAGTTCAAGTTTAGGGGAGGAGTCAGAGAGAAAGGAGTCTCCATGAGGCAGGATGTACAATGATCTCACACTGTGAGGACAGGATGATGGCACAGAACCCACCCTCAAAAGTCATCATATTGACAAGTGATGGCTTTTGTGTGGGTTTTAAAGTTACTAGGGTTAGAGTAGCTCAGAATCTGCCCAGCCTAGTGCTTAGAGCTTACTAATAAATCATACTTTCTCTGTGTCAGTCACTGGGGAACTAGCTGGTTAAAGAAAACTACTACCGTAATAATTTACTGTATTAATTAACTTAGAAAGAGTAATTCTTCATTCTCCAAATGCCTTTCTTTTACTCTTGTCCTTTAAAGGGTCTCTTAATAACTGAAACTATGCTAAAATGTAATAAATAAAATAAAAAATTTAAAAGATACATAAATACTCAAAAATATATATCAATTTAAAAAAGAAACAATAGTCAGACATGATTGGCCTTGAATCCCAGTATTTGGGAGGTAGAGCAAAAGGTTTAAGACATCCTTCACTATATAGCTAGTTTGAGGCCAGCATTGGCCAAAACAACAGCTGGGTATGATGACATACATCTTTAATGCCAGCACTCGAGACAGGCAGATCTCTGTGAGTTTGAGGCCAGCCTGGTCTACAAAGTGAGTCCAGGACAGCCAGGACTACAAAAGAAACCTTGTCTCAAAAAACAAAAACAAAAACAAAAAACCCCACAACAACAAAAGGAAGAAAGTACAAGAGCAAAAATGCAATAGATACTGTTTCTAACTTCCACTTGTAGTTTTGGGGCTCAAGGAGTTGGCTATTAGGGAGACCTGTGTCTCTCATGTAATTCTTTGTCCTGGGATATAAGAGTGTGGATACTTGAGAAGATGCCCCTGGACACTCCAGTGTACCCTGTCACAGCTTCAGGGGCAATGTTACCTGGGAGAATGGAGCCAATGAATGAGGTGAACTAAAGTTTCAGGCAATAGTCAACTTTATTCAGAGCAGCAGACAATTCATAGTCTGAGGGTTAAGAGAAGTCATAAGAGTAAAGTTCACCTGACTTCAATCTTTATACTGAAGGTATCGTGTTAAAAGCAGCCAGACTCCATTTTGTCAGAAACAGCCTAGCTCCATCCCAAAGACCACCAACTCTGGGAACATTCCTTAGAAAAGGCCAAGCTGGCCACAAGACTAGATAAAATTAATGTTTATGTTCTGACAAAAATGTTTATACCTTCAGTTCTGGAAAAACTTTCCACACTAGGTCAAGTCAACCACAAACTATGTTTATGATCAGCTTACCCTAGGGCCTTACTAATCAGCAAAAATTCCTCAGCCACAGCTGTCCCCGACACTTACCAGTGTCCCCTCACCTTGCGGCTTTCACCCTTTAAATACATATGCAGGTTCCCCTCAGGACTCGGTTCAGATCTCAAACTAGCCACCTCCCTGAGCTTAGAAAATAAAGCTTTCATTATAAGCTTCTGTATCTAAAATGAGTTTTCTTGGCTTCCACCCTGAACCCAACAATACAATAATAAAGACTAACCTTGTGTGGCATAAATTCAGGAGGCAGAGGCAGGAAGATCTCTGGGTCTGAGGCCATCCTGGTCTACATAGTGAGTTCCAGAACAGTCAGGGCTACACACAGAAACTCTGTCTTAAAAACAAACAAACAACAACAAAAGTTGTGATGGTTTGAGTAAGAATGACCCCCATACACTTATGTGTTTGAATGCTTGGACCATAGGCAGTGGCACTATTAGATGGTTTGGCCTTGTTGGAGTAGGTGTGGCCTTGTTGTTGGAAGAAGCGTATCATGTTGAGGGATGGATTTTGAGATCCGAGATGCTAAAGCCTGCTGGGCACAATTGTATGCTGGGTTGGCAAAAGCAAGCAAGTGAGCTTCCTAGAGGTAGCTAACTCAGTTGTTTTGCCCAGCTGGTGAATGGACATATCCCTGGTTAGGCAAGGCCCCACGGATTTTGCCTCAAGACCACTTATTGTTGCTAAACTGCCTTTCCAGGCTTGTCTCACATGTCTGGCATGGCAGAGATCCTCACTGCCTATTGCTGCATTCTGTTGGACAGATTTCCTGCAGATTATTTTGAAGATGTACTTCAAGAAATAACACTGTCTAAACAAATTGATGATTTCATGATCCCTGATGATGGTTTTTATAGAATTTCTGACTTGATTCAAATAATTTTTAAAACCCTTCTGTAGTATAGCAAAAACAGCTAGGAGCTCTGTGAACTTCCATGTGAATTACACCAAGAAGGAAAACAAGATTGAAACAAATTAATAATCAAGGAAATACATTCATTCAGGTTTAGTCCAAGGATAAGGCTCAGGTGTACACCGCAATAAGAAGAGCATATGAACACAGAAACAAAGAACAAATGGTTATCTGTACAAGACAAGACAGACACTTGTTCCTTAGAAAAACCTTGACATTAAAAAACAAAACAAACAAAACAAAACAAAACAAAAACTTTAGTCCCAGCACTCAGGAGGCAAAGACAGGTGGATCTTTATGAGTACGAGGCCATCCTGGTCTACAGCGAGTCTAGAATAGCCAAGGCTACACAGAAACCCTGCCTTGAAAAGCAAAAAAGAAAACAAACAAACAAAAAGAAAATAAAAAACTCTTGCTTTGAACACATAATGCATGTTTGAAATTAAAAAAAAAAGATAAAACTTCTGCTTTGAACTCATAATGAGCATATAGATAAAACCAGTGCTTTAAACTCATAATGAGCAGCATCCAGCTAGATATAATTCTAATGGAAGGACTTACAATCAATCCTACCGCTGAAAGGAAAATTATTTTTAATTTCTGTCACAGACATAAAAATAAGTTGTAGAGGCTTTGTTTGACAAAGTTCCAGAGACCTCCAACTGTCCAACATGATCTCTAGACATCCAGAGCAGCTGTTGAGCTTTGCTTGACAAAGTTCTAAAGATCTCCAGCTGATCACCACTGTCTCTAAATATTATGTATGGTCCAGGTGTAATACTGTTTAGAAATCTGCTATTTCTCCTAAAACTGATTTTTTTCTTTATTTCTCAGCCCTTAAAATATTCATACAGGGAAAAAATTCCCACAGAAATGTTGAAAGAGGGCATCTGGCCAATGGCTTGAGACAGTGATAGAGCTTTTTGCTCCAACTGTAAGCACCCAAGCAGAAACTGTATGAAAAAAAGGTAAGACCTAGAGTACCTGGCTAGATACTGTTACCTGTTGAAACATTTCTTTAGAATCTACTTTGAGAGCAATAGAAGGTGGGCTTAGAACATCATGCTTTACAGGTATTTTACAACAGAGGACCCCTTGGCAGTTAGCCTAGGCTTAGATAGCACACCTGTTGGTTTGGGACTGGAAGTGGGTCAAGTTTTTTCTTTAGAGAACATTTAGCTCAAGCTATGTTGCTATGACAGTCTTGTAAACACATTGGCTTTAGTCCAGGGAAATTTATGATTAAACTTTCCCATGTATTGTTTAAGAAATAATAATCAGATTATGCTGCCCGTTGTTTGGAAATTAATTGATTTTTATTGTATGTTTTGTTGTAGGTTACAGAACTTTTTGTATTTCCTTGTTACTCTGTTGATTTTTGATTGTCCTAGTGACTGTAAAAGATTTTTTTTTTAATCATGACATCATCTGTAATGAAAAAAAATTTAACTTCTCTTCAATAAAATACTGGGGTTGGCCCAAGGAAAGGGGGGCAAACAAGTAACAGACATGATAGAGTAAGGTAGAGTGAGATGAGGAACAGCAAGAACAGCAAGAAGAGAAATAGATGGGGAACAGCAACCAAGAAAATTAGAAAGATGGGCAACAGCAAGCAAGGAGACAGAAAGAGAGAAAGTCAGCAAGCAAGTGAGCAAGGAGCAAGGAGTCAGACAGTAAATGAGACAGAGACAGGGACAGACAGAGAGCCAGAAGAAAAGTTCTCCTTGGCTTTAAAACCTTCAGCTTGTACCACATATGCCTGAGCCTCCAGGTATTTCTTTTTCCTCCGTTCCTCTACCTCTCCTCAACAACTGGTTCCTCTAGCTAGTTGTTCAACCAATGGTTGACTTTCCTTAACCAGCCACTCAGTTCTCCCTAGCCTGGATCCACCTCTTCTCTCTCCTCTTCACCGTTCCCAGGGCTGGTCTTGGGGGGCAGCAAATTTCTAAACTCCATTTTGAGCTTGGTCACCATAACAGAACCAGGCCTGACCCCAAGGTCAGTTCCAGCAACAGACCATAAAACCATTATGAGGCCAGGCCTGACCTAAACCTGAGCACAAGGAGTCATCAGTTCCAGGACAGACCCCAACCCGAGGGACAGCCAATAATGGAAAAGGGCAACTAGGAGATAAACAGAAGAATGTGGAGAAAATCTTATCTTACGTCCGGCCATCTGTGCTTGACTTGTGGTTAAATGTTCATGACACAAGAATGCACTGGCCATCTGGGCCCAAGCCAATCAGAGACAGACCCATGTAACTGCCTGGCTGCCCTCTCTCTAACCCTTCCTGGAATTCCTCTTTCTGGCTTTAAACAGAGCCTGTGAGCTCCACTCAGGGCTGCCATTTTATAAGGTAGTAACCCCTATATGCTGGAATTCTCTGCGGGGGGTCTTCCTTCAGTGGCTCTCAGACCCTTACACTAGCTCCCTTTTAATGTAATGATTATATCTATTTTTAAGTAAGGTAATTTTTCCATACATAGAGAACATTTGTATTAGATTGTATAAAAACCCAAGACTGAATTAAATGATTGTTGAAGCCATCCACTTCACGCAAGAACGTGTCTGTCTGTTTATATGTCTAACTGTCTGTATATATTGTTTATATGTATGTATGTAGACATGTATATGTATATTTTTTTAATGTTTACATATATGTGGATGAATGGTGTCTCTGTGAGCTCCTTTGTTGTATCTATTGATTGTATGTATGCATGTGTGTGTGAGGTTCATAAAAATCTGCTTGCTTTGCCTGCCAGATGTGTGTATGTTTTTGTATGCTTCTAAATTTAGTGAGTAAGCAGTCCGGAGTGTTTTATCAGCCTTCTTAATTAGGTTTCTAGCTTCCAGCAAGCTGCTGTTTACTACTAGCCATTAAGTTAAACCAAACTATGGTTTTTCTTTTTACAACCCCTTGTTATTGCCGGGCACGTTGGCGCACACCTTTAATCCCAGCACTCTGGAGGCAGGGGCAGGTGGATCGCTGGGAGTTCAAGGCCAGCCTGGCCTACAAAGTGAGTCTAGAACATCCAAGGCTAACATAGAGAGGCCCTGTCTCAAAACAAAACAAACAAACAAACAAAAAAACAAGCAAACAACATCAAAAAACCCAACTCCTTGTTATTTACAGCAGGAAACTGTCAAGACTGCCGCAGCCTTATGTGAGTTAAAAGAGCCACCTGGCTTAGTGGATTAGTACCTCCTGCTATTAAACAACAGAAGCCCAGTGTGGTGGCTCATGCCTTTAGTCCTAGCACTTGGGAGGCAGAGGCAGGTGGATTCCTGTGAGTTCAAGGCCACCCTGGTCTACAAAGTAAGTCTCGGACAACTAAGGCTACACAGAGAAACCTTGTCTCAAAAAACAAAGCAAAACAAACAACAACAACCCGTCCAGCAGGACCAGTAATTGGGGAGCCATACCTGAAAGATGGGACAGGAAAGAAGGAGGCGAGACCAAGTAGCGTTCCTATCAAGGTCTGTTTATTGAATCAAAAGCAAAAGCTTATATGGGGTGGAGGCAGGAACTAAGCAGTAGGGGGGGGCCCGAGAATGTCTCCAGATGATCCCATCAGGGGAACATCCTGTGGTTTATCACAGCAATTTTTATCTTATCTTAGCTAACTATCTCTCGGAAAGTCCCGAGCTAACCCGCTAAATAACATCTGCAGGGGGTGAAAGGAGAAAGTCAGCTTTGGAACGGGCATCAGCATCTTTCCATAGCCAGTAGATTCTTTTAGCCTTGAATGACCCCGGGCTGGCTCCGAACACAACAGGTTTTAGCTCTGGCAATAGGTGAACTGGGAGGCTTGAACAGTTCAATTGGCAAGGCTCCTGGCTTTGAATCTGAGAGGGTTCAGTTCCCTACTACCTCTCTTTTCCTTTAGAGGCTGTAGCCACACCCAGTGGCCCCTGGAAGTTTAAGAGTTAAAGTGTGGAGTCTTGTCCAGTCAGAGGGTGGCCTCTTCAGTCTCCATGACCCCTGCTGCTAGGAGTCTCAGCCAGAGTCACCCTCATATCTTCCCAGGAGCCTACCCTTTCCTAGGCCTTCAGCTCCTCACAGAGAAGACAAACACACACACACACACACACACACACACACACACACACACACACACACACAGAAGGTCTCTCTTCTCTGTGAAAGCTGACTCACAAAAACTTCCACCCAAAACGGACCCTATCTACAAGATATGCAAAGACAAAAAAATAAAGCATAGATATAGGAAATGTCCAACCAATGACAGGCCCAACCTGAGGTCTACCCCATGGGAGAAAGCCAACCCCTGGGACTGTTAACAATATTCTGCTGTACTTACAGGTGGGATCCTTGTGTGGCTGTCCTCTGAGTGGCTCCACCTGAGAAACTAGAAAAATAAAAAGAGCCCTTTAAGAGCCATTTTGACTGCTGCCCCTGCTAACAGCCTGGGAACTTAAACTTTTGACTCACCCCCACCCAGGTCCCAGAAATGGGGAACCACAGAATGGCCCCAGAGCCTCCTGACCACAAATGTTTCACCCTGGTTCCTGGAATAAGTTATAAATGGGTAGTTTCCAAATATCAGATGTCGCCAGCTAGGGGCCTCCACCCCCTTGTGGTCAGATGTCCTTCCCCATATGCTGGTCCCCACCCGTTTGTGGTGGGATGGCCAACAGTCTCATGGTCAGATGTCCTAATGGTCCCACCTACCTGTGGTTACCTGTGGTCAAGATGTCATAAGGTCCAACCCCACCCACTTTGTGGTTTCTGTCTTTAAAACTAGCCTGTACCAGCTACTCGAGGTCCTTCACCTCCCGAGTGCTGAGGGACCCTGACGTGTCAGCAAACAATAAACCTTTGCTTTTGCATCAGTGTGGTGTATCTTGTGTGGTCTCTGGTTGCAACCCCTTCCTGAGTTGGATTCAAGTCCAACAGACCCAGCAGCTAATCGGAACAGATGAAGAGACTCACAACCAAACATTGGGTGGACTGCAGGGAGTCTGGTGGAAGAGTCTGGAGAAGGATAAAAGGATCAGCAGGGGAGAGGAGCACCACAAAAAGACCAACAGAGCCAACTAACCAGGGCCCAGTGGGATCTATGGAGACTGAAAGTCCAACCAGGAACCATGCATAGGCTGGACCTAGACCTTCTACATAGATGTAACCAATGGGTCCCCTACTAAGGAAAATGGGGGCTAACTCTGACATGAACTCTGTTGCCTGCTTACTGATCATTTTTCCCTGGTGGGGCTACCTCGGATGTGCTCAGTCCTGATGAGACTCGATATGCTGGGGTGGGTGGATAAAGGTGGGCTCCCCTTCTCTGGGGAGTAGGGGAGAGAGGACAGGGGAAACAGGGAAGGAGGGTGGGAGAGAACTATGACTGAGATGTAAAATGAATAAACCATCATCATCATCATCATCATCATCATCATCATCATCATCCCTCGCCTCACTTTGTAGACCAGGCTGACCTCAAACTCACAGAGATCCTCCTGCCTCTCTTTCCCCGAGCACTGGGATTGCAAGTGTGCAACGGGCTTGTAAAACATGGTTGCTTTCCTTTTGTTTTGGGAATGGAGCCTAACTGGAGGTCACTCTTGGTGAAGAGAGATTAGCAGGAACTTCTCAGCAGCCCTAAATTTCAACTACAGTACAACAGGCTTATCCCGATAGTTTCTAACAAACCTGGTTAGTATACTTCTTACCTTGTTAATCCCACCGAGGAAAGCTGAACTAGTACCACAACTTTGAGCCAAACTGAGCAAGCTTTACTCTGGTACCCAGAGCTGGCTGGAGATCCTAGCCCTAGGCTGGGTTAGAAAGAGTAGTCCTGAGTCTGTTTTCCCAGAGCCCTTTTAAGGAAGAGTAAACCACAAGTATTTGTAAGCATGTTTACAGAAGCAAGACAACAGCAGTTAGCAAAGTACAGAAAAAAATTTAAAAACAGTCATCATGTGGGTTGTGGTCACTGGTTAGAACAGGTTCTTAAAAACAGGTCAGGTTCCAGGAAACAGAAACTCAGCTCTTACAGTAAATGGAAGTTTATTTAACAAAACAGCTGTGATGGTTGTTCTTGGTTTTCAACTGACTATATCTGGAGTGAACTACAACCCGGAAAGGGAGGACACACCCGTGACCCAGATCTTGAGACAGGAAGACAACAGGCCATTGATCTGGCTCTTGAGGCGGGAAGACACAGCTTTTAATCTCGATCTTGAGGTGGGATGACTCACACTCCCTTTAATCCAGATCTTGAGGCACACCTTTAGTCCGGGCCATACCTTCTGCTGGAGGCCTATGTAAGGAAAATGGAAAGAAGGGTTCCTTTGTTCTTCACCTGCCTGTGCTCACTTTGCCAGAACATCCACTGGAGCCTACTTCTTCAGGGCTCCATCTGACACAGAAGGCCAATGGGACCGCCCAGCCTCATAGGGCTGAGCAACTAATAGACTCTTGGGCTTTCCACTCACAGCTGGCCATCGGTGGGTTAGTTGGACTAACTCCAATAAACTCCCTGCGTCTATATAAACTCATTCCATAAGTTCTGTGACTCTAGGGAACATGACTAATACAGAAGTTGGTACCAGAAGTGGTCAGAGGAACGGAAGTATAAGGGTGAATCTTTTAAGTCCCTGGAACAGGGTTTATAATTTGCCAGCACCTTCAGCTACCAAAACCTCTGCAGTCACTCACCGTCTCTCCTGGGAGCTTGGAAGGTATTGAAAGCCCATGGTGGAAACTATGTTTTGTCCCGTCCAGCAGGACCAGTAATTATAGGGTCTCGAGGAGAGCCATACCTGAGGGATGGGACGAGAAAAAGAGAGCCGAGACCAAGAAGCATTCTTATCAAGGTCTGTTTATTGAATCAAAAGCAAAGGCTTATATGGGGTGGAGGCAGGGGCTAAGCAGCAGGGGTGGGGGCCCGAGAATGCCTCCGGATGATGCCATCAGGGGAACATCCTGTGGTTTATCTCGGAACACTATTTCTCAGAAAGTCCCGAGCTATCCTGCTGAACAACATCTGCAGGGGTGAAAGAAGGAAGTTATGCGGAGGCTGAAAGGAGGAAATTAGCTTTGGAACGGGGCATCAGTATTTTTCCATAGCCTGTAGATTCTTTTAGCCTTGAATGACCCTGGACTGGCTCCGAACAGACCAGCCCCCACCATAAAGCACAACAGGTGTCTAACTGCCTACCTACGACAAGGTCAGCTAGTTTCTGGTGAATGGCAGACTTCTGGAGAAATAGGAACCTAGGTTCTGACAAGATGGTTGAACATTGGCCATGTAGCCCGTCCCCAACAATGTTTCAAATTTAAAGAAATAAATACCTTTTATTGTTTTGATTCAATAATTGTGAGTGGCTGTGGATTTGGTGACCTAGTTAGTATACTAAACTTTCTACAGTTTGGGGTAAAATAAAGAAAATGATGTTGCTGTTTGGTTGCCCTGAAGATCTCTGAGTAAATTGATAAAGGATGAGAATGATCTCCATGATCAAATTAACCAACTTTAGAACATGGTGAAGGACAACAACAAACTTAAGTGATAAAACTGACTATGGGTTTCTAAAAGAATATTCTCGCCAGGCGGTGGTGGCGCATGCCTTTAATCCCAGCACTCGGGAGGCAGAGGCAGGCAGATCGCTGTGAGTTTGAGGCCAGCCTGGTCTACAGAGTGAGTCCAGGATAGTCAAGGGTACACAGAGAAACCCTGTCTCGAAAAAACAAACAAAAAAAAAAGAAAGAAAGAAAGAAAGAAAGAAAGAATATTCTCTCCAGCTGCTACAGAGCTGAAGTTGCAGAAAATCAAAATGAAGCCCTCGTTATATGATTGGCTTATCCATCATGAAAATTCAAGTCTCGGCCTTGGATAATGTCAGCAGTTAAACTAGGGGTGTTAATGTTATGGGATCCTGTAACCTGGATTGGGGATGTGTAGGAGGACCCAATCGAAGCTGAGAACTTTGAACCACCTCACCGTTAGCCCCACCCCTTGAAATGTTGCCCTCTTCACTAGAGGAAATTAATCCATCACTGTCTGCTAAACAAGTAGTGATTGTCTCTCTAGGAAATGCCAGGCAAGACAATCCTCAAGGTCTCACAATAGTTGCCACTGAGCTTATACCATGTAGGGGACGGGCTATATGGCCAATGTTCAGCCATCTTGTCAGAGCCTAGGTTCCTATTTCTCCAGTAGTCTGTCATTTACCAGAAACCAGCTGACCTTGCCATGGTTCATCAGTTAGACACCTGTTGTGGTTTATTGTGGGAGACAATCATTCTTTTTTTTCCCCCCGAGACAGGGTCTCTCTGTGTAGCCTTGGCTGTCCTGGACTTGCTTTGTAGACCAGGCTGGCCTCGAACTCACAGTGATCCACCTGCCTCTGCCTCCCAAGTGCTGGGATTAAAGGCGTGCGCCACCACCACCCGGCTGAGACAGTCATTCTAAGACCCCTGAGCTACTCCTTTCTGACTATAAACTAGCTTTTCCAGTAAGACTACTGGTGAAATCAGATTAAAGGCCAGCCGCCTGTGAGCAGCAGTTCCGGGAACTTTTTCCTGACTAACCAGATCTTTCACAACTTCCCTTTCTCTCTGGAATTTCTCTCTTCTGCAATTATAGCAGCTGTAAAGGTAGACACCTAATGGAGCATTCCACAGTTAGGTATCCATAGCAACCCTTGCTTCTGCCAATACCCATGCCTCTGTGCCTATAAAAACTTTGTGAAATTTTTCAATAAACGGGGTTTGATCAGAATCCAGGCTTGCCCCCTTCTTCGTGTCTTGTGTTCTGTCCCTATACAGGAAAATTATCCTCCCGAGCATTACCAGACTCAAGGCAGAAGCAGGCTCTTAGAGGGGAGGTAGGAGGTAGGAGAAAGTGTGCTACACTACTAAGGAGTTTAATGATTTTGTTGACTCATTCAAGCAGGAGTCTGGGGAATATGTGCGGGAGTAATTTTAAAGGTGTGGGATAATGGCAGAAGGAATAAAACCAGATCAGGCTGAGTTTATTGATATAGGCCCCCTGAATGGAGATCCTATGTTTAATATGGAAGCTTGCACAGTTTAAAAAAAAAAGGGGTACCAAAGGTTTGTTTAAGTGGTTGGCTGAAGCATGTGTCAAAAGATAGCTACTGACAAGGAGCTGGAGATGCCTGAGATTCCTTGGCTTAGTGTTGGTGAAGGGATTTAAGGCTCAGGGAAATTGCAATGCTAGAGTTGGCACACTGCGTAAAACCTAACCCTGCACAGTGGGAAGGCCCAGGAGATGTGCCCTTCACGAACCCTGCACAATGGGAAGCGGGGAACCAGCACGTGTGAAGAGTTTCGTTGTTGCCCTTTTCCTTGTGCCAGACCTTAGGGTTGAAGATGCTGCTGCTCAGTTAGACAAATTAAATGCAATGGGTGTAATTGGGCGCTGAGGTAGCAGAGGCCAGGTGCCTTGGTTGGATTGCCAGAGGCAATTCAGGTTAATCACAATGGAGACCGTAGACAAAACAATGTTCACAATGACCTAACCCATAATGGTCAGCACAGGCGAGGTGAATATTATAATGACATGACTTGTGTGGACCTTTGGTACTGGCTAATCAATCCTGGTGTTTCCCGGCATGAAATAGATAAGAAGCCTACTGCATTTCTGTTTGATCTGTATAAGCAGAAAAATTCCCAAACAAACAAATAAAAGGCTACATTGGATCATGGCAAAAAGCAATCTCAGTCAGGGAATCAATTTCCAGACTTGAGCCAGTTTACAGACCCAGAACCCCTTGAATGAAGGGGTGGCCAGGTTCCCCTGAGGAAGGACCTTGATAAAAGTTTTGTCGAAAAAACTTAGAGATGTAGATTGTTAGCAATGATGACTGTGGGGAGCCCTGCTAAATTCTGCCATGTCGTCCAGTGCTTAGGCTACATGCTGTGACCTTCCAGGTCTTTGTGCTCCAGGCCATCCTTGGACTATTTACCTTTGAAAGAAGTAGGGAAGTCCCTACTGAGAAACACCTAGAGGATTAAGGAAATCCTTTCAGAGAGCTACTTAGAAATAGGAAGTTCTTACAGGGAGCTATTCAGGCCATTGTGTTCTTCTTGCCTGGAAGCTAGGGAGAGAGGGATCAGAATAGATCCTATTGCCCTTGCTACATAAAGTCTTACTTGTCAGCATTAAAGAGAGTCTTGATCAGAAATTTCCAGACCTAATTTGTTATTTCTCACGTCTCTGTACCCTACTTTCAATCCCCACTCCATCTTTCAAGTAAACCCTGGTTCGATTCATCCCGCAGGCCAAGACATGTCAGATGACCACCCTTAGAAAGACTTTGGAGAAGTACACTGTTAATAAGGCTAGGTTAAGATGTTTTTGTAAGTGGCTCTGATGTAGAAAATCATAGGGAACAATTTGAAGTGCAGAAAGGGACACTCTTAATAGTTGAGCTAGGGACTTTTTGAGGTTAGGGAGCAATAACAGCAGCAGCCCTACTGGTGCTGGCTGACATGACTCACCAAAGCTGTCATAAGGTGACAATTTTGGGCTGGTGGTCATAAGGTGATGATTTCGGGCTGGTGACCATAAAGTGACAATTTGGGGCTGGTGATCATAAAGTGATGATTTCGGGTTGGTGACCATAAGGTGACGATGAATTTCTTGAACTCATTTTGTTCTCAGCTTCCTGGTACGATTTAATAAAAACTGCTAATAAGTAGATGTGCATCTTGAGGATTTAAAGTAGAAATGGGTGATTTTTTTTTATATAAAAGTTTAGATTTATGGTTCTTTTAAGATTTTTATAATATTACTCTTTAAGATAATTGATTCTTTGTAACCATAAATTGCAGCCTGCCAGTAAAGAGAAAGTTGCTGAAAAAAACTACCTTGCTTTCTTACAACTTTGTTAATCCATAACAGGTTGCTTAGTTACAAATATATGTGGGTTATTGGGAATAAATTGTTAATCCGTAACAGGTTGCTTAGTTACAAATGTATGTGGGTTATTAGGAATAATTTGTTCTTCACATTTGTTTTCTTTACCTGTAATATGTTTTTCATGTAAAGGTATTGGGGAACATACTGTTTATTCACAATCATTCACTAAAAGAAAAACAGGATAATTACTTTGTGATTTTTATATTGCTTGAAATATTTTTCTGGGATATATAAGCTCTGGGAGGAAAAAAGTTGTTGGACCTTGTCGAAGCTTGCTTCATCCATCAACTCTGTTGTGTGTGTGTGTGCGTGTGTGTGTGTGTGTGTGTGTGTGCGCGCGCACGCGCGTGCGATCATACAATGCTGAAGATCAAAAGACAACTCCATGGAGTTGGTTTTCTCCTTCCACCTTTACTGGGCTCCAGGGATTGAACTCAGGTCATTATGCTTAAAAGTAAGTGAGATACCAGAAGAACTAAAATTGGATTGCTGGGTAATTGGGGCAAAGATTAAGAAATAGGCCTACAGGAGATAATCTGGCCAGCTGCAAAGAGCAGCCCCCACTAGAGATAGCAATGCCTAGTGACTGACCCGAAGGGTCCCACCGGAGATAGAGCTGATAACAGCCCCAGTTTTATGGCCACATTCCTTCCTGCCCACCAGAGATAGCGTTACCTAGCAACCGACCCATCCCATTGGGGAGAAAAGAAGTTAAGCCATGGGTGGACTTGGCGCCCTTTTCTGCTTAAAGGACGTCCAGAGGATAAAAGGACCTCAGATCACGAGCTCGAGGTCACTCCCGAGACCTAGCATTTGGGGAATTGGGTGCAACCCAGTTCAGAGCTGAATTAAAGATTCCTCTTGCATTTTAGAGTGGTTTTGTGTGTTTTCTGGTTCTTTTTTGAGGATCGGTCTGGGCGCAACAGTAAGCACCCTTACCCAATGAACCATCCCCTTCGTCCCCTTATTTTCACTGTTAATAAGACTTCTCTCCTTCCGCTTTAAGCTCTCTTTGGGACTTTTAGTATACTGTACCATTTTCTACCAAATGTTCTCTTTCCCTTGGTCATGGCCCTGAGGCCCCTTCTTATAACAAACCCCATTTCTGAAGGAAAGTCAGCTTCCTTTCCATAACAACCACTGCTGAACTTCTTTTATCTAACGCTCTGTGATGGAAATGGCTCCACCGACCTGTCATTTGACCTTAAGGGAGCAATAAGCAGAGAACTCCCTAATGTCTCAAGAACCTCAGCTTGGCTTGGTCCCTACTGTTCATATTATTGACTCTGATTTCTCATCTGCCCATTAATTTGTTTGGACTCAGTCCTGACCTTTGCCTCTGTAACTTTGACTGTTGGTTAGCTCAAAGCTTGTGATTGGACCAACATGACTCCATCTTAAGATTGGAAGCCATCTTGTTACAAGGTCAAATTAAATTCATTTCTGCTTCCTGTAAAACTTAAATTTCTGGATTATGTCATGTTCCACACCCTTAGTTAGGGTTCCTATTGCTGTAATGAGACACCATAACCATGGCAACTCTTATCAGGAAAACATTTAATTGGGGCTGGCTTACAGTTAGGTCAGAGGTTTAGTTCATTACATTAAGCCAGAGGTTTTGGGACAGAGGCAGGATAGCCTGGTCCAAGAGGCCCCTGCCCTTCTCTTCTGACCAGGAGCCAGTGTTTTCAAAAGCCTGCACAAAACACTGGGCAAAGCCAGCTCCTAGTTCCAGATTCTAAAGTGACCACTGGACCAAGACTCACCTACAGAGCCCTGAACTCACCAAATAAGGCTATAACCCTAGTACCTCGCCTTTACAGCACAGCTCCCCCAATCAGCCCAACCTTTCACCTTCACTATGCTCTCCTGTGCGGTCGGTGAACCTGCCCAAGAGCTGCCCCAATAAACCTTCCTTTTTACTATGAATTCGGGTCAGTTTGATTTAGTATGTCAGTGGAGACGCCATTCAATCATCATAGAGGAAAGCGTAGCGGCGTGCAAGCAGACATGATTCTGGAGAGGTACCTGAGAGTTCTACATCTAAATCGGCAGGCAGCGGGAAGAGAGTGACACTGCTCCTGAGACCTCAAAGATTACTTGCTCTGGCCAGGCTACACTTCCAATAGTGGCAATCCCTGTGACTCTATAGGGGCCATTTTTATTCAAACAACCACAGTCCACTCCCTGGCCCCTAGGCTTGTAGCCATGTCTTTTTCTTTCTTTCTTTCTTTCTTTCTTTCTTTCTTTCTTTCTTTCTTTCTTTTTTGTAGCCATATCGTAATACAAAATGCATTTAATACAACTTCAAAAACCCATAGTCTTTAACAGGCTCAACTTTGTTTTAAAAGCCCAAAATTCTCTTCAGAGACTCATCGCAGTCTCATAACTATAAGCCCAACTGTAAAATCAAAATAAAGCAGATCACACATTTCCAAGATACAATGGTACAGAATATGCATTACCATTGGAACAGGGAGGAAACAGCACAGTGAGGAAAAAATGGACCAAAGCAAGACCTAAACCTAGCAGGGCAAACTCCAAGCTCTGCATCTCCACGTCTGATGCCAAAGCATTCTTCAGGTCTCGACCTCCTTTCAGCTTTGTTGACTGCAACACACTTCTCTCCTGAGCTGGTTCCACTCCATAACGACTTTCCTCAGCAGGTCTTCCATGGTTCCGGCATCTCCAACATTTTGAGGTCTCTGAAGAAACCAGATGAGGCCTAAGACCCTCCATTAAAGCTAGGTAGGCCAAAGTCTGTAAAATTCCAATGCTACAGACTGCCCCACCTGCCCCTCCCTACAAGAAACTAAGATGGTTAAAAACAGCCTCACATATCCCTCCGGTAGCCTCACCTGCTCCTCTCTGCCAGGAAAAACCACAAATGTTAACAGCCCAGGCCACCTGTCAAGGTGCAAAGTCCCAAGTCAAAAACAAAAACAAAAACACTGTGGCACTCACCTGTTCTGAATTTACCAACCAGTTTAAAGGTCTACTTTGTCCCGCCAATCCTGAAGTGTGTAACTGCTGTTGTCTAAGCTGCCGAGTCCGGATGTATAAAAACCCGCCAAATTTGCTGTTTGGCACCGCCTCCCCTCAGGTGCAGCGCATTGGATCAATCAAGCCTCTTTTGCGTCGAACTGGTCTCCGTGTCTCTCAGTTGGAACCTCCCACTAGGAGTATCCTTCCTCGGGTCTACAGTCTCCAAGACAACACAAGCTTCACACAGTGGCCTCTCTGGGCCTTCATGCAGGGACTCCCCTGCCACATGCCTGGCCTCAGAGGCTTTCCTTAGCCATGGAGGAAGACTCCACAACTCTAAAGCCAGAACCATGTGGGCAAAGCTGCTAAATCCTGATGCTTGTTGGGGCTAGGACATGGTGCCTTGTTTAATTACATCTTCGTCAGCTTTCTGTGTTCGATGGTTTCCTTCACTTCCTAATCTTGGCTGCCTTGGAACTTGATCTATAGACCAGGCTGTCCACAACTCAGAGAGATGCCTACCTCTACCTCCTGAGTTCTGGGATTAAAGGCCTTTACCACCACGACCCCCTTAAAAAAACCTAAGCTTAATCCCTTTTCACAAGTTGGAAGTTTAGTTAGGTGGGGTCTTGTCCCATGGTCACCACTCTTGGTTCCACTCGGCATCAGGTTCTTTTTAGCCCATTTATCTCCTTGTGAAAGAGAGAATTTTTAATTAGCATTAAAACAACCAGAACAGCAGAGCTCTCAGTTCTCTGACTCATTAAGAGTGCAGGTCAGCAGGTATGCAAGCCCAAGGCTCCAGATGATAAGTCACAAAGAATGCAGAACTAGGAGACAAAGGCCTATTGAGTGTTCCAGGGACCGGCTGGCTGTAAAAGATAGGGAGGATACACAAGGACAAATTCCTGAGAGAAACAGGTACCTGACATTGTCGAGTGAGTAATGAGCCAAGACCCCTCATCCGATCTTATGGTGTTTGCCTAATTCCCCCTTTAGGCCTGCACACAATGTTCCTGGTTTGAGTTTAACCAGACATTTTGTTAGCTCAGATAAACATCCGCCCTCGGGGTTCTGAGAGAAACAGGAACCAAGGACTGTTCCCGTGAGATTAAGTCTGACCTTACCCCAGATCTGCTTACACAATTTGCTGATGTTCGAAACAACCAATCATGTGTGGCCGCGCCAAAACTTCCCGCTCCACCACTCCACCCCACCCCCCGACCTTTGCCCACATAAACCCCAAGCCCCTGGGCTTCTTGGTCGACCCCTCTGTCCCCTGCGTGAGATACGTGTCGACCCGGAGCTCCGCCAATAAACTGCCTCAGGTGTTTACAGCAAGATGGTCGTTTGTGTGTCTTTGGGTGCGCGTCATCCCGAGGCTTGAGTGAGGGTCTCCCTTCCGGGGTCTTTCACTTGAATACAGGACTTAGCTCCATTCCACTTCCTGGTGCCCCCTTTTTCCTCAAATTGTACATTATGTACTTATTCTTGTTCAGCTTGCTCCTTTCCATTGCAGACCTACGTAAGAGTCAACACTAGTAACCATGTGACAAGCATGGCAGCAAGCAGGCAGTCATGGTTCTGGATTGGCAGGCAGCAAGAAGAGTGACACTGGGCCTGGCTTGACCTTCTGAAACCCCAAAGCCCACCTAACCCTGTGACTTACTTCCTCCAGCCAGGAATGTCACTCCCTATGAGTCGGTGGGGGCCATCTTCATTCAGACCACCACACAAGGCCTTGACCCATTTTGCGAAATTTGACATATCCCGCACCCCATTAATTTGACTCACATTCTGACCTTACCCTTATAAGATACTTGGTAAAGAAATCTTAAGTTGTTATCAGCTTCTGTATTTTTACTTAACAAATTCTTACATTGCCAAGTTCCTTTGAAAATCCAACCTTCAGTTGGGAACTAACAGCCAGACCCTGGTACACACACCATGGCTTCCTGTAGACTTCTGGCAGGGTTAGTTATGTAACTCTCATACACACAAGATACAATATCAAGATTCTTTTGTGGGTACTGGAGAGATGACTCAGTGGTTAAGGGCACTGACTGCTCTTCCAAAGGACCCGGGTTCAATTCCCAGCACAACCACCTGGCAGCTCACAACTGCCTGTAACTGCAAGATCTGGCACGCTCACATAGGCATACATGCAGACAAAACACCAATGCACATAAAAAAAGGTAAATAAATTTTTTTTATTTTCTTTTGCATGCCTGTTAAGTTTACCAACTGCCTCTGGGCCTTGATACAATTCCTTTAGACTTTAAATCCTTGGTAGCCTGAAAACTCATATTTATAGCTGTAGCCAGTGCTGAGCTAGAACTTAGTGAACTCCTGTCACGTGACTCCCAGGGCAACCAGCTCTATTCACCCCAGTAACACAGCAAAGAAAGGACACTATGCGAGCCCAGCTGTCAGGGAGCACAGGCGACTCAGTGACAAGCTATACATAGAGGGGTCTCCTCCCAGCAAGGATTCGTCACCTGTATGTCCTCAGAGGGGGGCAGCCTCACGAGCCTGCCTCTTGTTCCAGGTGGGAATGTTAAGAGGCCCAGCGTAGATAGTAACACATGTGACGCTTCAAGATGACATCAACCACGCCCAACCCAGAGAAAGGGGCCTAACAGCAGCTATAGAAGCAGAGTCTAGGCAGAATTGGAGTAGCCTAGCCACATTCTAAGTACCTGGCAAGTTCCTAAAACATGCTTTATGTTTTAAAAACTCGTGTGTGTGTAGTTGTTTGAGTTTCAGTTGTTCTCTTTAGCTTTTTTCTGTGTCAAGGTGTCTGTGTCCTGGGCACTACATTTAGGCGTCACATCCATGCACATATACACGGAGACCATAGGCGGTTGGTGTATCAGCCTCCACATTTTTGGTTAAGACATGGCCTCTCATTGAACCTGAAGCTCATCATTTTTCCTTGAACTACCAGAATATGCCATCTCCACCCCTCAACAATGGGTTAGAGGCACATGCAGCCATGCTGTCTTTTATTTGGGCACTAGGGGTTTGAACCCAGGTCCTCTTGCTTTCTTACCAAGCTCCCCTCTTGCCACGAAGGCGCCTCCTCAGCCCCTTTCTCCTTTGTTTTATCATACAGACAGCCATGTAACCAAAGCTGGCCTCAAACTCAAGATCTTGTTTCAGACTGAGCTACACAACAGTGTATCTAGTTTTTTCTCCCCCCAACTTTCAACAACTACAAATTGACACTGTGCAGAAAGGCAAAAAAACAACAACAGTAAATGACTAGCAGATCATGAGAAAAGGCCAGATGTTATGAAATATATATATATATGATATATATAGTCCCAGCACTCAGAATGCTTAAGCAAGAGGACTGTCAGTTCAAAAAAAAAAAAAAAAAAAAAAAAAAAAAAAAAAAAAGCAAAACTAGTTGTTTTGGAGGTTTTAGCTGTTCTTTTTAGCTTTTTTTTTTTTTCTTTTTTTTGAGTCGGGGTGTATTTCCTATGTACTCCACAAACAGAAGCCAAAGCCATGGCTCAGGGGATAATGGCACTTGAAGCCAACTCTGACAACCTTAGCACTCACACAGTAGGAGAACAAACTCCCTAACCCTGTGCTCTGAGCTCCGTAGGCCATCACACGGGTGGGTGCATGCACATAAGCTCCGTAGGCCATCACACGGGTGGGTACATGCACATAAACTCCGTAGGCCATCACACGGGTGGGTACATGCACATAAGCGCAACATTTCTTAAGGCAAACAAACATTTTAAAAAAGGAGCAACCAGACATAAAGAGTTAAAGATGAGCTACACAGTTAGTTCCAGGTCAGCAAGGTCTGAGTGAAACTCTGAAGGAAAGAGGGAGGCAGGGAGGAATAAGAGGAGGAAATGAGTGCATAATGGTGAAAGAACTGTTTTCTTTTCCACGTTTAAGATAGTGACACCTACATGTTGAGGTTAAATGAAACAAGGACCAAGCAATAAATTGACATAGCACTTGACAAACTAAATCAAGCCAAAAATCCCCACAAACACTGAACATTTCTTTTATCCTATAGCTAATGGAGCCCTTTTGTGGTGGTGGTGCTGTGGTTAGAACCCATGGCTTTACACACACTAGGCAAGCGCTTTGTCTATGACCCAAATCCTCGGGCCACTTGAGCACTTCTTTATGTACTTACTGGCCCATGTTGTCCCGGTTAGTAGTCACCAAGACAGAACATGGACTCCTAATGTCCAGATCACAGAACAGGGTCAGATATGACTCAGTTGTAACTACATATTTCAAAAGTTTGCTTCCAACAGCTTCAGGAGCTTCGGGGCCCAAAAGCCTGAGAGTGGAAGGAAATCGGACACAACTTTACTTTCCAAGGATATGTGTTCCAACATGGGGATAGGCTCACTTACTGAACACTCACAACGTTAACTCACTTAACAAATTCCAGGTTGGCTAGGGCTACACAGTGAGACACTGTCTTAACAAGACAATCACACACAAAAACAAAAAGATTAACTCCCCCTCCCCAACTTTATGTGCAGAAGCAAAGGAGGGATTAGGCATATTAGAGCCCTAACAGGCCACTTACCGTGGCACTCACTACTCATGAACCTAACCTAGGAACCCTTAGCAGGTGAGAAAAATGTAACAATGAAGATTTCGGGGGTGGGGTGCTTGAGACAGGGTCTCTCTGTGTAGCCTTGGCTGTCCTGGACTCACTTTGTAGACCAGGCTGGCCTCAAACTCACAGCCATCCTCCTGCCTCTGCCTCCCAAGGGCTGGGATTAAAGGCATGTGCCACCACACCAGGCCTACAATGAAGATGAAAACCCGGCCAACTGCAACAAAATGATGGAACCAGAATGTTTAATGAGTTAAGCCAGGCACTTAAACAAGTAGCACATGTGCAAAGTTCTAAAAAGCCAAACAATATTCTTAGAATAGCAATTGCTTAAGACTGCTTGACGGGAGGAAGATGGATTTGATCAGTACGCATGTGGAATATCTCAGCATAGCCAAAATGCAGATTCATCTTAATATTTTAACATTTTCTCTTTTCCCTATAAATTTCAACATGTTTTTGTTTTGCTAAGAATCTGTCAGGGGCAGGAGAGATGGCTCAGAGGTTAAGAGCACTGATTGCTCTTCTAGAGGTCCTGAGTTCAATTCCCAGCAACCACATGGTGGCTCACAACCATCTATGAGATCTGATGCCCTCTTCCGGCCTGCAGGTGTACATGCAGGCAGAGCACTGTATATGTAATAAAATAATACATTTTAAAAAGATCTGTCATATTAGAGAAGGAATATTCTAAATAACTACTGCCCAGAATTGCAAACATGGGAATTAACAGATCTCTTACTAATAGTCAACACAAGAATTATTCTCTTTCATTTTTTCTTGAAATTGCTTCAAACTTCAATTTGCTACAAAAACATCCATTGGCACTTAACAAATCAGGTTCTAAACTTAACATGTAAAAGTCACTTTTAAAATATTAACAATTAAACAACAATGCTAACAACAGCAATGTAACTGTTAAAAACAGGATTTTAAAAATTAACCTTATGGAGAAATGGCTCTACAGTTAAGAGCACTTGCTGTCAGGGGACCCAACTTCAGGTCCCAGGACCCACACCTGGCATCTCACAGCTGCCTATAATTCCAGGTCTAAGGGAGTCTAATCATCCTCTGACCTCTGCAGGGACTGGCAAACACGTGCACATTCACAAGTGGCCACATAGTTGGCTCAGCAGTTAAGAATCTTTGTTGCTGTTGCAGAAGGCCCAGGTTCAACTTACAGCACCCACCTAGCAACTCAGAACCCCCAGCTGACTGCAGACCCAGGGGCTCTAAAACCTCTTACAACCGCAAGTACCAGGGATCTACATGGCGCCCTTACATACATGCAAAAGTAACACGGTTAAGACTGAGGAATGGTGGAGAATGTTTTGCTTCTGCATCTCTTCAGGGCTAATAACTTATTTACTACAGCTGTGCTCATGTCTGCTTGTCCAGTCTTTCTGTGGCTGCTGTACATTAAGAACGTTTGGCTTCATACGCACCTCTTTCTCTTGACTGGAGCAGGATCTTACTCCCTAGTCCAGACTATCTTTGAAGCAGGAGTGATCTTCCTGCCTCTGCCTTCCAGATACATACTTTTTCCAAAGAGAAAAAGTGTATTAGCATTTTCAGATAATCATGTATATGCCTTGCATAAAAAGCTGGTATATAAAGAAAAAAGCTGGTATGCAGGTATTTCCTACAAGATTGGTGGCAATATGGAAGATGAATGTACAAGGAATTTTCTGCATAATTCTATTAAACTACCTTCCACTTTCAATGTATTTCTTAAGTAAAATTTATGTACACAACATTAGGACTTAAAAAAAAAAAAGAACCAGGACTAGGGGTGTGGTTAAGTAGCAGAGCACTTAGCATGCGTAAGGTCTAGAATTCCATTTCCACGACTGCAAGAGAGAAGAGTTTTCTAAAAATAACCAGTGCTCTCCCAGAAGTAAACGCTGTGTCCCCTGCAGCTCAGGGCCTTAACATTCCTTAGAGTGTGCCATCGTGCCTAACATACCCACACGTCTATTAGTGAGAGTAAGAAACCAAAGAGAAATGGAACCACGAAGATTTAAGCTGTAGTTCTTTAAAAAATAAATGTTTATTTCAAGTATGAAAAGTAATGTCAAGACATCTTCCAAAAACTCCATTCAGTTTAACAAAAGTATAAAACAAGACTTCTGAGAAAACCCTTTACAGCAAGGTACAAAATACTTAGGAATATACTTTGACATTCACAGTGGACATTTTCTGAAAAATAAATTTTGCTAATGTGCTTAAAAACAAAAATATATTTACAGCCCCAGTCCTTAGCTAATGAAGAGTTACCTCAGGACAGCAGCTTCTCAAAGAAAGACTTAAATAAGCCACCTCATGGTTTTCAGTTGCTGCTGCTGTTTTGTTCTTCGAGAGAGAGTTTGATGTCGCCTAAACTGACCTCACTGGACTCACTCTGCTGCCAAAAGTGACCTTGATTCTTGATCCTCTTGTCCGTCTGTCATATGTGAGGATAACATGTGCACCACTGTGCCAGCAAGACTTAAAACAGCAACCATGTTCCAACAATGTAGCACACACTTTGCACTTCCCAGAGAAAGGCAACCTGTTTCTTTTGCCTGCTCACCAGTAGCTAATCCAGCATTTCAGTCAGACAGTATCAGTGAAAGATATAACATAAGCTGTAACTGAACTCCTTGGCTGAGAAATCCAAATGTAATAGTCCTGAGATGCTTCCAGCAAGGGAGCCTGAGAAGAAAACGCTAGGGGTTTCCTGGTGGCAGACGCAGGGCACTGTACCCTTCGACTATTTAACTGGGCTGCTGCCCAGGCTGCGGCTTCTCTTCTCCAGGTACATCTTTTTGTAGGTCCGGAACATGACGTCTGAGTCCTTCACCGGGTTTTGTAGTGTTTCAAACTCACTGGCACTCAAGCTTCTCTTAGAGAGTCTGGAATCAGCACGATCTAAGAAAACAAAAACGACACTTAATGTGCAATACAACAAATACATAATCAAACTGAGACGGGAAATGTACAGGATTTATTCGTGGGGACGGAAAGCAGAGCTAGACAGCTGTAACAGCAGCAGCGCCCACAATCTCCGCACGTTCAAGGACGAGGAACTTCAGCTCAAGGCCAGTCTGAGTTACAGGGCAACAGCTTGGCTGGAGGAGCTGGAGACAGAGTTCGGTGGTGGCCACCTGAGGCAGGTGGATCTGAGTTTGAGGCCAGCCTAGTTAACAAAGGAATCCATCCATACCAGCCAAGACAACACAGTGAGACCTTGTGTCAAAAAAAAAAAAAAAAACCCAAAAAACAAACAAAAAAAAAAAGGTGGGGGGGGGGGAGAGCAAGAGATAAGTTAGGTTCCCAGCACCTACACTGTGACACTGCACCCATATGCACAGAGCACAATTAAAAACAAAAACAAGCTGGGCGGTGGTGGCACACGCCTTTAATCCCAGCACTTGGGAGACAGAGGCAGGGTGATCTCTGTGAGCTTGAGGTCAGCCTGGTCTACAGAGTTCCAGGACAGCCAGGGCTACACAGAGAAATCCCATCTCAGAAAACAATCAAATACATGCATGCACCCACACATATACATACAAACAAATAAAACCAAACAAAGTGGAGAAAATACAGAAAGGTGGCGAGGGTACATGACCATAGCCTAGCACTTAAAAGGTGAAGATAAGATGATCAAGAGTTCAAGGCCAGCCTGGGCTATTTAAGACACCATCTTTAAGAAAAAAACAAAAAGTAAGCAATAAAGGCTATGGCCATTTCCAAACAGTGACTGGGAGCTTTGCGTCTCCAGCTGCCCGGCATTTAGAGGCCTTCTCCCTCCTCCCGTCACCACACTGTCTGAGCCTGCTTTAGCCATTCCTTTAACTGGCTGGCACTGGTGCCAAACCCACAACGTCGAGAATGTGAACCAAGCACTAGACCTCCTGGGCTATATATCCAGCCCATTTTATGTTCCTTCTTTGAGACAGGACTTTGTTCTATAACCCAGGCTGGTCTCTCTATAATCCTCCTGCCTCATCCCCTCAAGTACAGGGGGTTACTAGCAGGTGGATCTCTATGAATTCGAGGCCAGCCTGGTCTACAAAGCAAGTTGGAGGACAGCCAGGGCTACACACAGAGAAACCTTGTCTACAAAATAACCAAACAAATAAACAAAAAACTCATTCTGGAGCTAGAGATGACTCAGTGATTGAGAGTGCAAACCACTTTTGTAGTGGACACAAGATCTATTCCCAGCACCCATGTTGGTGGCTCAAAACTATCTATAAATCCAGCTCCAAGGGATCTCACACCTCTGATGGCACTCATGTGTATAGACCCAGAGACCCACTAATTTAAAATAATACACTAATTAAAAATCTTTTAAATCTAAGTATCTTTTTAAAAATATCCTATCGTTGCTCCTGGTAAAGCTGTTTGTTTCCAATTTCAAGACTCTGAAACTATCTTTGCCTTTTAAACTAAGACACAGCTCCTCCTCTCTACCTTCTAACTGTCAATGCAGAAGCCAAGATGGGGCTCACGCATGCACTGTGGTTATGCAGACAGTGAAGTCCGGTTCACATGGTCCCTGCCAACATGCACAGAACTCTGTGTTCTACTCTCAGCAGCACAAACCGTCAAGAAGTGGGCACAAAAGTAAGAGTGTGAGAACTTCATGGTGAGTACGTGCTAGCCCAACCTCACCATGAGGTCAGCTGCTGAGCCCAAGCACCAGCAAACAAACCAAAGCTTCCAGCATAACTAGCTTTTTGTCCTTGAAAATACCTCGCTATCCTCAGGGAAACCGAAGGAAGAGAGCAGGTTCAAGACCCTCGTCTAGTAATGTAATAAGCCAGACGACAAGTGGGAATGTCCTTGCCTACCTTGCTTAGGGAACTGAATGAAGGAGCCTGCAAATCACCAAACGGAGGCTGGCAGGATTACGCGAGGCCATTGCAGCCTGCCCCAGATCCCAGGAAAGGGCTTACCCACAATTACATATACTATTCTTATTTACATGTCACTTGATAGAATGTCAAAGTTGAGATCAGCTCAGATCCAGAAAATTCAATACTTTTATCTGTCCCTACTCGGGGAAAAGACTCCCTTACCTAATGCACTGTGGTAGTATTACTTTCCTGTTAAAAGGAACTAGACCCTGGCTTCCTACTCCATTCTAAAAGAGAAAACAGACAAACACTAAGTGGCTAAAAAAAAGAATATGAACAAACCATGCCTTGTGATAATATTGTAATTATACCCATGTTATATACAAGCTGGCAACTTAAAAGACAAAACAAAAAAGGAAACAAATGGTGTTTACCTGTTTCTTGACTTGATTCAAGCATCTTTGTCCTTGTAGGGGTGCATTTTAACCAGTCTTCTTTTGTACTTTTTATTCCTGAAACTGTTTAAATATTTGTTTTCAGATATATAGCCTCTA
Organism: Acomys minous; assembly: GCF_964271855.1. Lineage (NCBI taxonomy): Eukaryota > Metazoa > Chordata > Mammalia > Rodentia > Muridae > Acomys > Acomys minous. The sequence continues at coordinate 832,200 of NC_140500.1, forward strand.
TTTCTCCTCTTTTAGCATAATGAGAAAAATTTATATAATACAAGTCATGGGGTAGCTTATATGATACACCCTCTGTATATAACCGTCTTTATTACAAGGGCTTAAGGAAGTTGAATATTTTACAATCTTTTAGGTTTTAGTTTTATTGTTTTAAGACAGGGTCTCATTATGTAATTCTAGCAGGCCTGGAGCTTACTATGTAAACCAAGCTGGTGTGAAATTCACAGAGAGCCTCTGCCTCCCAAGTATTGGAGTTAAAAGTGTGTGCCACTGCCAGGCGTGGTGGTGCACACCTCTAATCCTAGCACTAGGGAAGAAAAGGCAGGCGGCTCTCGGTGAGTTCAAGGCCAGCCTGGTATACAGAGCAAGTCCAAGACAGCCAGGTCTACAAGAGAAACCCTATCTTGAGGAAGAAAGAAAAAAAGAAAGAAAAAGAATAAAGAAAGTGTGTGTCACCATGGGTAGCCTTGTAATCAGACATTTTAAACAAAATGTTCACATTCTATACCTAACACCTTACACAAAGAAACACCATTTGAGGGCTAGAGAAGTGGCTCAGAAGAGCATAGTCTGCTCTTCCAAAGGTCCTGAGTTCAATTCTCAGCAACCACATGGTGTCTCACAACCATCTATAATGAGATCTGGGGGCTGGAGACATGGCTCAGAGGTTAAGTGTACTGACTGCACCTCCGAAGGTCCTGAGTTCAATTCCCAGCAACCACATGGTGGCTCACAAGCATCTATAACATGATCTCATGCCCTCTTCTGGCCTGTAGGTGTACATGCAGGCAGAGCATTGTATGCATAATAAATAAATATTATAATGAGATCTGGTGCCCTTTTCTGGCCTGCTATCACACATGCAGGCAGAATACTGTATAAATAAATAAATAAATATTTTTTTAAATTAAAAAAAAAAGAAACACCATTTATGATAGAGCTTCATTCACCTCAAAAGATAAACAAAAAGTCACATAAACTAAAACTTCAACTAAAATTCTATGTTTTTCCACTCTGTATTAGCTGTGGTACCCACAACCTCCAACCTTCTCTTGTGACCACAGCTGCTCATCCATTTTCCCCTTTAGTTGCCACCCATGACTCACAATTGCTACTCTGGCTTTTTTTTTTTTTTTTTTTTTTTAAAGTTACTGATTTTAGTTTTTGAGAGGAGGTAGCATAGCCATGTCTGGCCTTTAACGCCCTGGACTCTTCTGCCTCCAGCATTCCACATGTACTACTGTCTAGTCATCATTCAGACTTTCATGACTAATTTGAGATTAATTTGTCCCAAGTAATTAGAGCTTCCACGGGCCTTCTATTTTATAGGTAGATTAGATGTTACCATTTTAACTTTGGGGTTAACACCTTCATCCTCAGTTTCAAAAATGGAAACAAACTAACCAGACATTAACAAGTACATTACCTCCCAACATTTGGAACAAAGTTTCACATGCAGGTTGCTTTGAAATTACAGCTGGGCGGTGGTGGTAGCCCACGCCTTTAATCCCAGCACTTGGGAGGCAGAGACAGGAGGATCTCTGTGAGTTTGAGGCTAGCCTGGTCTACAGAAGGACTTCCAGGACAGCTAGAGCTATTATACAGAGAAACCCTGTCTCAAAAAGCAAAACAAAACAATACAAGGAGCTGGAGAGATGGCTCAGAGTTTAAGAACACTGTTCTTTCAGAGGTCCTGAGTTCAATTCCTAGCACCCACATGGTGGCTCCCAACCATCTAGAATGTGATCTAATGCCATTTTCTATCATGGAGGCAGAGCACTGTATACATAATAAGTCAATCAATGTTAAAAAGAAAAAGAAAAGAAATTACAAGTACAAAGGGAAACTAAAACCAAGACTACGGCTGCAGCCAAGGTTCTGTGGTAAAGTGACCATCAATACCACAAGACCCAAAACTTCTTGAAATAAATTACACAGGACACTCTTAAAACTTTTACCAAAAGAAATGCTTTTCACCATGTAGTTTCTTAGGGACTAGATAGTTGTATTCAGGAAATAGTCAGTTTAGTTACTTGCCAGTACTAATTTATTAAATTTAAAACAAAGGGCAACGAACATCAAACAAATGCTACCCAACGAACACTGACCCGCTGTCATCCCAAGCCATCCCACTCACCCACGCCCAGGGTTACACCTCTGCAGCGCTTCCCATCCCACTCACCCACGCCCAGGGTTACACCTCTGCAGCGCTTCCCATCCCACTCACCCACGCCCAGGGCTACACCTCTGCAACGCTTCCCATCCCACTCACCCACGCCCAGGGCTACACCTCTGCAGCGCTTCTCATCCCACTCACCCACGCCCAGGGCTACACCTCTGCAGCGCTTCCCATCCCACTCACCCACGCCCAGGGCTACACCTCTGCAGCGCTTCCCATCCCACTCACCCACGCCCAGGGTTACACCTCTGCAGCGCTTCCCATCCCACTCACCCACGCCCAGGGCTACACCTCTGCAGCGCTTCCCATCCCACTCACCCACGCCCAGGGTTACACCTCTGCAGCGCTTCCCATCCCACTCACCCACGCCCAGGGTTACACCTCTGCAGCGCTTCCCATCCCACTCACCCACGCCCAGGGCTACACCTCTGCAGCGCTTCCCATCCCACTCACCCACGCTCAGGGCTACACCTCTGCAGCGCTTCCCGCGGAACTATGGCGCCTGTGCCTACTGCTCTACTACTTGGGAGAGGGAGGACAAAAGGATCGGTTAAAACCAAGCATAACGACAAAGTGGTTTAACGCCAACCTGGACCATGTGTGACTGTGCCCCCCCCCCCCCCACACACACACACCAAAAAGGAAGAAAACCATACTGGACCTTGCAGAGGTGCTTGCTCCTTCCCAGGCCCAGGCTTTGGTGCATCCTGCTTGTCAACAGAGCTTGTATTCCTCAGTATCACATCCGGACATAACTTAAACTCCAACATACTGGGCTTGTCTGTGTCTTTCGTCCTGGGAACACATGCCGTACTCTTCTTTCCCTCTTTACTAAGCTTCTTGAATCCGCCATCCAACTTGGTGAGGCATATGCTTTCCCGTTCTATACATTTGAACGCAACTCGATTCAGGTACTGTTTCTTTTGTTCCTTTGCCTGGCTGGACTCACTACTTATCGAGCTTTCTAACTTTTTTTTATCGATACAGGTTTTGTCAGACTTCTTCCAACCAAGTTTCCCTTTACTTGACACAGCATGTGTCCTGGACTCCTCAGCATGGTGGGTCTTCACACTTCTACCATGGCTGGTGGAACTGTGCTCTGGTTCTTTTGAGGCCTCTGCACTGACTCTCTGGCCCTCAACTACCTTGACGGAGCTTGCTGGTGCCGAATGCTTACTGGACTTCAAGTGTTCGGAGTCACCTGGCACATTTTCTACACACGTGTTTTTGGAAGCCTTATTCCCGGGTACATGTTTGTCTTTCTTGCGTTGTAAATACTCCTGCACAGTTATAACTCTAGCACTCTTGGAGCAGCTACCCTTTGAGTCTAAGGGCTCAGAACTCGGCACTGTCTTTTCTTTAACACTGGCTCTTTCCTTTGGGTCTTCTGTCAGAGTACTACACAACTTGAGTGTGCCCCCAGCATTTCTGTCCTGCTCCTGTTTCTCGTATTTCTTCTTTTTTATATACATATCTGGACTAATCACGTGGTCCCTCTTTCTTTTTTCAAAATATTTCAGCCTAGAGCCACCTGCTTTGAATTTGAATTTCTTCTTTTCTGGTGACACTGACTGTGTTAGAGAGTTATTCCTCCTGCACGGATCTTTATTTGGCAAAAGTCTTACATGTGCTTTTACTGGACCTGAGTCTTGAGACATGTGTTTTTTCTGTTGGCTTTCCTGAGACACTTGTTTAGAAAATGACGGCGTATTTTTATCAGAGTTGGAAGTTATCACATGAAATATTTTGGGGGTTGCTGTTTTATTGCTTTTTGAGGGATTTGGTGTGTCACATTTAGGTGAAACATTTGTTAGCTTTTGCTCCGTTTTCTGTGAGCTGACATGCTCTATTTTTAAAGTACCCGGTCTATCCTTATAGCAGTTAATTAAAAAATCACAGTTTAATTCCTGTTCCACCCTTGGTGAACTGCTGTCTTCTGTTTTGGATGTTTTTATTTTTTCCCCATGCATTTCAGAAAAATGGCCTTTCTCGGGCGCTTCGGCTAAGGGAGTGTTTGAGTTATTAGAAACAGGATTGATTTCAAAAACAGTAATTCCACTATCACAGGACTGCTCTTTTTGTTTGCAACTGTTAAGGTCTGAAGAACACTGGTCTTTCCTTTCCTTTTCCGTGGAACCGCAACGGCACTGTGGCACGCCTTCATAAACCATAGACAGCCAGCCCAAGGCACAGCAATGAATGGTGTCCTTCTCTAGGTCCAGCTCTCCAGGGTCAGGGTTTTCTTCTCTGAGGGCCTGAGAGTCACACGGGCTCTTTGCTCCCTCAATACCTTTTTTATTCTCAGGTTCTTCTGATGTGCCTAAGTCGCAAGCCTGATCCTCTTCAGGAAATAATTCTTTGATTTGTTCAGAGTTTAATACTGTAATTTTTATTTGGTCAGTGCTATCACAAGACATGTTACCAGTTTTAATACTAGTTTGATTTTCTAAGATTTCGCGTGTCTTTTGTTGGTCCACAGAAACTTTATGTCTGGGAACAGTTTCAATGCCATAAGGGAACTCTCTTAAAAGTTCTGACAGCTGGTCATGGAGGTATGAGACAGGTTCATTTTCGTCATGAACGTCACTTACTGTAGGAAGACTGGAGGCCATAACAGTTTCCTGAGGGTGAGTGTCCTGCTGCACAGCAGCTGATGTGCACACATCCTTGGCTGTGCTTTCCTTGCCACCAGGGTGCTCCTTGCAGCTTTCCTCTAGAATTTCCCGGTTTGCTTCGGCATAGCCACACGATGCTGGCTCTAGGGGCTGCGGCGGCTCTGGCTGCTCAGTGACTTCATGAGGAGCTTCTGTTAGCTGCACACACTTATCTTTCTGAAAACTAAAGTCTTTATTTTCAGTGGTGTCGTCTACTTGTTCTTGTTGACTATTAATTACCTGATTAGGTGATGGTTTCAGGGGCTCATTTTGTACACAGCTGAATATCTCTGCTATCTGGGAATTGTAAGATACATCACCTTCTGCAAGAGAACAGATACTTTCGATCTGTAACATGGGCTCGCTCACAGCAGTGCTGTCCCTTAGGTTAGGCAGAGCTTCAGCACCCAGGGAAGGTTTTCCTAGGCTGCTATCAACCACACCTGGATCGCCCTGTGTTGGCTTGTGCACAGAAACCTCAGCTGATATGGCACTACTTGCTAACGCTCCTGTACCATCAAAAGGCAAAGCAGTTTCTGCCTGCTGGTCTTGTAAGCTACAAACACTACCTTCCTTAACAACTGGATACACAGTTTCAGGTAAAACTTGAGCTGCTAACTCTTTCCCAGATAAGGCACTGGTATCTGTAAGAACTAACGGTGACACCACAGCAATCTGAAGCTCTGTTGCTTTTACAACAGCTACACCTGAAGAGTCGTAACTCGGTGTGAGAACTGGCAACACTGTTTGTGATGAGCTCATCATTCTCTGAGGATTCCCAACACCCAAACAAAAAGCTCTAACTTCATTTGTGGCGCCCGAACTGCCAACTGCTACAGCACTGGCTCTTGATGTGTCACAATCTTTTTCTTCTACAGGTTTGGGAACGTTTTCTCCTGTGGTTTTTGGAGGTTGGTTTTTCCAAAGAGAAAGACATGTTGCTAGCAATTCCCTGGAGCAGTGGTTGTCACTTTTAGCAGACATTTCTCTTGTTGAAAATTCAGAAGGCTGAGTTGGTTCAATGTAAGAAGTATTGGCTGTTTTACTACAACCAGCTGCCATCAAAAGACTTTTATTAATTTTAATTTTTCTTGCGAGTTCTGAAAACTTCTTTTTGATTTCTACAAGTGATTCAATATCTCTCACCAGCTTTTCTTTTGTGATGTTTGTGTCTATTGCTTGATTTGTATTTGGATTGTATGAATATTTTCTTTTCTCTTGATTATTTTGAAGAAAAGTCTGAATACCATCCCCAGAAGAGCTAACAGATTCATTGTAAGACGGTTTGGTATTTATTTTTAACTCGCAGAATTTTCCAATGGTGTTGATTTTTTCGTTAGCGTTCTGCTGCCACTGCTGTTTAAAGCCTCTGTAAGGATCTTTCTTTTTTTCAGGTGAGTGCATTTCTGAACTCTGAGGAACTTCCAGAGGTAACTGTTTATTAACTAGCCGAGAATTCTGCGCATGTGGGCTTCCATACCGACAGCTGTGAGGAAGGGCAGAGAGTCCTTTGTTGGTTTCTGCAGCACACTGATATGACGACACAGGTACAGGGTGCTTTGTTTGTAAGGCCTGTGTGTAAGTTGAAAGTTGACTATTTTTGACTTGTAATGATGTAGTAGACGGTACAAAGGTTTGTGGTAAGTAAGGGCATTGCTTTGGAGGAGGCCTGTATTCCGGGTAAGTGAGTTCATTGGATGTGTACTGTGTCCAGGCAACCAGTTGATCTGGTTGATTGACAGAGTGGTTAAGTCCTTGGTTTCCTTGATAATTTCCTTGATATGTTACAGGAACTTTTAAAGAATTTGAAGGAGTCATTTGTAGCTGCCCAGAATAGCTATCTAATGGGACAAGCTGACTCTGTGGTGCATGCATATAAGGCATATTAGTCCCTCCACCAGGATTATGGGATGTGCCTGCTTCTGTATGAGAAGGCATAAAACTCCTCACTGATGGGTTCAGCCAGCCATTTGGCATAGCTCCTGAAGACACTGTTTGCAAATTGTGGTTTTGTTGTTGGGGTCCTTTAACATTTGCACACGTGACTCTTTGCAGTGAGGACTGTGGGGCCACGGCTGTCCTATTATGCACATTAGAAACAGAGCTCTGAGGAGACAGATAACTTCTGCCATTCAGAGGTGGCTGTGAAGCGGAGTTTGAATTAGACGGATACATGCACGCCTCCTGGTTAATGGCAGGGTGGCTGAAAGAGCTTTGAGCAGCTGTGGGCGTCATTAAAAACTGCTGCAGGATGGACTGGCTTTTAGAATATGCCGGGGCTTTGGCAGCACTCTCTGGCTTTACATTCCAATTCATAGTTGATCTGATTTAGTAGCAGTATTATACAGTCTGTGCTTCTGAATGTCACAAATCTGTAAGAAATACAAATAAAGATTGTTTATTAAAAGCTTTTCTCTCCACCCCTGCCCCCCTTTAAAAAAAAAAAAAAAAGACAGTCTGTAGCCCAGACTGGATTCAAACTTGTAGCGATCACTCTGCCTAGACAGAATTTCAAAGAAAAATAGAAGCAAACCGTGTCCCCGGTAACTGCAGAAGAACCTCACGTCAATGACTGCACCCTAACCTGGAAAGAGAGTTAGTAATGAAGGCTGCAAGAGTAACTGAGGCAAGCGCCAAGATCCATGAAACCTGCAGATTCACGCTCAGCAGCGACCTTGTAACATGTAAGTGGCACTTTTTGATTTTACTTTTTACTTTTTGAGGTATAGGTGATGGACTCCAGAGCCTCAAGCATGCAAAGTGGGTGTGTATGTGTGTGTGTGTGTGTGTGTGTGTGTGTGTGTGTGGAGAGGGAGGGAGGGAGGGAGGGAGGGAGAGAGACAGAGAGAGAGAGAGACAGAGAGCGAACGCCTATTTTTACTTACTTTGATAATTTCTGTATTCTACGCAACCCATACTAGTTGTAAGTCAAGGCTTACAGTAAAATTTCTTATTGCACATCCTCAACACATAATTCTTTTGGAGTACACTATTATCTTTCCATAAAAACATTCATAAATAAAGCTTCCCACTCCACTCTCAACTACTCAAGAAGCTAAGCAGGATATAAATATGTCTGGATAATGTGGTGAGACCCTACCTAAAAAGTGAAACAAGACCTGAACCACCTAAGACAAATGGGACCAAACACACTCTCCTGCTTGTCTGTTTCCTTAACACACACAGGCTGGTTAGCATAGTTCACTAACAACGTATCCACCTGCATAGCATTCCACTTATGGCTCTACCACTCCTGACATTTATTTGAGCCAGGACTGGCTGTGCAGGTCTGTAATCCCAGCACTCAAGAAGCAAGTTTACAGCCTACCAAGGCTAGACAGTGAGTTCAAAGCCTCCCAAGGGAACTCAGCAGAAAGCTCAAACTGTGAGGGTCCAGATGAGCTGCAGTTCCTTTCTCAAGCACAAACCCTGCCTGAGTGTGGCTACATGACCTCTGAAAGCTGCAGGCATGAGATAATGTCTAAGCAGGAACGTCCTCCAGCACATACGAGACCACAAGAACAGAGAAGTGTGAAAGAGGAACTCAGAAACCAGGAGAAAGAAGTCTATCTTTAGTAAACAGCTGAACTGCCATAGGAGCAACTGTGGAAAACTGAACACTCTTCAAGTGCAGCCAGTCGCAGTCCTGTGTCTGTCTACACTGCCCTCCCCTCCAGGACCCTGGGTTAGGCTGTGCTAGCCGAGCCATAAAAGAAAGAACGAATGGAGAAAGAGAGAAAGAAAGAAGGGGAGGGGTGGACTGCCCTGTGGTCTTTGTCCCTCGTACAAAACATTAACTACATCGCCTGCAATTCCCTGAGTGACAGGAGCACCTTCTCTTTTTTTGCTCACATCTGAGTTTAGATGCTGAGAAGATGACCCAGGAGGCACTCAGCACTCTCAGCCCTACCCACAGCTTCAGAAAGAGCAGGAAGAGCCAGTTTAACTCTGCAAACACCAGTACTGACAGATTTGACACAGGAGGTGCTGAGAGGGTAGTGTGCTCTGACTAGAGATGGGAACCCCACCTACCCTTTAAAAAGGGCTTTCCAGAACTACCTCGTCCTTCACAAGATACCCTTCAAATTTACCTATCAGTCATCAGAAGTGCATGATTTTCAGGAATGCGATCTGGGACTGTCTTGCCAAACTGAGCCTTTTACCTGCTAGAATTAGAGGAAACAGGATTGAACGGAAAGGCAGGCTACCCAGAAGCCATGTGCACAAAAACCAGAGAAGTCGGCAGGGAGAAAGTCAAAACTTTGGGAGGAGATGTACACTTAAAATCTGGATTCCAGGCTGCAGAGATGAGAGTGTTGGCCGAACATTTCACTATGTCACATATAGAACAAAATGTTATCAGTATTTTACCACTGCCCCAGTTATGGACAGAGCTCCCAATATCCTGCACATACAGATTTGAGACAAGATCTATTTATATTTAGCCTTATCGAATCTTAAACTTGTGGTCATCCTCCTGCCTCTCTACGCAAGTGTGCTGGAATTACAAAGCATGTTGAATCATGATGGGCCCCTATGTTGGAGGCTAAAGGATGGAAGCCTTTGGCCAGCTGGCCTATCTGAAACGGCCATGCCTGGCTTGTACAGGGTGCTGGGGTCTTCTTAACTAGCCAACATTCACACCCTGTGCATCTTGTTGTTCCATAGGAGCATGTGCGGGTTGGATGAGAGTGGTTCACATAGGCTCATGTATTTGAGTACTTAGTACCCACACTTGGTAGAACTGTTTGGAAAGGATTAGGAAATGTAACCTTGTTAGGTTGTGTCACTGGGGGTGGTGGTGATTAGTGGGGATGTGGTTAATGCAGGTGGCTTTTGAAACCACACCCTTCCCAGTTAGCTCTGCCAAGATATAAGCTCTCAGCTACTGCTCCAGCACCAAGCCTGCCTGTCTACCGCCACGTTCCCTGCCAAGATGGTCACAGACTCACCCTCTGAAACTGTAAGCCCTCAATAAACTGTTTCTTCTTAAACTATCCTAGTCATGCTGTACAGAGAAATAAAAAAGTACTAAGACAGTACAAGTTGGTTTTTTTAGTCAAAACATTGAATTTTCTTAAAATGTATCTACTAAAATATATTTTACATATTCAGGGGCATAGTATAATTTGATACATGTTATCAATGCAGAATGAGGCAGTAAGCACTTCCACCCGTATAAATACAAGCCATTATTTTGGAGGGAGATTTTAATCTTGTTACTTTTAAATTTTCATAAAAATTGCTAAAAGATGATGTTTATTAAATATTGGGTGTGGTGGCATACGCCTTTAATCCCAGTACTTGGGAGGCAGAGGCAGGCAGATCGCTGTGAGTTCGAGGCCAGCTTCGAGGTCTACAAAGTGAGTCCAAGACGCCAAGGTTCACACAGAGAAACCCTATCTCAAAAAAACAAGAAAAAAGAAAGAAAGAAAGAAGCTGGGCAAAATGGAGGTGCCTGAATTCATAGCACCTGGAAGGAAGGCTAAGGTAGGTGGATCATGAATGCCACGTCAATATGGGCTGCACAGCAAAGCTGTCTCAAAAAACAAACAAGAGCTAAGGAGACCGCTCAGTGGGTGTTAGGGTTAGCTCTACTTGTCAACTTCTCTCAATGAAAAATTGTCTATATTAGGATGGCCTGTGGACACCTGCACACATTAAATAAATCTAAAAATAAAAAGTAAATTTTAAAAAAAGAATAGGATAATAGGCTGTGCGGTGTTAACAGCTGCTTTTGCTTCTGTAAATCCTGCCTATTGCTGTGGGAAGGGAATCAGATGGTCTTTTTATTGCAGTAGGGCAGGAAAGTAAGCAACCAAGGGAGTAAAAGCGTTCCTGCCTAGCGTGGACCCTGTGGACAGCTGTAGCACACACCTTTCTGATGTCCACTTTTGAGCACCTTAACCCGCTTTCTGGTCAGCATGCTGTCAGCTCTAAGGCTGCTGTCTTTCTGCTGGCAGTAATAAGTTCATTTATTCTAAATTGAATTGTGTCTAAGTATTTGGTCTTTCCCAGTGGACTTGAATACTACAGTTTTATCACAGCAATAGGAAGAAACTAGAACAGGCACATGAAAGGCATAAAGTTCATCTTGGAGAGCCCGCACTCCACATCAGACACTGTCCAGCAGACACCAGTGTCTACTGAGTGTCATCAGAAGCCTCCGAACATTTAAGAAAAACCCATTTAATAATAGTGATGATGATGATGAGGAGGAGGAGGAGGAGGAGGAGGAGGAAACCAGAAATGAAGACACAGCAAAGATCAAGATTCACGAATGAGCAGCTATGTAAACAAGAGATAAGAACAGGGGGTGTGGGGGGGGCACAGGGGGGACGGGTCATGGGGGGACGGGTCATGGGGGGACGGGTCATGACGACACGGTTCAGCAGTTAAGAACTAAGTGGTCTTCAGAGGAGCCGGGTTCAATTCCCAGCACTCATACGGTGGCTCACAACCACCTATAACAACTCCAGTCCCAAGAGATCCAATGAGCGCTTCTGGCCTGAGGGTACTAGGCACACACACGATGCACAGCCATACATGATGAAGACAAACACCCGCCTACATAGAGTGAATTAATTTTTAAAATAATGGACAGACGGAAAATTCAGCCAAGCTTGTCTGTTTAGCTCATTTTTCCTGGCCTCCTGGGCACTCTTTCCTCCTGGTTTTGGGGCAGGATCGCCTGTGTAAAGGCTGACACTACTGTCCTAAGAGACAGGTCAGAGACACTGTTGTGGCCGGTTCTTACAAAGAAACAGAGGGCAGAGGACTGAACGGCATCTCCAGTCTGTGGCTGGCTTCATAAAAGTGGGGTTTAGAAACAGGAGGATGAGAACAGTAGAGAGACTTACATCAGAGGGCCTTCAGCTCCTTTTCTTCAAAGGACTCAGCCAGCCAAGAGCTATACTTTGAAGCTCTGGGTTCTGAGTCCCCGTAGGAAAGGACTAGTTAACACACCAAAAGTCTTCAAACTGCCAGTGACTTTGTTTTCTCTTTGTCTGGGTGCAGCGCGACAAACCCTGAGTCCCTGGCAGCGCGTGCAGGGCCCTTGCTCATGGCCCTTAACTCCTAGGGCAGACACTAAGCTTCTCCTGCACAGACACTCTTGGCTTTCCAGCCTCTGTTCCTTAACAAGCTTTCATGGTACAAATATGAAGTTTGTACAAGCAGTACATACACCAAGGTGGTTAAGATGAAAGCGAGTACTTCTAATTCCTAATAAAAGCGTGCATGTGAGCGCGCGCGCGCGCGCACACACACACACACACACACACACACACACACACACATATACACACATCCCTATCCCTGATAAAAATCAAAATTACAAATGCCAACAATTCATGGTAATGTCACTTTTCAAGTATTCTCAAAGTATGATTAAGTTGTCTGGCCTTCTATATCCTTAACCACGGGCTGGGGGGCCTTTGTATAATTAATTTTCCAGAATTTTATATAAAAACACAACTCTAGTTAATTAACAGTTAACGTTTCAGATTTTTATATGTACTAACAACTGCAGTGGGCAAAGTAGTATATATCCATAATCCCAGCATCAGAAGCTGGAGAAAGGTCACAGCTTTGAGGCCAGTTTCACCTATACAGCAAGAGCCTGTCAAGAAAAACAGATGAACAAAGGAACAAGTAAGAATTGCACTTGGATGCTGTTAACTACGTTACGCTTTTTAACATATTAACAAGGTAAGCAGTTCCCCACTATCAGTGGCACCTGGTTATCCTGGCTGGAACAGGTAGGTATCTCTATAATCAGACAACAAAATACAATCATATAGAAACTGCAAGTTTAACCAAGGATTAAAAATAAGAGAAACTGTCAGTACTGACTCTGCCATGTTTCCAGGCCCTGAACACATAGTGACAGTCTGCCCAGCACTTACTTTGTATTAGGCATTCTAAATAATCTAGAAAGAAGTTCACAGGAGGATGTAATAATCTAGAAAGAAGTTCACAGGAGGATGTGCAGAACTTACACACAGATACAGATGTAAGCATCCTCTGCTTTTGGTACCTCAAGGAGTCTTGGTTTAGACCCAGAGCTGAGAATGGAGCACAATGGTAGAACACAGAAGGCACAGTTCCACAACAATCCACAAAGCTAAGGATTGGTCAGTCAAAACATGAGCTATTGAAAAGCCAACAGGGAAGTGGGTCTTTCTTTCTTTCTTTTTTTTTTTTTTTCTTTAATTTTTTTTTGGGTCTTTCTTATACCAGATGAAGAGGAGGGTTGTAAAGTCCTATCAACAGGAACTAGGGAGGCAGAATAACACTCTGTGGCTGTCTCTCCAAGGCTTATTCTTGGGGTTCTAAGTGAGCTCAGTGACCCCACAATCCTCGCAAGGTATACAAGAAGTGGGTGGCCTAAGCTGTGTTGATCATCAGTAAGAGCAAATCATTATGTCAACTCTTCAAAAAATCTTTTGAAGAAACCAACTACAATACAAATTCTATTCAGAAGCGTGGGCCACTCAATCATATAAGTTAATGTCAGTTAGCAACAGACTGCGTATATACCATGCAGTGTGGCTTTACTCAATGCTGTGCCCATTACAGCTGTATTGGGCTATACCTTATTACTGGCATTAAACTTTAGAGAAAACACATATAGAATTTTGCCCAACATCTTGTTTTGGTATTTATCCAAAGGAACATGACCCACTAGACAGGTGGAGACCTTTTTAAAGATATTTATTTGTGTTTGTGTCTATGCAATATATGCACAGGTAGCCTTGGGTCAGAGGAAAGTGTGAAATCCTCTGCAACTGAAATTGCAGGATCATGCAAAGCTGCCCAATATGGATGCCAGGAACCAAACTCAGGTCCTCTGAAGTACAGCAACTGCTCTTGGCTACTGAGCCGTCTCTCTAGCCATGAGTAACTTTTTTGAGAGAAGCTCTCATTCTGTAGCTGAGCCTAGCCTCAAAGTCAAAGAAATCCTCCTGTCCCAAGTGTGGGGATCCTCCCTAAGGTACTAGGATTAAAGACAAGCACCACTATGCCTAATTGGTGGTATTAAATATCTATAAAGTCTTAACAACTACCTCCAAGTATACTGTGTGGTGGGGAAATATACGCCTTCAGGGACAATATTCCTACCAGCACTTGGGAGAGAGAGGCAAGAGGATCCAAGCTTAAGGCCATCTTGAGTCACCCTTTCTCAAAAAGAGAAACAGACCGACAGAGGCAGTCAACTGACTCTGATAGAATACAAAACTGAATCAGACATACAAAATTTTAAGCATACCTCCTTACAAGGAACAGGCTGATTCTGCCTCTTAGGGTAGACAGAACTCCTTGTGCACAACTGAACAATTCCTGTTAAGAGGTCCAAATGGTTTCAAAGAGACGCCTGATGGGATTGTTTTCCCTGTTATTTATAAGTCAATACAGCCCATGCTCCAGGATCTACCCTGGTTATTCAGATTCTGCTCAGTTAGCTGATTACAAGAACTTCAACACAGGCTTTCCATGAGCCTGGGAGGGAGAACCTAGCTCTTACAATCTGAGGGCAGCAGTTAATGATGGAAAAAAACTTAAGCATCTTTTCTTTCCCATTACCCAGACTCTACCTTCTTGACAGCCTAGACACGCTGGGTCACAGTGTGATTCAGAAGTCATGCAGGGTACTGTCGTGGCACTAGGAGACCACAGACAACCATGGCGATTAAAGCAAGCTTGATATTTTTATTCATTACTAGATTACCAAGGGTTTGGTAATCAGCAAAATGAACTTAGAGTAGCTAATGAATGACAGGAAGAACCCCCAGAATTTCCATTTTTCACCTTTTAAGATTTGCAGAGCTGAAGCCAGTGAAATGTCTCAGAAAGCAAAGGAGCTTACTACCAACTAAACAGAAAGATACTGAGCTCCATCCATAGGGCTCACATGGTAGGAAGCAAGTTGTCATCTGGTCTGTAGATGTTCAATTTGGGTATTCAGATGTGTACTCCCACCTCCATGTACAATATATATATACATATATATATATATATATACATATATACATGTATACACACACACACACACACACAAGTTTTTAAATGTTTTAAGATAATTTGGAAGAATAAGATAGGCATCATGATATTACCCACTTCTAAGCTGAGGCAGGAGATTCACAAGTTTGAGACCAGTCTAGGCTATATAGTAATTTCCAAGCCAATAAGACAACATAGTTGAGAAAACGATAGAGAGGACATTAAAAGGCTGGGGTTGGAAAGATAGGAAGAACTGAAGCCTCAAGTCACCCCATGATAATAAGAGTCAGACAGGCAAGCATCCACATCTGGATGTGAAGATATCCAGAGTGGAAATACCCATTACTCTATGTAAACTGCCCTAAAGCAGCTCCTCAGCAAGACAAACTGTGAGACTCAGTCATTATTCTGCTGTATAGAGATACCATGACCAAGGCAACTCGTAAAAGAAAGCATTTAATTGTGGCTTGATTGGTTTCAGACGGTCAGTCCACTGCCATGTCAGGGAGCACGGTGGCAAGGATGGTCCTAGAACAGAAGCTAAGAGCTACATCCTGACCCGAAAGCAGAGAGGAACAGAGGAGAGCCAGAGACTGGGCCAGTGACACACCTCCTCCACGGACCCCCTCCTAATACTCCTCAAATACTGCCACCCCTGGTGACATCAAATATATGAGCCTATGGAGGCGGTGATGCTTGAGTAAGCTCAAAGCATCACAAGCACACTATACTAGCTTTCTCAATAGTCATTTTGCCAGAATACCTTGTCTCTTCATTTCAATAGCCTGGAGTGGAGAAACAACAGAAAAGAGGTACCAGTTACTCAAGGGCGTTCCTCTCACACCCGGCACACAAAGGGAGTTCCTAGTCTCTCCAGGATCAATTCTCCTCACAGAAGAGAACCATAAAAGTCTGGCTGGGATAGAAGGAATGGAAATCACTCAGTTGCCAATTCCAAAATTTAAGCCACTCTACTCACTGCTATGTGTTGTGTGCCAGAAGCACTCATGGAAAGCCAAAGGGAACTAGCTCTGTGTCCTTGCACAGGGGCAGGCTTGACAAAGTCTGGGGCAGGACAGGGCCAGAGGGCCTCAAGGGAGTTAAAGTTTCAGTTCCTGGAAAAAAGGCATCCCCCCTGAAGAAGACTGAGGCTATAGTCTCAAGGACACTGAGTTCTCAAGATATCCTGTATCTTTGTGCAGCACGGCTTGATTAGCTGCCAGATGACAGTCATCCCACTGTGTGATTGCTTTCTGCTAACTGTCCCACCTTCCCCATGTATAACATATGTACGATGCTGTTCTTTGCTGGGCCTGGTGCTGCACACCTGTAATCCCCACACTTGCTGGGGCAGAGGCACGTGGATCTCTGTGAGTTTGAGGCCAGCCTGGTCTGGCTCCAGGACACCCAAGACTACTACAAAGAGAAACCCTGTCTTGAAAAAAAAAAGTTCTTCTTAATAAACTTGGTTGGCATAAACCTCCAGCCTTCAACATTCCTGTGTTCTTTACTTCTCAATGTCTTCATCTTCCCTCTCAGGAACCTGTCACTGAAAAACAAACTGCTGACTCAGATCAGGCATGTAGAATTTAAGTACACAGACCTGTCAGGGTTCATGCAGTTGGTCTTTGGTGGTATAGTGAATGGTAAATTTCCGTCATGATGCCTAGCCCAAGCTGGTCTAGAACTAATTACGTAGCAGAGGCTGACCTCGTACTTGTGACCAACAGACCTCAGAGTAAGAGTCATGGTGCTACTAGCCCATGCCAACATGGTCAGCTAAAAGAACAAAAGCCAAAGACCATGCATGCTTGCAGTGTTTTGCGACAAGGTCTTGTTCTGTAGCTCTGGTTAGCATTAACCTGGAACTCGCACTATAGACCAGTCTGGCCTTAAACTCAGAGCTCAACCTGACTCTGCCTCTCAAGTAGTGGGATTAGAGGTGTGCATGGTCACATGGTGGAGCAACATATCACATTCAAACCTTAACAATTAGGCAAAAAGCTGCTCACGAGGAAATGTTTAGGCTCAGATGGCTTCAGTATTTACATGAAATCTTTAAAGGTTTAAATTAAACTCAGGATGTACTATAAAACACAGAGAAAAAAAAACCCCACCTGGACAAATTCTCTGTCGCCAATAGTATCATGTACAAAATGAAGACCATCTCTCACAAATACAGATATAAAAACCCCTCAAGAAATATTAATGCAGCCGGGTGAGGTGATACATGCCTATAATCCCAGCACTTGGGAAGGCAGAGGTAGGCAGATCTCTATGAATTCTAGGACAGCCACGGCTACACAGAGAAACCCGGTCTCAAAAAACAAAACAACAACAAAAACAAATGGCAAAACCTCAGTTTGAGCTGGGCCTGGTGGCTCTAACTTGGAAGATGGAGGCAGGTGGATCATCCTAAACTGTATAGTGAGTGAGTTTAAGGCCAGCCCTCGCTATATGCCACCTTGTCTCAAAAATGAACAAGTAAACTACTTTGGCTAGGTTAATAATAAAAGATTAATAATAAACACGAGATAAATAATAAAACTAGCAGGTGTGGTAACATGCCTCTATTCTTACCACTCTAAATACAGAATCAGGAAGCTCCCTCTTGAGGATATTCTGTGCTATACAGACAGCCATTATTATGTCAAGAAAAGAATGAATGAAAAAGGGAAAACAGCAAATGCATTTCTGTATCATTAAGTCAGAAACTAGAACTTATTCCATCCACATCCAAGACAACATTAAGGAACCAGGGACAGGGGCCCCCACCTAATCCCAGTGCTCAGGAAGCAGGGGCAGCCTGGTCTACATACTGAGTCCAGGACAGCCAGAGACTCTTAAGTCAACAAAGAAAGAAAAGAAAAACTACCAACAAAATCTTGCAGAAGACCCAAGCTCCTAGCACCCTTATCAGGCAGCTCATAACCACCTTTAATTCCAGCTGCAGGGATCTGATGCCCTCTACCAGACTCCAAGGGCACCTGCATTCACATAAATACACCTTTCCTTACAAACCTTTTTAAAACCTTACTACATTACTAACAACTAAACCACCAATCACATTGACATAAGTGTTATGAGCAGACTGCCTACATCAATCTAAATTAACTCTAAGTAACTAGCAAGGTCAATCAAAAATTGTTCAAGTTATTTTAACTCATTGTTCCTCTTTTTTAAAAAAATCAGGAAAAAAAAAAACCTGGGCTGGAGATGGCTCAGTGGTTAAGAGCAGTGTCTGCTCTTCCAGAGGTCCTGAGTTCAATTCCCAGCAACCACACAGTGGCTCACAACCATCTGTAATGTGATCTGATGTCCTCTTCTGGCACACAGGTGTACATGCAGGCAGAACACTCATATACAAATAAATATTTTTAAATCAATCATTTCCTTTGAAGCAACATTTGTTTGATTTCTAATTCAACCTGATTCTCCCAATTGATACACTTTATTTTGTATGTAAATAAAAAGCTTAGTTTAGCCTCATCTGTAATTTTTTGGTCTAAAACTGGCCAAGGGCCCAAGGCAGAAAATAGCATAGCTCAAAGATAGTTTTCATTTCTTTAGATCCAGTTGTTGGATAGTTCTAACCTCACTTGAGAGGTGCACCTCTCTAGGCCAGCTCTAACCACACCCTTCCTTACAAGCTCATTTAGCATACTGCTAAAGCCCACTGTCCTTCCCTATGTAAGACAAGACCCCCTCCCCTGTGCACCCGCCATAGCAAGCATAGCAGCAGTAACGCTATCTTGCAAGGCAAGACTAGAATAATAGGTTCCCGGGATAAGATGAGGCCTGGGGCCCAGAGATAAAAGAAACAGTTTGTCCTTGTCAAACAGGGTATTTATGGTCGGCCATCTGGCCCAGGGAACGGGTAAACTCCCCTGTTCCCAGAGCCCATTTGATGACCGGGCCATAACCTCACTTCATGTCAAACGAGATATTTATGGTCGGCCATCTGGCCCAGGGAACGGGTAAACTCCCCTGTTCCCAGAGCCCATTTGATGACCGGGCCATAACCTCACTTCATGTCAAACGAGATATTTATGGTCGGCCATCTGGCCCAGGGAACGGGTAAACTCCCCTGTTCCTAGAGCCCATCTGATGACCGGACCATAACCTCGCCTCATTTAAATTTACCAATCAGAGCCCTGTAACTATGCTTCTCGCTTCTGCACCCGCACTTCCCGCTAAAATCCCTATAAAAGACCCCCCGAAAGACTCGCTCGGCGCGCCAGCCTCTCCAGAGACTGAGACGCCCGGGTACCCGACCCCCTGCAATAAAGCCTCTTGCGTGTTGCAACCGAAACCTTGGTCTCGCTGGTTCTTGGTGGGGGTCTCCACGTTAAGACCACCGTGCTGGGGGTCTTACACCTACATCATTAGCCTGACTGTGGCCATTTTTGTTTCAGGACCACCTGCAATAGCTGCTGACATTGCGCTGACCATCCTGAGACACTTTCCACCCAAGTACGAGTCAATTGTCGGCTTTGCCTTTATAAACTGACTCTAGAAAGCATTCAGGGTCATAGTCTCAACTACAGAGTCTGTGTTCCTGATCAATCAGTCTTTAAGTGTGAGTTCAACAAACCATCCATATATGCCTGAGATAGGTGTCTCAGTGGTTTGTGTGGCTATTCCTGGACCCTAAAAGAATTTTAAGCACTGTATACCTGCCTTAAAAAAAATAAAAAATTTAAAAAATCAGAATTCAAGGTCTTCAGGGTTTTTTTTAAGTTTGCATTTCTCCCTCCCGCCCCCCCCCCCCCCACCGTCCTCCCTCTCTCTCTCTCTCTCGTTTTTTGAGACAGGGTTTTTCTGTGTAGCCTGAACTCACTTTGTAGACCAGGCTGGCCACAAACTCACAGCAATTTGCCTGCCTCTACCTCCCAAGTGCTGGGATTAAAAGCAAATGCCACCACCTCCCGGCCTAGTTTGCATTTCTATAGTCAGGTTTGGTACAAATTCTTGTTTTACCTCAAACTAAATGCTTCCTACTGTTTTACATGGATTAGTTTCCAAAGAAAAAGAGAAGACTGCTAAGACCAAAACTCTTGAAGTTCACTTTTAGTAAAGTTTAACAAGAGGACAATTCCCTAAACAGCTCAGTTCCTAAAATCAAAGCACTGATAATGTACAAGGCATAAGGAACCAATCAAACAGGTAAAAGGGGAAAACTAGAGCAAGATTACTGTAGCCAAGCAATTCACTAACAACAAGTATGGAGGAGGGTCTCGCAGAGCAAAGTTAATCCTGACATTCAGGAAGACCAGAGGATCAGGAGTTGTTGGACCCTCACGTCCAACTCGGGAAGGGGGTCGTCGCGAGAGACCACTGGAAACACACAACGCACTGATGCAAAAGCAAAGGTTTATTTCTGACGTGTCAAGGTCCCTCAGCACTTGAGAGGCGAAGGACCCCGACCAGCTGGTACAGGTTAGTTTAAAGGCAAAAACCACAAAGCAGGTGGGGCTGCTTATCCTGTTAAACCATATGGGCATTAGGACATCTGTCATTGGGAGACCTCTTGTGGGAACTTGGGTGTGGATCCCTACAGCAGCTGCTGGGGTCAGAAGTTTAGGCTCTAGGCAAGCAAGGTTGGGCAAGCAAACAAGCATCCTATATCTTATAATTTTACAGTTTCTCAGAGTGAAGGTCCTCCACAGTGTGGGGGGGGGGGACTGCTACCGAAAGCTAGCCTAGGTTACAAGATGAGTTTAATATGAGTCTGTTCATTTATTTTGAATTTAAATTAGCAAGTTGAATTGCCTATGAGACAGTGTAGCTTTAAAATGTCTAAGGCCATAAAAAATAAACTTCCTCTATCCTAAACTCTATTAAGCAGTTACTATGTGCCAGGAGCTATTTTAAGAGTGTTCTAATTGGTTGGCTGGCTGGTTGGTTTTGTTTGGGGATGGTTTTTCTGGACAGAGTCTGATATATAAACTAGGCTGGCCTGGAACTGTGCTGGAATAAAGGCTGCAGCATCACACACGGCCTAATAATGAAGCTTGTAACTTACCACAGTCCCAAAATGTAGGTTATCCCATTTTACAGATGAGCAAGCTGAAGCAGGAAAGTAAAATTCTCAGATTTTACAGTGAGTAGTGAAGCCAAGTGAAGGCACCAAGCAAGGCCTGGACCCAGGTAACATACCTGCAGAAGCCACAGGCCTGTTAGCAGAAGAGGCTTTCTAACAAAGCATTACGCTCATGGTCTGGAACCCCAGAGGTCAGTGACCACTGAAAGGCATGATTCAACAGCGAAAGAGTTCTTGTGGTCCTGGAAGATGACCTGAGTTCAGGTCCCAGCACGGTACATACAACTGCCTGTAACTCCAGTTCCAGGGAACCCTTCTGGGCTCCACACCCCAAACACACGAAGTCACTTACATGTGGGCAAAACATGTATGCTTATAAAATAAAGCAAATCTTCAAAAAATATTTAAAAATAATAAACAGTCCCTGGTACTACATTCCTATCAACAGTAAGAGCTAGCCTCTGCCTCGGTAACTTTAATTTACCACCTGACATAATATCTACCAGGGCAGTAATCTGTCCCAGAGGCCCATCTCCAACAGTGCCAAAATTATAAAAATAAAATGAAGTGAAAAGAAATTTTTAAAAAATCTCTAGCCTCTATTTCACAAAGGCAAAAATAATAATAATAATTGTTAAGTACCATATCAACAACATTCTTTCTTAAGCTTTGTCATCAAATCCAGAGTCCCACCGTTCTGTAAGGGGTTAGTTTGGTTTTGGTTTGTTTTTTTGTTTTTCTTTTTTTTGGGGGGGGGGAGTTGAGTCTTTCATTAAATAGTATTGGCTAAACTGGAATTTGCTATGTAGACCAGGCTAGCCTTGAACTCAAGACATCTGCCTGCCTTGGTCTCCCACATGCTGGAATTACAGGCATGCAAATCATACCAGGCCAAGTTTGTAGGTTTAACAGTGCTGGTTCGATAATATTCTTTATTCCAAAATAAATCACTCCAAGGTATAATGTGAAATCATTCAGCAGCGTGACTTTTAAAAGTGGCAGTCTTATCTGTAAATAAAATTTTACCTTTTAGTCTCTTCCACAAGGAGTATGTTCACGCACTTGATCCTAAGAAAAGCAAGGAACATTTTTAAGATTAAAATCTATTTTCCTTAAAGTGGTACTGAGAACATACTAAATCTGCTGAATTGGTATTAGGTGTGCCAAAACCGAAACTATCCGAAGAACCAAGCTGGTCTCAAAATAGTCCTTGCAACTAGAACCCGAGCGCGCCCCCAAGCCCTATTGTCCTACAATTCCAAAGCAAGAACAGTTCTTTAGCAATTTTACTGGATTGATAAAAGGGGACTTGACTGGCGCTGAAGTGAGCAGTAACTACGACCTTAGCATACCTGCATTTTAACAAGAAGCAAACTTAAGATTCCCCTTAAACAACGCATTTAGCAGACAACTTAAATCCCCACCCAAGTTCTGTAGGTGGCCTACTGAATGCACGCCAAGCTCATGCACTTCACCTGTTTTTCCATTTTTCTAGGAAGGTCCTCAAAAGTACCACAAATGCAAGCTGCTTCCGAGATGCTGGGGGCCGCGGCGCTCACCCAGGCCTGGGCGCCTGAGGGCGGAGCGCACGGCAACGCCGCTGGGTCGCAGGGGCGGATGCGCGGCGGAAAGCGAGCCAGAAAGGAACCGAAGAGCAAAACAAAGCTCCGCTTCTGCCTCCGAGACGGGAAGGACGGCGCAGCGGCAACAAGCCCGCCTGCTGGCCACCTCCGGCCGACAACCGCAGCCGCGCCCGACCCTACCGCGCTGCGAGCGCAGCTGCGCCGGGACCCCAGCCACGCGCCCCGACCCGCGGGCGCAGAACAAAAGTCGCTGGGCGGCCGCCTTGCGGTCCCGCGGGTGCTCGCTCGCCCAGAGCTCAGACCGAGGCCTCCGCCGAGCGCGGACCCGGCGGAGCTTTGGTGGCGGCCTGGGCCGGGGCGGATCCAGCTGGCTCCGCGCTCCGCCCACGGGCGCCGGCGCCACGGCCCGGGTCCTAGTGCCGGACGGGCAGCTGCTCCTTCTGAAGTCTGAGAGGAGAGAGAAGCCTGGCCCTGCACCAAGAATTTGCAGAGAATCACCTGGAGTGAAAAGCCGAGCTCTGGCGGAAATATTCCAGATTCGATCGGTTTGGATGGGGCTGAAACTGCATTTCAGACAAGTTGCAATTCTGTGGATGGTATTCTCATAACCAATGATCTCCAGGTGGGACAGCATCATCTTCTATAAAGTACATGAAGAAATTTGCACCCTCTGCTGTGTTTAGTGGCACGCACCTTTAATCCCAAGCACCTGGGAGGAAGAAGCAGGTGGATCTGTTATGCCCAAATCACGAAACCGTCTTAGACCTCCAGAGAACAGCCAGGTGCAATTCACACAGGGTCTTTTTATTGAGCAAACTCCGGAGCAAGGGCTGTCCGTTCCCCAAGAGCTGAGGAAGGTGGCAGCGCCCCCTCCTTAAGGTACAGGGTTTATACAGGCAAAAAAAACCCACAAACCCAAGCCTTGGCATTACGTAATTGGGTAAGGGATATAGGGGAAGCGGGCCTTAGCGCTGATAAGGTTTGCGGCAGAGGGCCTTTGAGCTGTGCTGCAGGGGGATCTTATCCAAATTTTCCATCTGCTATAGCCGTTACATTGTAGGATTTTCACATAATTGGGTAAGGGGATAAAGGGGAAGTCGGCCTTGAGCTGATAAGGTACAGGGCAGAGGGGCTTTTGTTTAGCTCTCAGATCTTTGTGAGTGAATGAGTCCAGCCTAGCCAACATAGGATCCTACAGAGAGACCTTATTTTGTAATGCCCAAGTCGTGAAACCCCTAAAGACCACCAGGGACCAGCGGGATGCAAATCACAGAGTCTCATTTATTGATCAAGATCAAGCTCAGAGCCAGGGCCATTAGCCCCCTCATGAGTAGGGAAGATGGCGGCCCCTAGCATAGGGGGGGACAGGGTTTGTGAGGGAAAAAACTGCAGGCGTTGCTGATACATGATAGGTTAGAGAGGTACAGGAATGTTGCCCTTTAAGCTGAGGGGCGGGAGGATCAGGGCCAGACCGCAGGGGGACATTTTTTGTTTATTCTGGTCACTGTGACCTGTCCTACTTAGCTCTGATTGTTTGGCCCCAGGTGCATCCTCCTAGGAACGGTTGCTACCTACAAGTTTGTGGCTCTCCCTGGAAACTCATGAGGAACTCCAGGTTGGGGGCCCAGGGGTGGGGGGTGGGGTGGGTGGGAGTGAAGTTCTCAGGTCCTGAACACAAAATGGCGTTGGTTTGGTTTCTACAATCTCAGCCTAAGAAAAGAAAAACACGTAGGAAATGCTGAAGTGTTCTGACAGACCCAAACACGGCACAGGTCCTGCTGCCCACGCCTTCTCTTTTGCTAAACCACTAAACTCATTCGGCCTCCTCGTGCTTGACTCACTCCTGAGGCTGACCACCTAGGTCTAGCTATCAAATGTTCTTATTTGGGTAAACTGACTAACATGTCCAATCAGAACTTACTGACTCGTCCTATCACAAACTTCCCCTGTTCTCTCCTTAAGAACCACTCCTGCAGCCGGGCGTGGTAGCACGCCTTTAAACCCAGCACTCGGGAAGCAGAGGCAGGCGGATCGCTGTAAATTCGAGGCCAGCCTGGACTATAAAGCAAGTCTAGGACAGCCAAGGCTACACAGAGAAAGCCTGTCGGAAAAAAAAAAAAAAGAGCCACTCCTGGAGGGCCACCTGCCGCTGCTCCTGCTGGACTCAGATAGGGGGCAGAGGTCTCAGTTACAACTTGTCGTTGTTAAGTCTGCCACCACTCACCCATAAGATCTGCAAGAGTGTTTCAAGAAAGCAAAAATCCGGCATGCAGGGGTCAGCCACTTGACAGAGCAGCAAGCATGGATGATGTCAGCTCTCAGGCCTTTTTATGGGTAAAGAGGGGAATTCCAGCAAAGAGTTAGGTAATCTAAAACCTGATTGGTGGGCAGAAAGGCAGTCACAGGGGTCAGTTTTTGATTGGCCTATGGCCAGGTGGCAAGTGAACTGCATTCCTGTGTGATGAACGTTGAGCCACAAAGTAAAATACCTAAACCATATAAGGGTGTCAAGCACAGATGGCCAGTCTTGAGATAAGAGTTCTCCACATTCCAGTGGTTATCTCTGGGCTGCCTTTCGGGAAGTTGATTTTTATGGTCTGTTCCCGGAACAGAAGTCTCAGGGTCAGGCCTAGGTCAGGCTTAGTCCTATAATGGAGACCAAGCCCAAAATGGAGTTAACGTCTTCTTTCATCACATACATAATACTTTCCTGAGCCTTTTGAACCTTGGGTCTGAGCTATGCTGCTCAGTGGGGGGGGGGGGGGGGGGGGATCAGAGGACAGGCTTAGCTGCTAAGGTTGTAGCCCACTAGCTGGAGACAGAACTATAGGGAAAGTACACCCTGACCTTGACTGTAACGGAAAACTACCCATCCCTGGTTTGACCTGGAGCGGAGCTCAGAGACTTGGAAATCCCAGGAGACTCGGCGGTTTAACTGCCAAACAATGTTTCTATTTCAAGATACTTTCCAAAATAAGCTCACTGCGCATGCTCCAAAACAACATATAAAAGGCTTCCCCTCAGTTCAGCCCTCCGCGAGTCTTTCTGCTCAGATGTAGCAAACGTTCTGTCCTTCTCCTCCAATAAATCTCTTATGTAAGATTTTGTTCCATGGTGTGACTTTGTTGTATTCCTTGGCTCCTGACTGCCAAGATGCCCTTGTGCCAGAAAAACCCTTACATTGATGTCATAACTTGGAAAGGCCCTCCTGGAGATGCCTGCACTCCGTTTTGGGTCTGAACCACACTGGGACCCTCACTCTTTATCTCCTGCCCACACACCACAGACCCACCTTCTGGTTCACCCATCACTTGGCACCTCAACCACCATGGGTAATTCGGTAAATTTCCACTTTGGTCAGTATGAAATTTCCCTAAGTCTGAGGAAATGACCATTGAGTTTCTGGAACCCCTTTGGTACTCATAGAGGTGAGGGTACGCCTAGCCATGGTCTTGTGGCTAGGGCTGGCCCTCTATCCCTACACACACACAGAGAGAGAGAGAAAGAGAGAGAGAGAGAGAGAGAGAGAGAGAGAGAGAGAGAGAGAGAGAGAGAGAGACCCTCAGAGATGCAATCCTGCAACTTCCTTAGGCTGGACTGGACTATTGTGACCCTTTCATGCCCCCCTCCTCTTTCTGCCTCCCAGGCAAGAGCTACCTGTAATCCCATAGCTTCTCTATGCCCTTGTGGCATTATGACACTTTGGACCAATTCCTTTCCTATGATGAGACCTGAAAAGACAGAAAAGTTGTTTTTCAACCCTGGCCACTTGGTACCTTCCAAGATGGCCTCAGGGCTGTTCTAAAACCACACCCTTGTACCTGTCCCGACCACCTGACAGCACATGATGTCCCAAGCTGAGCTCTTGCCCCCTCAAGGATAAAATAACTAGTAACCAATCATTTTAAAGGTCAACTAACCAGTCATGTTTGTACTAACTGCTGCTTCTGTTAAGAGTATAAAAGACCCAAGCTTTGCTTATTCGTGATGTTCAACTCAATAGAGCTTGGTAGACCCCATCATGATGGATCAATAAAGCATCCCTTGCTGTTTGCATTGGACTGGACTCTCGTGTCTCATTGGGCTCCAGGAAGTAGGACCTAGCCCCCCAGGTCTTACAGACCTTGTTCCTGAGCGTGTTTTTCGTTGCCTTTCAGCAAGCCTTTTTGGATCCTTGTGGAAAGCCCTGATACCAGATGCTGAGTCACACCTGACCCTGTTGAGTTCCACGACAACATAGTAAATGGCTTGGTACTCTTTTGGTCCTCCTTGAGGATACCCACCCCGTGGGACACATCCGTGGGGATGGTGTCACCCAGAGCTTCTCTTCACCCGTTAGAAAAACCTCTATCCTCTCCAACTAGCACCCAACATGTAGAGTCCCAAAACAATTCACTTTTCCAATCAAATTTGGCCTAAATATCCCTTAGATAACAAATAAAAATGGCCGCCTATCTACACCCTGGGTGCCAATATTCTTCAGATGAGGGAACTGGGAAGAGATTCCCCATGCCCTATGATCTCTACCCTAAGTCCTCTCTCTGTTCTTCCTGTCTCCCCAATTCATCCTAGCTGTGAAGCATGAATCACTTCTGATGCAGCCGACAACCCTCAGCTCCTTCCTCTGCGTCCTCCAGTCTCTCCTCCTCCCTCTCCAGCAACAGGCCAGCCGAATCATCTCTCTGTGGCACCCACTTTTAGCCCACAGGCAGCCTTCAGCCCTCATGCTGCCTGTTCCTGCTCCACCATGGGACCTCCTTAGCCTGCCCATACCCAGCCTAACCTAGCCCTGTAATACTTACCTTTTAAAATTAATCTAATATTTGTACCAATAAGGACTCAGGAGGAGCAAACTGAGATAAAAACCTGCTAGCTCAGCAAGGTTACTTTATTATCTGAACTATATACAAAATATTTGCAAGCCTGATTCTACCAACTCAGATGCTAGCCCTTTAGAAATCTTTCTGGGCTGGAGAGATGGCTTAGAGTTTAAGAGCACGGACTGCTCTTCAAGAGGTCCTGAGTTCAATTCCCAGTAACCACATGGTGGCTGACAACCATCTATAATGTAATCTGATGCCCTCTTCTGGCATACAGGCATACATGCAAATAGAGTGCTTATATAGGTAAAATAAATAAATAAATCTTTTTAAAAAAGAAAAAAAAAGAAAGAAATCTTTCTGTATTCTTTTAATTAGCTAGTCTACCTTTCTCTTGAGCTCCTCCAAACCCAAGAGGGCTCCTTAGCTCTCTTTCCTGGAATACTGGTTTACTTGTGTCATGCAAGCTGATTCTCTGCTGTTCCTGCAAACCCAGAGAGAAAATCCCTACCGCTTACCCAGAGCTCCTTCCGTGAGGCCTCTTCCAAGCCAAAGGAAAAAGAGCTCTCAGGGGCCCAATTGCTGTATAGACTCTCCTGTGCCTCCTCTACACCCTCGGCAGGCTGAACTCTATCACCTTGGGGAGGGGGTGGGGTAGAGTGGGGGGTGGGAGGGGGGGAGGCAGTGGGGGGGGCTCCAAGCCAAGTCAGTAGGAGCTGAACTATGTCATCTTTGAGGTGGGACAGCTCAAGGCAACCCAGCTGACTTTGCCTCAGGTCACAGAGCAAAGACCACAAGACCCCTCCCAAGCAACTCTCCTTAAAATAGGCAGGAACTTTCCAATCTTTAGCATTCTTGTCTGTGGAGGCTTCGGAGGCACACCCAAGCTGCACCTCTTCAGGACATACCTAGCTGCATCTGCCATCTAGTTAAGTTTTTATATTTTGCTAATAGCTAGGCTTTCTATGTATGATAATCAAATATCCTGCAACATAGCCCCAGTTCCTTCCCCCCCCCCCCTTCCTCCCTCTCTCCCTAATAGAAAAGCAGTTGGGATCTTATTCTGCTAACCAATCTACTTTCATTAACAAGTTCCAGTATATCAGCCAGACGGGGTGGCACATGCAGATCTCTGGGAGTTCGAGGCCAGCCTATTTTACAAATTGATTCCAGGACAGCCAGGGCTACACACAGAAAAACCCTGTCTTGAAAAAACCAAAAATAATAATAATAATAATAATAATAATAATTATTATTATTATTATTATTATTATTATTATTATATCACCCAACCTTACAACCTCATTTTCCATGACATTCAAACAATTCTCACTAACAACTTTCTCCCCTAGAAGCACATGCTGAAAAGATAGAAAAGTTGTTTTTCAACCCTGACCACTCTGTACCTTCCGAGACAGCCTCAGGACTGTTCTATACTTTCTGAGAAAAACCACACCCTCATACTTGTTCCGACCAATCATTTTAAAGGTCAACTAACCAATCATGTTTGTACTAACTACTGCTTCTGTTAAGAATATAAAAGACCAAGCCGGGCGTGGTGGCGCACGCCTTTAATCCCAGCACTCGGGAGGCAGAGGCAGGCGGATTGCTGTGAGTTCGAGGCCAGCCTGGTCTACAAAGCGAGGACAGGACAGCCAAGGCTACACAGAGAAACCCTGTCTCAAAAAAACAAAAACAAAAAAACAAACAAAAGAATATAAAAGACCCAAGCTTTGCTTATTCTGGGTATCCAGCTCAATAGAGCTTGGTAGACCCCATCACGATGGATCAATAAAGCATCCCTTGCTGTTTGCATCGGACTGGACTCTGAGACCTAGCCCCAGGCTTACAATTCACCAAACTAAGGCTGCTCACCCAGTCAGGGCTAAGGCAGTCCCCAACTGGGACCTCAGAAGGAATTACAATACTCTAAGGTGGGGGTATTCTAGCTAGGGATCAATGTATAAATTGCCTCCTGGCTGGTCTCTGTTAGGCTATCCTTAAAGCAATAAATTATGAAGAATCTAAGAGGTTTTCCAGGACAAACATAAAAGTGCCTATCAGTTCCTAGTAAAGGCCCCTCTACAATATACCAATCTGGACCCCAAGACAACACAAAACCTACCTCTCTCAGAATTTCCCTGACGTTAGAGCCAAACTTAAGTTCCTAGAGAGGGGATCCCTGACTCCACAGGTAGAAATCTTAGCAGTGGCCTTTAAGGTCTACTATGGATGAGACTAAAAAGCCCCACAACAAAAATACCTGATGTTGGTTAAGACTTTTTGACTAGCCATAGCAACTGCTGAGGCTCTCTCATCTCCCAAAGCCTGAGAGGATCTGGGTAGCCAGAAAAGTCACTGGCCAGGCCTGCCTGACTCCTCATAAACCACTGTAGAAGAATTTTAATCCAGCAACATAGCTGCTCTGATAATATTTAAAGACCTTCTAGGTCTGTTTGATTTGGCTGAAGTGCAGACATTACATACACCTTTAATCCCTCTGGCTAGAATACAGACACATCCTTAGTATACACTTTTAATCCCAAACAATGACCGAGGGACAAACGAAGTGACAATTCTGAGAATGGCTGGACAGAATGGGGTACACCCAGCTCTCTTAAGAACAGCACAGGAAATAGAGGCTATTTAAGAGAGCATTGGGGTAGGCAGTGAAGTGGAGTTGAAGTCAGTTCATCAGTTGAGTCAGACGGTTGGGTGTCAGTTGAGAGTCAGTGCAGTGGAGTTGAGTTCACGGCAGTTCAGCTGGTAACAGTTCCGTTCGTGGAGTTCAGAGGCAGTTTCTACTGAGACAGGTTGCAGAAAGACACCTGAGAAGGAGCCCGAAGATTAGAACAGATTGCTAGAATTAGTTTGAGGCCAAGCAGAGCAACACAGTGAGAGGCTGAGAGAAGCCAGTCTGGATCAGTCAAGTAGGAGAGGAGTTTGAGCTAGAACAGGTGGCTTGAACCAGCCAGCCAGAGTTCAGAAAGAGCTAGAAAGAGTGAGCTCATTCAGCAGTGAGCCTCTGAGATGACAATTTCATCTAGAAAGTAAGAGTTACTTTTACAAACCACCTTTACTATTGTCTGTCTTACTAAGGATTTCTGTTGCTGTGAAGAGACACCTTGACCATGGCAACTTTTTTTTGTTTTGTTTTAGTTTTGGTTTTGGTTTTGGTTTTGGTTTTTCAAGACAGATTTTCTCTGTGTAGCCTTGGCTATCCTGGGCTCATTTTGTAGACCAGACTGGCCTAAAACTCACATCAATCTGCCTGCCTTTGCCTCCCAAATGCTGGGATTAAACACGTATGCTATCACCGCCTGACTGACCACAGCAACTTTTACTTTCTTTTTTTATTTTTTGGCTTTTCAAGGCAGGATCTCTCTGTGTTAGCTTTGGCTATCCTGGACTCGATTTGTAGATCAGGCTGGCTGTGAACTCACAGCGATCCACCTGCCTCTGACTCCCAAGTGCTGGGATTAAAGCTGTGCGCACCACACCCGGCCATGGCAACTTTTATAAAGAAACATTTAACTGGAGCTGGCTTACAGAGGGTTAGTTCATTCTCATAGTGTGAAGCATGATGTTGTTCAGGCAGTCATAGTGCTGAAAAGAGAGAGTGACACTGGGTTCGGCTTGAGGATCTGAAACCTTAAACCCCACCCCCAGTGACACACTTCCTCCAAACTGGTCACGTCAACTCCAAGGCCACACCTCTAATAGTGCTATTTCTATGAGTCTATGAGGGTCATTTTCATTCAGACCACCACAGTGTCCAAGGTGCCATCAAAAGGGACACTGAGCTGTTGGCTGCCCCCATGTCCCTCATGGTGTGGAGATATCAGACCCAAGAAGGCCTGCAGCTGACCTCTTAGGCATGGCTGTGGATGACTGAAGGGGCCTTGGCTTCCTTGCCTGACCACTGCCATCTCTGGCCGGGAAGCCTAGTTAGTCATAGCAGTAATGGGGCACCCCGTCTCCTTCCTTGTGGACAGTGGGGTTACCTACATAGTCCTGAGGAGTTTTAGGGACCTACATCTTACCAACTTCACCAAACTCCATCACTTATTTGTATCTCTAGAGGTGTCCCCCTTACTGACTTCTGTCCCATCCGCTTGCTGGTGGTGGACTTCCTAGCCGAGGTGGAAGCCACTCGTCAGCTTGACCCCAAGCTCACCAGCCATTCCCCTCCTCCTTCTCCTCCACACAACCTGAAATATCTTTCCCCTTGCCAAACTCCCAGGTGCATCCCTGAGTATGGAACACCCAAAACCCCTCCCTAGCCAAGCATCATCCCCTCTTAGCCTTGTCCAGGGCAAAAGTGAGAACGTCTCCCACCCACCTGGTTCTGGTTGTTTGGAAAAGTTTGTCTGTGAATCTTGTGGCCAATATGGAAAGTAAAGATGGAAATGGGCCAGGGTCCGTTGAATGTATACTTCATGGTGGCCACCCCGTGTTGTCTTTTGAGAGTGTGAGCATTCTGAGTTCCATGTTGGTTGGTTTTGTTTCTGCCTTCTCTGCTGCAGCCACACTAATGCCACTTGCCATGGCTGCGTTGACAGCCAAGGCTCAGAATTCATCTATGGGTTTTCTGGTCACCGGATTCTGTTTAGCAGGGACTTGAATGTCTTTTTAGTGTGGATGATATTTAAGTTGTCTTATGTTGTTCCTCTTTATTGGAAAGCTAGCTCTGGAGGTGGGTTATAAACTCTTCCCTCCTCTAGACCCAAGCATGTTTGTCCAAAGGTTTTTTCCAAAATCTCTGTTCTGTGTTAGGAGGGCCACCTGGCTGTGACAGAGAAATGAGAGGGTTTTAAAGGGACTTGCTTTGCAATGGCTGTGCTCAGTGCTTAGTATGAAGCACTCACCTCTGTTGGGGTGACTTTTTGTGTATCATGTGAAGATTGTCTTTTTTTTTTTTTATTCAAGTGCTGATTTCTATGGGACTTTAGTATTGTTCTGCATCATGTTTTGTAAACACTCCTCCAACACCTTCTGAATAGTTTAATAAAGAGCCAAATGACCTATAGCAAAAGGCAGGAAAGGAAAGTGGGACTTCCAGGGAGCCATGGGAATTCTGAGAAAGAATCTGAGATGGAAAGAGTCTCCAGCCAGACTCAGAGGAAGACACAGGTGCTGGAACTGAGGAAAGGTAATGAACCACTTGGAAGATCTTAGATTAGTATAAACGGGTTAATTTAAGTTAAGAGCTATTTGGGGAACAAGTCTAAGCTAAGGCCAAACTTTCATTGCCATAGACTGTCTCCGTCAGGTATAGGTTCTTGGGTACAGGAGTTTCGAAGTGTTGGTGGGCAAAGATTGGCAAAATGACAAACAGACAAACTCAGGGGGAGTTTGAATCTGAGTGTATTTTACAGGCA
This sequence comes from Acomys minous, assembly GCF_964271855.1. NCBI lineage: Eukaryota > Metazoa > Chordata > Mammalia > Rodentia > Muridae > Acomys > Acomys minous. The sequence continues at coordinate 864,862 of NC_140500.1, forward strand.
AGCAATCTAGATTTTTATACACATTTTTTGAAACAGGAAGTACTTTGTGGTCACATTTTTTTTTTAATGGAGTAGTTTCAAGAGAGTCAGTGAAGCAATCAGGCATACACAGTACAAAGTACAGAGTGCAAAGTAATAGTGTCGTCATCATTTTTAAGTTATTAACTTGGTATCAGTATGCATGTGCCCTCTTTATCAAAGGTCAATGTTCTCTCATTATGTAAAACATCTGTGTGCCAAGACAGTTTTTTCTTAGTTTTTTTTTTTTTAATATGAGTGCCACTATCTGGAGCTTTCTTAAACACTTTATTTGTAAGTCATAATATAAATTATTAACTGATGATTAATTCTCAGCCATATTTCTTTTAACAAGTGAAGCAGAACTTGGTGGTGAACTCCGGGCCTGAATGATCCTTGGCTGCAGTCCCATGTTAGGGAGTTTCATGGAAATGGTCATCATGTTTGAAAAGTTCTGATGTAAGAGCAGGTTAGGAGAAAAAGTAAAGACAGAATATGCCAACACAATGAGTAAAAAGAAGGCTGCAGTCAGTTACTCCTGGCAGGAACATCAGACCAGTTTCAGGAGGTTCTCCCTGGGCAGAGGTCGTTGCCTTGGGTTGTGCAGTAACACTTGTCACACAGACTCCACTGGAGGGGTTGTGACATTTCATAATTATTAAAAGGTCTCCATTTCATTACTGGGAGCTGGCAGTCTTAAGATAGTCTGGCTATATTTAACTACCAAAGGTTATACATTTCTCTGGCAAATGATTAGATGGAAAATGTGTAAATCTTAGGGTATAATAAAGTGCCTAAAAATGTGAAAGCTAGTGTTTTACGGTATGTAAATACAAGTTGTAAATGTATAAGAAAATAATTGGGCTGGAGAGATGGCTCAGTGGTTAAGAGTACCACCTGCTCTTCCAAAGGTCCTGAGTTCAATTCCCAGCAACCACATGGTGGCTCACAACCATCTATAATGTAACCTGGTGCCCCCTTCTGGACTACAGGTGAACAAGCAGACAACAATGTATACATATTAATAAAATAAATCTAAAAAAGAAAAAAAGAAAAAGAAAACAATCTAAGGTAATTAAAACTGTTTCAGGTTTTTCCCTCTCTGTTTTGAAGGTGTAGAGTTTTAATATTGATCAATGGAGTTCTGATAATCTGATAAAACACTACTATTTTCAGTCACAAGCTCAAGATCTTAGCTTTTCTTTCTTTCTTTCTTTCTTTCTTTCTTTCTTTCTTTTTTTTTCCTGAGACAGTTTCCCTGTGTACCCCTGGCTGTCCTGGACTCACTTTGTAGGCTAGGCTGGTTAGAGATATCCACCTGCCTCTGTAGGCTGGTCTCGAACTTAAAGAGATCCACCTGCCTCTGCCTCCGCAGTGCTTCTCATCATGCTAAAAACATCTGTGACTGATCTATATGTTTAGCTCTCTGAACAAAGAAAAAACTATTCATGCTTTTTAACCCAAAGCTCTTGCTAAGACTTGAAGGTATGAACCTGTTAGCTGCTTTTTCTACAATGAATTTCAGTAGAGATTGCAAACATTGGCAATGCTAATATATCTAAAACTTTTATCTCTTCTTATAAGCAAAGCTCCAGGTAAGCCTCAGGTAGTAAAGGAGTCATAAAACTTGGGTAGTGGTCCTCACTCTCATTTGGTAGGATTAACAATGTGCCCTAAAGAAAGAAGGTTTAGTGACCAGTTTAATAAACATTAAATTCTTGTCTTTTCTATAAAATACTGTAAAACAAACTCTGTACCTGCACCCTCCCAAACTACTGAACTCACAGGTTCTCGGACTAATTTTAGTGAGAAGTCTAATCTGTACTCTATGCCTCTTCATTTTCTGTGTGAACTAAACAAAAGCTAGCTTCCCTGAACAAAAGCCCCCTGCCCCGTGCTTCAGTAGTGTTAGCAGCTTAAGGCCAACTTCCCCCTTATCCCCTTACCAAACTGTGTGAAAGACCCACAATGTGTCAGCTATGGCAGATGAAAAATTTAGATAAAGTCCCCTTGAAGACTAGCTTCCTCTATACCCCTTACCCAATTACATAATGCCAAGGCTGGGGAAAGCCCCGCTTGCAGTTTCTGCCTTTATAAGCCTTGTATCCTAAGGAGAGGAGGCTGCCCATCTTCCTCAGCCTCTGGGGAACAGATGGTCTTTGCTCCAGAGCTTGATAAGTAAAAGACCCTGTGTAAATTACATCTGGCTGGTCTCTGGAGGTCTAAGAGGGGTTCGTGACTTGGACATTTCAGTTCAGGAATGTATGCCCAGCCAGATATAACTGTTGTAGAGTTCCTACCAGAGAAAACCACTCAGAAACAGTCTATGAGCCAATTGAAAAGATTTATTCTAGCCAGCTAGTGACTGCACCTGGATATTTTGGCTCCAAGTGCAATGCTAAGCCTTTCTCAGAATCCATAACTGAAGCAAGAAAACTATATTCTGACTAGAATGTGTGTGTGTGTGTGTGTGTGTGTGTGTGTGTGTGTGTGTGTGTGTGTAGGAATTCTGATAGAGTTATTGTATCTAGGGTAAACAGAATATAATAGCTGTTTTTCACTGTAGTTAGGGTAAATATCAGAATGAACAGTTATTTTCTAGAAGTCCTTAGACCTTGGAGAAATCACTGTGGAAAGCAAGGGTTCCTTTCTGTGATCTACAGAGTTGCTTTGCTAAAGGAACTTTACAGCCTTGGCATGACTTTGGTCACAAGACAATACTAGCACACCTGGAGTGTCTTGCATTATTGGGTACTGTAAATGGTATGCAATAAGGACTACAGTCACAGAGGTGTGATGTTCATGAAACATATAGATTAGATCAGGGACACTGGCATGAGGAATTTGTTTTACTCAGAAAACAACCTCTGTATAACAATCAATAAATATGCTTTTTTACAGCTATTTGAGATTCAGCCCAGAGAGGCTAGACCTCCCGGCTGCCTAATTCATCTTTGTTTTTTTTGTTGCTGTTGTTTTTGTTTTTTGTTTTGTTTGTTTTGTTTTGTTCAAGACAGGGTCTCTCTGTGTAGCCTTGGCTGTCCTGGACTTGCTTTGTAGACCGGGCTGGCCTTGAACTCACAGCAATCCACCTGCCTCTGCCTCCCAAGTGCTGGGATTAAAGGCATGTGCCACCATGCCGGGCTTTAATTCATTTTTGAGTGGCTCTCTTTCTTTGATTGTTGTGTTGGACACTATTAGGAGGTGTAGCCATTTTGGAGTAGGTGTGGCCTCATTGGAGGAAGTGTGTCACTATGGGGGGTGGGTTCTGGGGTCTCCTGTGCTTAAGCTTCCCAGTGTGGAATCCAGTCTCCTTCTGCTGCCTTCAGATCAAGATGTGGAACTCTTAGCTCCTCCAGCACCATGTCCGCCTGCATTCTGTTATGTCATGTAGAAGAGTTTTAATTCATAACATGGCTACTCTGGCAAGAGATCATATCCAGAGACCTTCTAGGATCTGGCTAGAATACAAACACACCTTTAATTTAGGAGACAGAGGCAAGCAGATCTGTGTTCAAGGCCAGCCTGGTATAGAGCAAGTATCAGGTAAAGAAAAGCTTAAATCCAAGTGTGGTGGTACATGCCTTTAATCCCAAACAATGAAGGTAAAGTTTGTTTGTAGAAGGAAGCACCCATGTTTGAAAATGGTGTTTAATTGAGTGGCAGAAAAGGTGATGAATCAAAGAAAGATTTGATGGTATAGGATACGCCCAACTCTCATGACAAGAAAGAGGAAAGGGAAGCGACTTAAGGGGCAATGCAGAGAGAGAGAGAGAGAGAGAGAGAGAGAGAGAGAGAAGAAGAAGAAGGAGGAGGAGGAGGAGGAGGAGGAGGAAGAGGAGGAGGAGGAGGAGGAGGAGGCAGTTGTACTGGTGCAGTAACAGAGAGGCAGGTTGCAGAGAGAGAACAAGCTAGACTCAGGTGAAAACCAAACGAACCAGAGGCTGAGAAGGAGGCAGAAGATTAGAGCAGATTGCTGGAGTTAATTTGAGGCCAAGCAGAGCAATTCAGGGGCCAAAAGAAAAGCCAGATTGAATAAGTCAGCTGGGAGAGGAGTTTGAGCCAGAACAGCTGAGTTGACCCAGCCAGCCCAGAGCACAATAAGAGCAAGAAAGGGTGAGCTGATTAAGCAGTACATCTCAGAGGCTGAAAACATTCAAGGCTGGGTTAGATGAATGGAGGCTAGAAGCTTCCAGGACTAGGCCTGGGCTAGCACAAGGAGGCAGTAATCCTCTGAGACAACAATTGAAACAGGTGAGTAAAACTTCCTTTTACATTGACAATAACGGACTAAACCCCTGAAATTGTAAGCCATCCAAAATTAAATGTGTTCTTTTATAAGTGTTGCCATGATCAAAGTGTCTCCCTAACTAAGACAATTGTCCCTTGTGACTCTTGAACACTGTCATATACATACAAAGGGGGTTTATTAGAATGACTTACAGGCTGAGGTCCAACTAACACAGCAATGGTTGGCTGTGAACAGAAAGTTCAAAAATCCAATTGTTGTTCAGTCCATAAGGCCGGATGTCTCAAACGGTCTTCAGTACATTCTAGAATCCTGAAGAAGTAGGCTCTGATGCCAGTATCTGGATTACAGGCATATCTTCCTTCCTCAAAAATCAAGATTAAAAAGGGATTTTTCCCACTTCAAATAAAGCAAAAATCCTTCATAGTTGTGTCCTCCATTTTAGGATTTTAGTTAATTCCAGACATAGTCAAGCTGACGACAAGAACAATTCCCTTCCCAAGGTGGCAAGTTAAACAAATTTACAAAAGCCAAAATATGCAAAATGAGGTCAAGTTGACTTCTGCAAAAAGCCCACCTTCTTTAGTTGTTTTTCTTCCTGGAATTGTTTTTTTGAAACTTCTCCATTTCAGCCAGGAGTAGTGATACACACCTTTAATCCCAGCACTCTAGAGGCAGAGGTAGGCAGATCACTGTGAGTTTGAGACCAGCCTGGTCTGCAAAGAGAGTTCCAGGGCTACTACACAGAGAAACCTTGTCTTGGGCATGGGGGGTGTCTCCATTTCAGTTACTGGCACTTTATTCAGCAAGACAAAGTTTGTTGGTGGTACCAAAATGAAGTTTGCATAGTCAATTTACAGCCCTTTTCACATTCCTCACTGGTTCTCTGGGCGTGCAAGTGGTGGACTAATCCTGGGAAAGAGGATTATATTGTCCACTTAGGACAAGAAGTATTACCAAACTGAGTCTTTTCTGATAGCAAATCATACTGTTAAGGGTCTAAAGGCCAAGTGTTAAGGCCATAAGGAAGAGGATTAAGAGGCCAGTGATGGCAGAGACCAGTGTGCTCAGCAAAGGCAACCAGGAAAATAGGGATTGATACCAATTATCAGACTCACTGTTCATTTCCCTCTCCTTTAGATTACTTCTGACCATTGCTAAGCCTTCCCTGATGTTTCTAGACTGATTAGCATAGAAACAAGTTTCTCCTAAACTCATGCAAAGGCCTCTCTGCTTCATAAAAAGGTCTAGCCCCCTTCAGTTTTGTCAGACTACATCTGAGAGGGAGTCAGCTTGGCTCTCTAGCCTGGAAACACAATTCTCCAAATGGCCTAGATTTAAGTCGATGTGGGAACTGAGTTCCCTAAAGTTTTAGTTCCCAATAGTCAAGGTTGAGGTGCCTATGGTAGCTGCATTGGCTATTCCTGTCCCTGTGAGGATCCGGACCAGAATTGGAGCTTGTTTAACCCTTGTTAACACTGACTCAAGGCCAATATGAGCTCTCCCCTCTCCCCTGTCTATAGTTGAGGATGTAATGTCTACAATGGAGTGTAACACATATGGGGGATAACAGATCAGTATACATAGAGGGGGGTAGGCATTCCAGTGAGACAAAGGAAGCACAGTTAGTCAAATCATTAGTATAAGAAACCCAGGTAGTCTCAGAGGCATTAAAGAATATGCAGTCCTCAGGCCAGCATTTGTCTGCTTGGCGTTTGAACAGACATTGTTATAGAGTGAGGAAGCAAGGTTACAAGGTGAAGACATGATATGGATGCCTTCTTGCAGATCTTCTAACTTTAGGCTGTTTCCATTCACAACTGGCAGAGTCCTCAACTGGAGAGCATGTGTGGTTAGACCCGCTCCTACACAGAAAGAGGGCAGTGGATCCAGTCTTAGCAAGCAGTCCTGCCTTCATTCTGTGTCAGAAGTGTTCAAACAGGCCTTTCATAACACATGTATCCAGGAAGGAGAGGCTTTGACTGAAATGGAGTGTGAGTCTAGGCTCTCTGGTGGTTCAGGCAAACATGGCAAGTGGGGCAGGATCTCTAGAGTTTTGCTTCTCTTTGGGGATTGGGAGGAACATACCAGAATTGGACCCAATGGGAGTCACTCTCCTGGGTGGACATTTTTTCTGGAGAGTAAATGAATCCTCCTGGGTCCTTTCCAGTGGCATAAATCCAGGTTCCCCATCTTCTCCCTGTGACCCAGCAGTGGGCACCTATCCGAGTACAGGCCTTGATCTTGATGATCATGGGGTTATGTCTTTTACTGTTAGAGGGCTTAAGGGGGTTCCTCCATTTCTATCTGGATATAGGGGGTTTATGTCCCCAGGGACATTCTGTTCCATAACCCCAGGCAGCATAGTGATAATTGCCATTTCCTGGATAGAAAGATGGATGATTTGCAGATACCCATAGAACTAGGAGTCTTCAAGTTCCCTCTTCAGGGCACCAGAACCATGACCCATCCTCTTAGACCCCCTTTCATCCTAGCCCCCTAAAAAGGCATGGTCATGAGGTACAAAGATTCACCAGGAAAGTGGGTCGGCCATCCAAAGTCAGGTTGAGAAGAATGTTTCCATTTTCTGTTCGTCTCAGTTTCCGAATCCAAACTTCTAGATCACGGAGGCCATAGGCCCATCCCCCAGGGAAAGGACAAAAGAAATGTGATGCCCACACTTAAGGATCTCAGGTCAACCTTATCTTTAGGGGTCGGAGATACTTGTGGCAGTCCATCAGTCACTGCTCCTCATGGCCTCCTTCAGTCGGGAGTAAATGATCCAGGGGTGAGCAGCTACTTTGACAGTGGCTGGGTTTGTCACAGTGACTGTGCAAAGTCTCTTCTAGACAGGTTCCAAGATATGGGCAGGGATTCTCTTTATCCAAACAAAATCTCTTGGTTGGAACTGGTGGGCACATTCAGAGGTAAGAAGTAGCAGAATTTCCTTCTCGGACTAGCTAATGGCCCGGAGAGCTTCCTGCACAGACTTGAGAACAGAGCAATTTACACATTTCTGCCTGGATGTATCTTGGAATTTGGGGAGGACAGGAGGTGGCTTCCCAACCACAATTTTTAAAGGAGTAAGCCCCTCCCAGTAAGAAGGAGTACATGGAGCCCTGAGCAGGGCAAAGGACAGGAGGTTGGACCAATTTTTTCTCATTTCCAAGACTAATTTTGTCAGAATACCTTTAAGAGTTCTATTCATTGTTTCTACCTTGTTGCAGGATATTTGATCCCATTGTAATCCCTGAGATTGTAAAGTGTAAATCCCTGTTTCTCGTGTGCATTGAGTCCTAATACACACCTTTAATCCAAGAAAGTTCTGTTTATTGTACACAGGTGATTATGGTGTGACTCAGCCCTAGCACACACCTTTAATCCAAGAGCTTTCTGTACACAGGATTGAATACAGTTAACCCTAGGTCAAGAGGCAGAAACAAGAAACCAGCTGACTGAGCTGGGCGTGGTGGCGCACGCCTTTAATCCCAGCACTCGGGAGGCAGAGGCAGGCGGATCGCTGTGAGTTCGAGGCCAACCTGGTCTACAAAGTGAGTCCAGGACAGCCAAGGCTACACAGAGAAACCCTGTCTCGAAAAACCAAAAAGAAAAAGAAAAAGAAAAAAGAAACCAACTGACAGGGATTAAAGAGTAGGAGGGACTCTGAGTTGAAGGGTATGTAAGACAGCTTATAGAATTAAGTAGAAGGGGCGTTTGAGCTCTTCGCTTCTGACTTTGGAGCTCTAGAAGCCTATATGCACAAAGTAATTTCCAATTCATATTTAATACCTTTGTCAGACATTGAGATACCTTGACTGTTTTAAAACAGGACCACTGTCTGGTGCAGCCATATCTGATGGAGACGTTGAAAGTCATGAAGCCAGCACAGCTGTTTGAAGATTCAACAAAGCTGAGCTGCCAGGTGCAACATCATTGTACCATCTTCTGGTTTTGGTTTTGATCTCCCCACATGTTGCATGCTTTGGGGGCTTTCAATATCTGTGCAATGTGCAGATATTGGATTAATAGACATTTTTAATGAACCATTTATGCCTTTCCCAAAGAGTACTGCTCAAAAGCTTCCCCGGGAGAGTCCTGAGTATACCACCTCTCCCAGTTTTAGGGGAAATCAGCTTATATGACTCTACTGGAGGTTGAGATGCACATAAAGATGCCAGGGACCTCTTTATGAGGCTCTGGCTCCAAGATATTCTTGAAACACCTGCCCCTGTGCAAGATAATCAGATTAAAATAAATTTAAAAGGGTCACTAAGGTTTGGTGGACGAGAAGAGTTGATGGTAGATCAACTTACAAGCCTCTTCCTACTATATGCTCAGGCATTTAAGGCTGGGGGCTGCATACGGTGTGCCTCTGAGGAAAAGATACAGCATCAAAGTTAGATTGACTGGAGTTATCTCTGGCCTACACAGGTGCTTACACTGATGGACAAATAATGGTGTGGAAAAATGATAAAAGAATGAGGTATCAGGACCTCCCTTTCTTAGAAAAGCTACCTTGTGCAGAACTACTGTGATGTCACATGACCAAGGAACAAAAGAATACCAAGATTAGACATATAAATAAATTCTACGAAGACATAAAATATAAACAGTGTGTGGTGCCAGAAATGGAATAATAACCCTAACACCTTTGGCCTGAATATTGGGGGGGGGGCAGTATTGACAATTGGTACTCTGATCACTAAAAGTTAATAATACACCACTCAGGACATGGTGATCTGCCTGGGCTGGATTGGAGGGTTTCTTCCTATTTAGCGCCTTTGAAACAGTAAGAGCTGCCAGCCTGAGAACGGGCTATTATTTATCATATATCCTTGCTTTGGCCAAAACTTGCCTCTAGATTATTAAAACTTGGGGTTGCGGAGTTAGTAAGGGAAATTACTAATGATAACTAAACTTATGATCCCAGACATGCAAGAGGAAATTAAACACGTGTCCGGGGTGTCCTGGACTTGCTTTGTAGACCAGGTTGGCCTTGAACTCACAGCTATCCAACTGCCTCTGCCTCCCGAGTGCTGGGATTTAAAAGCATGTGCCACCACACCCAGCTTGTCCCTTACCCTTTACCTCCTCTCTCTGAAACCTGTGAACTGCTGGGACAGGCTTTTGGTGACTATCAGACCCTAAAGCTAGGGGAAGTCCAAGCCTTGGGATTAACTCCTGAAAACATTCCTCTGTAACTACTGGGGCAATTTCTGTGCAGGTGTGTGTGTGTGTGTGTGTGTGTGCGCGCACGCGAGTTGTGTCCTGGCCTGCAGGACAAATCGAACCAGGGTTCACCCGAAAGAGGGAGTAGGGATTGAAAGTGGGGTAAAGAGACGGGAGAAATAACAAGTCAAGTCTGGAAATTTTTGCTCAAGACTCCCTTTAATGGGGATGAGTAAAACTTTCTATAGCAAGGTCAACAGGATCCAGTCTAATCCCTCTCTTCCTAGCCCCCAGGCAAGAATACAATCCCCTGAGTAGCTCCCTGTAGGAACCTCCTTAATCCTCTGGGTGGTGCCCAGTAGGAACTTCCATGTTTCTTTCAAAGGTAAATAACCCCAAGATAACCTAGAACACAACATGTCCTTCAGCAAGGGTCAGCAACTCAAAGGTCACAGCTTGCAGACTAAACACGGGGATTTCTAACACGGCAGAATTCAGCACGGCTCCCCACAGGAGGGTAGGATTCCTCCCATCCTGAGACGTCCACAAACACCAGAAGGTACTTAGAAACAGAAGGCCTGAGTTCAGTGAAGTCCAATTCCCAATTCCCAGGCCCATTTTCTCAAGGTTGGATCCTTTACGTGGTCTTTGCCCCTCATTAGGGCTTACCAGAGCACAGGTGGCACATTTAGAAGTGGTGTTTTTAATTAGTCTCTCCAAAATTTGAAATAAAACCTTTGTCTGAGAAGTTCAGCAGTTTTTGTGGTCCCTAGGTGAGTGGCCTGGTGGAAAACTGTAACCAGACATTTTCTCAGACTTATAGGGAAGGAGGGGTCTGCTGCCAGCAGTGCCCACCATCTTTGTTCATCTTGTAGAGTCAGTTCCTGTTTTGCTGAGCCAATCTCACCTGGAATGTATTCTGGACAGTCTAATAAACTGGGCTCCGTCAGAGCTCCCTAGTGTTGCAGAGGCCCCACTGATTCTAAGAGCGTCTCCCAGGAAGCCAACTCAGCCTCTGTCATCTGGAGAGTCCCCCTGTTGGCAGTCTTTGCAACAATGGCCACCATTTTAGGCTACCAGAGAGCCTCCACTAAAAGTAAGATTTCTTCTCTTTTTTTATTTCATTTCCTACTAAGGTAAGTAATCCTTTCTCCCTCTATAGAGACATGAGCCATGGTGACTGCATACCGGCTATCAGTAGTGATAAACTTGTCTTTCCCCAGAAGAGTGCTTGAGTCAATGCAAAAAAATTCAGCTGGCTGAGCTGAGGTTCCTCTGTTTAGAGCTTGTGTCCAACTAGTGTACCTTGGGTCACCACTGCTGTGCCTGTAAACCTGATTCTGCCTGGGACAAAGCTGCTCTTGTCTATGAACGACATCTTATCTGATATTGTCAATAGGACATCTATCAGATTAACCCTGGACTGGATCAGGTCAGTCACCTTAAGGCAGGTTGTGCACGGTCATCGGCCAGCTGGAGACTGGCAGGAAAGAAACAGTTTTCCCAGAACAGCCTCAAACATAGTTTACAGGGACCTGTTTGTTTGTTTGTTTGTTTTTTGAGACAAGGTTTCTCTGTGTAGCCCTGGCTGTCCTGGAACTCACTCTGTAGAATAGGCTGGCCTCAAATTCAGAGATTCATCTGCCTCTGCCTCCCAAGTACTGGGATTAAAGGCATACATTACCACCTTCACCCCACCGCATGCCCTGGACCTGGCTAGACAGTATTCCCTGATTGATACTGGTTTGTTTATTTGTTTACTTTGGTTTGGTTTTTTTGAGACAGAGTTTTCTCTGTGTAGCCCTGGCTTTTTGGCATATTCTCAGTAGACCAAGCTATCCTTAAACTCGGATACAGGGAGGTTTTAAAAGCAAAGAACACAGAAAAATTACATCCTGGTTGGCAATTGCAGAGGGACATAAAGCAAGCAAGCACTTTAACACAGTGGTTCTCAACCTTCCTAATGCTGTGACCCTTTAATACAGTTCCTTATGTTGTGGTGACCCCCAACCATAAAATTATTTTCATTGCTACTTCATAAGCGTAATTTTGCTACTGTTATGAATCATAATTGTTTTAGTTCAAGAATAGCTGCACAAACCACTCAGACAGCAATCTCAGTCAGATATGGATGGTTTATTGAACGCAAACCAAGATTGATTATGACCAGTGACATAGTAGGCTAGGGACTCAAACTATGATGCTGGTCTGCCTTTACAGCAGGCTTTTTATAGGAAAACCAAGCGTAGAAGGCAGAGGAGAGGGCAGTGATACATTTTGGCTAATTAGACCAAGTATTATCAGCTAACCTTTAAGCTGATTGGATGGGGTGAAATATAGGGAAACTTAAGGACTTTCCAGTTCCCTTTCTTGAGGGTTTGGGGCTTCGCAGCTCCTTACCATTCCCATGAGAAAGGATCATAGCTGGCATTATGGTTTAGCTCAAGCAGAACATATATTTATCATCTCTGTCATTCTTGTATTCTAAGCAGCAAGTATTGAATTGTAAGCTAGGGAAGGCAAAATGGCTGTTCTTATGTTAAGTAGCAAGACCCAGGTATGCCTAGATGGGGCTCAACAAAAATGTAAATATTTTTGGAGACAGAGTTTTGCCAAAGGAATTGTGACCTTCAGGTTGAGAACCACTGGTTTAACAGATGAAAAATAAAAATAAAAAATAAAACCTATGTAGTTAGCCTGGGGCATTTCAACTCAAAGTTTCTAGAACAGGGTTGGGTACTTTTCCATGGGACTTTTCAGAGCAGGGGTATAAAACAGGGTGTCAGTTGACACAAGATGAAGGAATCTTTGCCCTATCACAGCAGTGTGTGGGGCCAGGCGTGATAGCACATACCTTTAATCCCAGCACTCAGGAGGCAAGAGACAGATTGATGGATGTGAGTTCAAGGCTAGTCTGGTCTACAAAGCAAGTCCAGGACAGCCAGGGCTACACAGAGAGACCCTGTCTTGAAAAATAAAAATAAAAACAAAAACAAACAACACTGTGTAGGAAGTAGAGACCTTCTTCAATGAGAAGCTATGTGGCCTTGTCCCTAGAAATTCCCCAACCATAAGCTCAGCTGTCCCCAACTGCCAGGTACACTTTCAAGATTAGCTAGAACTGCTTGTTAGCAAAATAACTTGAGTCAGAGCTGACCACCCTGTTCTACCATCCCCACCTCCACCCCCCAGCCCATGAGCTAATTGCAGTTTTTACCTTTATAAACTGACTGTGGGAAACAGGTCAGTGTCACAGTAAGACTCCCAAGTCCTTTCTGTGGCCCTGGTTGCAATCAGCTTGGAAAAGGCGTTCAATAAACCGGCACTATCACACTGAGATTGGTGTTCCAGTGGTTTGTGTGGCAGCTCTTGTACTACAGCATTTGGAGGCCCCAGTGAGATTGTCTAACACCGTCGTCATCGACTACGCCTCAGTTTGATAAGTGAACACCACCAAATAGTCGGCTCCTCAGTAAGGAGATAAATTTTTCTTGGTTTCTGTTTTGTTTCTGGTACAGTCTAGACCCTTGGTGACTGCCCCGGCCCGCCGGGGTTCGACTAATGCTCGGTAGGAGAATTTTCCTGTAGAGGGACAGAACACAAGACACAAAGAAGGGGGCAAGTCTGCATTCTGATCAAACCCTGTTTATTGAAAACTTTCACAGAGTTTATATAGGCACAGAGGCATGGGTATTTGCGTAAGCAAGGGAAACCATGGATACCTAACTCTAGAATGCTCCAGTAGGTGTCTACCTTTACAGCTGCTATAATTGCAGAGAGAGAAATTCCAGGAAAGTTGTGAAGGATCTGGTTAGTCAGGAAAAAGCTCCCGGAACTGTTGCTCACAGGCAGCTGGCCTTTAATCTGATTTTATCAGTAGTCTCACCAGAAAAGGAGTAGCACGGGGGTCTAGAATGACCAGCCCCCACAATAAACCACAACAGGTGTGTAACTGCCGAACCACGACAAGGTCAGCTGATTTCTGGTAATTGGCAGACTGTTGGAGAAATAGGAACCTAGGCTCTGACAAGATGGCTGAACTTTGGCCATGTAGCCCGTCCCCTACAGGTGACTAGAAAAATGCTGGATGTGGTGTTAATTTTTGAGTCTGGAGATGGAGGACACTCCATTTCTCCATCTAGTATAAAGGGGAGAATTACAGTCCACTGCTTCGAACACGGGTGGGATGCTCACCTGAGAGTCCCCAACACACGGCGCTCTGTCTTTGAAACTTGGTGTTGTCGGTGTCTGTCCATGTCTAAGTCAGTGTATGTCTGTAGTTTTCTTGAATTGCTTGAATGTGGCTCTATGTTTCATATTCTGAGGAAAAGCCTAACTTCATATGCTGGCTACTCACCCCCTTTAGTTTTAACTCATTTCAAGGATATAAAAAAAAAATGGAGCTGAACTGATAATCTGCCTCTGCTCTTGGAGCCCTGCACCTGCAGTGGAGAGTGCCCTGCCTGGATCAAACTGACAGCAAGCCACGTCCTGCTACGGGACCTCCAGGCGAGTTCAAGCCAGGCAGTGCTGGCCAGCTCAACAGTGTTGGAAGGAAGGGGACAGCTGAATGCATTGGAGCCCACATGACAACTGTACTGAGGTGGCCATAGCAAGTGACACCACCCTGCAAGGCTGGGACATGTAGAATACGAGCCAGATAAACTTTGTAGGGAACATGGGGGGGCAGCTGGCATGTGGCCTTGAATTCAGTGCCAGCGAGCGGTACTATCTCTGTGGAGATGACTACAGTGTGAAACTCTGGGACGCACAGAATGTCGCCTAGGGGACCACTCCCACTGGGTGGGGAGTTTGTGCTATGATCACTCTTATGACCAGCTGGTGGATAATGATGATGTCATTGACACCACCCCACCAGGAGCAGCATGCTTAGAGCAGTACAGATCCCTTGCTATCTTTGAGGAACAAGAAGACAGTGTGCATCCATGGCTCTTTGCTTCCCTGCGTTGTGACTTGAGGATAGTTTTCACCGGAGTCCTCAGGGCACTGAAGTACTACATACAGCTCGAGTGGGCCGTGGCATTCCTAGTGGGTCGTGGCATTCCTAGTGAGCCGTGGCACTCCTAGTGGGCTGTGGCATTCCTAGTGGCTCAGAACACTGCTGGGTGGTCCTTGGCAGATTCCCAGAAATCTGCAGCTTTGAGGTAATTCTCTTTGTACACAAATACCTCTGTGGGAGAGCCAACATTGCTTCTACAGGAGCTCTAGGGGAAATAGCTGAACTTTGGCCAGAAGCCCACCTGAAGCTACAACACAATGCTCAGCGTGAGGGGGAGCCATGCTGGACACAGCTGGTGTTCCCATGGGAATCTCTGGCTGCCCAGAGTCTGCTGCATTTCTGTTTTCTGGTCTAAGAAACAGAAATGTTGGGGGTTTAAAATTTCACCAATGTGTGTATATGATCTTATTATCTCATTCCCCCCCCCCCTCTGTCCTATTACAACTGAAAAAGAGTACATGGGGATGCAAAAAGGACTCTTGGTCCTTAGGGTGTGGCAGCTCTCTGAAGCTCTTCCAGAAACCAGAGTGCAGTCTCTAGTCTTCCACGTTTCACCTGCTCTCACTGTGCCTATCTTTCCATAGCCCTTTGTTATCTCTGCTGTTTGTATACCCAGTCACTCCAAACCTCTTCATCTGCTCCCACCTGTTATCAGTTCAGCCAACTCTACTCATGATAAGTCTTATGAGTAAAGTTGGGTATGACGGTGCACACCTTTAATCCTGGCACTCAGAGAACAGAGGCAAATGGGTGTCTGTGAGTTCAGAGCCATTCTGGTCTACACAGCAAGTTCCAGGCCAGACATAGACACATGATAAGATCCTAACTCAAAAGAATAATAAGACTAAAAGTAGACAAGAAAGTGTGAGTAAGAATAATTGAATTTTCATGAATCACAACACAGATTCTAGTTCCAGTCACAAGCTTTTTAGAGCCACTGGGAGAAGTGCTTTCTCCATTCCCTTGGTGAGAATGGATGTAGAGTGAGCAGGGCTACGTGGTTCCCTGAAGTTTTTCTTAAGTGATGTCCTCCAAGGCTGATACAAATTGTCTAGGGTAGTCATGGCTGGAACAAGGCTTTCTAAGAAGCAGTACTGGTTGTGGTGGTCCCCTAGAGAGGTTGGGGTGTTCCAGAAGTAGTCAGGGTACCAAATAAAGGGCTGCTTGCCTGACAGTTGCCAGTTCAAGGTTTCAAACACACAGGAAGATTCTGTAAGCTGCCATTCAGATAAATGTATGGCCCAACTCGTGCCAATTTCATCATTCAACGAACCTGTACAAGGTGCTTACACTGTAGACTTAATGGGCTCCAGAGATTGCTCAGTGGTTTAGAGCACTGGCTGCTGGTTGCAGGATATTTGATCACATTGTGAACCTCAAGGTTGTGAACTGGAAAAACCTGTTTCTTATTGTGGTGTGTCTCCGCCCTAGCACACATCTTTAACCTATGACCTTTCTGTAACCAACCCAAGAGACTTCTGTTTCTTGTAAACAAGTAGTTGAGGTGTGGCTCAGCCCTAGCACACACCTTTAACTCAAGAGCTTTCTGTAAACAAGGGCTAAATAAAGTCAACTATAGGTCAAGAGTCAGAGCAAGCAAGGGATTTTTCCTTCTGGGACTTGAGCTGAGTAGAAAGGTCAGCTGGGTGCTTTCTCTGCCTCTCTGAGCTAGCAGGTTTTCACCCCAACATCTGGCTCCTGAGTCTGTATTGGCTGCTCTTGTAGAAGACCTTACCTAGGTTACCTAGTTTCCAGCACCTGCATGGCAGCATACTGTAAGACCCCCAGCACGGCGGTCTTAACGTGGAGACCCCCACCAAGAACCAGCAAGACCAAGGTTTCGGTTGCAACACGCAAGAGGCTTTATTGCAGGGGGTCGGGTACCCGGGCGTCTCAGTCTCTGGAGAGGCTGGCGCGCCGAGCGAGTCTTTCGGGGGTCTTTTATAGGGATTTTAGCGGGAAGCGCGGGTACAGAAGCGAGAAGCATAGTTACAGGGCTCTGATTGGTAAATTTAAATGAGGCGAGGTTATGGCCTGGTCATCAGATGGGCTCTGGGAACAGGGGAGTTTACCCGTTCTCTGGGCCAGGTGGCCGACCATAAATATCTTGTTTGACATGAGGTGAGGTTATGGCCCGGTCATCAGATGGGCTCTGGGAACAGGGGAGTTTACCTGTTCCCTGGGCCAGATGGCCGACCATAAATATCCTGTTTGACAAGGACAAACTGTTTCTGTTATTTCAGCATGTTTCCATTTCTCTCCTCTGGGCCCCAGGCCTCATTTTATCCCGGGAACCCATTATTTTAGTCTTGCCTTGCAAGATAGCGTTACTGCTGCTATGCTTGCTATGGCGGGTGCACAGGGGAGGGGGTCTTACACATACAACTGACTGTAACAGTTTCAGGGCCTTTAATGCTGCTTCTCACTTCTGAAGGCTCCTACACACATACATACACTTGGGCACACTTTTTTTTTTTAATACTTTAGGAAAGCTCAACACCAAAGTAACGTTCTTAGTGGCACATAGTACCTAGCCACTAACAACATTACATGTAGTGTAAATGCTGGGTTCAATTTCCAAACCCAAATCTATTTCAGGCTGAGTATAATCACAGAAATCTGTAAAGGCGTATGAACATGTTACAGGGCCTTGAAGTTCTTCTGTGCCTCACAAGAATTCAAGCTAACTAAACACGACACAAAGAAAGATGGAGAAAGCAAGGTTTAGCAGCTAACAGTACACATGCAAAAGACCTGCCAACAAAATCTGTGGTTCAGTTCAGTTTGTTTGTTTTTGAGATAGTGTCTTACTATACAGATCAGGCTGACCTGGAATTCACAGGAATCCTCCTGCTTCCACCTCCCAAGTGGCGGGATTGAAGATGTGTAACAATACACCAAATGACAGAGGCCTTTTAATCTATGCTGCCTACTTGTGTGTGTGTGTGTGTGTGTGTGTACACGCAGGTGTAGTGTAGTGTAGTGTAGTGTAGTGTTAGCTGTCCCAGAATTCACTCTATAGATCAGACTGGGCTCCAACTCACAGAACTCCACCTGCCTCTGCCTCCTGAGATTAAAGGGGTGTGCCACCGCTGCCCAGCCTGCGCGCTCAGTTCTGCGTCATTCTCTGCTTCTCCGTTGGTAGGTTTATGATGCTTCCTGCCCTCTGCAGGCTGACTTACAACCTGCTTGAACTAGAAGCTGTTTACTCCCTTTTGAGGTTCTTTGGGTTCTTGTGGTTGATCTCTTAACTGTCTGTCAGTTGACACCCTGTTGCATCAGGGTGAAACTTCTGATACTTTAAAATTGAGGCCTTACTGTGAAGCCGAGGCCAGGGTTTTGCAATAGCTTATCAACAGGTAAAAACTGGAATAGGGCTTGCGCTGTGAGGCAGGCTCTTCTCCCAGTGTTGTGCTCGTGCCTCATTTCTACTTAGTAAGAAATCAGAAGTGGCCAGGTACAGTGGTACATGCCTGTAATCCTGACACTTGGAGATGGAAACAGGAAGATCTGGAGTTCAAGGTCTTTGCCTGCTACAGAGTATTTTCCAAGGCAGCTTGGGCTATGTCAAACCTTGTTGGGGAGGGGTTGGATATATATATTCCTGAGTTCAATTCCCAGCAACCACGTGATAGCTCACAACCATCTATACTGGGATCTGATGCTCTCTTCTGGCATGCAGGTGTACGTGCAGGCAGAACACTCATATAAATGCAATAAGTAAATAAATCTTTAAAAAAAAAAAAAAAGGATGGCTCCGAGAATAAAAAGATTTCCAGGCCTGACAACCTGAGTTCAGTCACTGGGACCTATACAGTAGAAACAGAAAACCCAAGTCCTGCAGATTGTCCTCTGACCTACACACGCCCGTGCACACACACACACACACACACACACACACACACACACACACACACATAAATATAAAAACAAACAAAAAGAACCATTGCTTTAAAAATAAATTAAAAAGCAAGAATCAGTCAGACAGCTTAGTTGAAAAGGATGCCTTGTTGTCAAGCCTGAAAATCTGTGTCAGGTACCTGAGAACCGCACAGTAATAGAGGAGATGGTTTGTTTGGCTCACACTTTCACATCATAGTCCGTCACTGAAGGAAGTCAGGATGGAGGGTCCAGGAAGCAATATCAATATTGAACCAAGGTACCAATATCAAATCACTGATTACCGTGTCTGGGAGAGAAGAGAAAGCTCCTTGTCCTCCTTTGTGGAGTCCAGCTTGTCCCAAGGACAGCTAGCTTATGTTTAAAGATAATAAAAAGTCCAGCTTGACTCAAGGTCTCAGCCTGTGCCCAGGGTCCAAGGGCAACCAGCTGTGTCTAAAACTATTCCACTGCTCCTGAAATGTGCTAACCCCTCCCTGATAGCCTGCTAAATTCTGCTGTTGCAAAAAGACATAAAAAAGCACTTGCTCCTGCTTTTTGAGGTCTGCAGTTTGAAAGAGATGGGCAGCCCTAGACGTGTCAGCTCAATAAAATTCCTGTGTATTGCATCGACATTGGACTCCGTTTCTCTCTGGGGACTCCGGGTATAGACTAGAGATCTCTCTGGAGGTCTCAGTCTTACAAGGACAGGAACTTAAACAGGGCAGGGACCCAGAAGCGGGAGCTGATGCTTGGTGGACGGATGATGCCTACGAGCTGGCTTCTTCTGGCTTGCTCAACCTGCTTACTTTAAGTACCCAGGGCCGCCAGCCTAGGGTTGGCACCACCCACAATGGGTTAGGCCCTCCTACATCAATCACTAAGAAATACACTACAGGCTTGCCTACAGCAAGATTTTAAGGATGTATTTTCTTAATTGAGGTCTCTTCTCCAGGAGCTCCAGCTTGTGTCAAATTGACAAAACTAGCAGCACAGTTATTCTATTTTTATTTTGTCAACGTGACACAAGCTGGTGTCATCTGAACAAAGGGCACCTTGATTGAGAAAATGTCCCATCAGGTTGGCCTGTAGACAAGCCTGTGGGACATTTTCTTAATGATGGTTGCAGAAGGGTCCAGCTCACTGTGGACAGTGCCACTCCTGGGCTGGTGGTCCTGGAGCAAGAACAAATTAAGCAGAAACCAATGCTTAAAGGATCTAGCTCAATCCTAGGCCAGCTAACCAATTATTGACAAATAAATTTCCTGTGGAGAGCTGCGAGGTGCCGCGCCTTAACACGGCGCAGACTTCCGCCTTCCGCCATCCCGACGGCGAGCGCTCTCGAAGATAAACAAGTCCTCATATGGCAAAAGGCTGTGCAAGGGTAACTGGTGATCTGATGACGAGCTGTCCTGCTCTGACGAGGACCTATGAGGAGGTGGTACCTGGCATGAGCTGATTGGCCCTTGAGTTGTACTTAAGCTTGGCCCTTCCCTTCTTCGGGGCCATTCCCACTGAGCTTAATCCTGAGTAAAGATCTCGAGAAGAAGTCTGGTTGTTGGTGTCTTATTTCCTCTGGACGGTACGGCGCCGACAATTTCCGTCTCTCTCTCTCTCTCTCTCTCTCTCTCTCTCTCTCTCTCTCTCTCTTTGGTTTTTCTTTTTTTGAGACAGGGTCTCTCTATGTTAGCCTTGGCTGTCCTGGACTCGCTTTGTAGACCAGGCTGCCCTCGAACTCACAGTGATCCACCTGCCTCTGCCTCCTGAGTGCTGGGATTAAAGGCATGCGCCAGCATGCCCGGCTCTTTTTTGTTTTGGTTTGGTTTGGGTTTTGGTTTTTCTAGACAGGGTTTCTCTGTGTAGCCTTGGCTGTCCTGGACTCAATTTGTAGGCCAGGCTGGCCTCAAACTCACAGCAATCCACCTGCCTCTGCCTTCCAAGTGCTGGGATTAAAGGCATGCACCACCACCACCTGGCTTGTAAATGTCTCTTTTTAAAGTTGAGGACCTCTCTAGAAATGAAATAGCTTATGCAGAATTGAAAAGGCCCCTGGTTACAACAAATAGACTCTCTGGCCTGGGTGGGGACCTAAAATTCCTGTTGTGCCAGTTCAGTCATTTTGGCTAAGGACCTACTCCTAGGAAGGCAGCCTTAAGCTATGCTAAAGAGACAGGTGGGGTAACTGGTCCTTTAGCAGACACCTGGTTTCTCCCATCCCCAGATCCCTACCTCTAGTGCAGAAGCTTGGTTAGGACCTTAAGTCGGCCAGCTTTTCTGAATTATTTCCTTTACTTCATTTCACCTGTTTTCTAAGCGTAACCCTTTGGACTCCTCTGCCCCCCCTGCCTACCCCCCAAATATTTTGGGCTTCCTTACTCTCTCTCTCCTGCTCCCTCCCTCCCTGCTGTGTGGCTGCTTCCCTTCTCCTCCGGTCTCCTCTAGGCAGCTACTGAGGTTTTCTAGCTTGTGGGCTCTGTGTTTTTTCTTTTAAACTCTGACAAATGTCTTTGAGTTTCCATTCACGTTTATTCTTAAATTCTTTCACTAATGAGACTAGAAACCACAAAGGGGTCTGTAGGCTTCGCTTCACCTTTTCCAAACCTACTTTATTTGCAGTTCTTTAAGGCTTATACCTCCCTTCCAACCCACCTACCCTAGAACAGCCAAACAACACCAAGACCAAGAAAGCCACAGCATCCTGTTTTTGGCATGTACATAAATCCTCTCAGAGTCTGTTCAAGGATGTGTTTCAGCTGGCAAAAAACAATCCCCAAAGTGGTTCAACTTCTAAGTGGATAAACATCACCTGTTCTCTCACAAGTCTGTTCCTCATCCCACACTTGGGATTAAAACAAAAACATGTTTATATCTACTACAGGGGTTCTTGATTCCCCTGTCTTATATGAAACACACCAGAGATGGCCACTCAGACACAGCTTATGGCCAATTAAATTTTTTTATTCCAACCAGCTGGTGCTACACTCAGGTATTTGGACATAAGTGTAGCACCAAGTGGGCAGAGAACAGGGTTTGGAAGGCAGCTGCGGGGGCAGGTGGGTGGGGCATAAGCAAGCAATTTAACAGAAATTAAGATAAATGGTTAGCCAGAGGTGGGTTCTGCACAAGCCCGCAGTTTAGCTAAGGCATCTTGACCTTGGGTTCCTAGAATAGAGTTGGGTGACTTTCCATGTGACTCTCCATTGTAAGGCTTTCTCAGCCTAAGCCTGGGAACATGACCCAGACGAGCTTGGGAACGTGACCCAGAAAGAATGAAGGCCAGTTCCAGTTCCTGGAATCAGATCGACCAATTTTGGTAAACAATTTTCAGAAAAACCCATCTGGAAATTCCCCAACATCCCTCCCTGCCAAAAATAGCCCAACAAGACCAACGGCCCCTGCAATAGCCAATAACATTTAAACACGTACCCCTAGCAACTGCCAGAGCCAATCCAAGCACTGGAACACTCAGCCCCTCCTAACCTTGTGGTTTTAGCCTTTAAAACTAGCCTGTAACAGTGACTCGGGGTTCCTCCGCCTCTCGAGTGCTGAGGTTCCCTGACGTGTCAGCAATAAACCTTGTGCTTTTGCATCAGCGCTGTGGTCCTGGAGTGGTCTCTCACAACGACCCCCTACCCGAGTGGACTCTAGGGTCCAACACCATCAAGGAGATAAAATTTCAGTCAAACCTGCAGTGGCTTGAAATTGAGGAACTTTTGCAATGTTTTGCCCTGTCACAGTTTCAAAATGAAAAGAGATCAAGGGCCAAGTCTTTTTTTTTCAGGGGGGAGGGGGAGGGCGTTCAAGACAGGGTTTCTCTGTGTATTCCTGGCTGTCCTAGACTTGCTTTGTACACCAGGCTGGCCTTGAACTTGTGGAGATCAGCCTGCCTCTGCCTCCCAAGTGCTGGGATTAAAGGCATGTGCCACCACCGCCCAGCTTCAAGGACCAAGTCTTGACGACTTCCCATGTTGGATGGAAAAGGAGAAGGTTTAAAGACACTGGAACAAGCAGGCAGGTAGGGAAATAACACCATAAAGCATGATTCTGCCAGATAGGCAAGAAGGCCCCAGGCAACAAATACTCCAAAACAAACAAATAAGCAAACAAACAAAAACAAAAACAAAAAACCAATTCTGGGCTAGGCATGGTGGTGCATTCTTTAATCCCATTTAATCCCAGCACTCAGGAGGCAGAAGCAGGTGGATTGATGTGAATTCGAGGCCAGCCTGTTCTACAAAGCAAGACCAGGACAGCCAAGGCTAACACAGAGAAACCTTGTCTTGGAAAACAAACAAACAATGGTGTGTACCACCATACCCGGCTAGAGGAATTTTAACACCACTAAATCTTACATAGTGTAAACTACTATGATTTTTGCTTTATTCAACAAGTCGTAGAAATTTCTTCAAGACAGAAAACGCTGCAATGAGCCTTACAGTGGGATAAACCAACCTAACAGGCCAAGACAACCATTTCTCACCTGCAGCTTGAAAAAGGATGCTGTCTTAGGCAAAGTTCCGCTACTGTGAAAAGGCACCACGACCATGGCGACTCTTATAAAGGAAAACATGGAAGTGGGGCTGGCTTACAGTTTCAGACGCTAGTCCATTATCCTCATGGCTTGCAGCATGGCGGCACGCAGGCAGACGTGGTGCTAAGGGAGCTTCAGCATTCTACATCAGATCTGCAACCAGACTTGAGCATTTGGAAACCCCAAAGCCCACCCCCAGTGGCACATTTCCTCCAAGGCCACACCTCCTAATCTCTCTCAAGCCGTTCCCTGACGACTAAACATTCAAATACATGATCCTGTGGGGACCGTTCTTATGCAAACAACCACAGATGGGGAACCTAGTTAGATATGGAGTGTTGGTTCCTACTAGAGTAAGTATAGTTCTTTGCTAAATCTGGAATTTTGAAATTTTTATTTTGGGACTGAAGAAATGGCTCAGTGGATAAGAGCACTTGTTGTCCTCGTAGAGGGACCTAGATTCTTGCTTTGGCTAGGGTTTCTATTGCTGTGGTTAAACACCATAACCAAAACCAACTTGGGAAGAAAAGGGTTATTTCGCTTTATAACTTATAAGTCCTGGAGGCAGGAACTGAAACAGTCATAGAGAAGTGTGTGGAGAGCCACAGATAGCAGCGCCCCCTGCTGCTTCCCCGGTGCAATGCGACCCTTATGTGCATGTGCAATGCACCTTTGAGCGAGCCCCTTATGCCCATGCCTGAAGGCATAGCGTGAGGTGGCGTGATCCGAACACACCACCCAAGAGCGACAACGTAGCAGTCTCTGATAGGACCAGGCACACTATAAAGGTTCTGTGGGAGCTTTTCCTGGGGTCACTCCGGTAGTCAAAGTTCCTGAATAAACTACTGCAAGAAGAGTTCCCGGTATTGGTGTCTTTCCTGCTGGTCGGGGGCGGCATCGACATTTTGGTGGCCCGTACGGGGAATCTCAGAACTTGCGGCAACCAGGGCAGCTAGCTGGTAAGTTCCCGGTCAGTGGGACGTAACTGTTAAGTTCTCAGGCTTTGAGACAATAAAGTTCTGGGACTCGGACAAAATGGGGAATTATATTTTGGGGAAAGTGAAAGAGGAACGGTTTGAAGGGGACAATTCTGGCCCCGAGGACGAAGAATTAGAGGAGTTGGCTGAACAGCTAGATAGCATTATTATACCAAAAAAGAAGGAGACCAAGATAACGCAGCCGTCAGCTCCTGAACTAGAGCCACCTGAATCTCCAGGCGGAATAAGACCCCCGCCCCATATACCAGGGGGAGGTAGGTCTGCCTGTCCTGAGGTATGGAGGCAATTTCATTTGCAAAATGCCCCTCATTGTTACCCAGTTTTTCAGAATGCACAAGGGAATCGTTATCACGAACCCTTGGATTTTAAAATTGTCCAAAGACTGGCTGAGTCTGTTCGTGCTTATGGCACGACCACAGCCTTTGTTATGGCGCAGTTGGAGTCCCTAGGGAGGAGATATTGCATGACACCCTCAGATTGGCAAAATTTAGCACGAGCTTGCCTTTCACCTGGCGCCTATTTAGATTGGAAAGCTTATTACATTGAGTTCTCAGCTGAGCAGGCAGCTGCCAATATAGCTAACGGACAACCAGCAAGGGACCAGGATATACTTATGGGACAGGGATGTTTTGCTAACCAACAGACAGGATATCTGGTGCAAGTTTTTGAGCAAATTAATTTTATTGGCACAAGGGCATGGAAAGCCCTTCCTAAGCGAGGGGAAGTATCTGGAAATCTCACTAAAATTATTCAAGGAGGCAATGAAATATTTGCTGACTTTGTGGCCAGATTAGTTGATGCTGCTGGAAAGATCTTCGGTGACCCAGATACTGCAATGCCTTTGATAAAACAACTTATTTTTAAGCAATGTACCAAGGAGTGTAGACAAGCCATAAATCCATACAAACAAAAATCTTTAGATGTATGGTTAAAGATCTGCAGAGAGATAGGAGGACCATTATCAAATGCAGTATTGGCTGCAGCCATGATGCAGGCAGCCCAAGGAAGGAATAGAAATGGAATTACTGGTCCTCAAAATTGCTTCAAGTGCAGCAAAGAAGGACATTTCAAACGCCAGTGTCCCAAAGGGATTAATCAGACTAGTCAAAATCCTCCTCCACGTATACCTGGCCTCTGTCCCAAATGCAGGAAAGGAAATCATTGGGCTAATGAATGCCGGTCAGTAAAAGACATTAATGGTCAACCACTAGCAGCAGGATTTGGCTAGAAACAAGAATATGTCAGGATAGAGTTACCCCACAAAAAATTACATTAAGAACTGATAGTTTGAAAACACTTAATGATTTCCAAAAATTGCTGGGGGATATACAATGGCTGCGACCCTACTTAAAACTCACTAATTCCCAATTACAACCACTGTATGATATTTTGCCTGGGGATCCTGCCTTAACTTCCCCTAGAATTCTTACCGCTGAGGCGAGAGCGGCCTTATCCCTTGTTGAGGATGGATTAATTACTGCAAGTCTTACCAGATGGAATCCCAATATAGCATTCCAATTATTAATCTTGCCCTCATATAGACAACCTACGGGTGTGTTATGGCAATCGGCACCTTTATCATGGATTCATCCAAAGATTTCCCCAGGAAAGACACTCAGTCATTATCCTGATGCAGTAGCACAATTGGCCTTTGTAGGTTTACATCAAAGCCTACAATATTTTGGACAATGGCCTGAGAAGCTTATTATACCTTATACAGCTCAACAATTTGAAGTACTTTCTCATACTCTGGATAACTGGGCAATACTTCACTGCAGTTATACCGGTGATATTGATAATCACTACCCCAAAGATACCATTCTCCAGTTTGTCTCAGAGCATCCAGTTATTTTTCCTGTGGTCACATCTAAACAACCATTAAAAAATTGCCCCATATTTTTACTGATGGATCTAAAACAGGGCATGGAGCATATTCAGTTGATGGAGGTCAGCCAGTAATAAAGAAATGTGCCTCTGCTTCACCTCAAATAATTGAATTACAAATTGTCATCACTGTTTTTCAAGAATTCCCACAATCTTTTAATCTTCTCTCTGACTCCAAGCATGTGGTTAATATAGTCAAAGAGTTAGAGTTAACAGGGAAAATTAATATGAAAAGTGTGATTGGAGAATTGATATCCCAATTACAAACCCTCATTTGGAAACGTACTCAACCTTTCTTTATTCAACATATTCGAGCACATACCGGGCTCCCAGGGCCTTTATCAGAAGGTAATGATATAGTGGATAAAGCCACACAGGCCCATTTAATCCTAACTGCTTTGACTAATCTGGATCGAGCCTGTCAATTCCATTCTTATTTCCATGTTAATGCGAAAACTTTAGCTTCCCGCTTTGCCATTACACGAGAGGAGGCACGAATTGTGGTGAAAGAATGTCAAGCATGTGCTCCTTTTAGGCCTCAACTACCCCTGGGGGTAAATCCTCGAGGCCTATGTCCCTTGCATATCTGGCAGATGGATGTCACTCATATACCAGAATTTGGGAAGCTAAAATATGTGCATGTTTCGATTGACACTGCCTCAGGTATTATATTTGCATCCCCACATACAGGAGAAAAATCCCATCATGTTATTGATCATTGCTTTGTGGCATGGAGTGCCTGGGGCATGCCAAAAACTTATAAAACTGATAATGGTCCAGCTTATATATCTGCTACTTTTACCTCCTTCTATGCACAGATGGGTGTTACATTACTTCATGGCCTCCCTTATAATCCTCAGGGACAAGGCATCATTGAAAGAGCACATCGCACCCTTAAGGAATGCCTTCAAAAACAAAAAAGGGGAATAGGGTATAAAAGAACACCTAGAGAGTGCCTTTCTTTGGCTATGTTAACCATAAAAATTTTTTCAATTAGATAAGTCCGGCATGACGGCCGCCGAGCGTCATGAGAGCCGAGACTCTACTTATAAAGGCACAGTCATGTGGAAGGATGTCCTTACAGGGCAATGGAAGGGCCCAGACCCAGTATTGGTCTGGGCGAGAGGATCTGTTTGTGTGTTTCCACAGGATGCAGACCAACCAGTGTGGGTGCCTGAAAGGTCAACTCGACTTGCAAAAAGGAAAAATGATGATGTTTCAAAGCCTCTGGCAGAGCCTGACCCCATAGATGGGAATCTGGATGATAATGGTGGGAAACATTCCGGGCTCCATGACACAGCCTAGTATAGGTGGGGAATCTTGTCGGGTTTTCCAAAGCCATTACCAGTATTACACACAACCGCAATTTTCCCAAGAATCTTCACCACCAATGTTTCATTAACAAAAGAGATTGCACCTGATACAGAAAATATGGGCTTTCCCCTTAAGGGAAGCTTATGTTTTCAGATTATTAACTTGTCTAGCAGTCTCTCCCAGTATCTTGCAGGTAACTGGAGCAGAAGCCTGGCTAGTCCCCTGCAGGAACTGCGTCTCTCCATGGTGCACATCAATTCTACACGAACTGACATCTCCATGGTCTCTGGGCTGTCACAGTGGTTCCAGAACGCCTTCTCTCATCTGCAGGAATGGGCGGGAATAAGAGCTTTGACAGTGTGCCTGGTCCTTGTCAGTTGCCTACACTCTGGTGCATATGCAGGATGCATGCCCGCCAACATCGCACGCAGGCCTCTATGATGCAAGCATTTGCTGCACTGGAGGCTGGGCAATCTCCTCAAGTGTGGCTTGGCATGATAGAGAAGTAGTCAATGACGGGTATAGATCCTCCGTTCACTTGGCGGACCAAGGCCATGACACTAATGTGCTTCCGTTTCCCCTTCCTTGGCATGGTGAGAATGGCATATACTCAGATATTGCCTGCCATAAGGCATGGGCACCTGCAAGGGGTGTAGGACAAGGTACCGCAGGGTGAGGACCCGATTGTCCGACTCTGAGTCCCCCAAGAAGTAAACCTGATTGCATAGAGGTTGATGTCGGAAACTGTCTTGTTCGCTGTATGTTGGGGATGCCCACAGGCAGCAGATCAGGACCCCCCTCTCCTCCTCAAAAAGACATCTTGACAGGCCAATGTGGCCCCAGGAGGATCAGGTCAATGCTTCCCCCCTCTGGTTAATTCCCGCTCCCTCCGGGGACCCAAGCTCACCTGTATATGATGGATCCATCTACCTCCTTTTCTAATAAAGAGAGGGAGGAGGAAGAGAAGATGTTGGGGACGGGCTACATGGCCAATGTTCAACCATCTTGTCAGCCTATTTCTCCAGTGCAGGGGGGACAACCTACCAGGCATTCTCTGTGCCACTTGCTCAAAATTTAATGAATAAGGGGGAACTGTGGAGAGCCACAGATAGCAGCGCCCCCTGCTGCTTCCCCGGCGCAATGCACCCTTGAGTGAGCCCCTTATGCGCATGCCTGAAGGCATAGCGTGAGGTGGCGTGATCCGAACAAGGCATAGCGTGAAGTGGCGTGATCCGAACGCACCAACCAAGAGTGATGCGCATGCCTGAAGGCATAGCGTGAGGTGGCGTGATCCGAACAAGGCATAGCGTGAAGTGGCGTGATCCGAACGCACCAACCAAGAGCGACAACGTGGCAGTCTCTGATAGGACCAGGCACACTATAAAGGTTCTGTGGGAGCTTTTCCCGGGGTCACACCGGTAGTCAAAGTTCCTGAATAAACTACTGCAAGAAGAGTTCCCAGTGTTGGTGTCTTTCCTGCTGGTCAGGGGCGGCATCGACAGAAGTGCTGCTTCCTGGCTTGCTTTTCATGGCTCGCTCACCTTGACTCCTTATCCATCCAGAATCACCTGCCCAGGGGTAGCACTGCACCAAGGGAACTGGGCCTCCCATATCAAACACCAATCAAGAAAATGCACTACATGCTCACCCACAGGCCAGGCTGGTGATGTCAAAGTCCAGCTTTGATGGGTCCAGGAGAGAAACTGAGGCATGTGGATGTACAGCCCACAAGAAGGTAGCCTTTTCTTGTAGCAACAGGTAATTTAACTCTTTAGGGGCCGGTACTTTACAACTCTGAAATTCTTAAAAATGCTTGGAGCCTCTGCTAGGATGCCTTACAGACTGAGCTACTTAGGTTCCTTTGCTCTCCTGCAGCCGGGACTGCTTTCTCTGGCTAAGGCTTCCTGCTGTGCAACAGCAGGCCAAAGAAAAGATCTTGGCTCTTTTACTTCAAAGAAGAGGCAACTGGCTGGCTAGGAACTTATTAGCCCTCCGTAAGTAAGCCAGTGGGAAGGAGAAAAGAAAAAGAAAATTCTCATTTATACACATAATACACATTCATTCAACAAATAAGACAAGACAAATAAGATGCTCAGCTCTAAACATCTCTTATTTATGTCTTCATTACATAGTTTCATAGTAAGTTCAGGGTAACAGTTATTCATGATATAGGTTGAGAAGGTTTTAAATTAACAGGGCTCAAGAGGTTACGTCAGGGTTATTGCATACAACTTATCCATTAGGACTGCATTCCAAAACATTTCCCAGCTATCTATGGAGGCAATAACTTCGCTTGTCCCAGAGCACACCGAGATCCAAGACCCTCTGACCTGGGGGAAAGTTTACCTTGGCTCCATAAATCTGTCTCAGACCTAACTTTTCCCTCTGTAATTTATGTACTTGGCCCTGGAGGTTCACAGCACCTTTTATTACAGCGTCCTTGCGCTGCAAAGAGGAGCTTGGAATTACTCAAATTAAATCAGAAGTCCTATGAAATCATTATCAGGAATTACAAAATCATCAATTCACCTAAACAATATTATTTCAAGAAGGCATATTCTTATGTCAGTTCTGCAGATCTGCTCAGCCAGAGTAAGTAGTATTGGTGATCACGTCATGCTACAGGCAGTGAGGGCCTTTCCACACCATAGCAGATATATGATAGGTACACTAATAGGAGGACAGAAAGGGGCATATCATCAGCAGGAAGCTATTCCATGGCAAAGTTTCTGAGGGTCTTGCCTTTACTCCACACACCCACTGTAGACCATGCAAAACAGTGGGCTGCCTCCAGGAAGACCAATGTGCTTGCTTTTGCCAATCCTGCAGAGCTCGTGTCATGCTGGAACAACTGAGATCCACCCTTCCCACATGACTCTAGTTTGTGTTGAGTTGATGTAAGACTAGCCAGTACAATTCTGAAGCTGCCTCTGAGTCTTTCTTCCAGCCTTTATCTCAGAGTACTCAGCATGGACTGGAGACCTAGCACGTACCAGGACCTGACTTTCACTCTCTGTGCTGTTATGGGGAACGCACCAGAAAAGGTCACTCAGACACGGTTTATAGCCCCTTGAAAGTCTTTATTCCAGCCAGCTAGGACTACACTCAGGCATTCAGAATTCAAACATAGCCAAAGCTGTTAAAACAAGGGGCTTTGAAAGGCAAAATCCACACATCCTGGCAGGGAACTTTGCACAAGCAAGCAATGTAACAGAATAAGAGAAGCAGTGTGCTGGAGGGGGTGGTTTGCACAAGCAGGCAGTGTCTAAACAGATGCCGAGACAAATTATCTGGAGCATCATGACCTAGAATAGAACTTTCCATTAGGGAGATCAAATTATAGTCAAACGTAAATGGCCTCAGCAAGAATATGAGAAGGAACATCTATCTGCCTTGTCCTGCCTGTCACAGCACCGCAAGCCAAGACACCAACACACTGGTTTCTTGACTGAAAAAATGGTCTAGAATGCAAGCTGGGTGGGAGGCAGAGGCAAGATTGAGAGTTGGAATTTATCAAACAACAAAACAAACAAGCAAAAAAAAAAAAACACCTCAAAACACTCATCATGGCAAAGCAGCGTAATTTGAATTTCATTTTCTTAACTCCAACAGGGTTTTACATTTCCTAAAACTGTAATGCCCCAATCTGAGTCAGACTAAACTCTGTGCCCTGGGTTAGCTGGGCTACAACAAGGAACACGAAACATTGCCCAAACCCTTTGATGTCCTCACAAGTCACAGCAACCAGTCTGCAGAATGAGATTTGCTTTGGCCAACCTTCTTTCCATGCTGAAGTACCCTGTAAGCTGTTATTCTCTTTTTGTCGTCATTTTGGTTTTGGTTTGGTTTGGTTTTTTGAGACAGAGTCTCACCATGTAGCCCTGACTGGAGTATAACTCACTCTGTAGACTGGGCTGACCTCAGACTTGTAGTCATCTTCCTGCCTCTGAGGCCTCCTGAACGCTGTGGGTTACAGGCTTGTGGCCACCATATCTGGCAGTAAGGAAAGCCTTTTTGTTCTGTTTTGTTTTGTTAAGGGGTTGTGATCGAGAAGTAGCCCAGAGCTGTCGTACATGCTAGTCAAGCACTCTGCCACTGAATTAACACGAGCCCCAGCCCAGCAGAGTCTTACCATGAGGACGTTAGAGTGACTGCAGCCTTTCTGAAGAAAAAATAATCCAGTCACATGACACTGTAAATGTAAATGTGTGTGTGTATGTGTGTGTGTGTGTGTGTGTGTGTATACAACATGTTTTGTTTTTGTTTTGAAATGGTCTTATCCTGTATCCCAGCTGTCCTGGAACTCACTAGGTAGTCCAGACTGGTGCTGGATTTGAACTTGTGGTGATCCACCTGCATCAAACTGGCACTACCAAACTCACGGCCCATATTTTTAAGTGAGCATAAAGAATCCTCCAAAGGAAAAGTGTATAATTGCTTACACTAAGTTCCTTAAACTAGGCTAATAAAAATATTGAGCATCTAAAACCCGTGTCTTTTCACTAGTCATTCACCTTTCACAAGGCCACAACTCAGGTAGGGATGACGATCAACCCAGCTAACCCTACAGCTAACCCTATAGCTAACCCTACAGCTGTAGACCTTACTCAGAATCAAGTTTAGTGGGCATGGTTGTTCATATTGTTCATACCTGTAATCCCTGCACTATGGAGACTAAGGCAGGAGGATTTCTGTGAACTGGAGACAAACCAGTAGGTTAAACCCTCTTCAGTACACACAATAAATAAAATGAAACAAAACAGATCAATTTATACAACCTTGTTACGCACTTTGTAACCACACGTACATGCACACGCACGCGCACACACACACACATACACACACACACACATACACACACACACACACACACCTAACACACAAGATTTCAGGATCATCCCAAGAGTTCATAGGATAACTTCTCTGATTTTCATCTATCCGTTTGTCTCCTTCTGTGATGCAGAGACAGTCTTACATGATAAACGGACTTTGTGTTATTCTTTCCAGACATAACACAAACAAAAAGATAAATTTTCAACCAATCACCTTCAGTTTTGTCAGACTACAGTATATTCTCTTGGTCATGACATTATCAGTAATGGAAGCTCCTCATGGCTTGTCCCGACCCGCAGGACTGTCAGCAAAGACCCTGGAAGAGAGAGTGGGGATGGAGAGGGGCAAGAGACGCGAGGAATGAAGACAAGATGGCAGTCCGATCAAGTCGATCAAGTGACAAGACGGCAGTCCGATCAAGTCTCGTTTATTGACCATACCGGGGCAGCTTATATAGGGAGGAAGCTGAGTTCTGGGTAAAACCGCAAACACAGGATGCTTAGCCAGCGGCAGGGTGTTCTCAAGCTATTCTAGGCCAAGATAGAAGAGGAAGTTGGGTAAACGTTAGAAAAACAGCAATTCTGGTCCAACAGTGGAAAATTACAGATGCTTGCTGTAGCTAAGACTATGTGGCACCTTGAGGCAGTTGTGCTATCAGTAAGCAGGCCATATGTCATGGCTCCTCACACAGGTCAGTAAGTAAAGACATGGTACCCTTAAAGACAACCAATGGACAAACTATTTCCAGCAGAGGTTACTAGTATTTATAGAGAGATGTTTAAAGTTAAAACAAGTACTGTAAAAGTGTTAGGGTCTGAAATGTGCTGAAGGAAAGACCCCAGACTCAAATAGCATGCAAAGCAGCAAAGTATTATGCAGAAATCCAGCATTCTGGAGTCACCACTGAGACTAAACGGCGACCCCGAGGTGACCTTATGGGCTATTTTCTGTTTTTGTTTGGGGGGTTGGAGGGGTATTTTTGTTTTTGTTTTTCCAGACTGGGTTTTTCTGTGTAGCCCTGGCTATCCTGAACTTAGTTTGTAGACTAGGCTGGCCTCAAACTCATAGAGATTCACTTGCCTCTGCCTCCGAATACTGGGATTACAGGCCTGTGCCACTACAGCCAGCTGCTCGAAGGCTCTTTTTAAAGGCATTCAAAGGAATTCCTGAGGGAAGCGGGCTAGTTAATCATCCAAACTAGAAAACCAGGACAAGATGAGATTTGGGCAACAGTAGTCAGGGGTCATAAAACAAGAGATTAATCATAAAACAAGAGATTTCCAGACCAGCAGTAAATCGTCCTTAAGCAATCAGACAAGCAGGAAGCCAACCTTAAGCAATCTTACCTTCCTCTGGCCAGGTAGTTAAGTCATCTGTGATTGGCCGCCCATTTTCTGCAATATTTCCAGTGGTTGCTGAGCTTATTTCTGAGGCACAGAGGCTTAGGAACAAGCAAACAAACTGTAGCCTGTAAAACTTGGCATATTTAACCAGGCCTCTTCAAAAGGAGGCAAAAAGCAAAAGCTAGTTCCCTGACTTTGCGATGGAGAAAGTAAACAGTGCCTGATAAAAGCTGCTGGAAAGTTTCCCCCATTCTGGAACTGGACTGATTACATTCGTTAGGGAGATTTGGGGAGTCATTCACAATCTGGAAACAAACAAAGTTGTTTTTGTGGGGTGTTGTTGCTGTTGTTTTTAAAGAGCCTTTATCGCTTCCTTCTTCCCTTATCTCTTCTGTACTTAGGACCCCAAGTACTTGGTAGCTGTCTATAGACTCTTGCTTCCCCAAGCTGAGACCATAAAATTTCTTCATGTTTACTATTTTGAGTCTACGTTCCTAGCCCATAGCCACAATCTCCTCCTGTGTCCACCTAACCTAACTGAAGTGTCTTTTCAAGTAAAAGGGGGCAACGATCCACATTTTCTCTGTGTGATGGTGGATCCTACACAGACTTGTGCCATGATGGGGATGGGTTCACTTTTCCATAGAACTGAGCTCACCTTGAGCAGAAAGTAACCGTGTGGTTTTAGGCCACCTTGACTTCATTAAGAAGGAAGCAACCATAACTTAACTGTCAACTTTGCTAATGAAAGAGGAAACGTCATGTGACTTTACATCCATCTTGGTTAACGTAACCACACCACGGCATAATGCAACACAGAGACATCCATAAAGCTTCCTGGTCCAGCTGACCCCTCACGGATGACTTCCCCTGCCCCCTTAAATTAGACTATGGAGAAAACCATTGTTGGGAGGCATTTCTTTGAAGTGTGTAACAGACACAAGCCAGAGAATTTACGACCTTGGCTTGCAAACTCTCACACAGCCTTAAGGACTTGACAAGACACTCATGTTGGCTAACTTCTTAGACAGCAAAGTTATTTATTTTTACCAGATGAGGGTGTGAGCTTGATGTACTTCCTTAGCCCTGAGATGAAAAGAAGTCTAAGCATATAGATAACTAAAGTAATTGGTAGCATTTGTTTCTGTTCCAGGAATCTTCTGGTTCACACAGATGAATACTGTATAAAAACTCTGAGAGAAATAAACTCAGGGATACAGTATTTACTGTTAGTCCTCCCGAATACTTGTCTTTTTTTTTTTTCCTTATCTCTTTTCCATCTTTTTCTATATCTTTTTATTTTCTCAGCCTCTCGCCCCATATCTAAGTACTGGTCAATATGGTCCAGAGTGGGCTCTGGCAGAAAAATCAGGCATCACAAGGGTTTTACCTCTTATCCTCTGGAATTCAATCAAAGTATCTTTTTTACCCAAGGGGCTGGGTCTCATAACCCCAGGGTGCATAGAAGTGTTCTTCCCCCTCACAGTCTAAGTCTGTAAGACTCGTAGAGAGAGAGAGCCTATTTTCAGGAGACTCCAAATGAGAGACAGAGATGAGGCTCGATGCAAAAGCAAGAGGCAGTTTATTGTTCCAGCGAGTTGGGGTCCACCTGCACATAGGAGTGAGGCGACCACAAACAGAAGAATCTTAGGCTTTTTATATTCTTAGGTTGGGTAGATTTTGGTAACAGCAGTCTAAAGCAACTCACTGGTGGGTTCAGATTGGGTGAGGTAGGGCTGTTCGCCTTAGGGTGGGGATTTTTTCAGCTATGCAGGTGTCAGGGGTCCAGCTGAGATTTTTCTCAGAACTATTTTTCTTTCTACAGTTCCTGGAGGGGAGGGGGAGGGGAGGCTGTGGAATTTTACTGGGCTGAGGCTTACCGGTGCAGCAAAGGTTATCCGGGCCCGAGTTTAACAGGAGACTCTGATAATGAGTCATTCGAGTGTTGATCATCCATCGATCCGGTGGCTATCTGACCATGCTCTCCAGAGCATGGGGAGCCACTACTGTCAACTAATCAGCATCCTTAACTAAGGTGGGTCTAGTAGGCGGAGGCAGGCCAGCCACCCAGCTGCCACCACCGGTCTAGTTTCTTTGACAGGCAAGCAACGTCGTTTGCTTCTGCGTCAGCACGCCTTTTGCAGTCCCCGTTTTCTGCGACATATAGTTGGAATGGCTTGGCCATGTCTGGGAAGCCCAGAGCAGGAGCGGCCAGGAGTACTCTCTTAGCGGAATCAAAAGAGGCCTGTTCCTTTTCTCTCCATGACAACGGCTACTCATTCTTGGTGAGTGGATAGAGGGGAGCTGCCAGTTCAGCAAATCCTGGGATCCACAGATGACCCCACGGCGCCCAGGAACTCTCTTACTTGCTTGGAGATTTGGGGAGGGGGGAATGTGTCAGATAGTCTCTTTTCTGGCATCCGAAGGCCACCACTGCACAACTCGTAGCCAGTAACCCAGGTATTTAACCTGCTGTTGACAGATCTGGGCCTTTTTTGCTGACAAGAGAGATCCCAATTCACCCAGCTCACAAAGCAGCCTTTGGGTGTCCTCAAGGCACTCTTCCTGGGAGTCTGCCGCCACCAAGAGGTCATCTAAGTACTGCAAAAGCATTACCTGGAGATTTGAGTTCCTGAAGGAACCAAGTCCTGGTGTAAGGCCTCATCGAAAATGGTTGGCAATATTTTGAAGCCCTGGGGAAGGCAGGTCCAGGTCAGCTCCCCCAGTAAAAGCAGCATCTGGGTCCTTCCATTCAAAGGCGAAATAGTCTTGATTTTCTGGTGCCAGGGACAGGCAAAAGAATGTATCCTTGGGGCTGAAGAGATGGCTCAGCGGTTAAGAGCACTAGCTGATCTTCCAAAGGTCCTGAGTTCAATTCCCAGCAACCACATGGTGGCTCACAGCCATCTATAATGTGATCTGACGCCGTCTTCTGGTGTGCAGGTGTACATGAATGTAAAATACTGTATACATAATAATAAATAAATCTAAAAAAAAAAAAAAAAAAAGAATGCATCCTTGAGATCCAGCACAGTATACAAAGTCCTAGAGGGTGGCAGAGAACTCAAGAGGGTGTAAGGGTTAGGTACCGTGTGGTGTAGGTTGGCCACCTATCAGTTAATCTCACATAGGTCCTGGACTGGTTGATAGTCCTATGTGCCTGGTTTCTTCACAGGCAGGAGATGGGTGCTCCAAGTGGACTGACATTTGTGGAGCACCCCTAGTTGTAAAAGCTTGCTAGTGTGGGGTCTAATGACCTCTTTACCTTCGCAGGACATAGGATATTGCTTTACGGGCCACAGGGTGGCCTTGGGCCTTCAGCTCCACATAGACAGGAGCCTGTGGCCCTCCCTAATCCGGCGGTTTCTGCCCAGGCCTGAGGATAGCCTTCCAACCATCTCGCCATGTCCAGAAAGGTTGTGGTCTGACGTGGCTCAAACAGTTGGTATTTGTCCTCTATTTTCAGGGTAAGTATTTGGAGGGGTTCTCCTTGGGGCCTCTTGAGTTGGGGCCCTTCTGGGAGGAAATGAATCTGGGTTCCGTCATCCCCTGGCCCATTTTTACAGGCTTCCAGGAGGATGCGTTCCTGTTCCGCCGTGGTGCAAAGGATCTGCAGGAGTTGCTGGCAATCATCCCAAGTGGGCTGGTGGGTGAAGAGAATGAACTCAGTGAGGTTAGTTAGGCCCAAAGGATTCGTGGAAAACGGCAGGTGCTGGGCCTTCCAGTTATAAAGGCCGGCAGAGGAAAAAGGCCAGTATTGCATCTGCTGATTTCCTCGGTGGTCCACGGGCCCTAAGGCTCAGAGGGGCATGTCAGGTGACATAGCCCTCCGACTCCGGGTGCTCATAGCACAGCCTTCTTCCTTTGGTAAATCTGGTAAAGGGGGATAAAGGGGTGGGAAAGAAGGTGCTGGGAGGGGGCTAGTTGTAGAGCGCCCCCTGCACCCCCCCCCCCGCCTCTGATCCTCCCTGGGGTCAGAGGGTGGCGCGGAGGGTGCCGCATTTGGAGGGGAGGGGGGAGGAGGATCTAACAGGAGTAGGTCTATGGTCTCAGAGTCCTGGAGGATCTTCTTTTGGTTTTGGTCATCCGACTCCCATTCCTGGACCTCAAAGCCCTAAGTGAGCATAAGAGGGAGAAAGGGCCTCACCCATGATGGGGTGGGGAGATCAGTGATAAGTTCTTTCCAAACAACAATATATTGTACCTGGTCCAGGGGCCAACGGACCCTAAACCAAAGACCTTTCTCTTAACTGCCATGACGATGTGCAAATCAAAAGTACTGGTCATTGGCCACCCCACACCGAATGTTGGCCATTCAGCTGAACAGAAGGTTATCATTCTGCCCTTCTTGATAAAGAGAGACCTTTTTATGGTCCCTCCCTCTAACCTTCGGCCAAAGAGGTAAAAAGTTTAAAAAAAAAATGGGAGGGAGGGAAGAATGGGAGGATACAAGGGATGGGATAAGCATTGAGATGTAACAAGAATAAATTAATAAAAAAAAAGTTTAAAAAATTCTGAACTTAATTTTACCTTATAAACAAAATGAAAGCTGAATACAGAAATGGCTGACATTATGTCAAAAGAGCAGGCCTCAACAGCAACAGACTAATAATATAAGGAAGCTTGCTGGGGGGGTGGGGGGTGGGGCGGCGGCTGACGACCTGGAGAAGAGGTAGAGGCCAACAAGTGGACATGTAGCCTTCCTTTCAAACAATACTAACTTATGTATGCTTTTAAGTATGTTTTATAAATAAATAAATGTACATACAAATACAAAAATCTTACAAAATTTTTTTGATAGCTATAGCCTCTTTTAAAATGAACAAATGATGGCCTGGTGGTGGTATACACACTTGGGAAGCAGAGATAAGTGGATCTCTGTGAGTTCAAGGACATCCTGGTCTACATGACAGCCAGGGCTACACAGAGAAACCCTGTCTCAAAAACAAAAAAGAACAAATGGGTTTCTCAAGTTCCTTTATTTTTGTTAGACCTATGTAAAAGAAATATATAAATATCTATAGATATAGATATGATATAGATACAGATAGACAGACAAAGATGATAGGGAGAGAGAAAGAGATGATATATAACAAAAAGTGAAAGATAGGGGCCCAAAGACTTAGAAACTAGACAAAAAAAATTCAGTGACAAGGCACCTCCAATGGATGAGTTTTTAAAGTCATCAGATTATGGAATAAAGGTCTACTAACTCAAAAGTCTCAAATGAGCCGAGGAACTTTCGACAGGAAAATTGACACACTGACAGCACCTTCCACAGAAGGTTAGGATCTGGGATGCTCCTGGTAAGCAGGTCCACTTACTAACCTCCTTCTATTGGTATTTACAGCTTCCAGACTGGCAGAAAACAAATCTACAGACAGAATCTTCCATGCTAAAAATTCCTTCTCCTGCATTACAAAACCCCAAACCCCTCTACCTTGGTGCATGGTCTCCAATGTCTCTACTCCCCTGAGTAAAAGGTTGCCCTTCTGTTTTCTAATTAAAGAACAGTCTCCTCTTTTTGTTGTTGTTGGTTTTGGCTTTTGTTTTCTTTTGTTTTTTGAGACAGAGTTTCTCTGTGTAGCCTTGGCTGTCCTAGACTCACTTTGTAGACCAGCTGGCCTTGAACTCACAGCGATCCATTGCATGCTACTTTTTTAAAAATTATTTATTTATTTACTTATTTACTTATTATGTATACAATGTTCTGTCTGCATGTACACCTGCAAGCCAGAAGAGGGCATCAGATCACATTATAGATGGTTGTAAGCCACCTTGTGGTTGCGGGAATTGAACTCAGGACCTTTAGAAGAGCAGGTGGCACTCTTAACCACTGAGCCAACTCTCCAGCCCCCTGCATGCTACTTTTTTTGTTTTGTTTTGGGATAGGGTTTCTCTGTGTAGCTTTGACTGTCCTGGACTTGCTTTGTAGACCAGGCTGGCTTCGAACTCACAGCGATCCACCTGCCTCTGCCTCCCAAGTGCTGGGATTAAAGGTGTGTGCCACCACTGCCTGACTTGCATACTACTTTTTAAAAGATTTTCCCCTCTTATCCTCTGAGTGTTTCGAGTTAATTCTCACTGGTGGATTTCATTTAATAGAAACAATCTTCTTCTTTGTCTTGTCATTTCTAATGAGTTGTGGATTCTCTCAATTTCATTGCAATTTTATCCATCAGGGTAAGTCGCCAGGTAAAGGAAGATGAATTTAAAAGCAATAGTCTTCCTCCCCAAATGGCTGGAATAGTATGGAGTAGGGCATTTACATATTTTTTGGACTGTATGTTACTATTGTGCAGTCTTGTGTCATCAGCAACAACATTCATCTTGTGTCTACCACGTCTTTTATATCTCTTTTAGGCACTACAAGTGCTGACCCTCATAATATGTGTTCTTGTAAGCAACCTCTATGATGAAAGAGATCACTTAATGATGCATTTGTCAGAAACATTCTCTTTATTAAGCATGACTGTATCTAAAACAAAAAGATTAGAAAAATAGAAATAACAAGGTAAATCTAGACAAGATTCCTCATGTACCAGATCATGTCCAGGCCCATCCTCATTAAGACAGTTAAAAGAGCCAAATTAAAAATAGAAAGCAGATGCTGGGCATGGTGGTGCACCCATCTCCAGTGGAGATCTTCCGCTACAAACTTCCTTCCCTCCACACAACTCCCTGGGAACTCACAGGCCAGTCTGACTAGGAAAGCAAGTGTGATAACTGCAGATCTTCCCTCCACTCCTCCAAGTCCAAGCCCCCATCAGCATCCCCATCCTTGTAACAGATCTTCCTCTGTGGCCTCTTCTTGGCCTCAGTCCCCTGGTGGAACACTCTGCTTTCCTTTTCCCTACAAGTCCCCTAACTTTCTCTCTAGCACGCCCCCATTCCTAAGTGTCAGCTCCCAAAACCCAGCAGTACATTTTACCTAGAACGCCGAGTGGTCACACCTATCAGAACTCCAGAAGAATGTCCCACCAGGCAACACACAACCATCACACTCTCCTAAAAGCAAGAGAGAAACCAAAGAACAAAAAACCTACCCAACAAGGACAAGACCAGATATCAGCATCTAGAATCACAATCCCCTAATCCCAGATGCCTAAAGGCCAATGTAAAGCTACAGTTAATAACATCCAGGGCAATATGTCTCTATTAGAGCCCGGCAACTACATCACGTCAGGCCCTGCGGTGCCAACATAGCTGAAAGCACAAGAAACAGACCTTAAAATTGTCTTCATGGGCATGATAGAGGGCCTTTAAAAAGAAGTGCATAAATCTCTTGAAATCTGCAAAAACACAAGCAAACAGCTGAAGGAAATGCATAAAACTGCCCAAGAACTAAGAGTGGAAACAGAATCTACTGGAACATGGTCCAAGAATGGAGTCATACAAGGGAAATTGTGAGTGCAGTAGGATTAACATAGTAAAAATAGCCATCCTACTCAAAGCAATCTACAGATTCAATGCAGTACCCATCAATATCCCATCACAGTGGTTCACAAAACTTTAAAGGACAATTCTCAGATTCATGTGGAAACACACACACACCATAATAGGTAAAACAATCCTCATATAATGTAAGAACTGCTAGAAGTTATGATCTTCCCCGATTTCAAGTTGTACTACAGAGCTGTTGTAATAAAGACAGCATGGTATTGTTGGAGTCCAGGTGAGCTGCTGAAAACAGATCCCAGACTCAGACAGTATGCAAAAGCAAAGAGTGTTTATTCTGCAGAGATTTCCAGCATGCAGGAGTCACCACACCCACAAAATGACAAAGGGAGCACCCAGGCTCAATTTATTGACAGTCTTGTGATGACTTTTAAACTGATTGGTTAGAAGTGAGTCAGAGTGTATGAGGGGATTCAGGATTGGCTACTTGTTTGGGGACTCTTCCTAGTCACTGGGGATTTTGTTGAGGCATTGAAATTTGGCTTCTACTCAGGAACTGACCTTTAGTTTAATCGGTTAGGGCCAGTGTGGGGTGTTTGTTTGTTTTTCTGGGAACAGAAAGGCAATAAAGTAATTATAGACATAATTTTGGGTCAAGCGGACCTATAAGGTGATTGGCTGCCCATGACATGTGGCTTTTCCAGGAATTGGTTTCAGGCCTAGTCAGACAACTTTGAGAATTAAGGCCTGTCATGGAGTCAGGCTGGCTTATAATAATTTGTTCTCCTCAGTATTGGCAAAAAACCAGATATGTTGATGAGTGAAATAAAATTGCATACTCAGACTTAAGTGCACATACCTATAGACACCTTTTCTGTTTGTTTGTTTGTTTGTTTGTTTGTTTGTTTTAAATAAAGAAGCCAGAAATCTATACTGGAAGAAAGACAGCATCTTTAACAAATGGTACAAGTCAAACGGATGGCTGCCGGTAGAAGAATCCAAGTAGATCCATACCTATCATCCTGCACAAAACTCAACTCCAGCTGGGCATGGTGGCGCATGCCATTAATCCCAGCACTCAGGAGGCAGAGGCAGGCGGATCGCTGTGAGTCCAGGCTGGTCTACAAAGTGAGTCCAGGACAGCCAAGGCTACACAGAGAAACCTTGTCTCAAAACAAAACAAAACAGAAAAACAAAAACAACAACAACAAAACTCAACTCCAAATTAATCAAAGACTTCAACGTAAAATCAGATACATAAAACTTGATAGAAAATAAAGTTGGGTCCAACGAGACCTATGTCTAGCCTAAGCAACATTCAGCTTAGAGCCCTCTCTACTGCTGACTCCATGTGCCTGACTCACCTGGGACACAGACAGCAGAGAGCCATCAAAGCCAGCAGATGTGAGCTGTACTTGGAAGCCAAGCCCCACAGTCCTCCATCCCAAGGAGGCCTGTGTGTGACCCAAGCAACATTCAGCTTAGAACCCTCACTGCTGCTGACTCCTGATCTGCCAGGCC
This sequence comes from Acomys minous, assembly GCF_964271855.1. NCBI lineage: Eukaryota > Metazoa > Chordata > Mammalia > Rodentia > Muridae > Acomys > Acomys minous. The sequence continues at coordinate 907,019 of NC_140500.1, forward strand.
CATGTGGAACAAGGCCAGCAGAGCGACCAGGCCTGCTAACACCAGAGACAAGCAAATGACTAGAAGTCAGTGTAAGAATACAAGCAACAAAATCCAGGGCAATATGACACCACTGGAAACCAGCTATCCTACCATCACAAGCCCTGAAGGTGCTGTCACACCGAAAATGCTAGAAAACAAGCATAAATCTGAGGTTATGAAAATGATATAGGCCTTAAGGGAAGAAAATAAACCCCTCAAAGAAATACAGGAAAATTATTCAAACAGATGAATGCATTAAATAAATTCCTTAAAGAAATGCAGAAAAAATACAATCAAATGGGAGAAGGAAATGAATAAAACTGTTCAAGACCTGAAAGTAGAAATAGGAGGAATAAAGAAAACACAATCTGAGGCAGTCTTTGAGATGGAAAACCTCAGAACAGGAACTACAGACAGACTTGTTAGTCAGCGGGGTTCCATAGAGATCCCCAAGTAATGCAGGCTATTGCAAAGACAACAGGTTAGTCTCCACAAACAGACAGCAAGAGGCCATTGCTGAAGGTCCCACAACTCACTGAACCTGGAAAAGCTGAGGTGCTGGTGCCTACATAGATGCTTCAGCTAGTGTCTTTGGTATAGGAAGGTACTCTGCCAGCTATTATTGCAGAGGTCAACCCACTGGGAAAGACTAAAGACTCAACTCAATCTTACACTAATTGGTTTTATTCTGATTTTGCTGTTGTTGGTTTGGTTTGGTTTTTGGATTTTCAAGACACAGTTTCTCATTGTAACAGCCTTGCCTCTCAGGAACTTGTTTTTTGGTTTGTTTGTTTTTTTTTTGTTTTTTGTTTTGTTTTGTTTTTTGTTTTTTTGTTTGTTTGTTTTTGTTTTGTTTTGTTTTGTTTTTTGTAGATTAGGCTGGCCTCGAACTCACAATGATCTGACTACTCTGCCTCCTCAGTTTTCAGATCATGCCTGGATAATGATTTTATTCTTCTGTGAGGAGAAGGACAACAGCTTTAGAGACAAGGAGCTAAAGGACTGATTTATAAAAGTGGACACCACAATTACCTCATGCTCTGTGGAATCCACACCCGGATGAGAAAATTGCTTTACTCTTCTCTGTAGTTTCTCATCCCCTTTATGTAGCAATAAAAAGACCATCTTATCCCACAGCAGTTGGTGGGTTACAAAAGCCAGAGCAAGTGGTTAATTATCTCACAATAGTAACATCAGTCTTCTTATTCTTGTCTTCAAGCCACTGGGATTTCATAGGCATTTCAGGATAAATGTCGGTGGCTATTCAGGGGTGAGAGTCATGTCACACAAGCCAGGCCAGTCTGGAAAAAAGGAAAGAAGTGTCATTGATGGCTGGAATAAAGTGGGGTTTTTTCCTTGTCAAGTAATAACACAGGGTTGTTGGGTTAGGACTGTCACAGTCCCACACTATCAAAAGAGAAAGGTAAACACCAAGCCAGCCACAAACCTTTTGATCTACAGTGGTGTCCTGCCTGCAAGACATGCTAGAGCCAAGGTGGCACAGAAACTGTGAGTTAAGACCCATTCCATGAGATGGGTGACCAAGAACCACAGACCACAAAGCCCAGGGACCTGGGTGAAACCAAATACTACTGGCTGTAGCAGAATTTGACAGAGCCATTGTGTCTAGCCTTTGAGGTGGCTGTTTGTCAGTGATTGTTATGTGAGATTTTTATGGGGTTGTTCCTTTAAAGGTTTCTTAGAGCCTTTGCATAGCTTAGTCTCTAGACATGCCGGGCACACCAGGGAGTCTTAACTGGCTGAGAACTGCTTGAGGTGATGGCTTTGTCAAGACAACCCCTAGATCAGATAAGAAGTTTTGGTATTTGGAAATTGACTTGCTAAAGGTCTCTTTTGTGTAACAACAAAGAGGCTCTGCAAAGAGTTTGGGGTTCAGTTCTTGAGAGACTGGTCCCCTGCAGCTTAAGCAGCCTAGGCTCATGCTGCTTAGACTCCCTTTTCTCCTATCCATCCTGCAGCTCATGTAAACCACAACACTGACAACGGGTTTTAAAAGTGAGAAAAACGGCTCCTAAAAAAGGGCTGGAGGGCTGGCTCAGCAGATGGAGACACTGGCTGCTCATCCAGAGGGCCCAGGCTCAAAACCCAGCATCCTCATGGCAGCTCACACCTGTCTGTAATGCCAGTTGCAGGGCTTCTGACACCCTCACACAGACATATATGCAGGCAAAATACCAATGAACATAAAATACAAATAAATTTTAACAAATGACTCCTGATGATAAGATACCCTGCTACACTCATAGGTGAGTGCCTCATGCAGCCATCACCAGAGAAGCTTTGCTTTGCAGCAGATAGGAACAAATACAGAAGCCCGTATCAGGGCATTGTGCAGAGTGAGAGACCTGGGAACACCTGGCCTGAAACAGGAATTCTTCATCAAATCGCTTCCCTCAGGGCACAGGGAACCCTGCAGAAGAAAAGACAGAAAGAGTATTAGAATCAGAGGGAATAGAGGGCACCACGAAAAGCCTTTAAATCAATACGATCAATATTAACTCCCAGAGTCTGATGCACCTTACACAGGGCCTGCACCAGGTCCTCTGCCTCTCTATTAAGGCTCCCAGTTTAGTGTTTTTAATGGGATTTCTGAGTGTGTGAACAAGTAGGTCTCCAATTCTTGTGCCTTCTCTTAGGCCTTTTCCCTCCTTCTGCTTGTCTTGTTCAACTCCAATGTGAAAATTTTTTTGTTTTATCTTATTGTTATATTTTTATATAATATAATACATTATTATATTTTATTTTGTTATATGTTTTAGAAGTCTGTTCTTTTTAAATGAGAGACAGAAAGAGAGTGGATCTGGATGGGAGGGAAGGTGGTGGGACTGGGAGGAGTGGGGGGGAGGGATGTATTATGTGAGGGAAAAAAAATCTATTTTCTTTCCTTTTCTGTTACTGTTGTTGTTTGAGATTGAGTTTCTCTGTGTAGCCTTGGCTATCCTGGAATTCACTCTATAGACCAGGCTTGCCTTGAACTCAGAGATCCAACTACCTCTGCCTTCCAAGTGCTGGGATTAAAGGCTTTGACACTACCCTTGACTAAGAATCTATTATTACTAAAAGGGAAAAAAAAAACAAAAACAAAAACAAAAGACTGATAGCAGACAATGGGCTCCTATTGCAGGAATGAAGCCATGCTCGGGAGGGGACTCCCAACCTGAACCTGCCAACTCAGGGGAAGGGAGTGAGTACTCCCAGAGTTGATCAGATGGCTGGCTTGAAAAAGGATTTTAGGAAGGGCGTGAGGTGCACATCTTTAGCACCAGTAGAGGCAGGCTGATCTCTGTGAGTCTGAAGCCAATTTAGCCGACCTAGTGTGAAACCAAAACAGAAACAAAATACCTGTACAATTCTGGCTTCTGTTTGCTCTTAAGACAGTTAAGAATAAGTTCCTATTTGTCCTGTGCAGGTTAAGGTTTCTGTTTCTAGTTATAGAATAGGTTCCTGGGGTTGGAGAGATGATGGCTCAGAGGTTATGAGCACTGGCTGGCCATGCAGTGTTCACACATGCCTTTAACTGGAAGATTTGGGAGGCAGAAGCAGGCAAAATCTCTGTAATTTCAAGGCCAGCCTGGAACAAATGCCAGGACAGCCAAGACCACCCAGAGAAACCCTATCTGGGAGGGGGGGGGGAGAGAAGAAGAAGAAGAAGAAGAAGAAGAAGAAGAAGAAGAAGAAGAAGAAGAAGAAGAAGACGACTGCACTGGCTGCTTTTCAAGAGGTCTGAGTCCAATTCCTAGCAAGAACATGGTGCCTCACAAACATCTATAATGACATCTAGTGTCCTCTTCTGATGTGCAGGCATGCATGCAGGCAGAACTCTGTGATAATAAAGGGTAAAAAAAAAAAAGAAAAGAAAAGAAAAGAAAAAATACATTCATGTTTGTTTTTGGTAAATCTTTGCAAGTTAAAATTTCTATTTGTAATTAAGTTTCTTAGATCTGATGCAAACTGCAAAACAACATGTTTTTCAGCCTACACTAAACTTGTAACCCCAGTCACATGATGTATGTCCTTACCATATCATTCTAACAATATGTAAAAGCCAACTTTCTCACTTCTACAACACTTTATCTCTCCCTAAAATGGACCTCAAGAGACCAGCAGAGGCTGCTTTTTAAAATCCCAACTTAGGGAGAAGCAGCTGGATTGGCCAGGACTGGGTTCACCCCAAAGTACAGCTTGCTTTAATTGGACAATTGTGCATTTGGTCTTTCTCCTCGAAATTTTTGGGTTAACAATATTCACCTCCAGGCAAGGCAGGGTTGCCAAGACCTTGTCTGAACGAAAATGTAAATCTTGAATAGATGTGCACCTCATGCCCTTCCTAAAACCCCCTTTCAAGCCAGCCATCTGATCAGCTCTGGGAGTACTTGCTTCCTTCCCCTGAGTTGGCCGGCTCAGGCTGGGAGTGCAACACATAAGCCTTATCTGTGTTGTTCCCAATATGGAGCATGCTCTCATTCCTTATTCCCTGCAGTAAGATCCCATCATCTATCTGTTAGAATTCTGCTTCAGTCTGCCTACCTGTGATGTCATGCCTACCTCCCATGGGGGCATGACCCTGCCCAGTATATAAAAGGACAGACCCACTTTGCCCTGCCTTTACCTTTACCTCTCTCTCTCTCTCTCTCTCTCTCTCTCTCTCTCTCTCTCTCTCTCATACTCCTCTCCTCTTTCCTTCTCTTCCATGCTCATTTAATAAACCTTGTATAATATAATATCTGTTGCTTGGCATCTTATTATCTTTTTTCTTATTTTCTTATATTTTAAATCATTACACTATCATCAGTCTTTTGTCTAAATGAAAGTTGAGGAGAGGGTAATTTGCATTGATTTGGATATGTTAGGAGACAGTTTCCTGGATTTAGCCATCTCAGAAACAAGTTCCATCTTGCTGGCAGGATCAAAACCGAATTCATGTTCCTAGGCTCCAGAACCAGTTCCTATCCTGCTTCTTCAAGTGTTTCACGTTTGTTAATCAGTAAAAGATGTAATAGTGAAGTTGCCATTAGCCCATTGTCTAAACTAAGCCACACAAGTAACTATGTTGCCTGTCCTGACTTAAGGCCGGTCAGAGTTCAGGAGGGGCCCAGACTGCAAAAAGCTGATTCAAGGACCCTGAAACCAAGTGATCTGGAAAGGCCCAGTGACCCATGTTTACTTCCTTGCTAAACCTCTTTTATTAAAAAATAATTGGTGGCACATGCCTTTAATCCCAGCACTCGGGAGACAGAGGTGAGAGGATCTCTGTGAGTTCGAGGCCAGCCTGGTCTACAAAGTGAGTCCAGGACAGCCAATAACACAGAGAAACTCTGTCTCAGGGGAAATATATATATAATTGGTCAATATAACAGCCCAATGTGCTCCCCATTGATTGTGTTCCTATCCTTTAAAGATGTTGTACAATCTCCCTTAGGGACACAGTTCAGATCCCAAACTGTCCACTTCCTGCAGGTGCAGAATATAAAGCTTTCATTTTTAAGGTTCTCTGAAATGAGTTTTCACAGCTTCCACCCGGAACCCACAGACAATTGGTGTGGAAATGTTTGGTAATTGTCCTTTACCCACATAGTTTTAGAAGAGCTTTTGTTTATCTGGTTTTTGAGACAAAGTCCCATTCTGCAACCCAAGCTGAGCTCAAACTGGCCCTGTAACTGAATTTGGTCCCAAACTTGAGCCAATCTTCCTGCCTCAGTCTCTTTACTTAGCGGCATGTACGACCACATCTCTTAGGGCATCTTGTAGGCAATCATCCTAGCCTTGTGGTTGGTGATCTAATAGATTGACAGCACCATCTTGTATAAATGTCCTGACCTCATGATTTGGTGTGACTGTATAAGGCTGAAATGCTGAAAAGCACAAAGTAGTGTAGAAGAAATATTACACACTTCTGCTTACAGTTAGAGAAATTTGAAAGAAAAAAGCTGTTGCATATATTGTCTAAGCCATTCCTACATTTAGTGTTGCATATGAAAAGTATTTTGTGAGCCCAAACTAAGCATTGGACATTTCCCAAACCAGCAGTCAGGATGGAGATGAGGTGCTGAGATTGAAGGATCTTAAATGTCAGACTAGAGCCAGGCAGTGGTGACGCACACCTTTGATCCTAGCACTTGGGAGGCAGAGACAGGCGAATCTGAGTTCAAGGCCAGCCTGGTCTACAAAATGAACTCCAGGACAGCCAGGGCTACACAGAGAAACCTGATCTTGAAAAAAAATTAGACTAATATGAAATACATACCAAGACTGACTCAAATACACCAAGTACTGGAGAGCAGCTCAGTGGTAAAGTTCTCACCCAGTATTTACAAGGCCCTGAACCTGATTCTCTAGCACTAGTTAAGAGAGTGAAGAAAAAAACGAGGAGGAGATGGAAAAGGAAGAATTGATTTTTGTGTTAGCTAGACAAAACATTTAATTACCTAATCCTTTGAACTACATAATGTTACTAAAATTAGCTATCCTGGGTGTTGTATTAAATACCTATCTTAGCTCAGGAGGAACAGAAGCGGTGTTATTCTCAGCTACATAGTGACTGGAAATAAGGATATTGTTAGCACACCTGCCCCCAGTCTGCCTAGCAACCTGTGATGTCATCACCTAACCACCTAGTGGATATTAAAAGGGCAAACACATCTCCTCTCTGTCTCTCTGTCTCTGTCTCCTCCCCTCCCTCCCTTCCTCTATCTTCTCTTCTCCTCTCTCCTCTCTTTCTCTTCTGCTCTCTTCCTTTCTCTTCCTCTCATTCTCTTCCTCTCTCTTGTTCTCTCTGTGGCGCGCGCGCGCGCGCGCGTGTGTGTGTTTGTGTGTGTGTGTGTGTGTGTGTGTGTGTCCTTGGAGTGACCCTCCCCCTTTCTTGCTTTCCCACACTCCTATAATAAACCTCTTCATATCATGTCTGTTGCCTGGCATCTTAATTTTTTAGTCATTGCAATGGTGCCGAAGCCCAGGAAGGGTGTTATCAGTACTGGCTAGCAGGCTGAAATCCCTTCTATTGAACCCCTCTACCCTACAAATTTTACTTTCAACCTGCACTCGCCACTTGGCTGATTGCACTGTGTTCTGCACTGAGAGAACAGAAGAACTAAAATTGGATTTCAAGGTCACTGGGGCAAAGGTTAATAAATAGGCTTACAAGAGAGACCAGGCATCATAAGACTCAGACCTCTGGAGAGATTTGTAGTCTATTCCCGGAGTCCCCAGTAAGAGTCGGAGTCTGATGTCGATACAAACGCACGGGAATTTATTGAGCCGATGCGACAGGGTTTATCAAGCTTTTCTGAGCTGGAGACCCTGAAGAGCAGGAGCATGGGCTTTTTATATCCTTTACAGAAGCAGAACATAGCAGACTGTCTTAGCTGGGAGGGGTAAGTACATTTTAGGAGTAGTGGGAAATTTTAAACACAAGTTGGCTGTCCTTGAGTCAAGCTGGACTCTTTATTATCTTTAAACACAAACCAGCTGTCCTTGGGGACAAGCTGGACTCTTTGAGGGGGACCACTTAGTTTTGAATGCTTTTCTTGTCCCACCCCCTCCCCCCTACGACACACAGTGATCTGATATTGTTGCCTGTCCTTGGTTCAAGCTGGACTCTGCATTTTCCCATTTTTTATTGAACTATTTTAATCTTGAAACAGAAGTTATGGTTCATTTTTTTGTAGTTGGGCCTTATTAAGTTTGGAATATTGTTGTTTTAGGATTATGAACTGTACTGTATTTATGTGCTCTTTGGTAAAGGCAAGTAATCAATTTAAAATGTAAGGCCCGAAGGTCACAGCAGTCAGAATGACAGAAAGGGTGCCCAGCAGGGTAGAAATCAGTGTGGTCAGCCAAGGAGAACTGTCATACCAGGATTTAAGCCACCTCTCGGAAGCCTCACGTTCTAGCTTTTGTTTAGCTAGTCTTTTTCGCACCTTGCCATAGAATCTTTCATTATTTTAGAATGGTCTGTGTAGAAACGGCAATTTTTTTTTTTGAGAGCTGCACATAAACTACTTTGTTGTAGGAATAACAAGTCTAAGCCCCTTCTGGTTTGTAAGGTTACCTTGGCTAGGGAGGAGAGAGGATTTTTTTAGATGCGATATTGACTGCTCTGGGTGTTTAATATCTTCATCTATGGCTGCCCTTAAACTTTGATAGCTTTTGTCTTGTATAATGAGAGCCGAAGTTTTGGTAGCAGCTCCTGTTATGTCTAGCAGCAAGAGAGAGATCGTTAGCCTAGTGAGAACGTCTCTTTTCGCTTGTCTATTTCTGGTTTCCCAAGTGTCTAGAAGGGACTTATAAGCATGATAGTTAATCTTAGGAATCAGTTGTACCGGAACACAAAAGTCATCTTATAAGGTGGTGGAGTATATAAAAGGGGTTTTCCCAGAAGAGCAAGCCCACCAAGGCTGATCAGGAAGGGGGCAATAGTACAGAGCAGGTTGGGGATTTTCAGGTTGAATATGCTCTGTTAAACATAAAGTCTTATGTTGAAGTGGGTTGTCAGTCTTGTGGATTTTTTAGGTGTCCTCGGGATCAATGGGTGTGAGTGCTGGCTTTGCGTGGGAGGCATGTACCCCGGTGGAGATGCCATCTACTTTGAGCGCAGTTGGTATGGTCAGCAAGACAATATATGGTCCCTTTGACCAGGGTTTAAGGGAGGCAGTGCGATGTCTCCGCACAAGTACAAGGTCTCCGACCTGGAAGTTGTGAGGAACGTGGAGTATACAAGGCATATAAATGAAACCAGATTTCCTGGTGCATACCTTGTAGGGCTAAGAGTCTAGCCATGAGGTCTCGAGGGTGATTGTCTGACAACTGGAGGGTTGGCCCAGTGTCAGCCAAGGGAGTGGGAGAACCAAAGCAGATTTCATAGGGAGTTAATTTTAACTTGTAGGGGGTGTTACACACTCGCGGAACAGGACTAGAGAACACCACCTAGTCTGCGTCAGTCTCTAAGGTCAATTTAGTTAAGGTCTCTTTAATTGTTCTACTCATTCTGTCAACTTGTCCTGAGCTTTGGGGTTGATAGGCACAATGTAATTTTTTGTTGTTGTTTATTTTTTGTTTTTCAAGACAGGGTTTCCCTGAATAACCTTGGCTGTCCTGGAACTCTCTTTGTAGACCAGGCTGGCCTTGAAATCATAGCGATCCATCTGCCTCTGCCTCCCGCGTGCTGGGATTAAAGGCATGCGCCACTACTGCCCAGCACAATGTAATTTTTAATTAGTCCCCAGCACCTAAGACCCTGACTTACCTGGGACACAAAAGCAGGTCCATTATTTGACCCTATTACCTTAGGTATTCTGAACCACGGCAGAATTTTTTCTAGGATCTTTTTAGCCACTATGGATGCAGTCTCTGCTCAGCCTGAAAAGGTATCTATAAACACTAGTAAATATTTGTAACCATATTTGTTGGCCTTGATTTCTGCGAAGTCAACTTTCCAAAAGACGCCGCGTCTGTCCCCCCAGAATCGTTTTCCCATTTGACCATATTTCTTGCAAATGTTGACTCTATGGCAGTAGTCACAGGCAGTAGCCACTTTGTTTACCAGGTCTCTAAGAGCAGGCACAAACATAGGGGAAGCTTTGACAAGTTCAATCAGTTTTTGTTTTTTTAAATGTGTCCAGTGATGTAATTGCGATATCCAGTCTCTGGCCCATTTCTTAGGGAGGATAACCTCTCCCTTTATAATTTTTCAAAATATATCTGAGTAAATGTTGGACTTGAAACTGCTGTCTTATTCTTGTTCCTCTGGGGTATAAGTAAGGAATGGCCACCCTTTTGTCCATTGATATTGGCAATTATAAGTGAGAGGATCTGCCTCGGTCAGAGCATTTAAACTGACCAGGGATTCTGCAGTTTCTTTGTTGTTGACCAGGTTGTTGGATCAGTAGCAATTTGTCTGGTTACCTGATCTGTGAAGCTATTTCCCTTAATGACTGGGGAATTTTCTTTTTGGTCGGCAGCACAATGAATAATGTTTACCTCCTTTGGTAAATGCAGGGCCCGGAGTAGGTCAAGGATCTCTCGTTTGTTGCAAGTTTCTTTTCCATCCGATGTTAAAAGCCCTCGTTGTTGGTAGATGGCTCCATGGACATGGGCTGGCAAAAGTGTACCTGCTGCCGGCATAGATGTTGAGTCTCTTACCTTGACCTAGTTCTAAGGCTTTGATTAGAGCAATGAGCTCGGTCTGCTGGGCAGAAGTTCCCAAAGGCAGGCTGCTAGTCCAGACGATGGCGTCCTCGGTAGTGACAGCTGCTCCTGCTTTGTGTTTTCTATCTAGGAGGAAACTGCTGCCATCAGTGAACCAAGTAATGTTGGCTCCTGGGAGTGGAGAGTCTATGAGATCGTTTTTTATCTGTGTGTCTCAGCTAGTATCTGGTGACAGTCATGATCAGTAGGCAGCATCTCCGGGTCAGGAAGCAAAGTTGCTGGGTTAAGGCCTGATGGGGACACAAATGTAATAGAGTTTGGTAGTGGGCTATTCTGGCATTTGAAAGCCACTGGTCAGGTGGCTGCCGGATGACACTTTCAATGACATGGGGAGTTGTCACTTTTCAACATTGTCTCAAAGTTATTTTGTTAGCATCTTTGACCAATTGGGCTGTGGCTGCCATCATGCGTAGGCATGGGGGCCATCCAGAGTCCACAGGATCCAAATTTTTTGAAAGATATGTCACAGGGAGCTATCATGGTCCCAGTCTCTGGGTTAGTACTCCTTTCGCAATACCGTTTCGTTCATCTACATATAAGCGAAAGGGCTTTTCAAGGTCCGGCAGGCCTAAGGCAGGGGCCTTGAGGAGGGCAGTTTTCCTAAAGGCTTTGAATACCTCTTGTTCTTTATTAGCCCAATTAAAGGGTTGTCTTCTCCTTGTGAGTGGATACAAGGGGGCAGCTAGTTCAGCAAATCCCGGTATCCAGAGGTGGCAAAAGCCTGTCATGCCCATAAATTTTCTTAATTGAGAGTGGTGGGGATAGGGAGGCTTAAGATAGTTTTTCCCCCCTAGCCTTGGAGAGTCATCTTTGACCTTGACCTTTTAAAGGTATGTAACCCAGATAATTTACCTTTTGCTGGCAGATTTGGGCTTTTTAAGCCGATGCTCACTATCTTTGCCTACTTAGTTCCCGCAGCAAAGCTCGGGAGCCCTGGAAACAATGTTCTTGGTCCTCTGCCGCTATTAGGAGGTCATCTACATATTGCAAAAGAGTCACATATGGGTGGAGGGCTCGAAACTCATCTAAGTCTCTGTAGAGTGCCTCATCGAAGATGGTGGGTGAGTTCTTAAATACTTGTGGTAGTCTGGTCCAGGTTATTTGTCCAGTTTTGTTTGTTTGTTTTGTTGTTTTGTTTTGTTTTGTTTTAAGGATCTTGTCGCTCAAAGGTAAATATTTCTTGGCTCTGGGGATCCAGTTCCAAACAGAAGAAGGCATCTTTAAGGTCAAGCACTGTGTACCAAGTCCTGGCTGGAGGAAGGGAGCTCCAGAGGGTGTATGGGTTAGTCACGGTGGGACGAATGTCTAACACCCAAGAGTTGACCTCCCTTAAGTCCTGAACTGGCCTGTAGTCGGCAATGCCTGGTTTCTTGACTGGCAACAAGATATATTCCAGGGTGACTGGCAAGGTTTTAAAATGTTTAGTTCCAACAGTCTTTTAATGTGAGGTGTTCTTCCTTTTTGTGCCTCAATTGACATTGGGTATTGGCGAACAGCAATGGGAAAGGCTGTTGGTTTAAGCTCTGCTGCTATTGGAACCTGGTTAATTGCTTTTCTCATTTTAGCCGTTTCTGCCCATGCCCCTGGAAAATCTTTAATCCATGTTTCTATCTCAGGGGGCCACTATGTAACTAGTTTAGTCTCAAAATTTTTGTATTCATCTTTTCGACGTAGGGGTAATATTGGTAGGGGATCCCCTTGGGGCCCTCTGAGGTGGGGTCCCTCTGGCAGAAAATGGATCTGAACTCCAAATTTGCTTAGGAGGTCCCTTCCTAGCAATGGCTATGGGCAATCAGGAATGACCATAAATGATTGGGACACTCGTCCCATGCCTAAATCGACCGTTCTTCGGGTAGTCCATGGGTATCGCTTGGTACCTGTTGCCCCTCGAACCCACGAGTTTTTGGAGGATATGGGACCTGAATTATGAGTGAGGACCGAATGTTGAGCCCCTGTATCTACCAGGAAATTTATGGGTTTCCCTTCAGCCTTCAGAGTTAACCGGGGCTCAGCGAGGGAGTCCAAACCCTGACCCCCCTGGTATCAGGGCTTTTGAACAAGGGCCTTTTGTTCTTTTTTTTTTTTTTTCCTTTAAAGTGGGACAATTTTTAGCCCAATGTCCCACCTCTTTGCAATATGCGCATTGTGGTTTTTTTTTAAGAGGGGAGGGCGTTCGCCTTTAGTTTTAGAAGTTTCTCATTTAGGAGGTTCGTCTTGCATCACAGCAGCTAATATTTGTTGTAAACGACTCTTCTGCTTCTTGTCTCACACCTGTCTTTCCCTTTTCTTTCTTTCTTCTTTTTTCCCCCTCTGTCTCTCTATTATTATATACTTTCTCAGCTATTGCATTAATCTCTCCTAACGACTTATCTTGCATGCCTTCTGTCTTTTGTAACTTTCTCTTTATATCTGGATGCGCTTGTTCTACAAATGTCATAGTCACCATAGCCTTATTATTTTCAGTACTAGGATCATAAGGAGTGTATTGTCTAAAGGCTTCCATTAGTCTTTTTAATAAGGCAGCTGGTGACTCTTCTTTTCCCTGTCTCACCTCATGTACCTTGATCAAATTGGTGGACTTTTTGTCAGCCCCTTTGAGACCTGTCAACAGAGCCTGGTGGTAGACCTGGAGACGCTCTCTACCTGCATCCCAATTGGGGTCCCAGTTGGGGCATTGGAGGGGGAATCCAGCATCAATGTCAGTGGGTAACTGGGAGGGACGGCCATCTCATCTGGGTACATTCTTGCGGGCTTTTAGAATTTTTTTCCCTCTCCTCAGTGGTGAAGAGGGTCTGTAAAAGTTGTTGGCAGTCGTCTTACGTCGGCTCATGTGTGTCCCACTGGCAGGACCCTCAAGGGGAAAGGGTCTAGGTCCTGGAAGGAGGGGAATGTAGCAGACATTTTTAGCTGGGAGGGGTAAGTACATTCCAGGGGTAGTAGAAAATTTTAAACACAAGCTTGCTGTCCTTGAGTCAAGTTGGACTCTTTAAGGGGGGACCACTTAGTTTTGAATGCTTCTCTTGCCCGCCCCCCCCTCCCCAGTGATCTGATATTGTTGCCTGTCCTTGGTTCAAGCTGGACTCTCCAGCATGATAAGGCATATCTGGCCAGCTGTGGGGAAGAACCAGTCTGGTTCCTCCTTTAAAAATTATTCCACATGGCCTGGCCACATGACTGCTCCCCTGTCGCTGCTTACCGTGGACTCTCCCCTATCCCACAGACGCACAAGTGCCACCCCTATTCCCTAAGATCTGGCTGCCCACAGGCAGGACAGAGAAGGCCAGGGGTAAAGTCAGCGTCCTCTGCCATGTCCAGTTCCAGGTTTCTGGACTGGCGACTGGCCACTGCACTTCCACCATGAAGTCACGATGCCCAGGCTGAGGGACCCAAATACACCACGTTCTCTGCTATAAAAACCTGGCCTCATAAAACTGTACTTTCCAAATCTTAAAAAGAAAAAAATCATCTCTGATTTCTTTGTCTGCTCTCAAAAAACAAAACGAAACAAACAAAAAACTGCTAATGCCCAGCTGAGGCTCTGGGGAGTTCCAGGGTCTCTGGGGCTGGATGCGGATGCCCTTCCAGTTTGCTTCCTCTCTAGGGTGTCCAGAGCTGATGGTTCAGGCAACTGATCAGGATTGAAAGAAGAAAGAGGAAAGGGAGCCCAAGGTTCCTTCTCTAGGAACTGGCTATACCGTGGCTAAGGAGGAGAGCTTAAAATGACCACAGTTCTCCTATGGCTAAGGCTGTAAAAGTGGGTTCTGGCTAGAAAACTGCATAAGGGTCGTAAAAGGAGGCTCTTTCATCTGTAGACAGGCCTCTTTGTGGAGAGGTCTAGTAAGCTAAAGTAAGCTTAGACCTGTTAATCCTAAAAGGCTGATGATAAAGCCCTGAGTCTGCTAACTTATTTGCAAATCTATATGGGGAAATAAGAAATAAGAGAGAGATAGAAAATAAACCACGCACCCGCACATACATTCAAGAGAAAAAATGGATGAAGTTAGGCATCTTAACTTCAACTGGTTAGCCTTCCCAATTTCAGCGTAATTTATTGTTGGTCACTTACACTTCTGAGAAAAGGGAATTGCCTCATAGTCAAAAAAGGGCAATTAATCACAAAAGCGAAGGAATTCTAAAATACAACAGGTTCCATGTTTTAAATCTAAACATTTCTTATCTAGGTATCCATTACACAAGTTCACAATGAGTTCAGAGTGACTTTTTAATTAGGACTGACCTAACTATATATTATATAGCTATCACTTAGTTCATAATGAGTTTAGGACAATAATTTTATCTGTCTTTCATTCTAAGAAACAGAGTAAATTTAAAATAGAAACTTCTAGGTAGCCCCATTCCATCTTGGGTTCATTGGAAATTTAGACCAACTTGCCTATATTTATGGTGAATACTAGGATTCCTGGTGCCATCTGAAGTGGAGGCTTATCTGAAGCCACAAATTTGCTACAAGGCTATCCCTAGTGAGGCATCTGGAAGTCCACAAAGGTTTTTATTGCAGCCATAAATTCTCTAAAATTGTTTTAGGAGATCTAAAACAATTTAATTTTTAAAACTATCTGAATCAAATCAGGAATTCCATAATTAGGGATTAATTCGTCTGAACAAAGCTTGGGGGCTAGAGGAGCTTAGGACAGGGATGGCATGGTAAGTGCTGAGGAGCCAGGTACCCACAGCATAGGCTCGGAAGCAGGTACTGGCAATGCTGAGAGAGCCTAAGGACATCATGAACTTTGTATGCTAATAGGCACTACAGTCAGCCATTTATGAGTTTTTTTCGGACCTGACACATAGCAAGTTCAAAGCCATTCTGCGCTATATAAGAGCAGTGTGTGTGTGTGTCTGTCTGTCTGTCTGTCTGTCTGTCTCTTTCCTTCTTCTTCTTACTCTTCCTGCCTGTCTCTCTCTGGGGCACTTCTCCTCCATGCTCATTTAATAAACTCCTCTACAACATAAAAAAATAAGTGTAATCAAATAATAAGTAGACACTTTGGGCAATGCTTGGTGATTCATGATCTCACTGTTTGAGAAATCAGTGTAATTTATTGGAAATGTGCCAGGAAAGGGTGAGATGACGATCAAATGAAATTGGTTAAATGAACTGAATTGGGTCAGCATTTTGTTGTTTTTGTTGTTGTTGTTGTTGTTTTTAGAGACAGGGTTTCTCTGTGTAGCCTTGGCTGTTCTGGACTTGCTACAAGAGCAGGAAGTACCCTTTTACTTTTGTTTGTTTGTTTTTCGAGACAGTTTCTCTGTGTAACAGCCCTGGCTGTCCTAGAAATCTTTGTAGATGAGGCTGGCCTCGGAACTCACAGAGATTCTTTTGCTTCTGCCTCCAGAGGGCTGGAACTAAAAGTTTGCACAAACACACACACACACACACACACACACACACACACACACACACCCTCAGCACCAGGAAGTACTCTTACATGCTGAGCTATAGTCAGATGGTGGTGACACAGACCTTTAATCCCAGAACTCAGGAAACAGAGACAAACAGATTTCTATGAGTTCAAGGCCAGCCTGGTCTACAGAGTGAGTTCTAGAACAGCCAAAACCACACACAGAGAAAACTAATCTCAAAACAAACAAACAAACAAACAAACAGGAGAGGGGAGCCATTTCTCCGCTCCTTGTATTCGTTTAACATTATTTATTTTATTTTTATGTGTATGGTTATTTTGTACCCCATGCATGCCTGGTGCCCACAGAAGCTAAAAGAAGACATCAGATCCTCTGGGAATGAAGTTACAGACAACTACAAGCCACTGTGTGGATGCTGGGAACTGAATCTGGGCTCTCTACAAGAGCATTCAATGCTCTTAACCACCAAGCCATCTCTCCAGACGCCTATATGTGTTTTTGAGTAGAGGTCTCAGGCATGCTAGGCTAGCATTGAACTCTTTATGTAAACTGTGAAGGATTTTTTTGGGGGGGTGGGGGGCTTCAAGACAGGGTTTCTCTGTGTAGCCTTGGTTGTCCTGGACTCGCTTTGTAGACCAGGCTGGCCTCGAACTCACAGAGATCCGCCTGCCTCTGCCTCCCGAGTGCTGGGATTAAAGGCGTGCGCCAGCACACCCGGCAACTGTGAAGGATCTTGAACTCCTGAGTGTGGGTGGCACAATTGCAGGTATGCACTGTTGGACCCTCACGCCCAACTTGGGAAGGGGGTCGCCGTGAGAGACCACACGAGGCACAACGCACTGATGCAAAAGCAAAGGTTTATTGCTGACGCGCCAGGGTCCCTCAGCCCTCGGGAGGTGAAGGACCCCCAGTGACTGTTACAGACTATTTTTAAAGGCTAAAACCGCAAAGCAGGTGGGGTTGCTTATCAAGCTTAGACCATATGGACATTGGCGGTGGGAGACCTCTTGTGGGGACGTGGGTGTGGGTCCCTAGGGCGGTTACTAGAAACCATATGTCTGGAGCCAACTCAGGGTCATTCAAGGCTAAAAGAATCTACTGGCTAAGGCAAAATACTGATGCCCCGTTCCAAAGCTAAACTTCCCCCTTTCAGCCCCTGCATAACTTCCACCTTTCAGCCTCTGCAAATGTTATTTAGTAGGTTAGCTAACTTCCTCCTTTCACCCCTGCAGATGTTGTTTAGCAGGTTAGCTCAGGACTTTCCAAGAGATTGTTAGCTAAGACAAGATCGGAATTGTTCCGAGATGAACCACAGGATGTTCCCCTCATGGCATCATCTGGAGGCATTCTCGGGCCCCCACCCCTGCTGCTTGGCTCCTGCCTCCACCCCATATAAGCTTTTGCTTTTGATTCAATAAACAGACCTTGATAGGAGTTCTACTTGGTCTCGGCTCTCTCTTTCCAGTCCCATCTCACAGGTATGGCTCCCCTCGCGACCCCATAATTATTGGTCCTGCTGGACAGGACAACCATATAGGACCTCTGATATAGGGAGCTCACATGTGGCTATTCTGGGAACTAGGGTGGAACTCCTCAGGCTAGTAGTAACAAGAACTGGGAGAAGCTTCTGGGTAGGCAGGGCAAGTACGCGTCTTACATTTTATAATTTTACAATTTCTCACACTTCCATTCCTTTTAGCGTTGCTGTTTTGAGACACTGTATCCTTCGCAGGCCTGGAACTTGAAACCTCCTTGCTCTGATTTCTGAGTGCTAAAATTAAAGGTATGAACCTCTATGGCCAGCCTGTTCCACCATTCTATTTTATGAGTGTAGGATTTGCACCCAGGGCATTGTGCACACTAGGAAAGCTGTATCCCAACTGAGACGCATCCCCAGCCTAGCATATGAGTTTTGTAAAGCTTTTTTGGGGAAGGAATTTGCCAGCAGATACTTTTAGCATGGGTGTTATCAAGACTGTTAAGGGTAATAAAAGGAATGGTCAAGTGGGGCTGGAAAGACTCAGAGTTTGCCCAGTTGGCTGCTGATTTCCTTGGTAGGCAAGGTATTGTTTATGAAGAAAGGCGGGGGGGGGGGGGGGGGGGGGGTTGGTTTTATCGCTTCTGAACTCGATCTGGTTGAGTGCTGCTGAGAGACATCCTGTTTTGTGAACTGTTGTTTTCCGTTTTTTCAGTGCTGAGAGAGATAAGCCAAATTGTGTTCTTAAAAGAACACTGGGAGGTTACTTCAGTAAAAAGATAAGTATCTAAACCAAAAGATAAATAGAGTGAGTCCCAGGACAGCCAGGGCTACACAGAGAAACCCTGTCTCAAAAACAAAAACAAAAACAAAAACCTAGACACAAAAAGAACTCTCAGAGAACAGCACAGCCTTGCCCTACATAATAGAAAATGATAGCAAATTAGCTTTGTAAGGAGAAATCCAGGGTGGCAGTGTTCTGTCCAGATGGCGAGACCCCCAAAGACCACGAAGAGTCCAAAGTCGTATGCGAAAGCAAAGAGCCTCTTTGCAGCATGCTGAGATCAAGCACTCAAACAAAATGCTGATGAGCCGAGGGGAACCTGTAGGCCTCTTTTAAAGGCCAGAAAGGGGAGTTTCTAAAATGGCTAAATGACCTCAATTGAGATTGGCCAGTGCCCAAGGAGGCTACCTGACTGTGGTCAGGAGTTAGGGGCTTTTTTAAAACCAGTAGCTAAGCAACCTTATCTTCCTCAGGCCAGGTGTCCTGGCCATCACTGATTGGCTGTCCGTTTTCTTGTGGGATTTCTAGTTGTCGGACTCTAATGCCCACCGACTCCCCACTCACCCCCTGAGTCACACGGGACACAGAGTTGTTGCAAACGCAAGAGGATTTTATTGCTCTGGTGTGCCGGGGTTCCTCAGCCTCAGAAGGAGAAGAACCCCGGGTGACTGTTACAAGCCGCTTTTAAGCACAAAAACCACAAGCTCAGGAGAGTCTGATGGGTCCTCTTTTCATTGGCGGACTCATGTACCCTTTACCCCGATTGGTGGCTTTGGATAGCCTTATGTTTCTTGGCTGCAAGCGCAGGCTGCGGTGAGCTGATTCCGGGAACAGACGGTTTGGAAAGTCCCTAGAGAAGATCCCCTGCTGAGCAGAGGCCCCGTTCCCATGGCGGGGGGGGGGGGGGTAGATTTTTTTAAGTTTAGGTCTCACACTAGTAACCACTGAGTTCATTTCTGAGGAATGGAGACTCAGGCCTGCTCCAAGCTAACAAGAAACCGAAGCCAGTCACGGAGTCAGCAGGACCGGACTTATTTAACCAGGCCTCATCAACAGAAAGTCCTCTAAACCCTTGAAATTTTCACCTCACATAACATAGTCTTTGATTAATTAATGCCAGGGTATTGCTGACTCCGGAAGTGGATGGTTCTAAAGACACTTTTAAGTTGGGATACAATGTTAGGACTTGGTTACCATGCTTTACCTTCAGTCTCTTTGTTTTACATACTAGTTGAGCCCGGGGTCTTCCTTCAGCGATTTTTTTTTTGGGGGGGGGGGGACCCTTACACCACTATGCTCACTTTTTAAATATTATTTTCATTGGATGATATGGCACACCTAATGCCAGTGGTACACATCCCGTGGGCCTTGAACTCTTTGGGGGCTCAAATGAGATCATCGGGGAAACAGACTCATAACAGTAGCAAAATAACAGTTACGAAGTAGCAATGAATATAATTTTATAGCCAGTGGCCACCGCAACATGAAGAACGGTATTGAGAGGCCACAGCTTTAGTAAGCTTGAGAGCCACTGCGTTTGGAGATAAAGTGATACCAGAATAATGACAGCCAGACCATGGATCTGCCTCTGTGTTGACATAGCTTGATATTTCCACAACCTTTGCTGTGGGCCCTTCGTTTATCATGACTGCTTGTATTCAGCACAGGGTCGGTGCGGCACAGTTATATGATGGGCAGAGCCCACTACTCTGGCTTTTATTATAGTTTATTGCCATAACTGCTCTATTTTGTTGTTAATAATTTTGTTATCTTGTTGTACATAATTTTAAAATAAAACTTTATCATAGTTATTGCTGGGGCTCTTGGGGGTCCCACTTGGGGTTCAATAATAAAGATGGAGGCAGCCCCTAGCAAGCCATCTAGACTGGACTCTCCTTCCACTGTCTTGTTCTCTGCTCTGCTCCCGTTCTGCCTGAAGCACCAGGCTCCAGCTCTTTATTCATCCAAAACCTTCTCTTTCAAGATTAAAAAAAAAGTTATTAGCATAGTGGGAGAGGTCCCACAATTTACTCACTCTGAACCAGTCAGCAACAGGACTGTGCCTGGTCTGGCTATCTCTTAGTGTTGCCTTTTGGCCAGATTAAGGACTATGTGACTTCCCCCAGGAAGCTCGCTTTTTAACATGGTAATCTCAGAGAATCCTTGATCATCAATTACATCCTTTTGGTAGCTGAGGAAGCAAAAAAACCATTTACATATGGAAAGCACATTTTGTGAGGTATAGTAATGACAATACCGTAATCCTGCTTGCACCTGGGGCTATAAGCATAGCAATTAAGAACTGAGGATACAGGGGCACACATTCAACCCCAACACATAGTATCTATGCATAGGGACACAGAGGAGCCAGAGGACATAATCTTTCCACAGTTTCTGGTAATCCTTGAGGGACTTCAGATGTGGACTAATTTAATTATGAGAATCTCTCTCCCTCTCTCTCTCTCTCTCTCTCTCTCTCTCTCTCTCTCTCTCTCTCTTGTGTGTGTGTGTGTGTGTGTGTGTGTGTGTGTGTGTAAGCACAGGTATATGTGTACCATACCACACATGTAGAGGTCAAAGGGAATCTTTGGTCTTTGGTGTTGTTCCTCACCTTCCAATTCATTGAAATAAGTTCTCTTTGTTGTTTTCCACCACATACACCATGATAGCTGGTTCCTGAGCTTCTGGGGATTTTCCTGTCTCTCCTTCCCATTTCACTGTAGGAGTACTGGGATTATAGATCTAAAGAATTAGAAAAGTGCCATATTTGACTCCTACCCTGGCCAACAGCCTGGGAACTTGAACTTTTGACTCGACCCAGCCCTGGTTCCAATAGATGACCACAAAATTGCTCCAGCCAGTTCTCGAAACCGCTAACCTCAAGAGTTACTCCCAAGTTTCCAGAATAGGTTACACATGAGTAGTTTCCAAATATCAGATGTCCCCATATGGTGGTCCCCACCCGTTTGTGGGTTTAATGGCCTAATGTCTAATCCCACCTGCTTTGTGGTTTTTGCCTTTAAAACTAGCCTGTAACAGCTACTTGGGGTCCTTCACCTCCCTGAGTGCTGAGGGACCCTGACACATCGACAATTGGGACTTCTGATGTGTCAGTAATAAATTTTACCTATACCTCCAACCTGTGTGACTTGAGTGGTCTCTCGCGGCGACCCCTTTCCTGAATTGGACTCCAGGGTCCAACAATCCTTGTACTAAGAAGCCAGCTTTTATGTGGGTCTGAGGATTTGAACTCAGGTCTTCATGCTTTTGCCAGAAGAGCCTTTACCCACTGAGAATCTCCCCAACCCGTGGGAAGGTTCTTTACTTCAGACTGTGGTTCCTCTGTGACCATTTCCTGTTGTTGTTAACCACTCATATAAATTCAGCACGTGTTCTGTAATTTAGTAGGGCTTGAGGGTGTTTCCCTGAGAAATCAGGTGCTGGAAGCTGTGTCCTCAGTGTAGTGTTGTGGAGGCATCAGAACCTCTGATCAGGGAGCCTAGCGAGGATGACTGCGATGCTAAGAGTGCTTTTCTCCTTCTAGAAAAACAAGTTCCTATGAGAGGAAGTTGCCGTAAAAAGGTGATTTTAAAACCAAGTGTGATACATACCTACAATCCTAGCATTTGGGAGATGAAAACTAAAGCATACATGAGTTCAAGGTTATCCTTAGCTACACAGTGAATTTCCAGATGACTGAAGTTACATGAGACCTTATCTCAACAAGGGAAAAAGTGGAATGCAGGGATGGCTCGGTGGTTAAGAGCACTGGCTGCTCTTTCAAAGGACCCAGGTTCAATTACCAGCATCTACATAATGGCTCACAACTATCTGTAGCTTCAGTCCCAGGACCACCTTCTGTCCTCTGTGGGCACTGCATAAAGGTGGGACACAGACATACACTCAGAACAAACAGCCATAAACATAAAAAAATAATTAAAAGACATGGTAAAAAGTAAATAAACAGTGACCCTCACGAGGATTGTGAGTTCCAGACCATCCTTGACTTGTCCTAGATCCTGAATCCGACTTCTTACCGTGTGATCCTGCCTTGTTCTGCCTTGCTGTGGACAAATTCTAATGCAGTTCAGAGGAGCCTCATCAGAGGGCAGCCAGGTAGGATAGTTGTGATTTCAGGCTTTAAAACTGAACAAGCAGCCAGGCGTGGCAGTGCACGCCTTTAATCCCAGCACTTGGGAGGTAGAGGCACGCCAGCCTGGTCTACAAAGTGAGTCCAGGACAAGTCCAGCCAAAGCTACACAGAGAAGCCCTGTCTTGAAAAACAAACAAACAAAAACAAACAAACAAAAAGGGCTGGAGAGATGGCTCAGAGGTTAAGAGCACTGGTCTACACTCTTCCAAAGGTCCTGAGTTCAATTCCCAGCAACCACATGGTGGCTCACAGTCATCTGTAATAAGATCTGGTTCCCTCTTCTAGTGTGCAGGTGCATATGTAGGCAGAATACTATATAAATAATAAATAAATAAATCTCTAAAAACAGAAAAATAAAAAACCTGAACAAGCAGGTAAAGGCTCTTGCTTTCAAATCCAACAATCTGAATTCAATCCCTGGGTCCCACATGGTAGAAAGAAAGAACTAAGGTCTGCTGTTCTTCCCAGATCTTGAGACCTGCCCCCTCCCCCCCCCCAGAGACCACCAGGAACACGAGTCTGATATAAATCACACAGGGACACGGGGTCTTTATTGGCAAGCTCAGGGTTGAGTAGCAGACCTCCCTGGCACAGCAGGATTGAAGTGTGGTCCCAAAGCCCCAAGGAAGAGGGATCTGAAAGGGGAAAACTGAAAGGGAGAGGGGATGGTTCCAAGCCTTATCACTACATGATTGGTCTAAGAGTAGAAAGTTGGCCTTTGGGCAGTGGTTATGGACCAAGCTGCAAGGGGGAAGTTTATCTATCCAAAACATCTGGTACAAACATAAAAGTTTATGACCCAGAGTCTGATCAGCTGGCCCCGGTGCAAGTCTCTGTGAAATCAGCAGTTAGGACAGTTTGTAGTCTTTCCAGTAACTGCAGGTGGTGGCTGGTGTAGTGGATATAAACATGTTTTTGTTTTGATTCCAAGTATGGAATGGGGAACAGACTTGTGAGAGAACAGGTGATGCCTATCCACGCGGAAGTCGAACCACTTCGTAGGGGGCTTGTTTTTTGCCAGCTGAAAAACATCCTAGTACAGACTCAGGAGGCTGGGGATTTTTGTGTCTTCGTATTGTTTGGCTGTTCATCGCTCCACTTGGAACACTCCAAGAGAGGACTGCTCCAGCGAAGGCCTCCAGGCTCTGCTGTTCCCAGTTCCAGCAGCAATTTTGGTGGAATTGCTGCTCTGTGAAAATCTTGCTGACTACTCCAGGGGAATCGCTCACAGGAACTGAATTCAGCAGGGTCTACTTCTCTTGTTCCCATAAACCTCCTTTCTCTCCTATCTAGAGCGGGTGGGTTGGAAGGCAGGTATAAGCATTTAAAGACCCCCAGCCTACAGGAAGGTCAATGGAAGGACAAGCATGTACAAAATGGAGTCTGGAAGGTGAAATGGGTTAGTCCTGCTCTTTCACTGAAAGTTGTCCTCCGCTCTTCATATGTATCCTAGGGTTTTCACGTGCTTAGATCCCACCCACAAACACACAGATAAATGCAAAACAAACCAAAAATTGATCTGAAGATTATTTATTTCCCAGCTTTAAATATTTTTGTTAAATAAAAATTGCAACTAAGAAAAAAAAATGGAATCACTTTCTTCTTGGATGTTTTTTTTGGGGGGGGGGGTTGCCAGATATGTATAGTCTTTCAAAGTAATTCTTTATTTTAGTGTGGATTCATTTAGCTATTTTTCTGATCCGTAATTTTAGTTTTTTGTTGTTGTTTTGAGATGGGGTCTCACTATGTAGTTCAAGCCTCAAACTCAATATGTACCTGAGGATGGCTTTGAATTCAATGGGATCTTCCTGCTTTAGCCTTCTTAGTGCTGGGATTGGTGCCAGTTTCCTTTTGGATTTTCTTATGTGAACTGTGTTTTCTACTCTCTATACTGTCCTCCATTAGTTGTGGAGGATCCACAGAGAAGAGCGCGCAGACACAGGTCTAAGCCAATGGGCTTTACCACGCAGCCGGCGGCTATGCTGGGTGTTTGGGATCCCAGGTAGCGCTGAGCCTTTCTCAAGGTGAGGTTCTAAGCACAGAAGCATGCCTTGTGCTGACATACTTCAGTTAACAAGAACAGTTAGCTAGAAGCGAAACTATAGAAGCTAAAAAAAAAAGCAAGGTAGAATGTTCAAAGACCTTCCCAGAAACATGGGTCTTTGTTTTCATTTAACAGGTGGTGCTGTTTATGGGCTGTTTAGTTCCATAGGAGTCAATTGTGATAAGGTCTGGGGGCCGCCTGAGGTCTGGAGGTCTGCTGCACGCAATGTTAAAGAAAAAATGTTGGAGAGTGCAGCTAAGATATACCCCAAGACCAACCGTATGTAATCTCATAGCCAAAATACAAGTCATGTGATTTCCTTGAAACATCCACCAAAATCATGAACAACACTTAAGCTGCTTCTCCTTGGCGTGACTTGGTAATATAAATTTACCAGCTGCGTCTTGAACAGCATGTATGCCCTAAAAACAACAGATGACAGTCAGTCACAAGGAAGGCCAAGTTCTTCACCCTTTATAACCTTTGCTGCAACGCTATCCAAGCTGTTCTCACAGTCAAGATCCACTTGTCCTGAGTGTTACATTTTTTTTTTCTATAACCTTGGGGTTATAGGAAAGTGTTACTCTACCCACCTTCAGTTTTACTTGTTTTTTATTTTGCAGTACTAAGGATTAAGCCCGGGGCCTTGCAAATGCTAAACAAGTTCTCTACCACTGAGCTACTTCTGCCCTGATTTTATAGTTTTAAGTATTTATTTATTTTTATGTGTCTGAGTGTTTTGTCTGCGTGTATATCTGTGAACAGCATGCATGTTTCATGCTAAGAAAGCCAAAGGGGCTTCCAGACCCCTCTGGGAAAGCAGAAACTGATGAGGGCGCCTTCAGCAAATATGGCCATTTGGACCTCCTGTGTTCTGCTTGACAAAATCTCTCCTGCCCCCTCCCTTTCGGTGACTTCTCGGAGAACTCTCCAAGAGACCTCCTGTCTTTAGGTTTCTCAATAACGAGATATAGATCTGTTTCACCTAAGTTAGCGTCCAGTCTCGCTGTCCCACACTTCTAGAAAACTGCCAGCGCAGCGCCACCTGACCATGAAGGGAACATCCTGTGCTACGCAGCAGCAGGGGTTAGGGTTAGGGTTAGGAGTTCCCCCCCCCCCCCCGCCCCCACCCAACATCCTGCCTTGGGCTTTTAAGCAGCCTGAGAAAATAAAATTTTGTCAGCTTGATCAGACCTTTTTGACTTGCTGTCTGCTCTTTGCGTCTCTTGTCCCCCATTTTCTCCCTAGGGGTCCGTGGGTCTCAGTTGATTGTCCGGTGGGCCCAGACAAGAAACCAATAACTACCATGTAGTGCTATAAAGTTGAGCCCAGTCCTCTGGAAGAACAGCCAGTGCTCTAACCACTGAACTTCTCTCCAGGCCCTGATTCCAGTTTTGACTCAAAAAAAAATTTTTTTTCCTTCTTCAAGTTTTCTCTTTATCCCCTTTTCCCATTTCTTCTATCTCCCCCTTCCCCCATCATCCCCCACTCCCCCCCCCATGAATCAGTCTTTATCTGCCACACTCTGCACTACAAGCTCACAAGTAAAACACACACTTGAGCACAATATCTAGAGAAGTGTCCACTGTGCATTTAGTTCTGGAGTTCACAATCCTGAGTAAATACTTCAAATTCCCCTTGTCACCACTGTGCTTGTTCCATGTTTCTGAACAGTGTGTGAGAGCTCCAGGCTGAGGTAGACAGGGAGATGGAGTTGTCCTTTCTTGTCCCTCCGCTTAGAAGGATGCCCTGGCCGTGGCCCAGCACTTGTCGGATGGGTAAGCAGGATCTCTAATCTTCTCTTCTCCCTCCAAGGAAGGACTGTGAGATTTCTTCTCAGATAGCTGCCCGAGGGGCACACGGGGGCTGGGACGAGCCAGCCCTCAGCAGGGGATGAGATGCCAGTGAAAGACCCCCGAAGGGAGACCCTCACTCAAGCCTCGGGATGGCGCGCACCCAAAGACACACAAACGACTGTCTTGCTGTAAACACATGAGGCAGTTTATTGGCAGAGCTCCGGGTTGACACGTATCTCACGCAGGAGACAGAGGGGTCGACCCAGAAGCCCAGGGGTTAGGGGTTTATATGGGCAAGGGTCGGGGGGAGTGGGAAGTTTTGGCGTGGCCACACACGATTGGTTGTTTCAAATATTTGAACATCAGCAAATTGCGTAGGCAGATCTGGGGTAAGCTCAGACTTAATCACATGGGGACAGTCCTTGATTCCTGTTTTTCTTGGAACCTGAGGGTATATGTTTATCTGAGCTAACGACACATCTGGTTAAACTCAAACCTGGAACATTGTGTGCGGGCCTCAAAGAGGATTAAGCAGACACCATAAAATTGGATGAGGGGTCTTGGCTCATTACTCACTCGACCATGTCCGGTACCTGTTTCTCTCAGGAATTTGTCCTTGTGTATCCTCCCTATCTTTTATGGCCAGCCGGTCCCTGGAACACTCAGTAGGCCTTTGTCTCCTAGCTCCGCATTCTTTGTGACTTATCATCTGGGACCTTGGGCTAGAATACCTGTTGACCTGCACTTATGAGTTAGAGAGCTCTGCTGTTCTGGTTGCTTTAATGCTAATTAAAAATTTTCCCTTTCACCAGAAGAACTAAAATTGGATTTCAGGGTAACTGGGGATAAGATTAAGAAAGAGGCCTATAGGAGATAATCTGGCCAGCTGCAAAGAGCAGCCCCACTAGAGATAACGTTGCCTAGTGACTGACCCGAAGGGTCCCACTGGAGATAGAGTTGATAAGAGACCCAATTTAATGGCCACATTCCTTCCTGCCCACCAGAAATAGGATTAATAAGAAACCAGGCACTTCCCTGGACAAGGTAGTGAACAAAGAGAACAAAGAAAGCTAAGTCATGGGTGGTCTTGGAGCCTTTTTCTGTAGCCTGTCACTTTAGACATTAGACCTCTTTATGTTACTCAACCTATATATGCTGCCAGGTTGGAACTCCCCTGCTTTGGGGCACTGGGAGGGATACAAACCTATAAACTTACCCTCAGGCCAGAGATCAGGGCTCTTTCTGGGTACCATTGCGTTGGTGACCGGTCAGAGTCCGACTCGATTGGATTAAAGGTCCTCATGTATATTGCATTGGTATCCAGTCCTGGTGGTTTTATTTGGGGGTCTCGTGATCTGGGCACAGCAGGAAGGTAAAACCTGCCTGGGTGGCCAATGTGTAAAAGGTCTGCACCATGACTCTCAGAGACCCTGAGAACTGTGTGAGCTGAGAGAGCTGGTCCTGAGTGAGCAGGGGGCCATAGAGCTGGGCCTGCATCTGCACTACATCTCCATATATTTCCTTAGCCATGGCTCGAAGAGAGGTCATCAGGCTCTTGGGTAGTGGTGGTGGGGCTGTGGGGGATGGGGGGGGGAGCATTGTTATGGGCAACAGGCTAATCCACCTTGGTGGCCATTGGCTTTCAGTTCAGACTTCTCAGCTGAGATCCTTTGTCTCTTTTTCATCAGGGGGTTGCCTTCATATCCTGTCCTGACCTGGCTGGAGTCCTTGGAACAGTGTTCCCTCTTCCTGTTTTTTTTGTTTTGTTTTGTTTTGTTTTGTTTTTTTTTTTGTCATCTGTACTGATGTACTTCTGTCACAGGTGCTCTGTTGACTGGTAGGTTGGTGCAGTGGTTGACAGGAAAGGTCTGGGCGGGGAGTTCTTGATTCCATGCTTAGGTTGAATTGACAAGCCTTCCCTCTTCCAGCCAATGGAGCAATGGCAGCTTTTGAGCAGAGGTCGAAGAACACAGGAGTTGCTACACACACGCACGCGCGCGCGCGCACACACACACACACACACACACACACACACGGCTGGATGTCTCAGGTACTCTTCAGTCTGTGCTGGATCCTGAGCAAGTGGGCTCCAACGCCAGAGAAGGAAGAGACTTCCTAGCAATGGGAGAGCAAGCAGGCGAAGAGAGAGACTTCCTTCTTTCATGCCTTTCATATGGGCTTCCATTGAAGGTGTGGCCCAGATTAGAGGCGTGTCTTCTCAAAGATCTGGATTAAAGGTTTGTTCCACCTTGAGTGACCCAGAGTAGAAGTGGGTCTTCCAACTTCAGATGACTCAGTTAAGCAAAATCCCTCACAAGTGTGGCCCTACAGTTTTGGGTTTCAGCTGTCAAAGTTGGTGACAGCATGCTGCAGCATCTCAGATAGTGATGGGGCCTTTTTGATGTCTTTACATAACGACCCAAGCAGGACAACAAAGCCAGGAACAAAAGCAGAAGGGACCGGGAACTAGTCCACCAGTTCCTCCTCCTCTTTCCGCCAAGAGATACCTAATCCTTCTAAGCTACACAGTGGATCATCATCACACTGACCACCTATGAATATCCTGACCTACAGCAGCCACCATCACTTTCTCATACCCAGATTGTAGGCACAGATGTAAAACCTCAGACTTAGCAATGACAAACAGAAGTTTGCAGATGGTGTTTCAAATACACTTGGGTGATGTAAGTGTCAAATGTAACCCCTCTTTTTTTTGTAACAGGAATGTAGCACAATGGAATTCCTTCCATTCATAAACAAGAATGACTTTGTAAACGTTAATAACAGTGGGTGGAGATGGGGATAATCATATTAAACAAATTAAGCCAATCTCAGAAAGACAAATATTAAAGTTTCTTTCACTGTGTGTCACTGCCTAGAGTCTGTTATGGTCACATTGCACCAAGCATACACATGTAAAACAAATGAATTCTGCTGCTTTGCTAAGAGATTGTGTGGTTAAACTCTTTCTAAACACTGATGTTTGTCTCCATAGACCTCTGAGGTTCTCACTCTTGTCAAAGAAGTTTTTTTCTTTTAAAAATTATTATTATTATTATTATTATTATTATTATTATTATTATTATTATTAATTCACAATACATCCCAATTATAATCCCCTCGATCTTATCTTCCTGTTCCTACTCTCCCTCCCTTTTCTGTTCTATTCCTGTCCCCTGGACCTCTAACAGGTGTGGTCCTCCTCCCCCACCATCTGACCACAACCTATCGGGTCTCATCTGGATACCCTGCATCCATTTCCTCTGTGTTCCCACAGGGCCTCTCTCCTAAGCGGCAGTGATCAAATCAAGGGCACCAGAGTTCTTGTCAGAGGCAATCCCCCTGCCCCAATGTGGAGACTGAAATGTCCATTGACTAAATCTGAACAGGGGGTCTAGGTCCTCTGCTTGCAATGTCCTTGATTGGTGCATCAGTTTGTAAAGCGCCCCCTGCCCCAATTATTCTTAGGTTGTTTCTTTTCATGTTGTCCCAGATTTCTTGGATATTCTGTTTCAAGAGCTTTTTAGGTTTTCTTTGACTGTGTATCAGTCATATCTTCTATCCCTGAGATTCTTTCTTCCATCTCTTGTATTCTTTTGGTGATGCTTGTGTCTGTAGAGCCTGTAAATCCCTTTCCCTAGGTTTTCCATTTCCAAGATTGCCTCAGATTGTGTTTTCTTCATTGTGTCTATCTCCATTTTTGGGTCTTGAATCATTTTATTCATTTCCTTCTTCTGTTTGATTATAGTTTATTGTCTTTCATTAATTTCTTTAAGCAATTTGTTCAATTCTTTCATCTCTTTCTTTGTGTGTTCCTGTTATAGTTTGAGGGATTTATTTTTCTCCTTTAAGGCTTCTATCATTTTCATAACCTCAGATTTGAAATCTTTCTACTATGTGTCAGATGTGATATTATCTACAGGGCTTGTTGTGGTGGTGGGACTGCTGGTTTCTGGTGATATCAAATGGTCCTGGGATTTGTTACTTGTGTTCTTACACTGACCTCTGCCTATTGTTATGTCTCTGGTGTTAGCTGGTTTGGTGGTCTCTGAGGTCAGATATTTTGGGAGTAGATATAGAGACAATGAGGCTTTGGTCCCATGCCCTACTCACTTCTGCTGAGATCCCTGTCTCTGTTAGCTCCCTGTTTATGACCCAGGGAGGTCAGGCACCTCTGTTTACTTCAGAGTCTCTGTTGGCTCCCTGATTGTGAACCATGTAACCTGGGGAGCAGGCAGAAAGATACCAGAGCAGAGAGCTGCTCCTGTGGGCCAGCTTGCCTTCAGGGGTCTGATGGCAGTGTTCAACCCTGGTACTTTAGCAGCCCACAGCTCTCTCTAGGCCCTGGGGGTCAGAAATTGCACTCCCACCCCACTTGCTGCTGCTAGTCCTTGGGGAGTGCCTGGTGCCTGCTGGGACCCGGAACTCTCCGTGGATTGACCTGATGACCCGCAGTCAAACCCAGCCATGTTCCAGGCTGTGGGGTTTCCTGTGGGCCAGCAGCCCCAGATGCTGGAGTTCCAGCAAATCATAGCTCTCTCTGGGTCCCGGAGGTCAGAAACTGCGCTCCCACAAGGTATGCAAAGGCCTGTGCCTGGAGCGCTCTGGTGCCTGCAGGGGCCCAGGAAATTTCTGTCGATTGGCCTGGGGACCTGAGGTCAAACCTGATTGCTTTCTAGGCTGTGGGGTCTCCAGTGGGTGAGCAGCTCCAGACACTGGAGTTTCAGCAGCCCACGGCTCTCTTGGGGTCCCAGAAGTCAGAAATTTGACTCCCACCAGGCATGCTGCAGCTAGTCCTTAGAGCGGGTACCTATGCCTACAGGGACCCAGGGTCTTTTCTGTGGACTAGACAGGTGGCCTGAGGCCAAACCCACCGATGCTCCACACAGTTTGCACCCTTCTCACCTGAGGAACAACAGCACTGCTGCTCTCAGTTCGGTCCTTAGGTTGCTGTACAGCCACTGTTGTCCTGCTGATTAAACAAGATGGGTATTCAGCTCCGCCATCTTGCATCCTCCCTTTCCTTCTATCTTTGGGAGAAAAAAAAAGCTATGCAAAGATATTAAAAGGGTATGTATATATGTATCTGTATATCTGTGATACTGGGGCCTATATATCTTATTAACAATATTAAATGTAAACCACTATTGATATAAAAAACACACACTCATTTCAAAAGAGGTAAGAGACAGTTTATTCTGGAATCAAATACGAGTGACCATGGTCCAGGGATACATATTTAGGTGTTCCTAAATTCCATGTTTCAACATGGAAGCGTTTAATGAAGTTCTTATAATGACAAAACAAAGAAACAGAATTCCAAAAAAAGGTAGTCTCTAATACTAGTCAATGAAGGGCTTAAAGTGGGATCTTCCTATGTTGTAGAATGAATTATTCTTTCTATATTAAATAATGCATTAAATTATTACGGTAGTAGTTTTCTTTAACCAGCTAGTTCCCCAGTGACTGACACAGAGAGAGTATGATTTATTTTTAAGCTGTAAGCACTATGCCGGGCATATTCTGAGCTACTCTAATCCTAGTACCTCTAAAACCTACATAAAAACCAAGCACTTGCTCAGCACCATCTTCTTCACACATACACACACTGAGACATGGTTTCTCTGTGTATCCTTGGCTGTCCTGGACTCACTTTGTAGATCAGGCTGGCCTTAAACTCACATCAATCTGCCTGCCTCTGCCTCCTGAGTGCTGGGATTAAAGGTGTGTGCCACCATGCCTGGTGTAAGCACCATCTTCTTTCTCTGCTCTCCTCTTCTCCTGTTTCCTCTCCCCCTGCTCCTCTTCTGTTTCCTTCCCCTTGAACCAAAGCCTGGGCACCTAAGATTCTGCCTCCCTCATAGGCTTCAGCATCGTTATTTGTCCAATCAGGGATAACTGGGGAACATTCTTTATCATCACATGGTTACAGGAGACAGTTCAATTAAAATAGCCAAATTAATAGCAAAAATGATCAGAAAAAGGAGACAGCACCCCACACTGCCAAGAGAGACAAAGAATAATCCACACATATATGGTCACTTGATTTTTACAAAGAAGCCAAATCTATTCCATGGAAAAAGGATAGCATCTTCAACAAATGGTGCTGGTCTAACTGGATGTCAACATGTAGAAAAATGCAATTGGACCCCTATTTATCACCATGCACAAAACTCAAGTTCAAGTGGATTAAAGACCTCAACATAAAACCAGAGACACTAAACCAGGTAGAAGAAAAAGTAGGGAAGAGCCTGGAACACATTGGCACAGGAGACAACTTCCTGAACAGAACACCAATAATCCAGGCCTTAAGGTCAACAATTAATAAATGGGACCTCATGAGGCTGAGAAGCTTCTGTAAGGCAGGAAACACTGTCAAGAGAACAAAGCGACAGCCTACAGACTGGGAAAAGATCTTCATCAACCCTACATCTGACAAAGGTCTAATATCCAAAATATATAAAGAACTCCAGAAATTAAGCACCACCAAACCAAATAACCCAATTGAGAAATGAGCCTCAGAATTAAACAGGATTCTCAACAGAGGAATATCGAATGGCTGAGAAACACCTAAAAAAAAATGTTCAACGTCTTTAGTCATCAGAGAAATGCAAATCAAAACGACTCTGAGATTCCAGCTTATACCCATCAGAATGGCTAAGATAAAAAATTCAAGTGACACCACATGCTGGAGAGGATGTGGAGAAAAAGGAATACTCTACATTGCGTATTTAAAGGGTGAAAACTGCTAGGTGAGGGGACACTGGTGAGTGTCAGGGACAGCTGCGTATGCAGCTGGGGAATTTTTGCTGATTAATAAGGCCATGGGGTAAGCTGATCATAAACATAGTTTGTGATTGACTTGACCTGCTGTAGAGAGTTTTTCCAGAACTGAAGGTATAAACATTTTCCTCAGAACATAAACATTATTTTTATCCAGTCTTGTGGTCAGCTTGATCTTTCCTAAGGAATTTCCCCAGAGCTGATGGTCTTTGGGATGGAGTTAGACTGTTTCTGACAAAATGGAGTCTGACAGCTTTTAACATGACCCCATGAGTCTCACCTTAGACTAGACCATGCTTACTCATGGCAAGGGGTATCTTGTCACTCATTTGTTCTGCCAGGTAAGCTGGTAAGTGCAGTAATTCAGTAGGAAACTATCAAGAGCTGCCCAGAGAAATGATGTGGGGGGGCGGGAGGTGGGAGTGGGGGGAAGGTGTGGGGAGGAGGGAGGAGGGAGAAAGGAGGGACTCAAAAGGAGGGAAACTTGGCTCTTCTCTTCCTGTTTTCCTTTTTTTTTTTTAAATTGTTTTTAAATTTTCCTTCTTTCCTTGCTCCCCTCAAGGTGGGACTGGACTTAGTGCATTGTATTTACCAGGAAGCAAGCACCCCACCATAAAGCTCTGTCCCCAGGTTTTTGTTTTGTTTTGTTATTTGTCTGTGAAAGCATCTCACTATGTAGCTTGTTCACGCAAAACGCACAGCTATCATTTTTTGTTTGTCTGTTTGTTTTTGTTTCTTGAGACAGGGTTTCTCTGTGTGGCCCTGGCTGTCCTGGAACTCATGCTGTAAACCAGGCTGGCCTCGAACACACAGAGATCCGCCTGCATCTGCCTCCCTAGTGCTGGGATCAAAGCTGTGCACCACCACAGGCCCATCATCCAGGAACACAGGTTAGGTTACCCAAAATTCCATGTTCCAACGTGGAAGCAGTTTTACAAAATTTTTATACTTTAGCAGAACAAAGAGAGTCATAAACCAAGGCAAGTTTAAAATGCGTTGGTAGGTACACCAGAAAGGCAGGGATGGAGGGAGCTAGTCTATAGGCCTAAAATACTTTCTGATAGCATTCTTTGAGGTTTTGTTTTTGTTTGTTTTCTGTTTTTTGAGACAGGGTTTCTCTGTGTAGCCCTGGCTGTCCTGAACTTACTCTATAGACCAAGCTGGCCTCACACTCACAGAGATCTGCCTGTCTCTACTTCCTAAGTGCTGGGATTAAAGGCTCTGATGGCATTCTTAGTGTGTGATGGCTAAAGAAATTCCATTTTATGGTAGGCATACCATCTTAGTACCAACTAGCCATTTGTCTCTGGCTCCAGTGCCTGGGAGATAAGTTCCCAGCAACCCTGACTCAGTGATCCCCACCCAGAAATGGACAGCCGTGACCGGCTGCTTGTTCTGATATCACTAACTGCTTTTTGGCTTCTGTAACCTGCTTATGCAGATAGTCAAGGACTTTCCTGAGGGCGCCTTGACTACCTAATCTTGACAAAGCATAAGGTCTTCTTGTGGCTTTTGTCTGTTACCCCACCTCCGTCCCCTTGAGAGCAGCAACATCAAGTTTGGCTCAGAGACTGCTTTCCTGCTTGCAGCACTCAGTAAACCCTTTAATTATAATTGAATTGATTTAATTATAATTTTTTCCCAGGGACCAGGAATTCTGAAACACTACTTTTTGGATTGGTAAAAGCTGGATGCTTGCTAAGTCAATAGATGCTAAAAGGTTTTTATCTGTTGTCACAGGATGTGCATTCCAGCGCAGAGGTGGGCAAGGAATTGTGGTTTTCGGAGGCCAGATCTCAGAGAAGCTAATTAGCAACATTGCAGTCTCTCTACAGTGCTGAAATTCTAATCAGCCGAACAGACTCTGCAAGCGACTTTCGGGAGTTTTTGTTCACACTCAGATGCAGCTTCTTCCTAGAAGCTTAACTTCCCAGAGTCATGCTAGTCTTGAACCAGCAGCATCAGTTGCCCTTCCGAGTCTCCTGCACATAGGAATAACAGGTGTGCTTTCTCCTGTCCCTCCTAGGAAGAGGCTCCTCCCAGCCAGCCTGTCCTAAATGAAGGAGGGCTACAGGCCAGACAAGTAGCATCCTCCACCTCATGTTAACTAGGCTCTGGGGTGGACCACATGGCGGCCACTGCTGCTTGACAAAGAGCACATGGACGTCACAGATCACAACCCTCCAGCGCATTTACTTTCGTCTTGATGACTCTCACTGTGTGTTATGGGAGTTTCCTGATGCTGTTTTCCTTTGGGAAGTTTTTTATGGGTTTCGGTAGAGGATGTGAATGCATACAATGACAGTCTCTCTAAAAATATTTATAATTCTTTGGAAAAAGTCTCTGTCACCATTGAACCATATAGCATTATAACTCTGCCTACTCCACACAAGAATCCCCTGTGTGTCCCATATGCACCAAGTATAGAGAAGGGAAAGATTTAGTAACTGAAAGATGGTTCCAACTTGCACCTGGTCCCAAGGATGAAAACACATAATCGAGAGAAACAGTGGGTCCAGACCCAGAGTCTGAGTTCAGTTAATAAGTGTAGAACAGTGTCCATGACTGAATTCCTGGGTACGTGATTTACATGACGAATGGCAAGATCTGGTATACCCCACGAGGAGCAGATTCTGTTAAGATGTTAGACAGGCTTGACGCCCGTCTGCCTTATGCAGGAGCCTATGCAGAAGGAACTAGGAAGGCGTGATGTAATGGGGGGTGAGTAAGATATCAGGACCTTCCCTTTGGGGAGTGTGTGAGGAGAACAGGCCCGCATTGTGAAACTAGGCACATAGAAATGCAATTAGAAACCAGCTCAGAGCTTGTTATGCTGCATGGTGCAAACACTGCATCCTGAGGAATGAAAACTGCTCTTACAGCTTTGTTTTTTAGAGCCAACGTCTGGCACCTCATGACCACAGGGCTGAGAGTGTGCGGGAAGAAATGTAAAGGGACAACTGGCAGGGCTGCTGAACTTAGAGAACAATGGGGCCTTAGGTGCTTGCTGAGCTTACTGCTTTTGCATCAAATTAAAATACTGTAATAAAGTTAATTAGCTCTTTCATTGTGGATGTTGAAAAATAGGGCTAAAAGAGAAGAAGATAGGGCTAAAATGAATTAAAACAATCTTTGAAAAGACCATATGTTTCTTGGAATCACTAGGTTTGCTTTCAACATTACCTGTGATTAAGCTACTATGCAAATATAGAGTATAAAAGATGTAACCCATTTTTTCAGCAGATACATGAGCTATCCTTGGGGACAATAGGCCATATGGCCAGTGTTCAGCCATCTTGTCCAAGTCTGCACCTTTAAGTCTCTGTCTTTCCCAAAGCTTGCCTTTCACCAGAAACTAGCTGACCCTGTTGTGAGTCAGCAGTTAGACTAAAGACAGATGGAGATAAAGTGACCCTGTTGTGAGCCAGCAGTTAGACTAAAGCTAGATGAAGACAAAGCAAGATACCCTGTGTGGCAGGACATTATGACCCTGCCTGGAATTCCCTGTGTTTTGAGAAAGGCCTGCAGCTGGGTTACTATAGCGATATGCTTCCCTGCCTTCTGACTTATAAAAGCTGCTGCCTGACTAATAAAGTTTGAGAGCTTGATCAACCAGACTTGCTCTCCTTCTTTGGGTCTTGTATTTTCCACAGGTGACCTTCCTCCCAAGTATTAGTCGAACCCTGCAGGCCGGAGCACTGGTTTACCCTCAGAGCATGTTCATGTCCTTCCCTCTAGAATTCCACACCTCCTCTTTGGGACCTGAATCCCACTGGAGCTGGACTCTAGCAAGGCCCATTGTTTTTCCAGAGATCCTTTATCTACGAATGTCCTTGGGACTTTTCAAATACCTGCCTTGGTCTAAACCACACAAAATAAAAATAAAAATAGTTTCTCTTAGTCTAGTTTCATAATGTCAGCCAAGTGTTAGGCTCCCTTTATTGGTAGGACACCTTTCCCTCTCTAGTCTCCTGAAAGGGCCCTTAGAAGAGACCCCACCCGGACCTGCGCGAAAGGATGCTCAGTCTCTGCCGATTTCTGGCATATCTCTGTGCCATTTAAGGTGAGCACCATGCTAGGTGCAAAATAGTCTTTTGTCTGTGTTGGTAGAATCTGAAGATGTGGAGCCATAGAGCTGGTGAGTTGTCGAGGCAAACTTTCCCTGAATCCTAATGTTCTCATAGGCACATTTGTCAATTGTTTCCTTCAGTGATTATGAAATATTCTCTCTCTCTCTCTCTCTCTCTCTCTCTCTCTCTCTCTCTCTCTCTCTCTCTCTCAAATGGTTTTGTTTCATCTTCACATTAGGACACAATTAAAGTTCTATGCAGAATTATATGTTGGAAATTCAACTTTCTTAGGATATTGGAGACATTGCAGGATACTTTTAAAGCATCTTTTTCATATATGTTCCTTTATTCACCTCATATTTGGTTCTGTTTTGAGACCAGGTTCAATATGTAACTTGATCATATGTAACTGAAGATGACTCAAATTTCTGATTCTCCTACCTTTTCCTCCCCAGATGCTAGGCCTGCTGCTGGGTTACGTTTCCAGAAATTTCCTTAGGCATGGTCAGCTGATTATGCTCCAGGCTGGGATTCAGCAATCTAGGTACCCAAGTTCTGGTTCAGCTGTTGGAAGGACCTGGTTGAAGGATCCAAGCTTTGGGAGACATATTGTGTTGTTGTTCATTGGCCTGACAAGAGCAAATAAAGCCAGGAGGCGAATCAAGCCTGCTGAAGGCCTCAGTTTATGTTCATATCCATTCTCGGCATTTCACTGGCCAAAGCAAGGCATAAGGCCAGGCTTAAGTGTTACCTGCCCACAGTAGAAGTGGAAGGAGAGTAAATATTTACTGAAGAAAAAGCAAGCTATTGCCCTAATCCATCGTTCAGTAATTGGCCGTAGTCATCTGGTGGTCATGATACTGCCATTATATACAATTTTGTCAATGCACAGGAATTTATATTTCCTGTACATCTTTTTTTTCCTCACAAAGGGTAACATTAGATACAAATTCCTGTTGTGGTAGGTATTATACGACTTTGAAATTATTCCAAATATTTATCTGGTTTGCTACTTGAGTAAGATGTATTGCTATAATAAAAACCTGGAGTATTCCCTCTTCCTTTGTGACTATGACTTTTGTTTTTTTTTCCTTCTCTTCCTTCCTTCCTTTCCTCCTTCCTTTTTTCTTTTTTCCTGTGCTGTGGATTGAAACCAGGACCTTGGTAAATATTAAGCAAGTATTCTCTTAAGTAAGCTACAATCCTAGCTTACTCTTTTAGCAGGCCCCATATCTGAGAACTTAGGGTGAACTCATACTTAGTAATACAGTGTTAAAACTTGTCAGACCAAATATTGTTGGGGGTCTCCTTAGCTACAGAGACTCCCTCTTGTATACAGTCTCCACCTTGTATTAAGCTAAATTCTCAGAAACAGCTTCAGAGTCCAATGTCCCAGATGCATCTAGACCATAATGTCTCACCCTACTTTGGTGGTTAGCACCCAGCTGGGACCGAGACCTAGCAGCTGCTGAGTGAGCTCTGATTGGCAGGCTGAGTGAGCTCAATCCAGGCCAAGCTATCAAGGGAGCCATCTGAGACACCTGAGATATAGGAAGCCACTTAAGGTACCAGGTGTGAAACATACAATGTATGCCTGTATCTGATCGGATGCCCTGACCCCCATCTTATTTGTGGATTTTTTATTTAAGAAGTTGCCCTACTCTACCTTCTATGACACAGTTTGGATCCTGAACCCAGCCGTCTCCCTGATATATCAGCTTTTAAATAAAGATAATTTTTGTTGGCTCAAACTCAGTTTTCATGCTTTTAACCTCTCTTCACATTTTAAAACACAATCTCCAGGAAACAATAGACCCCATCTTTCTTGGTGCCCATAAGCTCTCTAGACAAGTCCATAGGTATTTTGTGTCATATTTCAAATCTCCAGTGATTCTGGATGGATAAACTCTCTTTAAGATGTCCTTTTCAGCCAGGCAGTGCTGGTGCATGCCACCCAGCACTTGGGAGGCAGAGGCATGCGGATCTCTACGAGTTCAAGCCAGCCTGGTCTACAGCATAAGTTCAGAACAGCCAGGGATGTTACACAGAGAAACCCTGCCTCAAACAAAACAAAACAAAAACAAAAAAGCAAAAGACCAGCCAGACATAGTGGTGCAAGCTTTTAATCCCAGCTCTTGGGAAGCAGAGGTAGGAGGATCGGTTTGAGTTCAAGGCCAGCCTGGTCTACAAAGTGAGTCTGGAACAGCCAAGGCTACATAGAGACACCCTGTCTCAAAAAAGTCTTTTTTTCTATAATGTTCCTAGGTCACTGGGAGCCATGATGGTAATTTAAATGTTGA
The DNA here is from genome assembly GCF_964271855.1 of Acomys minous. NCBI lineage: Eukaryota > Metazoa > Chordata > Mammalia > Rodentia > Muridae > Acomys > Acomys minous. The sequence goes on from NC_140500.1 coordinate 946,056, forward strand.
CCTTGTGAAGAATTGTGTTTAGGAAATAGTAAAGGGTGTATGTTGGGTATTCACATCAATTCTAGTGGAAGGGAAAGCCTTCTAGGCCTTGGACTTTGTAAACTTTTTAAACCCTCAAGGAAGGAAAGTGGCTAGCCTTGCTGCCCACCTCAGGAGCTCCAGCAGCCAGACCCTGCCCCCAGACTTCCCTAATGTCACTGTCATTTTTTAAGTGTTCTACCTGTAATTTACAGCCTGGAGGCAGAGAGTAGCCAGGCTCCGCCCTACAAGAAAAAAATCCCATCAATTCCTGAACAGGAAAACCAACCAATCCCTGAGCTCTCCCAAGCTCAGGACTTGAAATCCCACCAATCCTCACCCTGGAAATCTCTGTCTGGAAATCTCTGGAACTCTCCCCACCTTCCCCAAGAAACCCTATATAAAGCCTATGTCTACTCAGTTCCCTGCTGTCTTCTCACCCTATCAGGTTTTTCCCTCCCAACAAATCTCTTCTGTGAGATTTGGTGTGGGGTGTGACTTTATGGCATTGCTTGGCTTGCTACTGCCAGAGTACCTTTTCCCTTAAGAGATACAACACATACACACACACATACATACACAATATGTCCCCCTGGTAGACAACACAACACCATTTGAGGTGAGCTTAAAATGTCAATACCTTAATGCTCAAATGCTTTAATACCCAAACAAACACCTCAAGGTTCTTCTAGTTTAGCTTGCTAAAATAAAGCAAATACATTTGGATCTTAAAGGGTTACATTTAACCAGGGGTCCAGGGAACAAAAGACGAACGTTCTGGGTGTGGAGGCACACATCTTGAATCTCAGCACTTGGGAGGCAGAGGCAAGTGCATGGGCCTCTGTGAGACCATAATCAACAGTCTGCACAAAGAGTTCCAAGCCAGCCAGAAAAAAACCATGAGACCCTACCTCAAAACAGATGTCAAACAAGAACCTAAATTAGGGGCTGGAGAGATGTCTCAGAGAGGTTAAGAGCACTGACTGTTCTTCCAAAGGTCCTGAGTTCAATTCCCAGCAACCACATGATGGCTCATAACCATCTATAGTGAGATCTGGTGCCCTCTTCTGGCATACAGGCATACATGAAGGTGAAATACTGTATATTTAAATAAATAAATCTTTTTTTAAAAAAGGAACTAAATTAAATTTTAATAGTTTATAATAAAATTCAATATTTTAAAACATATTTTAAGATTGATTTACTTATATAGTGCTCTATGTATTTTACTTTTTTCCATAAAGCACTACAAAATGTTAAAAATATCATAGACGTTTGTGCTAACATTTAAAAAGAGACGAGATCATCTCTCACGTTCTTTTAATCCTTCTGTGCACCAGAGATAGTTTGAATTTTTTGCGTAAATATAATAACAGGATGCTATTCAAAAACACTGGTCAATAAAACAAGTCCACCTTCTGCACAGTTGATCTCATCAGCAAATAGCCACATTTATGGACAGACAGACAGAGAGAAAGAAAGAAAGAGAGAGAGAAAGAAAGGAAGAAGAAGAAGAAGAAACCTTTGCACCTTGCTCAGTATTTTACATATCTCTTTTTCCTTTTCATTTAATTTTGTTTTCACTACAGCCTGGCTACATAGCAAGACCTTATCTCAAAAAAATGATGATGATGATGGTGATGATTGATAAATTTCTTTGTTAGCCTAGAATTTCCATTATTATCAAATACTTAATAATCCAAGTTCTCAAGCAGTATTATAATTAACGATTCCTTTTACTGATTTATAAAAAAAAAAATGAAAATCTATTTATTTGGTGAGTTAGTTAGGGTTTCTACTACTGAGATGAAACACCATGTCCTGAAGCAAGTTGGAGAGGAAAGGGTTTGTTCGACTTATGCTTCCACCCCACCATCCATCATCAAAGAAGTCAGGACAGGAGCCCCAGCAGGGTAGGAACCTGGAGGCAGGAGCAGATGGGAAGGCCACAGAGGAATGCTGCTTCCTGGCTTGTTCAGCCTGCTTCCTTACAGAACCCCGCACGCCCAGCCCAGGGATGGCACCACCCACAGTGAGCTAGGACTTCCTCATAAATCATTAATTAAGAAGATACCCTACAGGCTTTGCCTGAAATTTGATCTTATGGAGGCATTTTATTTTTTTGTTTTGTTTTGTCTTGTTGTTTGTTGTTGTTCCAAGTATGGTTTCTCTGTGAGTAGTCCTGACTGTTCTGGAACTTGCTTTGTAGACCTGGCTAGCCTCAAATTCACAGAGATCCTACAGCCTCTGCCTCCCAGAGCGCTGGTATTAAAGACATACTTCAACACACCTGGCACGGTGGAAGCGTTTTCTTTCTTTCTTTTTCTTTTCTTTTCTTTCTTTCTTTTTTTTTTTTTTTTTTTGTTGTTGTTGTTGCTGCTGTTGTTGTTTTTCAAGACAGGGTTCCTCTGTGTAGCCTTGGCTGTCCTGGACTCACTTTGTAGACCAGGCTGGCTCAAACACACAGAGATCTGCTTGCCTCTGCCTCCCGAGTACTGAGATTAAAGGTGTGTGCCACCACGCCCAGCTGGCGGCATTTTTAATTGTGATTCCCTCCTCTCAAATGGCTTTATCTTGTGTTAAGTTGACATAAAACTATTGAGCACAACATGTGTGTGTGTGTGTGTGTGTGTGTGTGTGTGTGCATGTGTGTAAGTGGGTAAGCGATATATGTGTGTAGTGCATACATACATCACACATGCCTTGGTGCTCTGCAGAAGTCAGAGGACAGCTTGCAGGAGTCCACTCTCTCCTTCCCCTGTGTGGGTTCCAGGAATCAAACCTAGGCTGTCAGATAGGGGGCAAGTGCCTTTACCCTCTGACCCATCCTCCCAGCCACAGTTTTCTCCTTTGAGACAGTCTCAGCCTATAACCCAGGCTGACCTGGAACTCACAGTGGTACTGCTGCCTCAGACTTCCTAACACTAAGATCGACCATTGATGCCCAGTGTCATTTTGCATTTAGAAATCATGCTATTGCTCTATGGCTCAGGCTGGTCTTGAATTCACTATTGTAGTTCAAGCTGTCTTCATTCTGTATGAACGGATTTTATATAATCTCAACATTAATACCTCACAGTCAAGAGACAGATCTTGGGACCGGCAAGATGGCACTGCTTGTGGGTAAAGACACTTGCCAAGCAAGCCTGGTGACTGGAGTTTGATCCTTGGAATAAATGTGAAATAGAGAAATGAAGCCACCAAGTTGTCTTCTGATCTGTACATATGCATGAACAATCTGTGTGTGTGTGTGTGTGTGTGAGAGAGAGAGAGAGAGAGAGAGAGAAACAGAGAGAGAGAGACAGAGAGAGACAGAGAGAGAGAGAGAGAGAAGGCCAGCTCTTACAGATATATCTGGCAGATGGTTTTGCCTCCTATGTAGAATGCTTTCATGTAAATGCTGACTAGAAGTTTCTTACTTTGTTCGTTAATTATCCCTAGAAAATCACCTAAAGGAAATAATTCTAAGAGATGTCATATGGAGACGTGGTACTGCCATTTCTTAAATATAAGATGTATGAAGCCATGGGCTGGCAAGATGGTTCATCAAGTAAAGGTGCTTGCCAAGAACTCTAAAAAGTCTATCTTCATGGTTGAAGGACAGAATCAGCTCCCACAACTTATCCTCTGACCTCTATGCTTGTGCTGTGTGCAGACAGACACATGCACACACACAAAAATATATAGATTCAATAAAATAAAATATAAAAACAGCCAGGCGGTGATGGCACATGCCTCTGATCCAAGTACTTGGGAGGGTTAGGAAGTAGATCTCTGAATTCGAGGCCTTCCTCATCTACACAGCAACTTTCAAGACAGTCGGGGCTACAAAGAGAAATCCTGCCTTGAAATAAAATAAAATAAAAAAAAAACCAAATTAATAAATAAAAGCCAGCAAAATCTAAATCTAATGACAAGATCACAGAAACTGAAATTGAAAAGCATTCTACAATATGGTAATAACAATAATAACCAGAACTCAATGTTATACAACATACTGAAAAGATGAGAAGCCATTCCAGATTAAGGGCAATTGAAAGGATATGGGATCTAAATGGATTGGACCCTGGCCCTGTGCAGCCTTTTTAATAAATATTTCTAGCTGGGCGGTGGTGGCGCGCACCTTTAATCCCAACACTTAGGAGGCAGAGGCAGGCAGATCACTGTGAATTTGAGGCCAGCCTGATCTACAAAGTGAGTTCAGGACAGCTAAGACTACACAGAGAAACCCTGTCTTGAAAAACCAAAAATAAAAATAAATAAAAAATTAATATTTCTAGAACATTATAATTAAGGGGTACTAAAAGGACTCAACTATTTGTATACCCACCTAAAATAGAATCTGTTCTCTCTCATTTTTTCCCTTTCAGAGGGTAGGGGTGTTTGAGACAGAGTCTCACTCTGTATCTCTGGCCACCCTGGATTTTACCACATGGTCCAGACTAGGCTTGAGTTCTTCCTGTTTTGAAGGAGAGAAACCTGTTCTTTAGGATCCCAAGTGTGGGATCAGAACGGTCTCTTGAGAGAACAGGTGAGGTTAATTCACTAGAAGAGCAACCACCTCATGCAGGAGCTTAATTGCTGCCAGCTGAAAAAATCCCGTGAACAGACTCTGGGAGGAGATATATAAATGAGCCCAGACCTGGCGGTGGAGCAGATTGGAGACTTGGGATAGATTTGGCTGTTCATCGCTGCCCTTCAAGTCGCTCCTAGAGAAAACTGCTTGAGGGAAGGCTTCAGAGCTCCAGCTCCTGCTGAGGCTCTGGGGTCTGGTTACCCCAGTGGAAGAAATCCTGCGGCTCCCCACCGGAAAATCGTTCCTCGGAACTGATATCCTTGTTGTTGTGTCAATTAATCCTCATTTCCTACTGTTTTGGTTAATCGGGTTATAATTGATGTAGGCCCGGTCAATAAGTTACTAATAAAATATTTTGGTTAAGAAAATTGAGTCAACACTGCTTAGTGCCTTGAGTCTTGGGAACATAGATGTGAGCTACCCAGAATCCCATGGGATGCTATACAACCTCCATGTCTCATCTTCCAAGCATCTTTTGTTCAGCCCTCTTGTCAGATGCTCAGCCACAACTACCAGAACGTGGGGCTGTTGTAGGAAGAGGCTGACGAGGAACCACTAGCACTCGGGGTTAGAGAGTTCAGTCTTACTGTGCCAGCAGACCCAAGGCGAGCTAATGCTGAGGGCATGGGCTCGGGACCATAACCGTTTACAACAATTTCAGGCTGTTTTACATGATTTCTGGTCTTTCCTGTCACTGACGAGCTACACTTTCACCCTACATGACTCAGGGCCATGCTTAGGGCTTTCTCTGCAACGAGCATGTTTACCAGTGTAGAAACAATGGGTTAGAATGGCTATATTTTTCTAATGTCTGTTCCTAAAGATATGAAAGGGGGTTTTTAGCTGATGCAGGCTAATGTCTGTTTTCTAGAGATAAGATAGGGGTTTTAGCGATTCAGGAAGTAAACAAGTAAACATAGCTACATTACTCATAGCTACAAGTTCGGTGAAAATTCTAACTCGTTCTGATCCTCTTCATCACACATACACGGCTTTGATGACCTTATTCTCCCCCCTCTCCCTCCCTCCCCTGCCCCTCCCTCCCCTGCCCCTCCCTCCCCTGCCCCTCCCTCCCCTGCCTCTCCCTCCCCTGCCCCTCCCATGGTACTTCTGTGTAGGCCTGGACGTCTAGGAGCTTGCTATGTACACCAGGCTGGCCTCAAACTCACAGAGATCCTCCTTCCTCTGCCTCCCGAGTTCTGCGACTAAGGGTGTGCTCCGCCACACCCAGGCCTTATACTTTTTTAAAGTATCAATTGCTTTTTTTACAGTATCAATTTTGGTTAATAAACTAACCTTTGAAGCGTGATGGCTTCCATGTGGGAGGATGGAACAAGACAAGCAAACTGAGGATGCAGGGACCAAACATGAGCGCCAGAAAAAGCATAGGAGAGAGTCAACTAACAGAGGATGTCAGGTTGCCTAATTCAAAATATTACTCCAATAACTCCAGGAATCAAATACATAGAGGCCACTAAGCTTCAGCGGAGACCTAAGCTTGCTTGAGCATGACTCAAGCTGAGTCCTCTGGCACAGAAAGGCTGAGCTCCCTACCCTCCAACTGGTGATTGTTTTCTTCCGGTTCTGTGTTTGCAACAAGATGGATGAAAGAGGAAGAATTCAAGGTCACTTTCAACTATTAACAAGTTCAAGGCACGATGGGTAGAGGGTGGCTAGAGAGCTGGCTCAACAGGAGCACTTGTTATTATAGAGGCCCTGGGGGTTCCTTTCCAAACACCCACACGGAAGTTCATAGCCACTATAACTCCAGTTTCAGGAAGTCCAACATACACTTCTAATCTCTAAGGGCACTAGGTATGCACATAGATACACACAGGCAAACATACACATCACACAAAATAAAGTAAATGTATCTTTTAAAACTTTTTTTAATTAAAAGGAGAAAGAAGAGGGGAAATAAAGATAGAGAGAAGGAAGGAGAGAGGGTGGAAGGGAGGGAGGGAGGAAGAAAGGAAGGAAGGAAGGAGAGAGGTGATGACACATGTCTTTGGTTCCAGTATGTGGGAGGCAGAGGCAGGTGAATCTCTGTGAGTTCAAGGCTAGCTCGGTCTACATAGCAAGTGCCAGGTCATCTAGAATATATAGGAAGGCCCTAGCCTCAAATTCGTTGTTGTTGTTGTTATTGAAAGAAAGAAAGAAAGAAAGAAAAGAAGGAAGAAACGAAGGAAGAAATGAAAGAAGAAAGAGTGGAAATGAAAGAACACCTGATGGGTCAGCATTTATATGGTTTGATGTGTCCACGTGGTGACTTGCAGCCATTTGTGACTCCAGTTCCAGGAGATTCAGCTTTTTCCTTTGGCCTCCTTGGGTAGCAGGCATACAATACTGTAAAGGAGAACATCTTTTCCTTTGAGGAAACGCTTTAATGTGTTTAGGGTTGTGATACTGTAACGGGTTCCAGACCTCAGGGAGCCCCTAGATCTCACCACAACTGACTCCATGATGGAAGTGCCCTTCAGGCTGCAAAACTCGACACACAGATAGCACTGCCTGCCAAAAATGAAAACAAAGACTTCCTCCATCAGAGTCCAAAGTTATGAGAGAGTCTGCATGTGCTCACCTTGTTTTTTTGCTTCAGTGGTTCTGCTCTGGCTAACTGTTCTTGTTAACTGAGGTATGCCAACCCAGACCATGCTTTTGTGTTTAAAAGCTCACCCTGAGAAAGGCTCAGTGTGACAGTGGGATCCCAAGCATGTAGTGTAGCTACAGGCCAGCTAGTAACAACTCCCTGTTGTCTTAACCCCATGTCCAAGCAGTCTTCTCTGGTGAATATTCCACAATAACACACATAACTTAGTTTGTTATGGAGGAAACATTAAGTAGAAAACAGTGTGGTAAAGGTGTTACTGACTATTGCCCATCTGGTGAGAAAAAAAACCACAACATCAGAGATGTTGTGCTTTTCTCGCAACTTTTCTCTATTTAACATTTTTTTTTCCATACCAGGTGTGTTAATGCTGTAAAAAATGTTGAATAATCTATCCTGTAAAAGCCTGTTTTTTAAAAATTATGCTTACCCCTTCTCTCTTACTGCTGAACCCTTACAGATTCCTAGACTTATTTACTTAATTCATTTGACTCCTTCTAAAGAGATTTAATTGTTTCTATAAAACAATAGTACTCATGCTATTTAGTCCCTGTACTAAAAGGATGTTTGTTTAGCCACATGTGACCATCCTTAAATGATTAAACTGTTCTCTGTTCCCTTCTCTTCCCTTGGAGACATTTTGCAAACCAGCTGATCATGAGGTGTAGATGATGAACGTGAGGAGCAGCCATGTTCCTCCTGCATTAAAAGCAAAGGTAACGACACCTGGGCTATTCACGCTGCTATTTCACGTCTGTGGCCTGCCCACTTTCTCCTCAGAAGTGTAGTTTGCCTCACTGAGCTGCCTGTCAGCGATGGTGCCTTTCTCTGTGACTCCCAGAATATTTCTTGCAATGCTCACCTGTAATCCCAGCTCTACAGAGGTAGGGGAAGGAGGATCAGGAGTCCAAGACCATCCTCCACCACCTGGGTATTTGTAGACTATCCTGGAATACATGAGAGTCTGTCAATAGCAAAACAAAGTGTGTGGGTGGGTGTGCAGAAAACACAGATTAGAGTTAGCGTTGGTGTAACCCGTGAAGTCCCCTCTGTCATAGCTCCCTGGAGTGGGATTCTTGACATAATTTCACAGAAAAGAATTGCAGGACAAAAAAAAGTGAAGCCAAGTCGGTGAATTATTACCACTTGAGAGTCAGGTGTGAGCTTTGGAAAAGAAACAAGGGCTGGTGAGGTGGCTCAATGGTTAAGAGCACTGTCTGCTCTTCCAGAGGTCCTGAGTTCAATTCCCAGCAACCACATGGTGGCTTCCGACCACCTATAAAAGAATCTGATGCCCTCCTCTGGCATGTGAGTGTACATGCATTCTTACTTTAAAAACAACAACAACCACAAAAGTAATGGAAAAGAAACAAACCTCACGCTTAAGTACCCAGTTTGGGACTTTCGGAGCACTACTATTTGAAAAAGCAATCTATGCTAAGGTTGACAGAATTCCACCCACCCACCCCGTCCCTGGCAATGTATTGGTTTCTTCATTTCATTTTTTAAACAATTTTTAAAAAATAAATGATATTATTATATTTTCTTGTTGCTTAGAGTCAGACTTTCACTACGAAATATTAGGCTGACCTAAAACTTGCAGGAATTCTATTGCCTCCTAAATGCTGTAAGTATGTACTGAAAAGGCCAAACTTAATATGAGTGTTAACTCAAAATGGCTTCTCTTGGGAGCTGGCGGGGTGGCTCAGCAGTCAAGGGCACTAGCTTCTCTTCCAGAGGACCCTGGTTCAGGTTCCAGAACCTACATGGTGGCTCACTACCATTTGTGACTCCAGTTCCAGGGCATCTGATACCCACTAGCCTCCTCTAGAGGCTGCATCCTTGAGGTGCACAGGCATATAAGCAGGCAAAAACATTCACACATAAAGTAAAAATAAATCGTATTTATTTGCTTATTTAAGGATTAATTTTTGGTTGTTTTTTGTTTTTATTTTTGTTTTTGAAACTGGCTCTCACTATGCAGGTCTGGAACTCTGTATGTAGACCAGGCTAGCCTCAAACTCAAGGGATCCACTCTGCTTCTGCTTTCCTAGTACTGGTATTAAAGGTACGTGCCACTTGCCCAGCTGATTTAAAACTCTTAAATGGATGTTTTTGTCTTTATTTATTTTATGTATATGAATGTTTTGCTTTCATGTGTGCCTGTGCACCAGAGAGACCAGAAGGCAGCATCAAAGTTCCTAAAAGTAGAGTTTACAAACAGTTGTTGGTGCCAATGTGAATGGATCCTCTGGAAGGGAAGTCAGTGCTCTTAACTCCTCAGCCATCTTTTTCAGTTCTGAGGCAATTCCTTGCTGCTATCTTCACTCAGCCTCTCCTCTCCCGACCATACACAAATCCTAGCCCCTCAGTAGAGAGAGCAGACATTTTCTGAAATGGAAGTTGAAAGGGTGAGGTAGCAGCATTTAAGAACCCTAAATAAAGTTTTTGAAAAACCTAAGCCTACAATTTTTCTTAGATTGTACCTCATCTTTGTCTACGGAGTGAATACATTTATTTGATTTTGTTATCTTTGTGTAACTACCTAACACTGGTTCTTGATTTTTTCCTTCCTTCCTTCCTTCCTTCCTTCCTTCCTTCTCTCTCTCTCTCTCTCTCTCTCTCTCTCTCTCTCTCTCTCTCTCTCTTTCTTTTTCTTTCTTTCTTTCTTCCTTGCAAGAAATAGGTTGGTAATGGGACACAGACATTAGACTATCTGGACTCTACTGAGTTTTAATCAGCTAATGTTTATTTAAGCTGCAGCTGACGTGGCATCTTGGTTAAAATCAGGACTGCAGCCCTGACTGAAGCCGGTGGTGGGTGTGGGGTTGGCGTCCAAGGCAAACAACACAGTTACGCAATGACTTCACTTCTGCAGATGCAAGATAACAACTGAGCCGCATTAAACTGGTTTACAGAAGCCAGAACAAGAAGCTAGCTAGTCATTTTACAATAGTTACACATTCCTGAGAAAGGACAAAGGGGCTTATTGGTCAGCATTTCCTGGAATAGTTTAACAGGCTTGTCTTAACATACTCAAGTTACTGACAGGTCCGGCTTCAAGCTTTGGTCAAAATGGAGTTGCTTTAGATTGCTACAACCTACAGAACAGAAAATAACAAATGTAAGCCCATTTGATTATTTTGTGACCACAGGGAATGTCCTGCCCTGAATACAAACAATCTTCAGAGGAGGTATTCCCTCGGGAAAGCTGAAGATCTCAGTTTTGGGTATTCGGAATTTAGGCTACAAACCCTGTTTTTTGATCGTTCGTTGAGCATTTGGCTCACAGCACTGCTTTGGAGCTTTTCTAGAATCCGGGTCCTGCAGGTCCTTAGCCGACTTGGATTTTTGTAGTCTTTTGACTTTATCTAGGCTTTCCAAAGTCTCTGTTCCTGGCTGCTCTCTGGATTTCTTCAGCCCTCGCTCTAGCTTCTGCAGGGTATGCCTGGGACTCACATCACCAAGACTAGCCTGCTCATATCAATAACAATTCACTCTGCCTGTTATTAAAATCATAAATTGGCAACAAAATACTCAAGATGAGGTTTACTGGCATCTAGGTTGCAGCACCAAGTCAGTAGTACTTCTTGTGAGGAAGGGTTCCCCAATGGCTACTTGAAGATTGAGATCAGCACTATTTGCACAGCCAGTCACACTCATGCACTAGCTGCCACAATCCGGGAGTACACACAGAGCATGGCAGAAGAACCGTTGCAAAGAGTTCAGAATTGGCTATAGGCAGGGCTATTTAGCATGGATGTATGTGAGTCATCTTAAGCTGTCATGGCCAAAGCGGAGCCTCCTGGAGAAAACCGTGAGAGGGACAGCAGCCATGATATTTGTGTTTGCTGTTCCAGAGACTGAAACAACTCCCTGTGGGACACCGCAGCTGCAGTTCTGTCTGGGTCTCTGGCTGGCTCAGAGTCTCTTGAGGTATCACGGTGTTGTGGGGGTCTGTTAAATCCAACAATGTAATGCCGAGATCGCGCAGATCTCCCAGATCTCGAGACCTTGCCCTCCCCCCCAAATGACCACCAGGACTTGATACCGATGCAACACGCACAGGGTCCTGTATTACGGGCTCAGAGCCCGGGTCACAATCCTTCCTGACACAGGAGGATAGGAGAGTGACCCAGAGCTTCAAGGACAATGGGTTTATAAGGGGGAAAACTGTAGTTGGGGGTTGGGGTCACAGGGAAGTAAGGAAAAAACCATAAGCGGGGATTGTGGGTCACAGGAATGTCGACCTTCAGGCAGGTCGGATCTAGGAGGCTGGATCTCCAGGGAAGTTGTTTTAGCTCAGAGCATCATTGGGAGTTAATCGTATCTAATCACTCTGGTGGAGTTTCTGGAGACTGCTGGCAGGTCTAGTTTATGGCAGTATGGTGGTCATTCCCAGAATACAGAAAGGAGTAGGGTCACCTGGAGGACAAATTCTCACAGAACACTCAGACCACAGCATTAATTGCAGAATATACATTACATTTTGAACATGGCATTAATTTTGTCCCTGCAACATAACTTAAAGACCAGGTCAATGTAGATAACAAAATATTTATTGTAATCAAGCAGCTACTGAGTGATCAGGGCCATAGAATAGACTCGGGAGGTGGACGCCAACCCTGAAGGGAGGTCATATTTAAAGGATGAAGCCATAAAGTTTGTGTGGGGGAGGGGGTGGGATGGGTTGTAGCACTGTCCAATAATATTTTAACATAAGGCGTTGAGCAAGGGAGTTCCCATCAGTCAGGATAGGAGTGGGTTCCTGGGCCTGAGAAGATGAACTCCAGTTTGACCCTGCCAGCATGATGGAGACGTGGTCCTTGAACTGCCTGGACCGTGCTGCTTATGTGCTACATCTGAGCAGAGTGTCTAGGTCCTCGCTATTCACGGTCCTTGGATGGTGCATCTGTCTCTACGGCAACCCCCTCCTTCGCCCAGATTTTTTAAAATGTATATTTTATTTATTCTAATTTATTCACGCTACCCCCCCCCCCCGATCATTATCCCCTCCCTCTTATGTTCCTATTGGCCCCCTCCCTACCTCTTCTGCCTAGTCCCCTCCCCTAGACCCCTGGCAACAGCCTATTACATCTCATCAGGAGAGCCTGCATCCCCTTCCACTGTGTGCTCACTAGGCCATCTTGCCAAGGGGCGGTAGCCAAATAGAAGGCATCTGCGTACATGTCAGAGGTTCAGCAGCAGTGGAGAATTGGCAGTCCATTGGCTACATATGAAAAGGAGGGTCTTGGTTCTCTGCATTCAGTGTCTGAGACTGGTGCATCAATTTGTGCAGGCCCTCCTGTGGCCCAACCCACAGGCCTTGATGGTCTCCCTGTGGAGCCCCTGCTCCCTCACAGACCTTCCATTCCCCCACTCTTCCCTACAACTCTCATCACACTGCCCAGAATCCAGCTTCTAGTCCCAGTATCTGTCCTGATCGAGTCTCCACTGGGAAGAGTCTCTCAGAGTGTTAGAGACAATAGGCCATATGGCCAAAGTTCAGCCATCTTGTCCAAGTCTGCACCTTTAAGTCTCTGTCTTTCCCAAAGCTTGCCTTTCACCAGAAACTAGCTGACACTGTTGTGAGTCAGCAGTTAGACTAAAGACAGATAGAGATGGAGCCACCCTGTTGTGAGTCAGCAGTTAGACTAAAGACAGATAGGGATGGAGCGACCCTGTTGTGAGTCAGCAGTTAGACTAAAGACACATAGGGATGGAGCGACCCTGTTGTGAGTCAGCAGTTAGACTAAAGACACATAGGGATGGAGCCACCCTGTTGTGAGTCAGCAGTTAGACTAAAGACACATAGGGATGGAGCGACCCTGTTGTGAGTCAGCAGTTAGACTAAAGACAGATAGAGAGGGAGCGACCCTGTTGTGAGTCAGCAGTTAGACTAAAGACAGATAGGGATGGAGCGACCCTGTTGTGAGTCAGCAGTTAGACTAAAGACACATAGGGATGGAGCGACCCTGTTGTGAGTCAGCAGTTAGACTAAAGACAGATAGGGATGGAGTGACCCTGTTGTGAGTCAGCAGTTAGACTAAAGACACATAGGGATGGAGCGACCCTGTTGTGAGTCAGCAGTTAGACTAAAGACACATAGGGATGGAGCGACCCTGTTGTGAGTCAGCAGTTAGACTAAAGACACATAGGGATGGAGCGACCCTGTTGTGAGTCAGCAGTTAGACTAAAGACAGATAGAGAGGGAGCGACCCTGTTGTGAGTCAGCAGTTAGACTAAAGACAGATAGGGATGGAGCGACCCTGTTGTGAGTCAGCAGTTAGACTAAAGACAGATAGGGATGGAGCGACCCTGTTGTGAGTCAGCAGTTAGACTAAAGACACATAGGGATGGAGCGACCCTGTTGTGAGTCAGCAGTTAGACTAAAGACACATAGGGATGGAGCGACCCTGTTGTGAGTCAGCAGTTAGACTAAAGACAGATAGAGAGGGAGCGACCCTGTTGTGAGTCAGCAGTTAGACTAAAGACAGATAGGGATGGAGCGACCCTGTTGTGAGTCAGCAGTTAGACTAAAGACAGATAGAGAGGGAGCGACCCTGTTGTGAGTCAACAGTTATACTAAAGACAGATAGGGATGGAGCCACCCTGTTGTGAGTCAGCAGTTAGACTAAAGACAGATAGAGATGGAGCGACCCTGTTGTGAGTCAGCAGTTAGACTAAAGCTAGATGAAGACAAAGCAAGATGCCCTGTGTGGCAGGTCATCATGACCCTGCCTGGAATTCCCTGTGTTTTGAAAAAAGCCTGCAGCTGGGTTGCTATAGCAATATGCTTCCCTGCCTTCTGACTTATAAAAGCTGCTGCCTGACTAATAAAGTTTGAGAGCTTGATCAACCAGACTTGCTCTCCTTCTTTGTGTCTTGCATTTTCAACAGGTGACCTTCCTCCCGAGTTTTAGTTGAACCCCACAGGCAGGGGCATCAGAGGACATCTATGTTGGGCAAGTATCCACTTGTAAGTGAGCATATGCGTGTCTTTCTGGGTCTGGGTTACCTCACTCAGGATGATCATTTCTAGTTCCATCCATTTGCCTGGAAATTTCAAGATTTCTTTATTTTTAATAACTGAATAGTATTCCATTGTGTAAGTGAACCACAGTTTCTTTATCCACCCCTGGGTTGAGGGACATCTAGGTTGTTTCCAGATTCTGGCTATTACAAATAAAGCTGCTATGAACATAGTAGAGCAAATGTCCTTGTTGAGTGATGGAGCATCTTTCAAGTATATGGCCAAGAGTGGTATAGCTGGATCTTGAGGTAGAAGTATTCCCAATTTTCTGAGAAAGCACCAGGTTGATTTACAAAGTGGTTGTACATGTTTGCCCTCCCACTAGCAGTGGAGGAGTGTTCCCCTTTCTCCACATCCTCGCCAGCACGTGTGTCACTTGAGTTTTTGATCTTAGCCATTCGGATAGGTGATGTTCCAACATTATAGAGAGTTTTCTGTGACTGTTCAGGCAGCACACTATCTCTGTCATTTTTTTTCACTTTGGAAGCTGCTAGCCTGCACTTCCTGTTTACTCAGGTAACTAATTTTATTCCTTCTGAAGTCTCTGATGGAATTGAAGACCAGATAGTTTAGTTTTACAATTAAGCTTAGTTGCTTAGGGGTTAAGATGTTTTTAGGTCTAGATATATGTCTTAAGCTGATAGAGAGGAGATATGGTAGATATTGATTTACATTCAGAATTTTAGACTCACCAAGATAAGAAAATGTTTTCTTCAAGATTGCCACATACAAATAGCCAAAACACTATGAATATAGCATTTATATAATTCTTGATTGTTTCATGGGTCTTCTTGTTGTATGTAGTTTGTTTTATATATGTGTAATAATATAAATGTATATGTTAAAAAAAGAAAGAAAGAAAGAAATGTCTGGACCCAGACAACTGTTTCATTACAACAGAAGCTATTCAGCTACTGGGAAGTAGCCTCTCCTTCCTCTCCTTCCCAAGATTCTCTGTGCTCAAAGCCCTCACACCCTTGTTCTGCCCCTTCCTTCTGCCTTGCCCAGGTGTAGGCCTTTTATTCATCCAACCAGGGAGGTAAGGTTCAGGACAGCAACTAGGCCTTTGGAGCCTAGCATCAGAATGCATAGCATCAGAACAACCTTCACCGAGCATGGGTGCCAGCTCACAATGAAGAGACCGTGTTAAAAGCTGCCAGACTCCATTTTGTTAGAAACAGCCTAACTCCATCCCAAAGGCCACCATCCCTGGGAAAATTCCCTGCCAGAGGGTCAAGCTGACCTTATACTAGGCTGCACTCTGTTTGCACCCTTGGTATCTCTGTTGCAATGGTGTCATAATTCATTCTTTGCTTTCTACACACTTGGTTACACTTTGTATGTACCCTAAACAATGCCAGGCACACTTTCAAGGTTTGACAGAGCTGCTTGTTAGCAACATAAGTCAGAGCTGCCCACTGTGTTCCATCATCCTCCCCCTCCCCACCAGCCCATGAGTTGACTGTGGTTTTCACCCTTTAAATATGCAACACAACTTCCCTCAAGGAAGGTTCAGCTCCCAAGCTGGCCGCCTCCCTGAGCTCAGAAAATACAACTTTCATTTTAAGCTTCTGTGTCTGAAGTGAGTTTTCTCCGCTTCCACCCCGAAAGCCAACAACAAAAGCTGGGGAGTTAGGGCACACTGCGGTCTGCAGGCAGCTCAACAAGCTGGAGAGCGTCCTTTCTAGGTGGCTCAACTGGTCCAAACCTCTTTCTAGCAGCTGTTCTTGTCTGAGAGTCTGCTTTGCAGGCTGGCTTGTCTGACGAAGATTCTCATCACTTGTTACTGTTTACTCTTGGGAGAAAGGGGCTTTGTGAATCTGGTCACTTTCAGTGAGTCCCTGAATATACTTTGAGTTGTTTATCTTCTGTCTTAAGAAAGCTCTGCTACAGGATGGAATATTCCAATCATCAAGAAAACAGCCACACAAAAAGATCCAACTACTGGCATTGGGATAAATAAAAGTGACAAAAATAAAAAGAAGTTACAAAATATGCATACTATGGATTTTATTTATATAACTAGCTGGAGAGAATAGTTTATCATTAAGAACACTGATTGCTCTCCCGTTTAAATAACTATAATTATATATACAAAGCAGTTTTTCAAGTATATTTATTATCCTCAAAAATGATATTGTTAGAAGGAACAGACTAGGACTTAAAATTTGAATATAGTAGTGAGATGCCAGGAATACTGACAGCAGACCTACAGTATAGGAGTAAAACTATTTACTACACAGAACAAGTATAATGAGACTGAAAGAAAATAAGTTGCAAAACAGGAGTGAGAGTCATCAGGCAATTTTTCAGGCAACCTGTTTGTTGGTTTTGGGTTTTTTTTTTTTGTTGTTGTTGTTGTTGTTTTTATAACAGTGTGGAAAGCTGCTGGTCCTGTTTCCTGTCACATTTTTGTGGGATCCTTATCTGTGTTGATGAGGGAGCTACTCATTCTCCTCTTGAGCAGTAAAATTGTTTAGCACCAGCTGCCTTCAAGATTGATCATTTGTGTCAGATCTCTGTGAGTCCAAGGCCTGAATGGTCCACAGAGTGAGCTCCAGGACAATCAGATCTACACAGAAAAACTGTCTCCAAAAAAAAAAACCAAAAAAAAACAAAAAAAAAAAACAAATAAGGTTGGCCATTTGTGGGTAGGCGGGGCAAGAAACCATCCAACACTGCCAAACTCCATTGAAAAGAAACAGCAGCTTAAATGAAAAGCCACCAAGCCACCTTGCATGGTAGAGAACAGCAGCCCAGGTGAGAGTTTGCTGGGCTGTAAAGGCAACTAGAAGGAGGGTGCACAGCTCAGATGCTGGAATAGCCAGGTGGCCACCTTGGAGACTCAGGAGATGCACCTATTGTGGTCGGAGCATTAAAGTCCCAACTGTTGGAGTCAGGAGCCATTACCCTAAAATATTGTCATCAGCATCACTCTGCCATTGGGAAGCCCTGACTTGGGTTCCTAACCGTGATAAGGATCTATTGGTCATTAGGAGTCCAACCTGTGGCATGCATCCCAGGATAACCGTTAAGGTGGCTCAACACATTTGTAGTCACACTGCATTGTCAAAAGGCTAGAGACTATCTGGTGAGATGGCTCAGTGGGTAAAAGTGCTTTCCACTGAATCTAATGACTAGAAAAGACCCAGCTCCTACAAATTGTCCTTTGACCTCCACAACCACTATGTCACAAAAGTACACACACAGTAAATGTAAAAAGAAATTTTTTTTTTAGCCAGTTAAGATTGGACATGCCTTCTAGATGTTTGTATAAGACATCACAAGTTACTGGATCATACCCTAAGTAGTCAATTCTTTTTTTCTGGATATTTCAGTGTCTTTGTCTCTACAGATAGGTTAAAGTTGGTCTTTTTATCTCTACCGAGAGTGTAAAGAGGCATTTTTCATTGTGGGAGGCAGAATCATCCAAAAATAGCAAGAGGAATAAGAAGGATTTCCCCCCCTATTTTGGATTAAAAGGTTTTTTTTCTAATTTATATTTTTATATATTGTGTTTTGCCTGAATGAAAATCTTTGCCTGGTGCCCAAGAAGTTCAGAAAAGGGTATCAAATCCCCTAGAACTGGAATTGTAGACTGTTGTGAGCCACTATGTGGGTGCTGGGAACTAAACTTGGGACTCTGGAAAAGCAGTCAGTGCTCTTAAGCACTGAGCCATCACTGTAGCCCCTTTTTCAGATTCTTGAAACAAGGTCTCACATTGTAGCCCAGAACTCACTTTGTAGCCTCAACTCATGGCAGTCCTCCTGCCCCAGCCTCCTAAGCACTGACATTACAAGCTAAGCCAACATGTCAGGATGTTTTCCGTTTTGTTTCTGTGGGTGCACACACGTAAAATGGACACAAACATTCTGTATATTTACAATTATTATATTTTACATGCTTACATACATCAAATATACTATACAGTGAATTAATAGCATATTTTAAGAATAATAATTTTGTTTACCTTAATAACCTACCTAGAACAATAAAGTATAATAAAGTTTTTTTTCTTTTCTTTTCAAGAGTTAAACATTTTGAGATGGGTATGGTGGCACACACCTTTGATCCCAGCACCTGGGAGGCACAGGCAGGTTGATCTCTGAGTTTGAGGCCAGCCTGGATTACAGAGTGAGTTCCAAGACAGCCAGGGATACACAGAAAAACCCTATCTCGAACTCCCTCCCTCAAAAAAAAAAAATTGCTGAGCATAGTGGTTCATATTTTTAATCTACTTGGGAGGTAAAAGCAGAGGCAGACAGAGCTCTGTGAGTTCAAGGCCAGCCTGGTCTGCTCTGCAAAGTGCATCCACAGGCTATACAAAGAGACCACAGGCTATACAATCAAAGGAACCGTTTAAACACTTTTATTGTGGGAAACTGCAGCTGTGCTGGTACTGACCTTTACTTGTTTTTGTCGGTTGAAATGTTACTTGTTTTGTCTGCGGTTGAAACATTGTGCTCCACTGGTTGCCTTCATTTCCTTGTTTTGAGTCTCATGATTTGGTCCTTGGTTTGCTTCCTTTTGGGGACTTTCCGCAGTGCTGTTCAGTGTTTTTCCATTGCTGGTTCCTCCCCTATATAAGCAGCTCTGTTACTTCCAATAAACGGCATTCTCTTAGCATGAATGACCCATTGTTGTGTCGTCTTTTCAATCTGCAGACCCTTGCCATAGCCTAGGCTAGTAGCGCGGGCGCTACATTTTATTAGCATATATTAATTATATACAATATCAGAATTCACTGATATATAATAATTTTGATCATTTACACCCCACCCCACCCCATTATCCTTTCTTGTCTCCTGCTCCCACTAATTTCTTTGTTCCATCATGGGTCTCCTGTGTGTTTAAGATCAGCTCTACCTCACTGTCTGGTCTGTCCTTTAAAAGAAGTGATGGCTAGACACTGACAGTTTATTAAATGGCTATTCCACGCTGATGGCCCGAGGCTCAAGGACTCGGGAACTTAACTGTGACATCCTCTGGTTTTGGGGGTGTTTGTTTGTTTGTTTGTTTTGCTTTTGGTTTGGCTTTATTTTATTTTATTTTATTTTTGTCCCAAGACAGAATTTCTCTGTGTAGCCCTGGCTGTCCTGGACTTCGCTTTGTAGACCAGGCTGGCCTAGAACTCACAGTGATCTGACTGCCTCTGCCTCCCTGAGTGCTGAAATTACAGGTGTGCACCACCAAGCCCAGCCTTTTTTTTTTTTTTTAATTTAAAGATGTATTTATTTATTTTTATATGTATATGAGGGCTCAATTTTCCTGTATACCTACATGTCAGAAGAGGGCACAGATCTCATTATAGATGGTTGTGAGCCAGCATGTAGTTGCTGAAAATTGAACTCAGGACCTCTGGAAGAGGAGACAGTGTTCTGAAGCACTAAGCCATCTCTCCAGCCCCATCTGTTCTTCCAACAGACTTTTTATAGACAAACCAAGTGTTGTTACACAATGCCGGTGGATCTGTTGTTGGGGCGTCTGTTTACTCTTTCTTGTCATATTTTCTCTTGATAATACATCCTTTTTCTTCAGATGTTACATTTGCCCAGTGGACTTTGGATTCCTTAGTTAGGTGTTTTATTCTCCTGGAAAGATAAAAACAAAACCCTGTTCCAACCCTGACTGGGGGTGGGGGTGTCTTTTTTTTTTTTTTTTTTTTTTTTTTTTTTTTTTATGGGCTATAACTTTCCTAGGGCAAAATATTTTTTGGCAATAGAAAAAGTATTATCTTTTGTAAGGGTCGGGGAATCACTGAAGGAAGACTCCAGACTCAAGTAGTATGCAAAAGCAAAGAGTGTTTATTCAGCAAGGACTGCCCCTCTTTAAAATAGCAACCCTGAAGTAAGCACACAGTCAAACTTATAGACAGTCAGGAGTTTTTGTGGTAACCTTTAAATTGGTTGGAAGTGAGTCGAAGTCTACGAGGGGATTCAGGATTGGCTACGTTTGTTTTGGGGATTCGTCCAAGTTACCGGGAATTTTGCTGAGTCATTCAGGTTTGGCTTCTATGTGTGGGTTGACCTTTAATTTGACTGGCCAGCTGTGTTCTTTTCCGGAAACAGCAAGGCTACAAAGTAGTATAAACATAGTTTCTGGCATTTCCAGGAATTGTTATCCTGGATTTCCGAGAAACAGAAACTGAGGCCTAATCAGGCAAAGCGGAGAACTAAAGCCTGTCATAGAGTCAGATTAGTCAAACGGACCTGGGGTCTTTGAGAGGTTTCCCCGGGGTCTTTGGAGTTTAATAGTCCTCTCACTCTCAGTTGAAAATTTTAAAACGTTCTTTTGAAAATTTGAAACTAAATATACTTTTAAATATGTTTACTTTTAAATTATAAAGGACAGTCATTTTCAATTTTAGCCTGCTTTTTTCAAGTGGCTTTTAAAATTAAATCACTGTAATTCCCATGTGTCTGCCTCTGTTTCCCAAGTGTTGGGATCAACAGTATATGACACCACATGCTGGTACTAGAAGTGTTAACCACCACCACTGTTATGCCGAGATTACCCAGATCGCGAGACCCGACACCCCCCCCCCAAAAAAAGGCTACCAGGACTCGATACCAGTGCAACATACACAGGGTCCTGTATTGCGGGCTCAGAGTTCGGATCGTCATCCTTCCTGACGCAGCAGGATAGGAGAGTGATGCCGGAGCTTCAAGGGCAATGGGTTTATAAGGAAAAACTGTAATTAGGGGTTGGGGTCACAGGGAAGTAAGGAAAAACCATAAGCGGGGGTCTTGAGTCTCAGGAACACAGTCCTTTAGGCAGGTTGGGTGGAGACCGGATCTCCAGGGAAGGTTGTGAGTCTCGGGAATGTGATCCTCCAGGCAGGTTTGGTCCAGGAGTCTGACTCTCCAAGGAAGTTGTTTTATCTCAGAGGATCATTGGGCATTCATTGTATCTAATTGTTCCGGTGCAGTTTCTGGAGAGTTCTGGCAGGTGTCATTCCCGGAACGCAGGGAGAAGGGCACCTAGAGGACGAGTTCTCATACAGACCACCATTAATTGCACAATATAAATTACATATAGGATATGGCATAAATTTGTCCCTACACCACCACCACCCTGTTCATAGTAACTCTAGAATTTAGAAAGTGACTAACTTACAGGGATCGGCTGATCTCTGCTAGAATTGAAGGCATGAGCTACCATGGCCTTGTTCAAATTTTATATCTTAGCTCCAGGGAGCCCTGAGTCTGTTAACTTATTTATAAACCTACTGGGAAATAAGAAATAAGAGATAGAAAATATGGCCGGGCATGGTGGTGCGTGCCTTTAATCCCAGCACTGGGGAGGCAGAGGCAGGTGGGTCACTGTGAGTTTGAGGCCAGCCTGGTCTACACAGTGAGTCTAGGATAGCCAAGGCTATGCAGAGAAACCCTGTCTCGAAAAACTAAAACCAAAACCGAAAGAGATAGAAAATAGAACACACACACACACACACACACATACACACACACACACATACACACACACACACACACACACACACGAGAGAGAGAGAGAGAGAGAGAGAGAGAGAGAGAGAGAGAGAGAGAGAGAGAATAGACAAGGTAAATAGCACCAACAAGCTTTACTGCCCTGGTTGTTACACTTCTTATACCCTGAGCAAAAGTTCTCTCTATCAGAGAAATAATTACCTCTTATCACAGAGACAGATGAATTTGAAAATACAACAGGATAATAGGTTGCATTTTTTTTCACTAAAAATAAACATTTCTTATGTATGTATCCATTACAAAAGTTCATAGTGAGTTCAGAATGACAAAGGTTGACAAGGCCTAAAGGTTAACATGGTTCAAGAGGTTACAACAAGATATATGTCCTTTCCATTAAGGCTGGCCTGGTTACACATTTTTCAGCTATCTCTTAGTTTATAGTGACTTCAGGACAATAATTTTATGTCTTTCATTCCAAGATTACTTAATTGTCTATTTTTTCTGTGCACACAGAGACCCAGGACTTTATCTCTAGCTCTACAATGAAAGCAAACCTGAGTGATAATCCTGTCTCAGCCCTGTCTCTATCCTAGTGAAGCATAGTTGTCAGTGACAAGTGAAAAACCACAACATTCCTAGAAGATTTAGTTATTCTGCAGGAGGGGCTGAAAAAGCCACTTGAATCAATTTAGGAGTCATTATCAAGAATTATAAAGTCATCCTCATAATGATTCTGTAAGAATCTTCCTGGCAGACAGAAGCAGTTACATAAGAGCATAGGCAAAAAAGAATACATACAAGCATGAGGGAAAGGCAGGCAGCAACAGGAAGCAAGCTAGAGATGAGGTCCCTAGGGCCTTTGCCTGCCAGGGCTCACCCATCCCAGACATTGCAGCAGTGGGCCACCTCGAGGAAGCTCACTTGCTTGCCTCAAGTCCACTGCGGCCTGATTGGCCTCTGGCAATCCTGTTACATAGCTTAGGCATGATCTGCCTCCACCTATGCCTGTCTTCACACCTCCTGAATACTAAGACTAAAGGCATGCACCCCACGCTGCAATAAAGCTTTCTTTGTACTCTGCCAATTGTAGGAAATTGAGGAGGTTCAAAGATAGAAAAAACAAACAAACAAACAAAAATCACTACATCAATACGGACCAAGCAGAGAGGAGAAATGGAAACTGACATCAGTTTAAGGACCCTAGGCCTGACCTCGAGTCACTTACTGTACTCTAGAAGATTTCTAATGAGCTTACATTCCAAGATAAACCATGAATAACATGGACTTCCCAAAGGCTTCCCCTAACAGGAAACCCTCTAGAGACAAACCGAAGTAAATAGGACATCCTCTTTTTTATGCCAAAAGGCCGACATATCTTGTCCTTATCTGATCAAAATTGTTAACTGTCACTTAAACTATAAATGAGTCACTCAATTTGGTGAACCACTTCTGAGAGATTTTCTTGAAGTGCTAGTAAAAATATTTCCTTATGTCGGGCACAGTGGCATATGTCTTTGATCCCAGCACTCTGCACGCAGAAGCAGGCAGATCTCTGTGCCAGCTCGCTTTAAAAAGAGAATTTCAGGACAGCCAGGGCCATTACACAGAGAAACTCTGTCTTGAAAAAAAAATCAAAACCAAAAATGTTTTCTTGTGTTCACATTCATCTGGAATTTTATTTTGACAAAAAGCTGAATCTTGAGCAACTGGTATAGATTTACCCCAGAAATATTAATCTGCTCTCACAGACATGTGTAGCCTCATGGTCTTGCTGTCCTTTGTTTTAATGTTCTGCAACCACTATTAAATGTAATACTTGGTTTGCTTGTTTGGTTGGTTTTGGTTTTTCTATGTAGTCTTAGCTTTTCTAAAGTTTGCTATGCAGACCAGGTTGGCCTCAAATTCAGATCTACCTGCCTCTGCCTTCTGAATACTGGGACAAAGGCATGCACCATTATGCCTGGTCTCATTAGCTTTTAAGAGAGAGCTTCCCAAATTATATTGCATACACCTTATGTGTACCCAGTAGAGTTGAAAGACTGTGGTCTGCAGGTTTTGGCAGATCTTTTCATGTGGGAAAGTGTTCAACTGTCATCTATGAAGTAGGAAGGTACGCTAGACTTGTTTAAGGGTTCCCAAGATCATGTAGGAATTTACTATGCTTGGTGCTTAGATGCTTCATAAATACCAGTTCTACATACTTGGAAATATAACTATGCCCTTGAGCAACGGTTCTCTTCTCAGTCTGAATAGAAGGAACACTTCCTCAAATAAAAAGATCTGCCAGAGCCCATGCTTTTTCTACTCTGTTTCGGTGCCCACTGAAAGGTTGTATGCCACCAGAACCAGCAAGTGAATTGGGGAGTCCCAGTGTCAACAAGTTCATATAGGCATCTTTCCTACAAATCTCTATCAAAGTTAACGCCACATGTTGAAAAAGATGTTTTTTAATAAGCAGTCTGAGCCAGCCTGACTCCACGACAAGCTTCAAATTTGGCCTCAGACTGAGCAGATCGTAGTTTCAGTTTCTCAGAACATGAAACTGCAGTTCCTGGAAAAACCACAGGACTGCGGGCAGCCACTCAGCTTCTGCCCCAACATCTTGGCCCTGAGTCAGATACAATGACTCAGTTTCAGTTTCTGGGAACATCAAACCGCAGTTACTGGGAAAACCACAGGTCTGCGGCCAGCCAATCAGCTTCTGCCCCAACATCTTAACCTGAGCCAGATACAATGACTCAGTAAACAATTTGGACAATCCCTAAAGGCTTAACCAATCCAGAGTAGCCCCCTCCCCCGCAACTGCCTTTATTGAGCCTGCATGCTGACCTTGGGGTCACCATTTTGTGAAGGTGGTGACTCCTGCATGCTGGAAATTTCTGCAGAATAAACGTTCATTGCTTTGGCATACTGCCCGAGTCTGGGGTCTTTCTTCAGAGATTCACAGACCCCAGTAATGTAAATAGTTTCAAAATGAATCCCTTGTCCATGTGCCAGTTGTAGAACAAATCCCTGTGGCTGAAGGTACACTATGATTTTTGTTGTTGATGGTTTAGGCCTGTTCTTGAGTTTATGCTTTCAGTTACTAATGGTCAACTGTCTTTAAAAAAATGAAAATATACATATAAAGAAAAAAAAAAGAAAACTTCCCAAAATAGTAAGCATCCCCCATCTCTCTTGAGCTAAGATCTCCATATATATCCCATACTGGCTTCAGACTATGTAGCCCAAGCTAGCCTCAAATTTACGGTATTTTTCCTGCCTCAGCCTCCTAACTGCTGAGATTATAGGTTACTAGGTGATGAATTGCCCTGCTTATACACAGCTTAGATTCAGAAAGCTGTTAAGCACTTCAGACAAAGCATTAAAAAGTAATTCTGGGAGCTGGGGATACATGTTAGCATATTTCTTTTTCTTTCTTTCTTTCTTTTTTTTTTTCAAGACAGGGTTTCTCCGTGTAGTCTTGGCTGTCCTAGACTGGTGCCTGCCTCTGCTTCCTGAGTGCTGGGATTAAAGGTGTGCGTCACCATGCCCAGTTTGTATTTCTTTCTTAGTAGGTGTAAGGCCCTTGGTTTGATCTCCCAGGACAGCATAAACTAGACACAGTGGCACAAGACTATAATCCCAGTACTCAGGAAGTAGAAGAAAGTTTAAGATCATTCCTGGCCAAACAACAAGCCTGAGGATAGCTAGGCTACATGAACCCTGCCGCCACCATCATCATCATCATGCTAGTAAAT
This sequence comes from Acomys minous, assembly GCF_964271855.1. Lineage (NCBI taxonomy): Eukaryota > Metazoa > Chordata > Mammalia > Rodentia > Muridae > Acomys > Acomys minous. The sequence continues at coordinate 971,480 of NC_140500.1, forward strand.
CTCAGGAAACACTCCAAATTCTGCAATCTCTGGTAACTAGTACAACTCACCATTGCCTGAAATAGCACTTTGTTCACAGTTGCAGTTTTCTGGTTACAATGTAAATTAAGCACCTGCTCATGTATCAGTTCAAGAGGACCATGATTCCCCGGAGTCTACTGGCAACTGTTGTTGGGGCAGTTTCTCAGTATCTCTTTCTACATACAAGGAATTTCATTAAAGTCCTTTTGGCAGTTACGATGTAACCAATCCAAAGAGCAAGGCAGGGTGCACTGTGGAGAGCTGCGAGGTGGCCCGCCTTAACATGGCGCAGGCTTCCGCCTTCTGCCATCCCGACAGCGAGCACTCTCGAAGATAAACAAGTCCTTATATGGCAAAAGGCTGTGCAAGGGTAACTGGTGATCTGATGACAAGCAGTCCTGCTCTGACGCGGACCTATGAGGAGGTGGCACCTGGCATGAGCTGATTGGCCCTTGAGTTGTACTTAAGCTTGGCCCTTCCCTTCTTCGGGGCCATTCCCACTGAGCTTAATCCTGAGTAAAGATCTCGAGAAGAAGTCTGGTTGTTGGTGTCTTATTTTCGCTGGACGGTGCAGCGCAGACAAGCACCTATTGGCTGAGTCCGCACCTCCTGCTAGTAAGCGTGGTTTTCTTCATCCCCCGACCCCTAGTTCTTTTCAATTTTGTTTCACCTTCCTTTTTTCCCTGTCTCCTTTTATATGTTCCTTTGTGTCAGAACATAGCTGTTATTGGTAGGTCACACATTTCAGAATCTGTAGAATTAGCTTGCAGTTGAGTACCAGATGAGAATGCATGTGCTTCCTTCTATTTTGAATGCTTGGATTAGAGCTTGTTCTTCAATTCTTTCTTCGGTGTAGTATCTTCTGTTTCTTTCTTTTTTCTTTTTTGGTTTTTTGAGACAAGGTTTCTCTCTGGAGTCCTGGAACACACTCTGTAGACCAGGCAGGCCTCAAACTCGGGAGATCAGCCAGCCTCTACCTCCCCCGGGTTAGGAGTAAAGGCATTGGCCACCACCGCCGAGCTCAGGGTAGTATCTTCAACCCAACATCTCTTCTACAAAACTGCTTTCTCCTTCAGAAGATCAATCTGCAACTTAAGACATTTGGTGGCTTTGTCTGCTCTTCTACCCTTTTTCGCTACTGCACTGGTTTCATTTTTGCCAAGAAATAGCAGAAGGTCATGAAGCAGCAACTCCCAAGCACCCCTGACCCCCAACTCTGCACCTGCACGTGCACTACTGCTGCTCCCGCTGAGTCAGCACCTCCTGGGGACTAGTTCTAATGGTGCTTTCACTTATCTAAGGGGCGTGTGCACCACTCAACCTTCAGCACCTAACCCAATCCTGTAGCCTCATTATTTAATAAGTGTGAGTTGGTGTAGGGTTGTGCCCTGGATTCGAGCCTCACTACCACGAAAATAAATAAAGTGTACTGAGTAGCATTCTAGAGAGAGATGGCTGGAGTGGTCTCAGCATTCAAGGCGTTCCAGAGGAAGCTCTGACCTAGAGCCAATAAATCACTCTGCAAGAATGAATGAAAAAATAGCATTTAAAAGCCACAAGTATCCTAGATCAGAGCCATGAAGAGATAATCTACCTTGGGGGAGCCAGACCCCTTCACGATGCTTTCTGAAGACTGGGTCTCCTCCGCAACGTCCTTCTTACAGAATGTATGTGTTGGTATTGTTGGGGTCCAAGAATAGCCGTGCACTTGCACATCAATCTCAAGTAAGGTGAAAGTTTAACTCTTAACTCGGCGGTGGTGGCGCATGGTTTTAATCTCAGCACTCAGGAGGAGGCAGAGGCAGGCAGATCTCTGTGAGTTTGAGGCCAGCCTGGTCTACAAAGCGAATCCAGAACAGCCAGGGCTACAGAGAAACCCTGTCTCGAAAAACAAACAAAAACAAACAAACAAAAAAAAGAGACTAAAGGCACTATGACTACAGTAATGTTAAGGAGCAGGCCTCAACAGGTGTGGAGTGTTCTCATCTGAAAAGTAGAGAAACGACTTCAGTTTAGCGGGATTATAGTGACTATGTCCCATTCCTGAAGTCACACAAGACTGCTCTAGCTCTTACTCCAGGCGTACTCTGTGGGGATGGCCACTGCCATCTTGTAAAACTGGCGTTCGAAGTTTGGCATGCTTCATGGAGCCCAGCAGCTGAAGTAATGACCTGCCAGCAGCCTTTGCCTGCACAGTAGTGGCTTCCTTCGGGTAGCGCGGCTGTCAGGAGGAGCTGCACCCGGCAGCGCGGCTGTCAGGAGGAGCAGGACCCCGCAGCCGCGGGGCAGGAGCGGAGGTTCCGCGACTCCGAACGCCGCCAGTCCCGACTCCGTGTGACGTCATCTGAGCTCGCGGGTCCTGCGCGGCCGGAAGTCGGCTGTGGCGGACCGCCGCAGCGGTCCGGGCTCCGGAGGGCGGCCGCCGCGATGCCTTCGTCGCGACCGGTCAGTCAGCTCGTGGAACTGTGAGTCCGACCCCCGGGCGCCCGCGCCGGCTCCCAGCCCCTTCCCTCCACTACTTCACGCCCCGCCGGTTCCCGGTCCTTGGCCTGGCGGGTCGCCGAGGACCGTGGTGCACCGCGGGACGAGCGGCTCCACCCGATGCCCGGCTACAAAAGGAAGTCCTGGCGAGCGGGCGGGCTGGCGGGCAGAGCTCCGCTAAGGCCGTGGCAGTTCACGCCGGCGATCCCAGCTGGTCTGGACTCTGAAACAGGAAGATAGCCAGGAATTCGAGGCTAAGGGGGTTATGTTGTGAGACACTGCCTCCCCAGTGCAAATAAGCAAAACCTTGAAAATCCGTGGAATTTTCCTATCTCGGGGAGTCTTTGTGAGACTGGGTGTGGTGGCAGCCACTGCTTGAGAGATGAAGGAGGATCAAAAGTTCAAGGTCCTCCTCAGCTATAGAATGAGTTAGAGGCTGGGCTCATTGTTACTTATTGTTTCTTAAAAAACAAAAACAAAACAAAAACCCAACAACAACAAAACCTTCAAGAAAAATGGTTTAGTATTGGAAGCTGCAAAGACGTGTTGGTTCCCTTGATGGGTCTGACATTACATGAGCAAATGCCTAGGTTCCAGTCTTTTCTTGTGTATTGCTTTGTTACCCCTTGAGACAGTGTCATGTAGCCCATGCTGGTCTCCCTCTGTGTAGCCAAGGATAACCTTCAACTTGCGATGTTTCTGCTTCTATTTCCTGAGTGCTGAGATCACAAGCATACACAACTATTGCATACACTGCTGTTTTAAGTCTTCTGCACACCAGACAAGCACAACGCCAACGCATTTAGACTGGCCTGAGACTCACGACGGCCAGTCTGACCTTGAACTTTTGAGCCTTCTGCCCCAGCCTCCCAAATTCTGAGATTACAGACTTGAGTTATCAGCACCAGCTTGTGATTTGGCTTTTGGCTTGCCATCTATCGTAGGCAGGCCTATGTGGCAGGGGATGACCCTAAACTCAGGATCCTTCCTGCCTGAACCGGCAGAGTGCTGGGATTGCAGGTATGCACTGCCGCACTCGACTGCGTGGTTAGATCTTAAAACTGTGGTTAGTGGGAAGAAAATAAAGTAACAGTAAAGAAAATTTATTGGAAACTTGGAAATAAAAAAAAATGATGAGCACGTGATTTTCAGTGTCCTGACTTGGTATTGTTCCTCTCATAAGGGCCCATTTCGTCATTAGGTTTAGTTTGTAACCCTTTGGGGAGGAACTACAGGCTGAAACGAAAGTTGGTGAAGCAAGCAGTTTCTGGTGTGTAACAAAGTAAGGCTCTTGTGTTGGAGTAGCATTTAGCTCTGTCTGCCCCGCCTCCTCCCTGACCAGCACCTTGGCTAGCACTACTTTTTGAATCTGGCCTGTGGTGATGATCTTGGAGTACAGGCACCAAGGAACGAGAAGAATCAGAAGCTACCCTAAAAATGTGAAGTTTTGACCAACTGGGAAGGGAAGGTGCTGATGAAACTTACGGAAGAGGAAATACCTTATGGGAAAAATATATTACAACATCAGGTAGAAGTGTCAAGCAGACAAGTGGAGTGTAAATTGAATCTAAAAGCGCTGGGGGGTGCAGCTAAGATAGTGACCAACTCAGTATAGACGACAGGTAAAGGCATAATCAGGGTGCAAGGGAAGACAAGAAGATTCAAGGATAGCTGAGTCCTTTGCTTTTTGTTTTTGTTTTGTGGCACTAAAGATCAAACCTAGAGCCTTTCGCTTGATAGTGTTCTGCCACTGAGCTACATCCCTACCCGACAGGGTAACTTTTGAGGCACAGGGCTGGCAAGCAATGGTAGCTTCAGCATAAAGCATACCAGCCTTTCTTTTGGTGTGTGTGTTGCCCCTTTGGATATGACGATGGGTCACAGCCATCTTGATGGAGCATCCTTGATTAGTAGTGAATTTAGAGTCTTTTCTGTTAAAGGCATGAGTTTTTTACATGTATTTTTAATTGCCAGCTGCAGTTTCCACAATCTGTAGACCTAAAGAGAGGTGCCTTTAATTACTAAGAACTGTTGTTCCTGTTTTGACAGGTGTTTCAGCTTGCTGGGTTTGAAGGCCTGAGTGGTACTTCTAACATGGTATCTGTGTGCTAAGGCACTAGAGTCTAGGGCCTGTTACACTTCCTCTCACATATGTTTCTTTCAGTATCTAATTTTCATTATCAAACTATCAGAATTTTATGTTACTTACGTATAATAGGTTAGACTTTTACTTTTTTTTTTTTTTTTTTTTTTTGGTCTTTTGAGACAGGGTTTCTCTGTGTAGCCTTGTCTGTCCTGGACTCACTTTGTAGACCAGGCTGGCCTCAAACTCAGAGCAATCCACCTGCCTCTGCCTCCCAAGTGCTGAGATTAAAGGCGTGTGCCACCACCTCCCAGTTTTACTTTGTTTCATAGAGGCTGGAAGAAGATATAAGATTCCTAGATTAGAGAAGAAAAAGGCTGTTCTTCATAGCACTCCAAGCAACATGAGTGTTAGCTTGTTCCTAGAATTCACAGGGTGACACGGAGCCCAAGTGGAAAACTGCACATATTTGGGGTTACCGTTAGAGAAACACACACTTTAAAAAAATGTAGCTTCACTGTACTAGGCAACAGGCAACATACTGTTTTACCAAGCTGTAAGGAGGCTGCCCGTTTCTCTTAGAAATGACACTCAGCATTGCCTGGTGCGCCAAATGATCTGTGTCCACAGAATTAGGAGCCGTTGCTAAGGAAGTGAAGCAGGAAGACAAGCATGGAAATTAGGAAAAATACAAAGATGCCTATCATTATCCAGCATCATACTAGAAGTCTTAGCCAGAGCTATATGACAAGGGAAAGAAATAAAAGGGATGCAGACAGGAAAGGACGAAGTCACATTATCCCTGTTGTCGATGTTAAATCCTTTACTTAAAAGGCCTGAAGGACTCTACCAGAAAATCTTCAGAGCTGATAAACACTTTCAACAAAGTAGCAGAATCTGACATTAACATATAAAAATCAGTCGCCAGTTGGGCATGATGGCTCATACCTTTAATCCTAGCACTCAGGAGGCAGAGGCAGGCAGATCCCTGCAGGTTTGAGGCTACCCTGGTCTACACAATGAGTTCTAGGCCATATAGTGAGACCCTATGTTTAAAACAAAGCAAACAAAAGTAGCTTCCTATGTACCAGGAACAGGATCTGAAAAGGCATTGGGAAAACAGCCCCATGCACAATAGCTGCAAAACTTTAAAACATTTGAAGCTTTCCCTTACCTGTGGCTAGGCAGAGTTCATGGGGAAAGGGCTGTACTACAAAAGCAAAAACAGTTTACAAGTGCAATACTATCTTAATAAAAATTCAATGATATTGTGGTAGTTTGAAAATGGCCCCCATAGGCCCAGTGTCACTCCTGCTGCTGCCTGCTGATGCAGGTGTAGAATCTCTCCACACCATGACTGACTGCATGCTGCCATGCTTCCTGCCATAAAGCTAGTGGACTGAACTAATGAACTGTAAGCCAGCCTCAGTGAAATGTTCTCCTTTATAAGAGTTGCTATGGGCACAGTGTCTCTTCACAGCAATAGAAGCCCCAACTAGGACAGACATTCTTCATAGAAAAAAAATTTTAGTCCTAAATTTTAGTTATTTATTTGGTTTTTTGAGACAGGGTTTCTCTGTGTAGCCTTGGATGTCCTGGACTTACTTTATAGACCAGCCTGGCCTCGAACTCACAGTGATCCATCTGCCTCCCAAGTACTGGGATTAAAGGCGTGTGCCACCACTGCCCAGCTAGTCCTAAATTTTAATAATTTATTTTTATTTTATGTGCACTAGTATTTTGCCTGCATGTATGTCTGTGTGAGGGTGCTAGATCCCTTGGACCTGGAGTTACCGACAGTTGTGAGCTGCCATATGGGTTCTGGGAATCAAACCCCAGTTTTCTGGGAAAACAATCAGTGCTCTCCAGCCAAAAGTTTATGTTGAAGCACAAAGAAAGACCAAATAGCAAGCCCGTCTTGAAGAAAAAAACAATGTTAAGGGCAAGGGAGATAGCTCAGGGCTGCCGTGCAAGCACAAGGACCTGAGTTCAATCCCTGAAAACTACTTGTGAAGGCAAAAACAGGAGGATTGGAGGATCCTTGGGACTTGCTGGCCAGCCAAACTAGCTACACGGGGAGACCCCAGACCAATTGGAAGCCCTGTCTCACAAAACAAGGTAGATGACTTCTGAGGAGGGGCATTCAGGTAGCCCTCTAGCCTGCATATACACTCCCTTAATATTTGACAAAAGTGTCTTTGATGTCTCTTCTTGGTTGTCAACTTTACTACATCTGGAATTAGCTAAAACCCAAAGGGCTGGGTCTGTATGGGATTTTTCTTTCTTTTTTTCTTTAACTTTCTTTTTTCTTTCTTTCTTTTTTTGTTTTGTTATTGTTGTTGTTTGTTTTCTCAAGACAGGGTTTCTTTGTGTAGCCTTGGCTATCCTGGAACTCACTCTGTAGACCAACCTGGCCTCCAGTTCACAGAGCTCTGTCTGCCTCTGCCTCCCTGAGTGCTGACATTAGTATATACCAAAGACCAGATGAGACATGCAGCTTTATGGACTGTAGACCGCCATTGATGAGCTAGCTGGACCACCGCCTGTAAGCCATTCTAATCAGATATATGTATCTCCTGACTGATACAGAATTTGGTGCAGTTGGGTGTGCTAAGCGAGGCTTAGTCCTAGTAGGAGCATGGAAGACAGTGCTACTGAGGGCAATTTGAACTCGGGGGTACCCAGCTCAAGAAGCTTCAGAGAGGAAGAATATTAGTAAGTGGCCTAGAGACCATTCTTAGGATATTTTGGCAAAGAATGTGGTTGCGTTCTGCCCTTGTCCAAGAAATCTGCCTGACACTAAATTGAAGAATTTTGGCAGAAGAGATTTCAAGACAGTCTAGTGATGTTGACTGTGTCACGTGGTTGTTAGTCACTCATACAGATCTATAATGAAAAGGGAGCGAGCTGAACAAAGAGAAATACCAAGTGTACAGTTTGAGAAGCAAAGGGGCACCAGGAAGTATACTGGATCTAAGTCCAGTGCTCAGGGAGATGAAAGGTTTTTTTTAAAGCCTGATCCTAAATGGAATGAAGGGCGTGCTGACCTCCGGCAAGACCTCACCCAGCTAAGCTTCCAACTTGTGAGGAGAAACGAAGGAGAAGCTTAAGCAATAGACAGAAGCATCAGCTACAAAACGCTGATGCAAACACAACTGAAGGAGGGGGCCAAGTTCCAGCCCCAGCAAGCAGAAGAAGTTGGCAGCTTCTGCCAGCTGGTTCTGGGTTCGGAGTCAAGGAAACAAGAAAGGGGTTATAGAATCACCATTGTGTGGAGCTATGAAGATGAATCCTGGCTTATGTTAAAGACCCCAATATGCTGTAGGTTAAATGACAAGCTTGTGGGACACCTGACAAGGGAAGCTGCACATCAAGTGTGAAACCAGCCCAAGAGAGAAGTATGTTGCAGTCAACAAAACTGAATTTGCAGTTTGCCCTGCTGGTTTTTTGTCCAGTGTTTCCTCACTAAGCTCCCTGTCCTCCCTTTTGGAACAGTGATGTGTGTGCTGAGCCGTTGTGATCTACCTTTTGATATTGATTTTATAGAGAGTTACAGTTAAGAGATTGCCATGAGTCTCAGAAGAGACTTTGAACTTTTACACATTGTTGGGACTGTGATAGACTATGGGGACTTTTGAAGTTGGACTGAATGTAGTTTTTTATTATGATACAGGTACAAATCTATGGAGCTAGGGCCAGTCTACATAGAACTCAAAAATAAGTAATTATCAAGGGCTGGAGAGATGGCTTAGTGGATAAAAATGGATGTTGCCAAGCCCAAGACCCAAGTTCAATTCCTGGGAGCCACACAGTGAAACATGAGCAATAACTCTGGCGGACTGCCCTCTGGTTCCCACCTGTGTAGCATGACAGGTGTGCCCACACACATATGCTCACCCTGACACATACACATAAATAAATGCATTAAAAAAATAAGGACAAAGGCCGGACGTGGTGGCGCACGCCTTTAATCCCAGCACTCACTCGGGAGGCAGAGGCAGGCGAATCGCTGTGAGTTCGAGGCCAACCTGGTCTACAAAGTGAGTCCAGGATGGCCAAGGCTCCACAGAGAAACCCTGTCTTGAAAAACCAAAAAAAAAAAAAAAAAAAAAAAAAAAAAAAAAAAAAAGGACAAATACTTTTTAAAAATCACCCATAAATAATCCAGTCAGTAAATGGGCTCAGCTGGATTAAAACCTAGGCATGGTGACACAGTTTCCTTGGGAAACTGAGCCAGGTAATTTGCCAGACTAGACTACATAATGATGCTTTTATGAAACAATATTTAAAAAGGAAGTGCAATCAAGTGTGTTTTGTTTTGTTTTTGTTTTCGAGACAGAGTTTCTCTGTGTAGCCTTGGCTGTCCTGGACCAAGCTGGCCTCCAACTTACAGAGATCTGGCTGCCTCTGTCTCCCTGATTGTGCCACTGCCCAGCTTCAAGTGTGGTTCTGTAAACCCAGCACTGAAAATACTGAAGCAGGAAGATTGCTATGAGTCTCACGTGGGCCTGGAGTACATAGTAAGACCCTGTCTCAAAATCCAAAACAGAAAAAAGTGTGGGCTGGGGGAAGACAATGAACAATAACAGAAAAGATACTCCTTGCTTTTCCAGTAGTGTCGTAGGAATAGGTGTTTTGTAGCGGTTTCCTTGACATTGAAACACTACAGGAAGCTCCTTAAAACAGGAAGCCCCTGACACTGACTAGATTTACTATGCTCCCTCCCTCCAAGAGTGAGCAATACAAATAGCTGAGATAAACTCTCAGACAAGCCAAGGTATGTAGAATTTGAGACTAGACCAGCTGCCTGAAAGAAGTAGAGACCAGCCTAGCTGCCTAGAAGAGGTTTAGAGCAACTGAGTCACTTGAAGAGGACGCTCTACTCTGTTGAGCTGCCTGTAGACTCTGGAGCACACTGGAGCTTTTGTGAGCTGGAGTTCATATTGGGGTAGGTTTTGGTGATGCAGCCATCTTGAGTTAATTCTACTCCCGGAAGTGACCCTCACCCATATTCCTATAAATAAAACTCACGAGATGTCATCTGCACTTTGGTGTGTTGTGGCCTTCCGATCTGGGGTAAGTTATATTCCATCTCCCCAGGAAATATTTCGACATAACAGTAGGGAAAATGGTAATACATGGGAAAATGATCAATAATATTCACTGCTGGAGGGATGTGGAAGAAAAAGACCCCTTCAGTACTGCCAATAACAATCCAGTCACAGACTTTCTAGAAAACAGTCTGACTGACAGTATTGATACCATACCACAGAACAAATGCTTTTCAAAAGGGAAGTAACTAAATAAGATACCCAGTGAAAGTTACAGCCATTACAAAGGATGAGCCCAACCCTGAAATGCTTTGAAGGGTTTTCACAAAGGAGTGTTGAATGAAAAAGATGATTCTGAGGAGTATCCTGGGATGCTGTCTTAGGGAACCCTGAGGCCCTCCCTTCACGGTGCCTTTGTTGTGTTTGTGTAGGGCTGTGTATAGAAGCACAGAGGAAGACAGAATATGTCCTGGATTAACATAAGACATATGGAGGATGGATAATGGCAGATGGGGAAGATGGAAGTAACCAAAGATTGCACTAAAAATGACCACAAGTGTAAGGTTATTGTCATTCGTGAGTTAAAATCATATATGGTGGTGTTTGTAGAGAGGATTTGTCATTGCTTGACACACGTATGAGTTTCTCAGATGGCTAGAATTTGAGGCCATAAGACATGTTGGTCACATTGCTTTAAAAGAAGCAAACTAAATCCTCTCCCATCCTGGCTGGTCATTTCTGTTTGTGTTTGTGATGCTGAGGATCAGACCCAGGGACTTACAGACACCAGAACCATTAAACTTTATCCCCAGCTGCCAATTCGGTTAAGTGGGAATCATTGGGTCTAGGAACCAAAAAATACAAGGCAAAAAAAAAAAATTACAGATTTTTATTAATTTCTACTTATACTTTGGGGCATTTTTTTTCTTTTTAAAATTGTTTAAATTTATTTATCTATATTTTATGTGCATTGGTGTTTTGCCTGCAAAAATGTCTATGTGAGAGTGTCAGATCTTGGAGTTACAACAGTTTTGAGCTGCCATGTGGGTGCTGGGATCTGAACCCCAAGCCTCTTGAATAGCAGTTAGTCCTCTTAACCGCTGAGCCATTCCTCCAGCCCCCTGAAGTGCTTTTTAAACTTCGTTCTTTAGAGAAATGGTCAAAGTAAAAGGCTTTAACTTATTTCTGACAAAGAGCAATAGTGTATGAAGGAATTGAAGGACTCAGGTGCTCCAGCCCACGGGGTTTTCAGCGGGTACCTGTGGAGGAGGCGAGCGAGTGCGGGGACAAGAGACACAAGGAAGGAGAGCAAGTCAAGGGTCTGATCAAGCTCTCAAACTTCATTTTTCACACAGCAGTTTATAAAAGGTAAGCAATGAGGAAATGAGATCTTCGCGAGTGGGTCGTCATGGCAGTTTAATCGCAGGCTGTTCGAAGGCACTAGATGTCCTAAGTAATTTCCTGTAACCCATCTGGTGATCTTATCTCAGCATCCTGTTTCTCAAGGCAGCAGGCCAAGAGCTGGGTTCTGGTAATTACCCACAGACCTTGGCTCCTGGCACACAGGGTGTGGGCTGAGCAGTAAATTCTAGAGCCGACAGTGGGAACTATAAGAAGAGGTATGAGGAGCGTGTGGCCCCTGCCAGCTACATGGCCCAGGCTCTAGGGTCAGGGCTATTTCTGGACATTATTCAGGGACAGTGTTCTACTCAAGGGGATTCCTGTGGTTTGCTATTATAAGTAAGGATAGGTCAGGAAACCCTGCTGCATGCTGCATTCTTCAGATGCACTTATCCTGATATATGCCGGGTGCCAAAATGAAATTTTGACTAAACTATCCTCAGTTGCTTCAGGGTCTTAGTGGCTGCCTCTTCTGGTAACTGCACATACAGGTAACTGATTTGTACTCTCCATAAATCTTTGTGGCTGTAGCTTTTTCTCTAGTCATTCAGTGTTCACATAACTTTTTAAAAAGTTATTTTATGTGGATGGGTGTGCTGCTCCATCTGTATGTACGTCTGTACACACACATACCTGGTGCTGCTCCATCTGTATGTACGTCTGTACACACACATACCTGGTGCTGCTCCATCTGTCTGTACGTCTGTATACATACATACCTGATGCTGCTCCATCTGTATGTACGTCTGTACACATACATACCTGGTGTCCACAGTGGCCAGAAGAGGACATAAGACCCCCTGGAACTAGAGTTACTGACGGTTGTAAGCTGCTCTGTGGGAATCACACCATGGTCCTCTGAAGAGCAGCCAGGGATCTGAACTGTCTTTCCAGTCCTGGTTTTAGTTTTTTTGAGACAGTCTCATGGTTAGTTTCCAACTCACTTTGGTTAGCTATGAACTCTTCTTTTCAAAGACAGAGTTTCTCTGTGTAGCCCTGGCTGTCGTGGAACTCACTCTGTAGACCAGGCTGGCCTCTTAACACACAGTGATCCTCCTGTCTCTGCCTCCCGAGAGCTGGGATTAAAGACGTGCACTGCCACCACCACCATCTGCAGCTGTGAGCTCTTAATCTCCTACCTCTGCCCAGGTTCTGGGTGAAAGACCAGAAGAACTAAAATTGCATTTCAGAGTCACTGGGGCAAAGTTTAAGGAATAGGCCTACTGGCCTGACCAAAGACCAGGCATGATGAGGCATAGCCAGCCAGCTGTGGGGAGGAACTGGCCTTGTTGCATTCCTGTCTGAATATCGGAGATATTGTTGCTGGGGAAACCAGCCCAGAGGGCCCCCTTAGCTGTTACTAAGGTCACGTAGCCTTGTTCCTCAAAATAACACAGAACGTGCTAATTGCCCCTCTCCCCTAGCAACAGCCAATCAGCACAGGACAGGACATTCCAACTAAAGCCCGAGACCAGATGCTTCCCCAGGCAAGGGAGAACAAAGAAAACCAGAACCGTTTCTTGTTTTGGCACCCTCTCATACCCAGTCATTTTAAAACACAATATCCCCTTTTGTATCTTAATAAATAGATGAGTGCCAGGCTGGAATTCCCCTGCTTTGGGTGCGTTGGGAGGGAAGGGGTCCATAAATTACCCTCAACCCTGATACTACTGCGTTGGTGCTGGTTGCGAGCCTGGCTCAAGCTGCTAATAAAGATCCTCTTGTGCTTGCATCAGGTTTTGTCTCCTGGTGGTCTTTCAGGGGTCTCGTGAAACAGGCACAATACTGGGATTATAGGCATATACTACCATGCTCTTATTAAAACATTTTAATGAAGTCAAACATTTTGGCAACATACCTGTTATTCTAGAATTCTACATGTAAGGCAGTACAACTAGGAATTCTGGGTCATCCTGTGTCTCACTTAGTACCTAGCCTACATGAGACTCTTTTAAAGCAAAGATTTTTAATGCATATTGTTAAGTCCGAAATCACTGCTTGGAGACCACCACTCAGCACATACAATCTGCAAGAGTGTTTTTATTTCGAGAAAGTAAGAATCCTGCATACAAGGGTCAGCCATTTTACAAATTGGTGATCCTGGATGTCAGCTCGCAGATCTTTTTATGTGTAGAGAGGGGAATTCCAACAAGAGGTAGGTAATCTAAAACTTGGTTGGTGGGCAGCAAGGCAGTCACATGGGTGATTTTATTATTATTATTGTTGGTGGTGGTGATTTTATTATTATTGTTGTTGTTGTTGTTGTTGTTATTATTATTATTTTGGTGTGGCCCAGGCCCAGGTGGCCAGCAGACCACATTCTTGTGTCAGGAATGTTCAACCATAAGATGCCACACCAAACCATATAGGGATGCCAAGCGCAGATGGCCAGGCTTGGGATACAATGTCTCCATGCTTCTGTGACTATCTCCCAGCTGCCCTTTTCTCTGATTGGCTGTTCCTCAGGTGGGGGATTTTTCCTGGAACTGATGACTTTTCAGGGTCTGGCCTAAGTCAGGCCTGGTCTTGTAATGGAGACCAAGCTCAAAATGGAGGAAAAAAAATTCTCCTTTCACATACATATAACAGTAACTTTTATTTGCCTGATTTCCTTGTCATTCCCAAAGCTTCCTGCCCTTGTCTGCTAGCCCAGGCCTAGCCCTGGAAGCTTCTAGCCTCTGTACAATCTAACCTACGTCTAGAATGTTTCAGCTTCTGAGACTTACTGTTTACTAAGCTCACCCTTTCTTGTTCTTCCTGAGCTCTGCGCTGGCTGGTTCAGCTCAGCTGTTCTGACTCAAACTCCTCTCCCAGCTGACTTAATTAATCTGGTTTTTCTCTTGGCCTCTGAATTGCACTGGTTGGCCTCAAATTAACTCCAGCAATCTGTTGTAATCTCACTCCTCTCTTCAACCTCTCCCTGTAAAACTGCCTCCTCTTTCCCTTATTATCTGTGCTGCTCTCATAAGTAATTTACCTTTCCTTTCTGTTGGACATATCGTACCCTGTTAAATCTTTCTCTGATTCTTCCTTTTTCTGCCACTCAACTAGTCATCACTTTCAAACATGGCACTTTCTTCTACAAACTTATTTTATCTTCACTGCTTGGGATTAAAGGCATGTACCACCATGCCTGGACCGAAGCTTTTCTTTACCTTGAGGCTGCTCTGTACCAGGCTATTTAGGTCCTGCTGCAGGACGTGGCTGGCATGTCTTCCCCTCTACCTAGGGGCGGGGCTTCCCTTCTCCCAGAGACTCACTATATAAACCAGACATTTTGGGTTCACTGGCCCCCATTTGCCCCCCTTTTCTGCCCTTGTCCTTTCCCCACCTCCACGCCCTCTCTCCTTCCCTTCCCCCCAGTGTGCACTCCCCTCTTTCTCCTCCTCCTGTGCCACTTCCAATAAACCTGCATTTATATATTATAGCTTCGCTGCCAGTTAGCTCGTTCTGCTTATTTAATCAACCAGGCTGGCCTTGAACTCAGATCTGCTTGCCTCGGTTTCCTGGAATTAAAGTCGCACACCACCACTGCCCAGTGTTTCTGCATTCCAGCCAGGTCACAGAGATCTAGAAGGTCTTTGGATGTGGTGATCTCTTGCCAGAGTAGCCACATTCTGAGTTAAAATTCCTGTACACAGATTGACAACTGGTATACAGAGGGAAAGTAGCAAAGGAAAATCTTATCATATATAACTTTACATAGGTAGTGGTTATGAATCTTAAATACTATTTTATGAAAGGACTAAGTGCTGACAAGCAGTATTGGTAAGTGGCAGCTTTGTGCAGATTTAGTGTAATTTACTATACTGTGTTTGTATTTCAGATGTCTTCGGTGCCTAATAATCAATATTTCCAGATACATATCAGATATTAAATATTTGCCTCCCAACATCAAAGATAGACTGATTAAGATAATGAGCACCCGAGGTCGGATAACAGATTCCAATATAAGTGAGGTAAGAATGTATAACTATAAAAGTTTATTTCATTGTTTAGATTTAATTTCAGACTTTTTGAACAAAATAAAAGGTATATAGCATAATTGTTAGTCATTTTTAAAAGTTTTTATTTTTAATAGTTTATTTATTTGCATTGGTGTTTTAGCTGCATATATGTCTGTGAGATGTGGTTGGATCCTCTGGAATTGGAGTTAAGATAGTTATGAGCTGCCATGTGGGTGCCGGGAATTGAACTCAGGACCTCTGAAAGAGCAGCCAGTGCTCTTAACCACTCAGCCATCTCTCCGGCCCCAATTGTTAGTCATTTTAAAATGGCTTGAGACTCTGATTTAAGAAGCTAGTACTCAAGCCGGGCATAGTGGTATACTCCCGTGGTCCCAGCACTTAGGGAGACCCAGGCAGCCAGAGAGCTGTGAGTTTGAGGCCAGCCTGGTCTACAAAGGCAAGTCCAGGACAGCTAAGGCTACACAGAGAAACCCTGTCTGGGCGGCAGGGGGAGAAGCCAGTCCTCACCCTTAGATGTATCCTGTCTTCTATTACCCTTCCTTGCTTTTTTTCTACTCCCCTCCCTTCCTCTCTCTACACTTAAATACACATTAAAACCTTTTTATTGTTGTTGCTGCTTTTGAGACAGGGTCTCCTGTCCTGGATGGCCTTGAACTCACAGAGATCTGCCTGCTTAGAAGTTGGGCTGTTGGGACTGGAGAGATTGCTCAGTAGTTAGAGTTCACTTCCCAGCAACCACATGCTGGCTCACAACCATCTTTACTGGAATCTGATACCCTCTTCTGGTGTGCAGGTGTTCATGCAGATAGAGTACTCAAATACATAAAGTAAATGAAAAAAGAAATCGGGCTGTTATTTATTGGTCTCAAGGAAACACTGAATAGTCGCTCCCCCAAAACAATGGGTATGTACTAACTACCCCAAACAATGAGGGGCACTTGGACATGGTAGATTACATGTGTGAGTTCAGTACTCAGGAGATCTGTCATGAGCTTCCAGTCAGCCTGGGCTACATAATGAGTTCTAGACCAGTGTGGATTGTAGGGTTAGACTTTGTCTCAAAAAGAGAGGAGGAGGAGGGGAAATGGCTGAGCAATTAAAAGTGCTTGCTCCTTTTCCAGAGGGTCAGAGTTCAGTTCACAGACCTTCCAACTTCTGTGCCTCGGCCCACCAGGGTTCGACTAACGCTCGGGAGGAGAATTTTCCTGTATAGAGACAGAACACTAGACACGAAGAAGGGGGCAAGTCTGCATTCTGATCAAACCCCGTTTATTGAAACTTTCACAGAGATTATATAGGCACAGAGGCATGGGTATTTGTGTAAGCAAGGGTTGCTATGGATGCCTAACTCTGGAATGCTCCAGCAGGTGTCTACCTTTATGGCTGCTATAATTGCAGGAGAGACATTCCAGGAAAGTTGTGAAGGATCTGGTTAGTAAGGAAAAAGCTCCCGGAACTGCTGCTCGCAGGCAGCTGGCCCTTAATCTGATCTTATCAGTAGTCCCACCGGAAAAGGAGTAGCTGGGGGGTCCAGAATGACCAGCCCCCACAATAGACCATAAACAGGTGTCTAACTGATGAACCATGGCAAGGTCAGCTGGTTTCTGGTAAATGGCAGACTGCTGGAGAAATAGGAACCTAGGCTCTGACAAGATGGCTGAACATTGGCCATGTAGCCCGTCCCCTACACTTCTGGTGACTCTAGTTCCTAGAGATCCAATGCTAGGCCTCCTTAATCACCTACACATCATTAAAAAAAAAATCTTCAAAAGGCTTGATGAAGCCAGTACAGTAGCTCACACCTTTCTTCCCAGTATTCAGGAGGTAGAGGCAAGCAGATCTCTACAAATTTGAGGCATATATAGTCTAGGTAATGTGTTCCAGGACAGCCAGGGCTACATAGAGACTCCGTCTCAAAATAACAACAAAAACCCATGGTGGTATTTACCTGTAATCCCAGCATTTAGGAGATTGAGGCAAAAGGAGCAGAAATTAAAGGCCAGCTTTTTCTAAACAGTAACTTTGAGGATAACCTGAGTTATATGAAAGTGTCTCAGAAAACAAACAAACAAAAAGGAGACTGGGGTTCAATAGGGAAGATGTGTGCCAGGCAAGCCTGATGACCTGAATTCAGTCCCAAAAGCCCAGAGAGGAAGGAGAGACTTGACTCTCCAAAGTTGTCCTCTGACCTCTACATATATAGAGTGACATAAATGCTCACAGATAATAATCCCAATGTAGTAATAGTAACAGTAATAGATTATTTTATAACAAAAGACTGCAGTACATGTTATAAAGAAGTAATATTAGGGCCAGACATGGTGGTACATGTCTTTAATTTCAGCATTCAAAATGCAGACAGATCAGTATGAGTTCAAGCTAGCCCGGTCTGCATAGAGAAAGCCAGGCCAGGCAGAGCTAGCACTCTGTATGACTAAGTATCTTGCCTACAATATTTAATATCTATTAGACATGTTGGGGACACTAAAATTCATTCAGTGGCTAAAAAAAAGAAGTGGGAGCTTTCCTCTTAAGTCAGCTTGTCACTCTCAAGGGCCTGAGTGTTACAGATATAGGGGAAGAGTAACAAAAGGGTAGAGAGACTAATACATATATTTTCTGGGAGTAAGCAAAGATCTCCCAAGAACTCAG
The DNA here is from genome assembly GCF_964271855.1 of Acomys minous. NCBI lineage: Eukaryota > Metazoa > Chordata > Mammalia > Rodentia > Muridae > Acomys > Acomys minous. The sequence goes on from NC_140500.1 coordinate 989,137, forward strand.
GTGCCACCTCTGCTTATTCCTTTTGTGACCTGGAAGTTCTGGCCGTGGTGGCTGGTGAGCATCTTTAGTGTAAGTGATATCAGGGAAGACTAGACAACTCTAGGTCAAGTTAACCACTTCAATATTATTTTGGAAAAAAATATTTCTCAGATGTTCAGCACGTCTACACATAGAACTGTGTAAGAGCTAAAGATGAAGGCGACGGAGGAGACAGACGTATATGGGGACAGGCGTCAAGTGTCCCATTCCACTCCACTCAGCCACACACATTTGTAAGCTAGCAATACTGGTCAAGTCCCTGCACAGTAATGGATGACACAGTCCACAGCCAGATGTGTTACCTTCTTCATATTGCTCGCTATGTGACCTCCAAAATTGATGATTTCACTCAACTAAGAGCTGGAGATGCTGGAGGAAATGCTGGGGTTTTTCAGTAACAGCAAAGGAGAGATGTGTGTCCTAAGGGATTGGTTCTTCCTGTACGGGTGCTTAACATCAGGTATTGGAATGAGAGTGTTTCAAGGGATCAGGTTTTTTCTCTGGAAACAGTACCTGCTGAACAGAAGGACATACGTCGAGTTGAGTGAGTCAGAGGATGATGCCAGTAGAGAGAGATGCCAACACTGCGGCTGCCCAGGCCGGGCCCAATCTACACCAGCCATTTCAGCACTGAAGAATTCAGGCAACAAATGTTGCATTTCCAGCTAGAAGCTAATTTGTTTTGTTTGGGTTTTTTTTTTTTTCCCTGCTTTCTCTTCTCAATGAGAGTTAAATCCTACATTCTTAGCTATATTTTTCATCAGCTACTAACCTGTTAAAATCACCAGATCACTAACTATGGAAGACATGATAACAGAAAACTTAAGTTGGGGACCAGAGAGAAAGCTCAGAGTTGCAAAAGCTTTTTTATTTTGCAATTATTTTTTTTCAAAATCATGTATTTGTTACAGGTGTTACATCCTGAAGTCCAAAGATTAGATCTGAGGAGCTGTGATATCTCAGACTTGGCTCTCCAACACCTGTGTAAATGCAGAAAACTGAAGGCACTAAATCTCAAATCCTCCAGAGAACATAGAAATAGCATAACTTCAGAAGGTATGTTTACCATCACTGAGTGCGTGAGCAGGTCAGTGCATAGCACCTGGTAAAATTTTGGAGCAAAGAAGAAAAAAACATCTAAGAGTAGAGCTTGAGGGACCAGCAAGGTGGGAGAGGGCAGAGGGAGCCGAGCAAGGGGCCATGGCCTACATATGGAAATGCCAAAATGAAACATTTCTTTATATGTTAGCTACATTCTAAAAGAAAGCAAATATGAGCCAGACATGGTGGCACGTAATTGTAATGCCAGCATTCACGGAGGCAGAAGCAAGATCATTGCAAATTTGAGGCCAGCCTGGTCTACATAGTGAGTTTCAAGCCAGCCTGGGCCTACATAGCAAGAGAATATGAAGAGATAAAAAGCAAAACAAAACAAAATCAGAAATTATGTTATCAGTAAAACTATCCAAACTAAGGAAAAAATGTCAGAGTAAAGATGAAAGCAGTTGGCTCACACCTGTGGTCCCAGCACATAGTGGCACATGTCTTTAATCCCAGCACTCGGGAGGCAGAGGCTGGTGGGTCGCTGTGAGTTTGAGGCCAGCCTGGTCTACAAAGTAAGTCTAGGACAGCCGGGGCTATACAGAGAAACTCTGTCTTGGAAAACCAAAAAGAAAAAAGGAAAGTAAGCCGGGCGTGGTGGCACACGCCTTTAATCCCAGCACTCGGGAGGCAGAGGCAGACAGATCGCTGTGAGTTCGAGGCCAGCCTGGTCTACAAAGTGAGTCCAGGACAGCCAAGGCTACACAGAGAGACCCTGTCTCGAAAAACCAAAAAAAAAAAAGAAAAAAAGAAAATAGTCCAAATTAGTGTTGTTGTTGATAACCATTTAAGAAACATGGTAAGTCACTGCCATATATTTTAAACATATTTTAAAAGATACTGCTACATTTTAAACATTTTGCCGGTTACAGTACAAGACATGGCCATTTGCTATTTGGTTAAGGTTAAGGTTTATGCTGTTACCCAGGCACGATAACAAACGCCTGTAATCTCCATATGCAGGAGGTGGAAGCAGGAGATGAGGAGTTTAAGGCCTGAGCTGGTCGCTAGTTTGAAGTCAGCCTGGAATACAGTGAAACAGAGCTATTGTTTTGGATTTTAGAGCTGGCGAGGCAGGCAGGACTTGAGGACTGAGGGTCTGTAAGAGGAATCAGGTGGGGATTTTGCCAGCATGACCCTGGAAGGACCAGGTGCTGGAACTGAGTGAGAGGAAGGTAACACATGGCAGGACACAGGCAGGGAAACTAGCTGAGAGTCTGCCTTAGGCCTAAGCTTTTATAAGTCACAGTAAGTCTCTGTGTCTTTCTTCACCCACTGCTGGGTCCAAGAGAGTCTGGATGTAGGTCTTACTATGTTGATGCCGGCTGGCTTGGTGTTCACTATGTAGACTAGTGTATCCTGAACCGCTCAGCTGTGGGAACCGGGCAAGGCTAGCTTCCCTGAGCAGAAGCCCCCTCCCTGCCCTGTGCTCAGCCAGCTTGAAGTCAACTTCCCTGGGAGCTAGAGGAGGGGCTCACTTCCTGAGATCCAAACAAAAGCTCACCTTATCAAGATTAGGGCCAGCTTCCCCTTACCCCATTGACCTGTAGTGTGACAGCTACAGCAGATGAAATGTCTAGATAAGAGTCCCCCTGCAGCAGGACTCAAAGCTCCCCTCCTGTACCTTATCAGTTAAGGCCAACTTCCCCTATGCCCCTTACCCAGTTATGTGATGCCAAGGCAGGGAAAGTCCTACTTGCAGTTTCTACCTTTAAAAACCTTGTATTTAAAGGAATCAAGGCTGCTCACCTTCCTCAGCCTCTGGGGAACCAACAGTCCTTGCTCTGGAGCAAGATCAATAAAAAAGAGCCTGTGTACATTGTATCTGGCTGGGCTCTGGTGGCCTGTGGAGGTTTCGTGACTTGGGCATTTCACAGTAATCCTCTGGCTTCAACCTCCAGTATGGTTAAGGCACTTTGCTATCTATTTAGGATCTCACTCTGCAGGCTCGGCTGGCCTCAAGCTCACGGAGATCCTTCTGCCATCTACCTCCTGGGTGCTGCGAATAAAGGCTTCTACCACCATTTTTTAAATGCACTATTATAATAGCAATAATCATCTGATTAAGATGATTGAAGTGGCTCTTACTTATAAAGCCAGCACTTGAAAGGTGAAGGAATCTGGATCAAGAGAGAGAGAAAGAGAAGGAAGAAGAAGAGGAGGAAGAGGAAGAGGAGGAGAGGGAGGGAGGGAGGAGAGAGAGAGAGAAATCAAATAAACCAGGCAGCTTTATAAGACTGTCCAGTACCAAAGCCAAGCACTGTGAGGCAGGCGCAGCTAAAGAGATGGCTCAGCAGCTGACAACACTGGCTGCTCTTGTAAAGGAACCAAGTTCTCTTGCAACACCCACCTGGCTGCCTACAGATGCCTGTAGCTCCAGCTCCAGAGGATCCAACACCTCTTCTGGCCTCCTTGGGCACCACATACACATGTCGCACAGACATACATGTAGGATAAACATCTGTACAGATAAAATAAAGTTTAAAAAATGGCTGTGCAGTGATGGAAGCCAGCTCCAGCAGTAAGTTTAGTGCTCCAAGGAGATGTGGAGTTGGCAACTAATGTGAAGCAGGTACCTGCACACACACATGCACATACACACAGTGGGTGAAGCAAGGCTCCAGCACCTTTATTTTTTCTCGTAGTCCTTATATACCTTTCAAATATCCCTCATGCAGATAAAAGTCACATTACAATTTTTTTTTCAGGGTTTCTGTTTAGCCTTGGCTGTCCTGGAACTCACTCTGTTGACCAGGCCGACTGTGTACTCACAGAGATCCACCTGCCTCTACCTCCCTGAGTGCTGGGTGCTAGAGGCCAGCTCTAGACCAAGAGTGGTTGCAGCATTGGTGGGCGGCTGTATGCTTTAACTGCCTTTCTGGCTGGTGGCCTTGCTATTTACTCTTTAACTGTTTAACTTCCTGGCTGGTAGCCTTGCTATTTGATGCCAATGGTTGCAGTGAGAAACTCTCTCTATATATAGACTTTAACTCTTAAACTCTCAGGATCTGCTGGTCACCTGAGAGCATCTAAGCAGGGCCAAGAGCCTCATCAGTGGCGCTATGCAAGCCTCCTAGTTTTCCTGCCACCAAAACAACTCTCTAGCTGTAAAACCTTTTGTTGCTTCATAGCAGGAGGTCCTAATCAACTAAGCCAGGTGGCTCCTTCAACCCAGGGTACAAACTGTGACAGCCATGACAGTTTCCTGCTGTAAATAACAAGGGGTTGTAAAAAGAAAAACCTTGTTCCTTTTATCATAATGGCTAGCAGTAAACAGTGGAGAAACCTAATTAAGAAGGCTTATTATCACATACGAAACTTAGACGCAGGCAAAAGCATAACACACGTTTGGCAGACAAAGCAAACAGATTTTTAAGAATCTCACGCACACATGCACACCTACTCACATACAATCAATAGACAAAACAAGGACGCTCCCAGAGAAACCATTCATCCACATATATGTAAACGTAAATAAATAACTATGCATATACCTGTATACATACATAGACAGTACATACAATTAGACATATAGACAGACACATTCATGGATGAAGCAGATGGCTTCAACAACTGTTTAATTCTGTCTTGGGTTTTGGGGTTTTTTTTTAATTATTTTTTATTTTTATGTGCATTGGTGTTTTGCCTGCATGTATGTCTGTGGATGTCAGATCTTGGAGTTAGATGTTGTGAGCTGCCATGTGGGTACTTGAATTTGAACCCGGGTCCTCTAGAAGAACAGTCAGTGCTCTTAACTGCTGAGCCGTCTCTCTAGCCCTGTCTTGGGTTTTTTGTTTGTTTGTTTGTTTGGTTGGTTGGTTGGTTTGTTGATTGATTGGTTGGTTTTTCCAAGAGAGGGTTTCTCTGTGTAACAGTGCTCTGGGCTCACTTTGTAGACCAGGCTGGCCTTGAACTCAGAGATCAGGCTGGCTTCCAACTCACAGAGATCTACCTGCCTCTGCCTCCCAAGTGCTGGGACTAAAGGTGTGTGCCACCACGCCCACCACCCCACGCCCCAGCCTGTGTTGGGTTTGTATACAGTCTAATACAAAAGTTCTCTATGTATGGAAAAAAATTACCTTGTTCTAAAATAGATACAATTGCTACATAAAAAGCGAGTCACAGTAGGACTCTTGACCCTAATATCTAGCCCGATACTTCTTACAATGTCAAGTGGTGGCTTTCTCTAGATGTTCATTGTGAGCTCAAAGCAGTTTTATCTTTTTCTTATTTCAAATGTACATTGTGTGTTCAAAGCAAGAGATTTTTATGTCATGGTTTTTCTAAGGAACAGGCGTCTGTCTTGTCTTGTACAGATAGCCATTTGTTCTTTGTTTCTGTATTCATATGCTCTTCTTATTGCGGTGTACACCTGAGCCTTATCCTTGGACCAAACCTGAACGAATGTATTTCCTTGATTATTAATTTGTTTCTTTTTTTTTTAACAATTTATTTACTTTGTATACAATGTCCTGCCTGCACGTGTGCCTGCCCGCACGTGTGCCTGCCTGCACGTGTGCCTGCCCGCTCGTGTGCCTGCCTGCACGTGTGCCTGCCTGCTCGTGTGCCTGCCTGCACGTGTGCCTGCCTGCTCGTGTGCCTGCCTGCTCGTGTGCCTGCCTGCACGTGTGCCTGCCTGCACGTGTGCCTGCCCGCACGTGTGCCTGCCTGCACGTGTGCCTGCCCGCTCGTGTGCCTGCCTGCACGTGTGCCTGCCTGCTCGTGTGCCTGCCTGCACGTGTGCCTGCCTGCACGTGTGCCTGCCTGCTCGTGTGCCTGCCTGCACGTGTGCCTGCCTGCTCGTGTGCCTGCCTGCACGTGTGCCTGCCTGCACGTGTGCCTGCCTGCAGGAAGAAGGCCCGGATCTCATTACAGATGTTTCCGTCTCACATGGAGGTTCATAGAGCTCCTCCCAGTTGTTGCTGTACCACAGGAGGGTAAATTACACAAATCAAGTCAGAAATTCTATAAAACCGTCGTCAGGGATCATGAAAGCATCAATTGGTTTAAACCGCACTATTTTTCCCCCTGGGACAGGGTTTCTCTGTGTATCCCTGGTTGTCCTGGACTCGCTTTGTAGACCAGGCTGGCCTTGAACTCACAGAGATCTGCCTGCCTCTGCCTGCCAAGTGCTGGGATTAAAGGCGTGCGCCACCACACCCAGCTTATATTGTTTTCTAGGAAAGTAAATTTATAGTTAACGAGAGAACTTTAGGGCAGAGATCTTTTACTTTTCTTGAGAAACAGAAAAGGGAGAATCTATTCAGTCTGCAGGCTACGCAGTACTAAGTCCTCAAGGTGCACATCAAAGCTCACCAACAAATTTATAGTTACAAAACCAGGAAAATCAGATTTTACAATAGACACACAAACCACAGGGGCACTAAAACTTTACTGTCTCTGATCATTAGCCTGTCCCCTGTAGGTAAAGCCTCTGTAGCTCGTAGCACCTGGGCCCTCTGTTCTTGTTCTCTCTGACCTCAGCTGGTCTTCCATTAAATAACTAAGAATGTAGCCAGGCACAGTGCTGCACACTTGTAATCCCAGCTCTCTGGAAAGCAGAGGCAGGCAGATCCAGATCGCTTTTGAGTTCCAGGCCAGCCTGGTCTATAAAGTGAGTCCAGGACAGCCAAGGATATGAAGAGAAAAACCAAAAAGAACAAAAAAACCCTAAGAATGTGCTTTTTTTGTTTTGTTTTGTTTTGTTTTTTTCAAGACAGTGTTTATCTGTGTAGCCCTGGCTGTCCTGCATCTGACTGTAGACCAAGCTGGCCTCGGAACTCAGAGAGATTCACCTGCCTTTGCATCTAAGTGCTGGGATTTAAGCTGGTCTAAGAGTGTGTTTTAATACATTCTACAAAGTAGCTGGCAAAACACCCTGACCTGATTTAATTAATAGTGCATAAAAAGCACCTTGGTCTAATCTTCTTAACCATGCATATTCTTAAATTTTTCTCAGAAATCTTCAGCTAAATCATTAATCTTTCTGAGTGGCTTTGCTCTTTGGGAAATCACCTCTATTGTGATGTGTTGTGATTGCATTGCCCCATGGGGAGTCCCCTCCCCACCAGGATATTCATGCTATGCAAAAAACAGTGACTAAGGCAGCATCAAGTGCAGTAATGGCTTGCGGCATTAAGGGGTCTTCAAGAACCAGGACCCTAGGGTTTGCCTCTTCCGGTCCAGGTGTTCTCATGTGGCTCTGCTGACCACTGGGGGGTTTGCCTCAGGGTCCAGTACTGACTGCAGCTCCCGCATGGCTGCACGCAGTACATGTTTTATATGCAAAATATTTTCTCTGAGTAATTACATGAAATAGTGGATTTTTATATTTGGTTTAGGTTTCTTCCTTTTTAAATCTAGTATAGATTTTTTTCTATTTAGGATTTGAGGTGGGTTTTTGTTTTGTTTTATTTTTTTGTTTTTGTTTTTTCAGTATATAAAGAAGTACTCAGCTGGATATGGCAGCAGGTGCCTGTAATCATAGCTCTCAGAGGTCTCCCTTGGGCGTGTGTGATGGCACTGTCCTAAAGTGAGAAAGTGGAAGGAAAAACTTATTTGCATAAGTAGATTGTGGATAATTGTTTAGCTAGTTAACTTTATTTCCCAATCATTTTGGTTATCCACTTGCAATATTCATAATACTGTAAACAAGTCCTGAAATGTTAACATGAAAAATAACTCATTAGGAGGAACTCTGAAACAGCATGGCTGTTCTGATAGCAAATGAGCGACTTTCTCTATACCAAGCACTTACCTTACTCTCCACATATTAGCTGGACCTTTTCCACTTTTAATTTATTTATTTTGTGGATGTGTGTGTCCCTGTGGGGGTCAGAGGACAGCTTGGGGAATTGGTTCTCTCCTCCTACCATGTGGGTCCCAGGAATTTAGCAGCAAGAACCTTTGCCTACTGAGCCATCTTGTGAACCGCAGTTGGATTCCTTATCATTTAATTCAGTCCTGTCACTATGTACTTGGAGTTAGCATCATATTCCATCGTTAAGTCTGCCTTGCAGGACTGTCCCCAGTTCATATGGGCCATCCAGTAAGTACTTCTGACTAACCAGCTATACAAAAGTTCTGTGTCTTAGGGTTTCTATTGCTACAGAGAGACGCCAACTCCTATAAAGAATTGGAGCTGGCTTACAGTTCAGGGGTTTAGTCCACTATCATCATGGCAGGAAACATGGTGACATGCAGGCAGACATGGTGCTGGAGAAGGAGCTGAGAGTTCTACAGGTAACAGGAGGAGACAGTGAGCTTCTGAGCCTGGCGTGAGCTTCTGAGACATCAAAGCCCAAACCCTAGTGACACACCTCTGCCAACAAAGCCATGCCTACCTTAGCAAGGCCACACCTCCTAATAGTACCACTCCCTATGGGCATACGGAGGCAAGTTTTACTCAGATCACCACATGCTACAACTTGTTCCTTCTGTCAGTGCGAAGCCTCCTCCATGTTGTCTCAGCTGGAGCCATATTTGGTTTAACTGACCCCACACTCCTTTTGTATCCTTGCCATGAAAAGTCCCATGGGAAAAGACCCAACCCTGTTCTAGAAACTCTTGGTCAAAATGCCCCAGCTAACATCACGGTTTTTGTTTTGTTTTGTTTTTCAAGACAGGGTCTCTCTGTGTACCCTTGGCTGTCCTGGACTCGCTTTGTAGACCAGGCTAGCCTCAAACTCACAGCCATCCACCTGCCTCTGCCTCCCAAGTGCTGGGATTAAAGGCATGCATCACCACTGCCCGGCTTTAAATGCGTGTTTTTGGCTCCTGTGAAACTGCTTACCTGTTTCTCTTCCCCCTACAACTGCCAAACATGATATAGTTTTTCTTTTTCTTTTCTTTTCTTTCTTTGTTTTTGTTTTTCCTTTAAAAATCTCCCTGTAATGCATTGGAGGCTGCTCTGTGAGAACTGTTTTTCTCCAGATAAATAAAGACTCTCCAATTTGGACTTTGGTGGTGCTGAATGGTCTTTGGGTCTCAACCCTGGACACTCCTCAGGGATCAATAACTTGTCTCAGTGGCTCACAAAACCCAAGAACATACTTTGCTTTGTTACAATCCATGTGAGAAAGTTACAGACCATCACTAGTATAAGGCCAAATAAGAGTCCTTTATTTAAGCCAGAGCAGGCTCTTGTCACAAAGAATTCTCAGCAGAAGTTCAGGGATACAGCATCTGTAAAGACAGAAACCCACCGTAGCATCATTGTCAGGTGTAGATTAGGGGAACCTTGTAATGTTTGTTTGGCAGAACACAGCACCTGTGGTTATATATTCAGCCCTCATTTTGCTTACACACCTGGCTGTAGTCAGGTTCATGGAAAGGTGCTGCCAAGGTATAGTCAACCCTGGGTGGGTTTGCAGTGGAAAGAGCACCACAGACCCAAAATGGAGTTAAGGACTACATGGTGTTACCTCAGTCACTTAGCCATTTACTACTTGGTTGCAAATGGTACTGCTAGACTCAGGTCATCAGACTCTATTCCTGGAAGCCCGAGAGTCAGAGTCCAGAGTCGATGCAAAAGCAAATGTTATTGAGACAACTTGCTGGGGTCCCCTAAGCTCCGAGGAGATGGCAGACTCTGTTCTGCAAGAGTTGGGGATTAATATACCATATGCAGAAGCAGAACTTAGTGACAATGGTTGGTTAATGAGTGATAGGCTAACAATAAGGGGTCTACGGTAGTAAATTCTAAGTCGGGTGAGATAGGGGCTACTGCTAATTCTGGGGACAGGGTTAGGAGAGAGACTAGTGGAGAAATTTTAACTTGTTCCTCTCAGGTTACTGTTACTTTATTTGCTCTTATTATCGGCCTGTAACTCTTAACTTGCTTGCTCAGCTAACAATGCTATTGTCATGATGGCTAAGTCCAGGCCACCTGGAATCTTATATTTCCTTAGCTAATAATGATGTCACTGCTGAGTTCAGGCCACCTGGAATCTTAGAGCAGCAGCACAGAGAACATAGGAGAGTCTGGAAGGGTCCCTAGGAGAGGAGCTTTTGCCCCAACAGAATAGAAGTATTAGGTCAATAGCCCAGATCTGGCAGCCCCAGAAGTCTAGAATTTGCTACCCACCCCAAATTACCAATTAAGGAAATGGGTAACATTGAAAACCAGAGAAAAGAGGTTTAATCAGTGTACATTGGAAAAAGGAGCCAGTAAAGAAATCCAACAACACCAATTTCATCTTTAGGGGTACTGACACAAGTTTTAGGTTTAAGGAGAGAAAGAATTAGGGCAGGACAGCAATATATATGCCTGACTAAGTCATATGCCTGGTCAAGATGAGGTTCCACCCACCACTGACTAGTTCTGCTCTGGTACCTCAAGGCAGCTGAATGGTTAACTCTGTAGTTTGTGACCATAGGGAGCCAACCTGGCTCCTACATCATGTTACTTCCCCTACAGGGAGAAGCCTCGCCTTCATGGGTAGTTCTGTTCCCAAATAGTGTGCGCCCAGTCTTTGGCTCCTCCTTAAATCAAAGATGCCTGCAGGATTTGGGCAATTACTTATCATTGTGCTTCAGTCAGTGTTTTAAGTGGGTCACAGCCAAGTATTTCCAGATTCTTAGTCTCTTATCCACAGAATTTAAATAAATAAATAAATAAATAAGGATTCATACAATTTTGCAAAAGAAGTAAGGTAATTTTATACAGAATGAAGTCAAAGTACAGATGATAGAGGGTTGTATCATCAAGATTGACTATGGACCACCCTAGAGAATATTAAGGAACGCCGGGCTATAGCCTTCGGTTTGTTTTTATAGAGTTGTAAAGGGAAGTTGCTAAAAAGAGTCACACTACACTAAACTAATTAACTGATTAGAACTTCTGTGATTGTGCAGTGGTTGGAATGTTGTATGTCCAGAGTCAAGTTATAGTTACCTTTAGCTCCCTTAATAGACATTTACCGCCCTCCTTTTTGTGAGCTAAAGACAACTCCTTTGGAATGTAAAAACAAACTTGTTTCTACCAATCAAAAGATGGAGAATGCCCATAGATAGCGTCTTAGACCTACAAGTATTATTTCCTTTCTTTCCAGGATAGCCAGGACTACACAGAGAAACCCTGACTCAAAAACAGAAACAAACAAACAAACAAAAACAAAAAAAGGAAGAAAGAAATCCCATTCTTTTAAAAATATTAAACTTTGGAGTTACTTGTTAAGCACCCAAAGCTAATTAGCTGACACACTGGGGTTGTAGATGGTATGTGTTCCGTGACACTATCTCTCGGGAGGCATGAACGAACATCTGTTTACACCAGATAGTGGCAGACCAAAGTAAGGATACCAGCAAACTCCAGCTTGGTGAACCAATGAGTGTATCAGGGTTACTTACAGGAGCAGAAATGACTCAAAGACAGCTGCATCACCAAGTGTCCTCCCAGGCAGCTCAGTTGGCCTGAGCCTCTTCCAGGCAGTTGGGCTGGTCTTGGAAGCCTAGTGGATCTGCCCAGCTTCAAGGGCTTCCCTGAGCTTTCCTGAAGGATGGACTGTTTTTACTTCCTCTTTAGAGCATCCTGTTGCCTCACCTGTGAGCCCCCTGTGCATCAGGCCCTACCTTGTGAGAATGGACACAAGGGGAAGGTCTCTTGGATCCTAGACCATTTTCTGGTGACACAAAGTCAGGTGACTCCACGGAAAGGCACATCCTGACCACAGGAGGTTGAGTGGCCAGGAGGGCAGCCAGACTAGGCTGACTATTACCCAGGGTTGTTCCCATGGCAACAGGGGCCAGGCAGAGGAGTCCCCAGAACCTAATCCTTAACCCTAACTTCACCAGCAGGTCTTGCTTCTGAATAGAGATCACCCCACATCCTGGGCTGGCCTTGCCTCACTGGCTTCTTGGGGCTTCCTTGTCAGCACAGTGGCCTGCCCCTCACAATCTTTCTCTTCCATCCTCAGACCTAGAGCCCACATCTGCAATGCTGACTAATGCCAGCTTTTCCTTTCTCTGTCATAAGACACAGCACAGAGGACAGGAAATCCTTGTGTAGTGAGATTTTGGAATGTTGATTTCCTCCCCTCCCTCCCCCACCCCCGAGGCAGGGTTTCTCTGTGTAGCCCTGGCTGTCCTGGAGTCACTTTTTAGGCCAGGCTGGCCTCGAACTCACAATGATCCGCCTGCCTCTGCCTCCCGAGTGCTGGGATTAAAGGGGTGCGCCACTATGCCCGGTGGAATGTTGGTTTCTTTAAAAACAGAAATGTTGTAAGAATATGTTTTCATTTTTATCCCATGTGTGGGGATAAGCAACCGCTTTGCAGCAGCTGACTATGATTTGCCTCTTGCTCTAGCAGAGGCATGATTTTTGCCAGCTACAGATAGTGTCTATGATCCTGTGACATTTGGAATTCTGGGGACTTTTCAGAGGCATATACATGTTAGGGCTCCAAGAGAGGTGGTGGATTGTTGTTTGCTGTTGGTTGTGGTTGTTAAGTAGTGAGCAACAAAGAAACAAAAACAAGAACTTAGATATCCTGACAGCCAAGATAAAACCTGCCCCGAGGAGCTCAATGCCGGAGCGTGACACCCCTAGTCAACAGGAAGTTGCCCTTTTCTTTTTACTCCCCCCTCCCCTTTTTTGTTTCCTACCTAGTGTCAGGGGGTTGAAAAGATAGATTAAAGAGGTGGAGAAAGGTAAGAGAAAGAAGAACTCACAAACTAGCAAACTGCTGGCTAGCTGGCTACACCCTGGCAGGGCAAGGCTGTGGGAGTGGCTCTGGGGAGGCCAGTGGCAGGCAAAGATGCCATATGGGGCATGTTGGGATATTCTGCCACTTTGTGGACTCACTGCAGAAAGTGGCCTTTCCCCAGTGCTGGTTCTCCTTACCTCCCAGATCCACAGTGCCACACAGATGTCCTGGCATCTGTGGAAGTGGAAGAGCACTAGCCATCCATTCCTGATCACAAGGCTCCATGCCAGAACACCAGAGTCCACTGGACCCCATAGTGAGACAGCCCAAGAACGTCAGAGTCTAGGACTGAGGGAGGCAGAGGACCACGCACGATCCTGACATAAATGCCTTTGAGAGGAGCATCTGCTGCCAGAGTGGCCTATGCTGTACTCACACGGCCAGTGAGCATATGGTTGTCCCAGCTGCCTTAGCCATTTGCCTACAAAGAGCTCCCCTTGAAGTGCCGAGCCCCACAGGGAAGCCATTTGTCCTATGTTTGGACACAATTTTGGGCAGTCCAGAAGCGTGTCAGGCTTCCTGCCTGGGCATGTGACTCTCCAGACACAGCCTACAGACCTGAAGCCAGATCTCAGACTTACTAGCAGGGTGGCCTAGGCCAGGAACACGTGTCCTTCTTTGTAAAAGGCTAGTCATATAGACCAGAGGCCACCGAGAGGCCCATGGAGCAAGAGATGTGGTGGTTGAATGAGAACGGCCCACAGGCTCATGTATTTGAATATTTGGTTCCTAGTTGGTGAGCTGTTTAGGAAGGATGAATAGGACAGCCTTGTTGGAGGGGGTGTGCCACTGGGGGTGGAATTTTGTGTTTCAAAAGCCATACCAGGCCTGTTGGACCCTGGAGTCCAATTTGGGAAGGGGGTCACCATGAGAGACCACTCAAGTCACACAGGCTGGAGGTGTAGGTAAAATTTATTACTGACACATCAGAAGTCCCAATTGTCGATGTGTCAGGGTCCCTCAGCACTCGGGAGGTGAGAGACCCCGAGTGACTGTTACAGGCTAGATTTCAAGGCAAAAACCGCAAAGCAGGTAGAGTTGCTTATCAAGTTAAACCATATGGACATTAGGACATCTGGCATTGGGAAACCTCTTGTGGGGACTTGGGGATGGGTCCCTAGAGCAGTTACTGGAAACCATATGGGGACATATGATATTTTGGAACCTTGCATGTAACTAACTATTCAGGGAACTAGGGTGGAACTCTTGAGGTTAGCAGTTCTGAGAACTGGGAGAGGTTCTCAGGCCACTGGGCAAGCAAAGTTGGACAAGCATCTTATATTTTATAATTTTACAGTTTCTCAGGCCCAGTCTTGTTCTCTTTGCCCCTGTTTGTGAATCAGAGGTAAGCTCTGAGCCATTGCCCCTGCACCATGACTGCTGCCTGCTGCCTTGCTTCTTACCATGGTGGTCATGGAGTCACCCTCTGAGACTGTCAGCAAGCCCTCCAATTAAATGCCTTTTTTTTTTTTAAATATATGTCCTGATTGATGATGTTCTTAGTTCTGTTACTTTAAAAATATCAGGAAACTGTTGTTTTTAAACAAAATTCCAAACATTCAATTTTAACAGTAAGGACTGAGGAGCCAGGTGCTGGGGTGAAAGCTTACTAGCTCAGAGGCAGAGAAAGCACCCACCTAACCTTCCTGCTCAGCTGATGTCCCAGAAGGAAAAAAAAAAATCCCCTTCTCCTTCTCTATGCTATCTTAAAAACTGGAGAGATGGCTCAGGGGTTAAGAACACTGTCTGTTCTTCCAAAAGTCCTGAGTTCAATTCCCAGCAACCACATGGTGGCTCACAACCATCTATAATGAGATCTGGTGCCCTCTTATGGTGTGCAGGCATATAATACTGTATTTATAATAAATAAATAAATCTTAAAAAAAAAAAACTCCTCCAACTAAATGTTCCTCCTTTCTATGTCCTGTGTGTCTCTCCTCTGGACTTCCTCTCACTCTCTATGGCTTGTTCCTATGTTCACTTTCTATGGCTTGTTCCTATGTTCACTTTCTATGGCTTGTTCCTATGTTCACTCCCTGTCAGCTTGTTCCTATGTTCACTCCCTGTCAGCTTGTTCCTCTGTTCACTCCCTGTCAGCTGGTTGCTTATCACGCCTCTTTAACCTTGTTTACAGAAAGCTCTTGGATTCAAGGTGTGTGTTAGGGCCAAGCCACACCACAACTAGAAACAGGATTTTACAGTACACAATCTCGGGGTTCACAGTGTGATCAAATGTCCTGCAACATGAAACTGTTCACCTGGAACCACCCTGAGCGGTGTTGCAGGGCCATCGTCATTCACCTTAGGCACTAGAATAAACTAGGTGAGAGTGGTGGTTTTGTGTCAATGGCGTCTAAAGGAAGGCTGATTGCTAAGGTGGCTCTTTACTTTGATTGCTAGATTAAGTCATGTGTCATTTCTTCCTACTGTGCATGTGTTTTCCCATAATTTCCCTCCATGCCCAACTGTGCACAGGCACAGAATGGTAAATAGGAGCGTCTCCCTGAAAGTTTACAAAGAGACACAATTCTGCACCCAAAACCGGTTGATCTTGAATTCTGTTCTTTGTACCCGGATCCATTAGAAATGCGTTTGTTACTGGGGCCTTGGAGAAGATCTACACAGTTTCTAAATGCCTGTTTCAACATCACCAGAAAAATAAGTATATCTTCCTAAGATTCTGACAGGGCTGTTCCTCTTGATTTGTCTCTGCTTCTTTTTTCCCTTTGGCCCATCCATTCCTCCCATCCTTTTGCTTAAAAGGTATCAATTGCCAAATCATTCCTTAGAGCCATAGAATCCAAAATATCTCGCCTTTATAATGTTTTTCCCTAGTTTTTGGCTAATAGCTATGAAACTTAACATGAAGACTATATCTGTTTTAAGACAGGAAGCCAGTCATGGTACTCACATTTGTAATTATAGCACTCTCGAAGCTGAGGCAGGGTGATTGTTGTGAGTCCAAGGCCAGTGTAGACCACATAGTGAGTCCCTGACTGAAAAGATAGGGAAAGAGGGTAGGGTACGAATGAATGAATGAATGAATCAATCAATCAATCAATCAGTGAAATAGCTACAAAAGATCTGAGTCCATCGTGATGTTCTGGCCAGAGAGAAAGGAAACACTGGAAGATGCATGATGGCAAACTCTCCTGTCCCCACAGCAGATGGCGTACCAAGAAAAGCCTGAGAGTCGTGATGCTTGCCTGAGAAGCCTACATTCCCTATATAGTAAAACTGCCTCCTGGTTTCTTACTTCATTTCTGAGTTCTTTGCCAGTGACAGGAACTTGGAAATAGCCGCTGGAAAGCTCCATCTGGGTTTTTTACCTCTTAAGATCTCTCGCCCCAGCGCTCACCACTAACAAAACCGCTACCTCTATAAATCTACTTTCCTTGCCCCTGCATCTTGTCCTGGATGTACTTGTCCTGTTGTGGGATGGACTGTCCCATCCAGCAGAACCAGTAATTACGGGGTCGAGAGCGGAGCCATACCTGAAAGATGGGACGGGAAAGAGAGAGGCGAGACCAAGTAGCGTTCCTATCAAGGTCCGTTTATTGAATCAAAAGCAAAAGCTTATATGGGGTGGAGGCAGGAACTAAGCAGTAGGGGCGTCCCGAGAATGTCTCCAGATGATACCACCAGGGGAACATCCTGTGGTTTATCTCAGCAATTTCTATCTTATCTTAGCTAACTATCACTTGGAAAGTCCCGAGCTAACCTGCTAAATAACATCTGCAGGGGGTGAAAGGAGGAAGTCAGCTTTGGAACGGGCATCAGCATCTTTCCATAGCCAGTAGATTCTTTTAGCCTTGAATGACCCCGGGCTGGCTCCGAACAATGGACTGCTCTGAAAATGACTAACATACAATTGGTGATTGCTGAAATGAAAAGAGTCTTAGTCACATTTCTTACATGCACACGCACACACACACACACACACACAGGATGTATCTCAGTGGTAGAGCCTTTCCATATTTTATATGATACAAAATAATGAGCTCACTTGAAGGAGGAAAGAAAATAGTTTATTCTGAACCAGATGTGGATAGTCTAGGATACAGCTTCCAGTTTCCAAAAAAAAAAAAAAAAAAAAAAAGTGTTCCAAAGTAAAAGGAACTGTAATGACTTTAAAATACAAGGCAGAAGTAATTGTAATGCATTGCACCCTGTGACTACCTTGGTGGGGGTAAATTATATAGCCACTTTAAAGCAAGGAGACCCTGCCAAGTGGACTTAGAATCTTACTGCCTTCTTAGTGCAATAACTATATAGTCAGTTCTGGGGTCTGTTCTTTGACAAGGTAGGTATGTGTAACATGCATCCACAGAGGTGACCTAGCAGAGAATGTTCGGTCAGGAACACAAGGGCTTGCTTTCTAACGGCCTGAAGTAGCCTGTGTAAGAGCAGCCTCTGGTGTCTACTCCTACCTGCTCCCAAAGGCTGAGCTGTGTTCATATCCCATAAAGGAAGTCCTTGTCCCTCTGACGCTGAAGAAATTCTTTCCTGATAATTCCGTGGACATTTTTTAGTTTTGTAATTTACAAACATATAGTTCACTGATAGTGTGTTTTCTCCCAGGAATAAAAGCTCTGGCTTCATCCTGTTCAGACCTTCATGAAATTTCCCTGAAAGGATGCTGCAGTGTCACTGATGAAGGAGTCCTTGCACTTGCACTCAGCTGCCAGCTGCTAAAGATCATTGATTTGGGCGGCTGCCTGAGTATCACTGATGTGTCCTTACACGCGTTAGGAAAAAACTGCCCATCTTTGCAGTGCATCGACTTTTCAACTACTCAGGTAAGTGAGATGTAAACTATGTGCTCACTCAGTTACTATCCATGACTGATGAGACTATCATAGTTCTTTTGCCATTCCATGACATAGGTGGTGTGAGAGTGATTTTGCCTCTTGTAGCTTGCCTTCATAAAGAGAACATTTGCCCAACCTTGTAACTAAGTTAGTTATATACTGTGTGTTCACTTTGTTTATATATAATACCTTTAAGAAAAACAAAATAATCTTACTGTCCTTTGAATGCTCTGTGTAATCAGCTTTTAAAAGCTAAGCTGAACACATAGCTTTGATCTCACACTGTGGTCTTTCTTTTTCATTCCTGACTACTCCATGCCCCTGACTCAGACTAGTGTGCGTGTCTCCCTGTGACCTTCCATGGCCCTGACTCGGAACAGTGTGTGTGTGTGTGTGTGTAAGGTATAACATGATTTGTGGTTTTGCTTGCTGCTTGGGGTCAATGGGGTCAGTGAAATTCCTTCTTCCCTTGTAAAACTTCTGTAAAAGATTAATACAAAACTCGTTCCTTTAGAACATCATGCTTGATGTGATTTTCAATAAACAGAAAGTCCAGTCCTCTGTGAGGAGCATGGAGCTCATTCTTGGTTAAGCATCTCTTCATGCTGCAGTGCCACAGGTGGTTAATGATTACACTAGAATTTACATGTTTCCATTAACTATTTTATGTAGCAAAGACGGGAAGAAAATATGACTGAAATATATGTTTGCTGAATCATGGTTAATGCACTTCAGAAAATTCTTTCATCTCCATTACAGGATATGTTTCTTTTCCCTTTTGCTTAGGTATCTGACAATGGTGTGGTTGCGCTTGTTAGTGGACCATGTGCCAAACAATTAGAGGTAATTGTTAAATGGCTATGAAAATACTAAGTTTTATTTTATCCCCAGGAAAAAGGTATTCTTAGTGATTGGCAGGGTGTCAAAGAACAACTTGGCACAGTTGGTCTTTCCTTCCAACTTCACACAAGTCCTGAAGAGTTCAGGTCTCGAGGTTTGCATGGCAGGCCTCTGTATCCGCTGAGATAGCCTTCCCCTCTGGCCCTTCCATCTCCTGTAGGTTTTTGTTTGTTTGTTTTCATTTTTGTTTTTGCTTTATATTTTGAACCCAGATTGGCTTTGAACTTGCAGCAGTCTCCCTTCCTCACCTCCTCATTGGTAGAATGACAGTGAGTGTCCCTCCACACCCAGCTTTTCACCCTACTTTCTTTTTTTCCTAAAAACAAAAACAACAACAACAACAAAAACTAAAACTAAAACTAAAAAAAATACTTATGTTTGTTCCAGTTACAGATGCATGGTTTTTAAGCCAACTAAAAGCTGTAAGAAATCCTTTGTTGGCTGATAACCAAGATTAAGCTAGTGCCTCAGAGAGCCTCTAGGTCCTGAAACTCAGGGACACAGAATTTTTAAAGACAAAACCCACAATGACATCAAAGTCAGATGAGGGTCACAGTGACCCCACTATATTTGCTTTGGCCAGACATGACAGTTATTTCAGTCACAACATAACAATTTATTTTTATTTATACCATTATCAGTTATTTTAGTTTATATAAACATAAGTTATTTTGGTTAATACATTTGGACCATGGTCAGAGTCATAGAAAAATCCCAAGTGTTTTGTCAAGGCAGATGTAGCTGTGGGTGGGGCAAGGGGCTGAGAAATGCCTACACAGACACAAAGTGGAGTCAGGATGAGACGGTATTACCTTAATCACTTTAGTTCTTTTCGTATAAAATTTTCCAAGCCCTTTGTGCTGTTATTATAGATCTAGTTTTTAAAATTGTTTTCTTTCATTTTGTTTTCTACGTAGGAGATTAACATGGGGCACTGTATAAATCTAACTGATAAGGCTGTGGAAGCTGTCCTGACCGCCTGTCCTCAGATCTGTATTCTTCTTTTCCACGGCTGCCCCCTGATAACAGGTCAGTCTGACAGGCGGCTTGTATTTAAATCTGGCCTTCATCTTATACCAACTGTAAAACCCTGAGAAAAGTCCTGAGTCCTCCAGTTCCGTTATTCACTGCACTTACCGTGAAACGTGGCAGTGATGCACGTCCTTCGTAGCCTTACTCATCGCAAAGCAGATACTGGTCATGGTAGTGGTAACCGTGGTGGTAAGGCTCAGTGTCAGCTACATAGGGTGATGCCAGCAGTGGTCACGATCACAGTGTTAATAAGACGCTTTATGCAGGCAATGAAAAATGTCAAATTTGGCCGAGCATGTTGGCACTCAGGAGGCTGAAGCAGGCTGATCTCTGAGTTCTAGGCCAGCCTGGGTTACAGTGAGCTCTAGGACAGCCAGGGCTACACAGAGAAACCCTGTCTTGAAAAACAAACAAACAGGACAACAACAATAAAATGTTAAGTTTATTATATTCCCTCTATTATATAAGCTAAATGACTAGTTGACTCCGGTTTTCTCAAGATATAGAACGTGAAGACTGAGAACTTTTTAACCTAATGATCATCCCTGTAATCCCAACACTCCATGAGGCTGAAGTAGAGTGGATGGCTTCTTGTTCAAGGTTAACCTGAGGTACATGGTAAATTCCAGGCTGACCTGGACTAAAATTACTCTATTTCAAATACCTCCACAACGAAAGTGTTACCCATTGATGGCTGAGAAGACAGCAGGTATAGTTCTTGCTGCACAAGAGCTTGGATCACCAAACCCCACCTGTAATCCTAGTTCATGCACCCACAGGAGGCAGAGGCAAGGAAGCCCCGAACAAACTAACTAAAGTGGCAAGCTCTAGGATCAGATACAGTAGGCAGAAAGCAAGCAAGTGCGCGCGCACTCGCTCACACACACACACATACACACACACACACACACACACACAAACCATACACACACATGCAAGCACGTACACAACAACAGAACTCTAGCCATTGAATTATGTATGCTCTTAACTATATACTGAATAAGCAAAGGTGCTTATAAAGTGACCCTTACTCCCTGTACAGTATCACCATCACTATGCTTATCACTGAGCCCAGGCTAGCCCAGAACTCTAGGCGTGGGACACAGGAGTAGAGTTTGCTCTTGAGCCCTTTCAGTATAAGGATCTGCTATTTGCACGTCCTGTTTCCAGGAGATTTAGGCTTTCTATGTCATTTGACAGCTCTATGACAGGTCCTTCTGTCTGTGGGAAATTAATGCTTAGATGGGGTGGGGGGAGGAGAGAGAGAGAGAGAGAGAGAGAGAGAGAGAGAGAGAGTGAGTGTGTGTGTGTGTGTGTGTGTGTGTGTGTGTGTGTGTGTGTGTGTGAATGTATGCCATGTGTGTGCCCCTACCCTCAGAACCAGGAGAGGGCACTGGATTCCCTGGAGCTGGAGTTACAGGAGGTTGTTATAAGCCACCCAGCAGGTAACTCAAGTTCTACCAAAGCGCAGCAAGTACTCTTAACCACCGTGAACTATCTTTCCACTTCTGTATTTTAAAACTTTCATATTTTAAAATAGACTCTAAAATCTGAACGTCATGAACACGAATTGCATCAGATTTTTGAAGTGCAGCAGTCTGTGGGCCAGAGGGTTCTAACTCTCTGTCTTTCTGTGCTCTTTTCTTTGTCTAGGGATGGCTTGCACATACGTTATAAAGTTTACCTCTGCTAATTTAACCTTAAGTATCATGCTGGCTACTATCTGGAAATACTCAGATTGGCATTTCTCCTCCTATTTGTAATAGAAACCAAGTCAGGAAAAAATTATGTAGTCAATGAGAAAAGTTATTCTTAGGCAAAATCTTTTATTTGTTTATTTGTGTGTGTTCACATGCGTGTGAAGGTCAGAAGGTAACTTGCTAGAGTCAGTTCTCTGCTTCCATCATCTGAGTCTTGGGATCAAACTCTGATTGTCAGGCTCCATGGTAAGCACATTTACTCATGGAGCTGTCTCACTAGACCTGGACACTTTAAATAAATACCATAAAAGTAGAGAAGTATCTAATTACATGACAACCTTTGTGTAATAAAATTTTGTTTAAAGTTTGAAAACAAGAAATAAATACCATAACACTTAAAGTGTGTGTGGGGTAGTGTGCGTGTAGAGGCAGGAAAAAAATAAGTTCAGCAAAACCTATATTTAAATGGTTAAATATGTCTAGACTAATATGTAGATACCTAATTTTCAAAACTAGAAACATGTTGGGCTATGTAAATACAAAAACCACAGCTCTCATCTTCAGAGGAATAAATGATAGTTTATTCTGGAGCTATTCCAAGTGAGCATGGCCAGGGAGCACAGATCTAGGTTACCCCAAATTCCATGTTCTAAGTGAGCATGGCCAGGGATCTCAGATCTAGGTTACCCCACATTCCGTGTTCTAAGTGAACATAGCCAGGGAACACAGATCTAGGTTACCCTGAATTCCATGTTCTAAGTGAGCATGGCCAGGGATCACAGATTCCCCAAATTCCGTGTTCCAACATGGAAGCAGTTTCACAGGGTTTTTATAGTTTTATGGAACAAAGAAAATCACAAATCAGGGCAACTTTACCCATATGTTGGTGGGCACAGCAGAGAGGTGGGTGTGTCAGAATGGGGAAAGTGATTTATAGGTCTAGAGCTGTATTGGTGACATTCTTAGCTCCTGAATTGGTGGAAGATAATGTTCTGCTAAGTTAATAGTTTCTAGGAGTTTTTATTATTACAAAGTAAAATATTAGTTCAAATACAGAGTAGGGCTGTTCCAGAAGGCGAGAACTAGCCCAAGATGAAAAGTAATTAGCCTCTGAGACTAGAGAATTCCCGTCTCCTGTAGTGCTGTAATTCCAGTTGGTCCCTCAGTCTCCACAGATGCAGAATTTCCTCTCCGGGGCTTTTTTGTTATTGTTCACAGCCAGACACAGCTTCTTTTCAAGAATTTTTGTTAATAAGTAGTTAATTAGATTTTCAGATTAAGAGTATTTAAAATGAATTATATCATTATTGATATGATTGATAACCAAAGAAATGTTAATAGTTGGTGGATTCTAAAGGCCAGGAAAGTTTAATCTCTTTAAATCTTTCTCCATTTCTCAGATATGGTGGTCCAAGCCTTTGATACCACCATTTGGGAGGCAGAAAGCAAGAGAGTCTGTGTGAGTTCAAAGCCAGCCTGATCTACATAGAGAGTTTCAAGCTAGCTAGGGCTACATTAGGAGGCCCTGTCTCAAAAATAAAATCAAATAAATTTCTGCATTTATATAATAGCTGTAAATACTGCCCTGGCCAGTTATTTGTAAGCCTCCAAAGGATTGAAACATGTCATTATTTTTCGTCCTCCACATCCAATACAATGCCATGTATACTATTCCACAGGAGGCAGAGGTAGGAGAATCAGGAGTTCAAGGTCAGCCTCAGCCAGTGGGAGACAAGTCTGGACTACATGAGACTCTGTCTGGAAAAGAAAAAACAAAAAACAAAAACCAAGAAAGGTCTGGAGAAAGAGCTCACCAGGAAGAGCACAAACTGTCCTTGCAAAGGACCTGAGTTTTGTTCCTAGCTCTCATGTCAGCCAGATCACAACCACCTATAACTGCAGCTTCAGGAGATAGGTTATCTAACTCCATTCACCTGCATATACACACACACACACGTGTGTGCACATAGTTAAAATAAATCTGTTAAAAATATAATAAAACATACACATGTGGATATCCACATATGATATACTTAGAGTTTATTTTAGTTTCTTTCTCTGTTATCCTGACAAAACCACTTGTGGGAGGGGTTTCCCTGACTCACGGCCCAGGTTACACTCCGTCACGTGTAGACATCAAAGTGGCAGAAACTTGAAGCAGTTAGTCACAATACATTGACAGTCAAGAACAAAAAGTCATAGCATATATGTGCTTGCCTCAGCTCATGTGCACTTCCCTGCCCCGGGAAGGTGGCACCTGGGTCTCCACACCTCAGTTAACATAATGAAGACAGTCCCCCATAGATACACCCACTGGCCAACGGAATCTAGACAACCGCTTGTGTGGACTCTCTTACCAGGTGATTCTACGTTGTGTCAAATTGAATTAAAACCAACCACAGTTCAGTAACAAATAAAATGCAGTTATAGTTGTAAGACTTAAAGTAGCTCAGCCTTTTCTCAGTGATACTGTGACCAGGAGCAGTAGGAGGAACTGAACCCTCTCCTCCCTCAACTTGCTTTTAGTTACAGCATTTATTATAGCAACGGAAAATATAACATAGGGTCTCACTATGCATCCATGACTGGCCTGGAACTCTGTTTAGACTGGGCAGGTCTCTGACTCAGAGGTCTACCTGCTTCTGCCTCCCATGTGCTGGTCTGAAAGGTGTGCTCCACCTCGCCCCTGCATCGCTAGTGTACACAGCCCTATAGTTTGTCACTCGATCAACTCATTTCTAAATATCCCAACCTTTTGTTATTTAGAGTTGTTCTTTCTGTTTTGTGAGACAGATTCCTACTTTGTAGCTCATTTTTGTCTGGTGCTTGTGATCTGCCTGCCTCTGCCTCCCAAGTGCTGGAATCACCACACCCAGTTTATGGTGGATTTTTAAGGATAGTTCTTCTATTCTTGTTTGTTCAACGTGAGCAACATGCTGCCATCCTGTGCTTCATCTCCCCCCCCCCTACTTTTTATTTTAGGTTTTGGGAGTTTTTTGTTTGGGGTTTTTTTTTGTTGTTTGTTTGTTTGTTAGCTAGACTCACTCTGCCAGGTGTTCTGATATACACTATGTAGCCCAGGCTTGCCTCTAACTTATGATAATAGATTGCCAACATGCCTGGTGTCCACTTTTCAGTTTTAAGGGTCTTAAAGTTTCCATTAAATAATTGCCTGGTTTTAAGGCTGAGTGATGGTGAAGGGAGGAGGACTAGATTAGCAGTAGAGTTTGCCTACAATGCTATGACCCCAGGTTGAATGAATACATGGCATGGAAGGGGGAAATGTCTGATTAGCAATTACTTTGATTCCATCTGCAGCCGTATATAGCAGGGGCTAGGCATTTGTGGTACCCTGAATGAGAACACCCCATATGTTTGAATACATAGTTTCCAGCTGGTGGGAATGTTTCAGAATGGTTAGGAGGTGTGGCCTTATTGAAGGAGTTGTGTTACTGAGAACAGAATGGATATTTCAGGAAGCTCCCATCCCCAGTGTTTTCTCTCTGCCTCCTACGTATGGATCAGTGTGTGAATGATCAGCTATTCTGTCACCATGCTTTACTCCACCACCACGGATTCGATGCTTCTAAAACAATAAGCCCAACTACATACCTTGTTTTATAAGTTGTCTTGGTCATGATGTTATTGTCACACCAATAGAAAAGTAACCAAAACTGAAGGTGGTGCCAGGAGAGGGGGATATTGTTGTGACAGCCTTGACCATGCTTAGTTCTGGAAGAAAGTGGACGATCCTGGTACTCTAGACTAGGACCGCAGCTGAGCCTGGAAGCAGAGCTCGGTAAGCCATCCTAGTATGGTCTTGGAAGACAGCAGTGCTGAGAGCAGTGCTGAGAGCTATGTGGGCTATGGAGGCTGGCTCAGGAGATTTAAGGGGGAGCAGTGTTAGCAACTTGGCCAGAGACAATTCTTTATTGTCTTTATTGTGATATTTGGGCAAACACAGTGGCTGTCTTCTACCCTTGTCCTAAGAATTTATCTAAGGCTAAGTTGACAATGATGAACTAATTTATTTGGCAGAGATTATAATACAGCCTAATATTGACTTTGTTGCATGGTTATCAGTGATTAAACCTATGCCAGTCTGCAATGGAAATGAGCAATGGGGCAAAAAGAAACACAAAATGTACAGTTTGAAGAGAAAAATGAGCACCAGGAAATTTCATGTTGGAGCCAAGGCTGTGCTGAGAGAGAAATGGAAACCAAGGCAAGGCCTAATCTGCATCGGGATAAAGAGGAGGATGCCCTCAGGGCAAGACCCAACCCAGCTAAGATTCCAAGTTGTCTGCTGCCGGAACACAACAAAGGAGAACTGTTACAAATGTGATTCGAGGGTGTTAGGGTACACCCCAAATTGGTAGTCAAACTTGGCAGTGTCACCTACTTGTTTCTGGCTTTATGAAGGGTACACAAGCAAAGGTGTGATAGACTCTTCTGTAGTTAAGGAGAGCAGCTAAGGCCAGGATTGTGTGTGGTAAGGAGTCCCTGCATGGAGGCCCCGAGAAACCATTTTGTGAAAGTGAAACCTGGATTACAATGGAGACCCCAAGATATCTGCCAAGGAGATCTGGGTGCAATCAGGGATCAGAGGGACTATGCTGTGGGCAGCAATGGTGGCGGGATAGAGCCATCTAAGCCTGGCACGGCGTAGAGCTATAGGGTTTGGAGTTTGTCCCGCTTCCATCTAGTATTTCCTCGATATGCCCCCTTTCCTCCCTTTTGAAATGGTGATATGTGTTCTGTGCCATTGTATGTTGGAAGTATGTAATTTGCTTTTTGATTTTATAAGGTTTACCATTAAGAATTTCACTGGGATACACACACCTTAAATTTGGAACTTTGGAGGCAGAAGCAGGTGGTTATGTATGAATTTGAGGCCAGCTGGATCTATATAGCAATTCCCAGGACAGCCAGGGCTATGTAGAGAGGCTCAGGGCTGAGGGTGTGGTGGTGGTGGGGGGCATTGTTTAGGATCTTAGAATTGGCTCTGAAGTTTGGACTTTTAAACAGTGTTGAGACTGATTGTGGAGACTTTTGAAGTTGGACTAAATGTATTTGCATTATGATACAACCATGAGCTTGTGGGGACCAGGGAGTGGAGTGCAGGTGTTGGTAATGGAGCCTGGGTCCTCTTAGCCCTGAGCTGGAGCCCTGAGCTGGAGCCCTGAGCCAGCCCTGGTAAACAGACGCACTTTAAACATTCAAGCACAGCACACCGCTGAATAGTTCGTTGATAATCACTAATGGTATCCACATGATGTCTACAACTCGAGTTTGGGGCATCTGATGCTCTCTTCTGGCTCTGTGGGCACTAGGCACACACTTGGTGCAACATCCATACATACAGGCAAAGCACATAATGCTTTTCATGTGCTTTATAATCACATGTATTTGTTTGTGTGTAGAACGGTGCATATGTGTCATCTAGAGTGCATGTAGAGGTCAGACTATTCACTCTACTCTGGGGTTCCCAGAGATGGAACTCAGGTGCTTAGGCTGAGCAGCAAGTGCATTTACTTCTGGAGCCAGCTCACAGCCCCACTGCGCTTCCTAGGCCATGCTGTTTTCAATCCTTCCAATAACCCTGTAATAGTTACCATCACACCCAGTGTCTGTTTTTCCTTTGTATTAAGACAGTATCTTATATAGCCCAGCTAGCCTCCAACTTACTATGAGCTGTGTCTGCCGTAAGTTTCTGAGTCTTGTGCCTGCACCACACAAGGACTAGTATTACAGGAATGCATTGCCACACTGAGCTTACATCTAGTTTATGTATGAAGAAACATTAAGTACCTTGATTATTGTAAATTAATATTTGTCACTGTTCTCTTTTATAGATCATTCACGAGAAGTCCTGGAGCAATTAGTAGGATCAAGAAAACTAAAGCAAGTGACTTGGTCTGTTTATTGATCTTTACTGAGGCTGATAATAGGAGCCTTCACAGGATATGCTCTATAAATATCTGTCTTCACTTAACACTAATTTATTCTTTTATTATCTTAGTAGTAGAGAATCCGTTCAGTCTTATGTGTTTGTGCTTTTAAGTAACCCGGCTCAGCATTTTGACACTTCTGTTCTCCCATATTTGTTTGATGAGCCATCTTTTCTTATTTTAGCAGTGATCCTGTTGTGAGCTCTACTTGATGGACAAGAGGCTAGGTTTGTTGCTTTAATAACGAAAGTTTCAAGTGATTTATTTTCCCTCTATAGTCCTTTCTGTGGTATAGGTATCTGAGCTGTAGTAAGAGACATTATGGGAGAATTCTAAATAAAGATGCTTTTAAAAGCATAGCCACTTTTTGAGTTGATTTCTGGCTTTTGCCCTTATGAAATAGTCAGCCAAAGCAAAGTGGAACATAAGGCCTATAACTTCTTCACAAAAAGGAATACACCTGTTTCACTAAAATTTGTCAGTTAAAATGAGGCTGCTGCAAAAGTGGTTCAGTGACAGAGCACTTTCTAGCTTGCGTGAGGCTAGAATTGAACATATTCGAGTTGCTGAGGCTTTGCTCAGACACTCATTTCATCGGTTTTTACCCTCAGCCCTAGGGCTTGAACTCAGGACTTTACACATACTGGGCAAACATGTTACCACCGAGCTGTATCCTCAAGGCAACTTCATTGGGTTTTATAGCTGTTCTAAGTTCATTTTGTTCATCTATGATCTTCTTTGGCAAAATCAGATTCAGAATGTATAAACTCTGTGTGTGTTGGGGGGGGGTGTTTTACTGGGTATTGAACCTAGGGTTCCATGCATGCTAGGTAGGTGCTGTTCCAAAAGTAAAAATTAAACATGAAATACCATTATAGAATTGGGCATGGTGGGTGCCATCTTTAATTCTAGCACTCAGGAGACAGAGACAGGTGGATCTCTGTGTCGTCCAGGGCTACACAGTGAAACCCTTTCTCAAAACAAACAAAAACAAGTGAAAAAAGACCATTATAGAGGTTGTTTACTGAGCTCCATTAATTTTACATTGGGAAAGAAACAGCAGGTTCATTCCTAGCAGTGCTATAGCAGACAATAAACAGAACCTCCTGAAACTTCTAAAAAAATATCAGCAATGTTATCCAGTGCCACTGTAGTCTATAATTTCTATAAACCTGTTAGCCAAAGCTAAATCAAAAGTTGCACGCTTTCATT
This sequence comes from Acomys minous, assembly GCF_964271855.1. NCBI lineage: Eukaryota > Metazoa > Chordata > Mammalia > Rodentia > Muridae > Acomys > Acomys minous. The sequence continues at coordinate 1,017,588 of NC_140500.1, forward strand.
TTGTTTTTGACATTTTCCTTTTTAAATTTATTTTTACGCATTGGTGTTTTACCTGCACGTATGTCTGCGTGAAGGTGTCAGATCTTGGAGTTACAGACAGTTGTGAGCTGCCATGTGGGTGCTGGGATTTGAGCCCAAGTCCACTGGAAGAGCAGGCAGTGCTCTTAACCACTGAGGCATCGCTCCAGCCTCTTATTTTCTTTTTTGTTAGATGCTTTTCTCACATAATATGTCCTGATCATAGTTTCCCTCCCCTCCCCTCCTCCCCTCCCGTCTAGATCCACTCCTTTTCTGTCTTTCATTAGAAAACAAATAGGCTTTTGTGGGATAATAATAAAATGAAACATTGTGAGATAAAAGAAAAGCTAACACATCAAAACTGGACAAAACAAACAGCAGGAAAAGAACCTAAGAAAAGGCAAAAGAAACAGAGACCCATTTGTTTGCACTGCTCTGTGAATATAGAAGAAAGTCATTAGGAATCATTTCACTGGGTTTTTTTGCTTGCTTGTTTGTTTTGTTTTGTTTAATAAGAGTCATATTTGGGTTTACCCTAGGTCCCTGGGCCGTTCCCAGGGAATGCCTTGTTGATGTCAGGGCTAGGATAAAGCAATGAGTGGGCAAAGGGAGTTTGGAGGAGATTTGTGTGCCTCGTGGAGAAGGGGTGGGGGCTGAAGGGGTCTGCTATCAAGCCTGGGATAGAGAAGACTGGGGTTGGGTTTGGAGTAGCTGAGAGGCAAAGCTCTGCAGTTAGCCTGCTCCCCTGGCCGAGGTGGCCAGAGTGAGCTGCAGGTTCCCAGCGAGTGCCTGCTGGAGCTGTGGCTGGGATAAAGGGGGTGGGGGTGGGTGCCAGAAGATTGGGCTCTGTGTGATTTGTTGTGGGGGGGGGGGAGGGGGGGAGGGTAGGGGGAGCAAAAGAGAAAGGCAGGCTCTGGTAGATCTGCCACAGAACTGGGAGTAAGGTAGGGGGTTGGTTTTGGAGGAGCTGAGGGAGAGGTGAGGACCTGAAGTGACCTTCCTGTTTCCCTAACTGCGTGTTTCTGTTTCTGAGCCCACACAGATACTAAGGAACACTTTATATAGTAAGAGTTGACTGGCTGGGTTAGTACACCCCTCTGACTTCCAAGACCACAGTGCATGTGGCTCAGTGGATTGAGTTTGCCTAGCTTGTACAAAGCCCTGGGTTCAATCCCCAGTACTGCATAAATCAGGACTCTCAGCACTTTAGGTAGAGGCAGGGAGATCAGGGGTTCAAGGCCATCTTCAGATACGTACGTAGTGGGATACACGAGACCCTAGTTAAAACCACAACAAAAGCTTTTCTGAGACCCGAAGCTCTGCTTCCTCTGCTCCGGTCCTGACTCACCTCTGTTCACTCCTGCTGAGGAATGGGTCAGTCAGGAAGCCATGGCTTTTGGAGAGGCTGGGAAGCAGTCTCAATACTGAACCAAGGACGTGAGAATGAGCTCCTTGTCCTCCCTTGTGGAGTCCAGCTTGTCCCAAGGACAGCTAGCTTACGTTTAAAGATAATAAAAAGTCCAACTTGACTCAAGGTCTCAGTCTGTGCCCAGGGTCCCGCTTGACTCAAGGACAGCCAGCTGCGTCTAAAAACATTCCGCTGCCCCTGAAATGTACTATCCCCTCCCTGCTAGCCTGCTAAATTCTGCTTTTGCAAAAAGATATTTTTTTAAAAAGCACTTGCTCCTGCTTTTCAAGGTGCAGCTTGAAAGAACTGGACAGACCCCGATGCGCCGGCTCAGTAAATTCCTGTGTGTTTTGCATTGACGTCAGACTCTTTCTCTCACTGGGGACTCCAGGAATAGACTAGAGATCTCTCTGGAGGTCTCAGTCTTACACTTTTAAAGATGCGGGAAAGACGCCTGTAGAACCTGAGGTGGTGCTTCACCGAATTCGAATCACACTCACCAGCCGCAGCTTGAAGTTGCTATTGAAGGTGTGTTGACTTGTTCAGAGGCACAAAGGAAAAGAATCTGAAAATGAAAGGACCGGTGCTCATGCCAACCAAGACACTGAGAATCACTACAAGAAAAACACCTGGTAGAGCCGGGCGTGGTGGCGCACACCTCTAATCCCAGCACTCGGGAGGCAGACGCAGGTGGATCGCTGTGAGTTCAAGGCCTGCTTGGTCTACAAAGTGAGTCCAGGACAGCCAAGGCTACACAGAGAAACCCTGTCTCGAAAAAACAAAACAAAATGCCTTGTGGGGAAGGTTCTAAGACTTGGCATCATTTCCAGATAGGAATCCACAAATGACTCATTGACTTAAACAGTTCTTATGAGATTGTTAAGCGGATTAAGGACTGGAGGTTGAAATCACCATTGCAGATGCCTAAGTCAGCTATTTTAATAAATTGACTTAATTAGTTCTTTAAAAAAACCAAAAACCCAAGACAATATTTTACATGTCTAAGCCCCCAAACTCCTATATGATTATCCTAGTTTTTTTCTTTTGCTACATCTCTGCTTTTTAAATCTAATCTTATCATCCTAGTATCTTGGTGTTTATTATTAGAAAGTATGTAATTCAAGTTTCCAAGACAATTCCAAAGCAATGTAGAGTAGTACCCAAAAAATATGAGAGGACTTTTGAAAGACTAAATTTGGCATTTATAACATGCAAAGTGGCAGTGTTTAACTTTCAAATGAGATAATAGGAAGTACAGCATATATAAGTACAAAATTCAAAAATTTAAAAATAAAAACTTTGCTTAGCCCAGTGAGCAAACCATTTGGTTTCCTTGCAGAAGAAATAGAGGGAACTGGGTTGGGGTTGGGTTTTTTTTTTTTTTTTAAACCATTTTGGTGTGCTTTTTAACCAGTTATAGTATTAATTTGTAATAACTTCCTACCCTCAAGACTTGTGTTGCAAGCCTCACCCATGCCCAGTGCAGTAATATATAAGTGAGCGGAGGGTCTCTGACCTCACCAGAGGATTATCATTAATGGGTTCAGGGGAGCAGCAGCAGCAGGAGGAGGAGCAGCAGCAGGAGGAGCAGCAGGAGGAGCAGCAGCAGCAGGAGGAGGAGCAGGAGGAGCAACAGGAGGAGCAGCAGCAGCAGGAGGAGGAGCAGCAGCAGCAGGAGGAGGAACAGCAGCAGGGGGAGCAGCAGCAGCAGAGGGAGCAGCAGCAGGGGGAGCAACAGGAGGAGGAGTAGCAGGAGGAGGAGCAGCAGCAGCAGGAGGAGGAACAGGAGCAGTAGCAGCAGCAGGAGGAGGAGCAGCAGCAGCAGGAGGAGGAACAGCAACAGGGGGAGCAGCAGCAGCAGAGGGAGCAGCAGCAGGGGTGCAGCAGCTGTCTATTCAGAGCACTCTGGCCACTCTTGGGGCTCTAGCATTTATATATTTTCAGAAAAGTCCCCAAAATTCCAAATGTAAACTGTCTGAAACTGACAAAATCACATTCCTGCCAGAGCACAAGACACATTATAGTCAGCTGCTGTGGACAGTCTGAAGCAGCCCCATATCGCACACATGGGATTAAAACAAAAACATACTCCCATAACATTTCTGTGTTTTTAAAAAAAAACCAGAAATCTCACTACACAGCACTTAGCCAATTTTCCATACCTCTTTTATAGGACAAAACTGCAGGAAGGAGGATTTGCAAGCAGTCTGGGTTACAGAAGCAAGACCATGCAGTTAAGGAAATCTTCCTGGAACGTCTGTTACAAAACATTCTGTAGTCACAGGGACAGGGTGCAGGCCAGTTCTGAGAAACAGAAACTTAAGTTTTACAGTAAACAGAAACCTAACTATAGTATCAAAATAGCTCCTGGTTACAAAATGGAGTCAGGCTGGTTCCTCAGCGAGGGGAATCCTGGGAGATGGGCTTTGTTGGAAGAGAAAGTCAGCTCAGAAGTGTCCTTGAAGCTGGGCGGTGGTGGCACACGCCTTTAATCCCAGCACTCGGGAGGCAGAGGCAGGCAGATTGCTGTGAGTTCGAGGCCAGCCTGGTCTGCAAAGTGAGTTCAGGACAGCCAAGGCTATTCAGAGAAACCCTGTTTCAAAAAAGCAAAAACAAAAAACAAAAAAGGTGTCTTTGAGAGGGTGTAACTTATCCCCGGTCCCTTGATCTTGCTTCCTGGCCACCGAAATGTAAGAAGCCACTTCTCCTGCACACTGTGGTTGCCATAATATCCCACCTCGCCTCAGCACAAAGCAAAGAAGCCAGCAGACCATGGATTGGACTCTCAGAAACTGAGCCAAAACAAATATCACTTCTCTTTTATAAGTTAATTTTCTTAGTCATTTTGTTACAGTAACAGAAAGATATCACTCCAGTTCCTTGTTTATCTGTCCAGAGATATTTCACTAATATTGCAGCAAATTGTGTGTATTGCATCCATACACGCAGAGATGTACCTTCTGCGTCATCAGTTGTGTGTGATATATATTATTCACATTATTTTTGCTTAGGGCACAATGCTTTGTTGTTATAAAAGCCTGACAACCTGCTATATGAAACGGGAACAGAACTTTTACCAACTTTAGAAAGCACAGAGCCATCCAAGGTGTCAAAGAAGGGATTCCTTTTTTCCCCTCTTTTTTTGTGGGTGGGGTAGGATGGGTACGGTCTCACTATGTAGCTCTGGCTGTCCTGGAGCTCACTGTAGACCAGGCTGGCCTCACGCTCACAGAGATCCGCCTGCCTCTGCCTCCCAAGCAGTGGTCTTGAAGCCTCAAAGCCACCATACCCCCTGAATTGCAGTCTTTAAACTGTTGAGTACCTCCCACAGGGGAAGGTGCTAAAGTTTAACTCTAACGGAACTATATTCATACTTGAGAGCACTCTGGGAAGTCAGGGATGGAACTCCCACACTGCACTTGTGGTCAGGCCGTTGTTGTCTCGCTGGGTCGGCTCTGGGAGTGGGTATTCTCCTAGTCGGTGCAGTTGATGCCGGATGCTGTGCCCACTGAACTGGGGCCTCCCAGGGTCACCAATCAATACTCGGGGCCTGTGGGCCCAAAAGTAGTTCTCCAGCCACAGATGAAGACTGTCTGCAAGGTCCTCGTCATAAAACATGTCTCCAAGAACAATGACGTCAAACTTAACTTGTTGGATATTCAAAATGTTTTTGGTTAAAACAGGAAAAGGATTCAGTCCATTTAATTTGCAGTTCAGTGTAATCGCCATTCCTGCAACTTTACAAGACATAAGATGAATTGGTCTATAAGCATATATCAGTAGGCTATTTTAATTCCTTATTATTTACATACTTTTTAAAATCTAACAATAGCAGCTAGTGGGATGGCTTTTTATATTAAGAGGTCTGCCACTGAACCTAACAAGTTCAACACCTAAAGGCCAGGCAGTGGTGGCACACAACTTTAATTCCAGCACTCAGGAGGCAGCGACAGGCAGATCTTGTGAATTTAAGGCCAACCTGGTCTGTATAGGGAATTCCAGGACAGCCAGAACTACCTAGAAAGACCCTGTGTCAGCAACAACAATAACAAGAGATCAATACCTGAAACACAGATGGTAGAAAGAGGGAACCAAATCCCACAAGCTGTCCCCTGATCTCCTCATGTGATGTGTACTATGGCACATGCACACACGAACAAGTAAATAAGTGTAAAAATAATCTAAATAATACTTCTTTTTTGTTGTTGTTTTTGTTTTTTGTTTTTTTTCGAGACAGGGTCTCTCTCTGTGTAGCCTTGACCCTCCTGGACTCACTTTGTAGACCAGGCTGGCCTCGAACTCACAGTGATCTGCCTGCCTCTGCCTCCCTACTGCTGGGATTAAAGACGTGCGCTACCACACCAGCTTATTTCCTTTTCTTAAAAGGGATTTGTTTTTGTTTTCAATTTAATTTTATGTGTGGTATTTTCTCTGCATTCATGTCTGAGTGAGGGTGTCTGATCCCCTAGAACTGTAGCCACAGACAGTTGTGAACTGCCATGTAGATGCTGGAAATTGAACCCAGGACCTGAGGAATAGCAAGCAGTGCTCTTAACCACTGAGCCATCTCTCCAGCTCCTGTTGTAGTTTTTAGATAAAGAAGTTTAATGTTTATGCCAACATAAACTATATACTGGCTGGGCATGACATGCATGCCCGTCGCTCCAAGGCTTTGTAGTAGACAGCAAGAGGATCCCGCAAGCATGAGTCACCCTGGGGTACAAAGGGAGGTACCAAGCCAGCTGGGTCTACAGCCTAAGACCCTTTTTCAAACAAACAACACAAAGAAGCTCGGCATGGTGATGCATGCCTGTAACCCTAGCACTTGAGAGGTGAAAATAAGACAATCAGAAATTCAAGGTCATCCTTGGCTACATAGCTAGTTGAGGCTATCCTGAGCTATATGAGACTGGGGGAGGGAGGGAGCAAGGAAGGAAGGAAGGAAGGGAGGAAGGGAGGAAGGGAGGAAGGGAGGGAGGGAGGGGGAAAAAAAGGGAAATGGTCTAGGAGAGAGCAGGTTGTCCTGATCACATGCCCATGCCCAGAACTACACCCTGCTTGACAGACAGTTTCTCCCTTCTGGAAACTGATGCTTGTAAAATGTTTAACAGATCAGTGCTCTTCCTTCCTTGCTGGGAAATGATCCCTTGTTAAAAGTAAAATCTCTCCTGGCCTGCACCTGATGTGATTTAATGTGGTTCTTCTGTCTGTATAAGTTCTGTAGTGCTGCGTTGTTGTTGTTTTGTTCTTTGGGACAGGTTTTCTCTGTGTAGCCTTTGCTGTCCTGGACTCTCTCTGTAGACCAGGCTGGCCTTGAACTCACAGCAGTCCACCTGCCTCCCGCGTACTGGGATTAAAGGCATATGCCACCATGTCCAGCCTGTAGTGCTTTTCTGGAGGCCCAGGCTCCCTGTGAAAAGAGGCTACTCTCAGTCTCTAGCTTAATAAAGAGATCTTATCTAGTTTATATTCATGGTGGTCTGTAACTTTCTCATATGTGCTACAGTCACAAAGGGAACTTTTTAGAAAGCTAGAGGCTGGAGAGATTGCTCAGAGGATAAGAGCACTGACTCCTCCGCCAGAGGTCCTGAGTTCAATTCCCAGCACCCACATTATGGCTCACAACCATCTATAGTGAGATCTGATGTGCTCTTCTGCCATGCAGTTGTACATGAGACACGCTGTATAATAATAAAATATTTTTAAAGCTATATATTAAATACAGAACAGCAATGGACGGATTTTTAGGAATATTTGCTGAGGTTTTTTTTTTGTATGTTTGTTTACTGTAGACAGAAAAGCAAATACTGGACTTGATCAAGTTATATCTAAAACTTCTTAATAAAATTAGGCCCCTGAGGGTTCCACCCTAAATGAAGTAGGATTAGAAAAACATCAGATGAAACAAAAGCTTATCTGTCACAACTCGGCCTTTTTTCTTTGTTTTGTTGTTTGTTTGAATTGGTCCCATGCTATAGCCCTAGATGGCCTGGAACTCTAGAGATCCACCTGCCTCTGCCTGCTGAGTGCTGGGATTAAAGGGAATAGGCTGCCATGCCCAAGACAATGTGGGTCTTATGCAGTAAAAACACCCACTAACGGCACACGTCTACTTTACTTGGATTTCCTGTCAGATACCAATTACATATTTCAGGGAATTCTCAACTGGCAAGCTAACATGCATGCCCCCACAGCTGTCCCTCCAAAGTGTCTAGCAAACAAATCAAACCCTCCCAGGGAGATGCACAGGCAGTTCAGGCCCCAGGTAAAGCCCCACGGAACACACCTCAGCATCAGATTACAAAACAAGACAATACACTATCCTGAAGCATCCTGAACCAGGGAGGGGGCTTAAGTGTTTTAAAATATGCAGTCCTTACTGGGGTCTATGTCGTTGGCCAATACCTTTGACGCTCCACTCATCTTAGCAGCAATGGCTGTAGCACCACATCCGCTCCCAAGATCTAAGACAGACTTCCCTCTAACAACGTCAGGGTTATCCAAAAGATACCTGATTAAAAAGAAAGGCGAAAACACCTCAGTATGGAAAAGGACAATAAGATGTATTAAAGCAGAGACAAAACCAGGCAAGATAACTCAGCAGATGAAAGTGCTTGTTTTGAAGTCTGATAACCTACGTTAAACATCTTGGAAAAAGTGAACCGATTCATCCAAATTGTCCTCCACCTTCACATGTACACCCTGGCATGCCTGTACCCCCAACACAAACAAAAGCTATTAATTAAATGTAAATTTTTCCGATGGTAGAGAACCTACCTGGCCCAGGCCAGCAGTAACTATTAGTCCTGGGAAGCAGAATACTTTTTGTTTGACAGCTCTATACCCTTAAAACATAACCAGTGAAATCAAGATCAATGCTAAAGAAAGGAGTGGATGGACATGCTAAGCGCTACCTTTGTTTCACTAACATTTCTTAACAAAAAGTACAGCTGCCTATATGGAAAAACAAGATGTTCAGGAACTGAATCAAATGCAGGGCCCCCGAACACGTTCGTGAGCTGCCAACAGAGACAGAGAATCCCAAAGGGACACTCACAGCTGGGGGGGGGTGGAGGCAGAAGGGGGGGAAGCAGGGGGAGGGGAGGGGGGTTGGCAGTTCTAGGAGGGGTGTGGCACTTAAAGTAATCAAGCACAATGTTGCAAAGTCTGGATCCTTAGGATCCTCCTTGGAGCTCTCTTCCACCTTAAGAAGCTTGTGTAAGGTGGTGAAAGTATGTAGCAAAGTACAAAAGAGATGACCAAGCTGCTACAAAAACAAGACTTTGTGTGAGGAATATGTTACAAAAGTTAGTGTGAGGGCTGGAGAGTGGACTCCGTGGTTAAGAGCACTAGTTGTTCTTGCAGAGGGTTCAAGTTCAAGTCCCAGAACCTACATGACAGCCCACAGCTGTCTGTAACCCCAGTCCCAGGAGATCTGATGTCTTCTTCTGACTTTCACGGGCACCAGGCATGCATGAGGTACATAGACATACATTCAGGCAAAACATTCATACACAAAATAGAGAAATCTTGGTGGGAGGTGGGGTGGGGGGGTGGGGGGGCGGGGGAGTTGCAAGCCAGGCAGTAGTGGTGCATGCCTTTAATCCCAGCATTCAGAGGCAGAGGCAGGTGCATCTCTGAAGGAACAGTTTGAAGATGCAGTCTATCATGGTTAAGGGCATGCAGGAGGGACCTGCAGCTGTACAAAGCTACTCACTCTGTAGGCCAGGCTGGCCTCATATCCACAGAGACCCACCTGCCTCTACCTCCCCTGTGCTGGGATCACAGGCATGTGCCAGCACGCCTAGCTTAAAGTATGACTGAGACTGATGCTCCTATGGGGAAAAATGAAGAAAAGAAAGGAATTCTAGGATGCCAGTACCATCCTTCCTCTTTGTCTTGGTATTCAGTGTGCAACCTAATCCTGCTGGAATGGTGTCACCCACACTCAAGTGGGCTTTCCCGCCTCAGATAAACCTCACTGGAAACATCCTATCCTGGTTGGGTTTTTTTTTTTTGTCAACTTGACACTAGTTAAAGGCAAATGGAAAAAAGGGACTCTCAATCGAGGAAACGCCTCTACCAGAGTGGCCTATAGGCAAGCCTATGGGACATTTTGTTTGTTTGTTTAATGATTGATGTGGGAGTGCCTAGCCTATTGGGGGAAATTTGATGAACAGTAATCTTTATGTGGTATAAGAAAGCAGACTGAAGCTAGGTGTGGTGGTGCACGCCTTTAATCCCAGGAGGCAGAGGCAGGCGGAATCCTGTGAGTTTGAGGCCAGCCTGGCTCCAGGACAGCCATGGCTAACACAGAGAGACTCTGTCTCGAAAAACAAAAAAAACAAAACAACAACAAAAAAAAAAAAGAAAGAAAGAAAGAAAGAAAGAAAGACTGAGCAAGCTTTGAGAAGCAAGCCAGTGAGCAGCAACCCCCTGGCCTCTGCTTCAGTGCCTGCCTGAGGGTCCTGCTCAGGGACTATTATAGGGAGGTGTGAAATGAAATAAACCGTTTCCTTCCCAGGTTATGTTTTTTGTTTTGTTTTGTTTTTACAGCAATAGGAAACCAAAGAAAAGCACACCTTCATAGACATGCCCAGAGGTGTCTTGTAGGTAATTCCAAGTTCACTGGACCCGATATGGAAGGTCACCTAGGACAGGTGTGAAGAGAACACTTTATTATTAAGGCACCTGCATCTGTGGCTGCTATGAAGCCATGCTAAATTAACAGTGCCCAGATCTGGAGGCAGCTATGGCTGCTCTGAATTTCTGTTGACAGGCCCGGTCTTCTCTCACAGTCTCAGTTGAAAGCCCAGACTCAAAAGGCCTCACAGGCTGCACCGTCATGGAGATGACTTTGTCCTTCTCCCACAGGACAGATCCTCTTCTGCTCTACAAGGAGGATGACAATCCAAGCCATGCACCAGTTGGGACCTGCATGAGCCCCAGTGACTTTGTGGTTTTGCTGCTATGATATGGGGCTGGAGAGAATGGAATTGTGGGGGGGGGGGAGATTGTGGATGCTGAAAAAAGAAAGGATCTTAAACATTCCAGTGAGACATACCTTGACAGGGCCTGGCCTCCTGGCCAATAGATTGCCCAGTAAGGATCACCGTAGGGCCACAGGTCAGCTCTTTCCCACCAGAACTTACACCTGGGGGTCAAAAGCCGTAACTGGATTTCAGGGGTAAGGCTGCCACTGTTGGTGACTTCTGTGTTCTCCTCCAGGTAGGCTTTCATCTTAGGATCCAAACAGCTCCCCACTGCCCTCCGGGGAAGCAGGGGGAACCCACGGCTCACAGCCTGCAGGAAACTCCATTGGCTCCTGGGAGCTTTCCACCCCAGACTGAAAGCCATTAGGACTTCTCTGGGTCTCAGGTTCTGTCAGGGTTGCTTTGAGCGGGGTTATTTCCCAAGCAGTTAGACGAGGATTGGCCTCTCCGCTTAGTTGACACTGGAATTTCTAGATCTCTACAACAAACAAACAATACTGAAAGTTCTTAAGTCTAGCCAACGTGTCCACATCCTTCCACGTAACAAGAAAAAATAAGCTAGTGAGTGCACTATCTGACAACTCACAGGTGCAAGTCCACCTCAGAGGACAGATTTGGCTCAATTTGAGCAAAGAAATCTAGTTGTTTTGTTTGGTTAGTTGGTTGGTTGGTTTTGGGGTTTTCTAGACAGGGTTTCCCTGTATAGCCTTGGCTGGCCTGGACTAACTTTGTAGACCAGGCTGGCCTCATATTCACAGAAATCCACCTGCCTCTGCCTCCCCTGTGCTGGGATCACAGGTACATGCCAGCACACCTAGCTTAAAGGCATTTTGTTTTGTTTTGTTTTTTCACTATGAAATCCTTTCAGTAATTCATAATGACAAATACAGAGGCATTTTATTTTACAACAATCCTCAAAAAAATTAAATAAGGTGTACCTTTTTGCTTTGTTTTTAGGATAGACTCACTTGCTAAAGAAATGGCTCAGCAGTTAAAGGCACCTGATATTCTTGCACAGGACCCAGGTTCGGTTCCTAGCACCCACGTGGTGGCTCTCAACCATAACTCCAGTTCCAGGGGATCTGGTGACCTCCTCTGGCTTTTTCAGGCATCAGACAGACAGAAAGACACACAGGCGCAGCGCACACAAGAGGTGCATTTATACACTTGCAGGCAAAGCACTCCTATCCATCATATAAAAGATAGACTTGTACTGTAGCCCAGACTGCACCGGAATTGACTATATAGACCAAACTGACATCAAACTTAAAGTGATTTTCCTGCCTCTGTCTCTTGAGTGCTGAGATTATATGTATATGCCATCACACCCAGCACAGATTTCACTGTAATAACATCTACTCCTAAACTTCCTATCAATATTGATTCAACTCTATCAAGCCTAAACTTAAAAATTTTATAACGGAAAGTATAATTTTGTTAATAAGGAATGAGGAATATCATCTTTTGTTGTTTATTTTTTGAGACAGGGTCTTTCTAGGACAGCCAGAGTTGTCCTAGAACTCACTATGTAGACCAGGATGGCCTTGAACCCACAGAGATACACCTGCCTCTGCCTCCAGAGTACTCAGACTAATGGTGTATGCTACTGTGTCTGGCTTATTGTTTTAAATTTTTGTTTTTATTTATGTGTCTGAGTGTTTGTGACTGTCTGCAGAGGCCAGAGGCACAGGTAGCAGGAATTGTCCTTGGTCTTCCGCAGGAGCAGCTAGGGCTCTTAACCTCTGAGCCAGCTCTTTTTTCCCCCAGACAATTTCATGTGGCTCAGATTGGCCTCTAACTTGCTAAGATTCTAAGCTTGATTTCCGGATTCTCCAGGTTTACTGCTGCTTGGGGTCAAAGCCAGGGCTTCGAGCATGTGAGGCATTCTACCATCTGAGCTTTGAAGTTTACAGGAGAGAGCAATATGGGATTACTGTGTATTTGGACATTAGATCATCCCAGCATTGACAGTTTGGTTATGAAGAAGCTATAAAGCCAATCTAGGCAGGTACTCAAAGCATGCTATAGGTAAGATGGCGTGCTAGAGCACACCTTGCCTTTAGTCCCCGCACCTGGCAGAGGCAGGCAGATCCCCAAGGGAGAGAGAGACCGCCATAAAAAGGGCTGAATTCAAGCCGCACCTGTCAGTGTACACAGTTATACCTACCTGAGATGGTGTCACTACCTAGGGGCTGTTGATTGGGTTCAGTTTCTCTGCCAGTTAAAGAATTAGAAAGCAAGGGGCTGGAGAGATGGCTCAGATGTTAAGAGCACTCACTGGCTGCTCTTCCAGAGGTCCTGAGTTCAATTCCCAGCAACCACAAAGTGGCTCACAACCATCTATAATGTGATCTAATGCCCTCTTCTGGTGTGCATGTGTACATGCAGGCAGAGAACTGTATATATAAAAGAAATACATCTTGTTTTTAAAAAATTTAGGAAGCAGGAAAACTTTCAAGTTCAGAAGGTAGCAGTGGAGAAATCTCAAACACTGAAAACAGGAGCAGGAAGCATCTGTAATTGGAGAAAGGCTTTGATTGAGGAGAGAGAGAGAGAGAGAGAGAGAGAGAGAGAGAGAGAGAGAGAGAGAGAGAGAGAGAGAGACCTTCTCCTCTACAAAGCAGAAGGGACCTAGGGAGCTAAAAAATCCAGTCTCTTCTTGGGGATTAGGGTTTTTTACATCTCTGAAGGGTCTTCCTCCCCTAACTTAGTGTTGGTTATGTAAAACTGAGACCTCCAGAGAGATCTCTAGTCTATACCGGAGTTCCCAGAGAGAAATGGAATCTGACGTTGATGCAATACACACAGGAGTTTTACTGAGTCGATGTGCATCGAGGTCTGACAAGCTCTTTCAAGCTGCAGACTCTGAAAAGCAGGCGCAAGTGCTTTTTTAAAATATCTTTTGCAAAAGCAGAATTTAGCAGGCTAGCTGGGAGGGGTGAGTACATTCCAGGGATATGGGTAGTGGAATATTTTTATATACAGCTGGACCCTCAGCACAGGCTGGCTGGCCTTGGGACAAGCTGGACCCTACAAGGGGGCCAAAGAGCTACAGGACACACATAGTAATTTCATATTGATACCTTGGTTCAATGTTGCGATTGCTTCCTGGACCCTCCATTTACTCTGAAGACAGACAGGATGGCTGAATGGACAACTACTCTGGGGAGGGGGAAAAAGCCCTCATTTGCCCTTGAACTTGCTGATCCAGCCTATCAGCAGGGGACCTGCTCCTGCAAGGAGCAAAAGTTCACAAGGCTTTTGTTTTAAGTCACCAGTCTCAGGTCGGAGGGTGCAGAAAAGCCAGCCATCTAGAAAGTTTTCCACCTTTATTACCCATCCGTGGCCCCTCTTCCTATCTGCCTGCCTGCCAAGAAATCTGTCTGACTCCCAGTCCCTCAGTAGGAAGACTGCCTCCCTACACTGCTATCTTAAAGACAGACAGACAGGCAGACAGGCAGACAGGCAGGCAAGCAGGCAGGCAGAGAAGAGTGAGTGAGTGAGTGAGTGAGTGAGTGAGTGAGTGAGTGAATAAATGAACGCAAACCATCATTAAGAGAACTGCTCTGTTCTGCAGACCAGCATTTGGTTCCCAGTGCCAGAAGTGTGTACCTGTAATTCTAACCTCTAGGGACGCATTCTGGTCCTTGTGGCCTTACCTGACTTTGCTCCAGCTGCACCTGGAAGGACAGCACAGTGCACTGGTGGAACTCGCCCTTCTCGGTTAGGAAAAATGAAAGAAAGAAGAAAGTACGCTAAGTCCCCTTTCTCGGGAGAGGAAGCCTGTACCGGCGGCTGGAAACACAGGGCCGCCGGAACGTGAAAACTTGGAACCAATGAGCCGCGGACCGCGCAGCCGGGGGGACATGAAGACGACGCGGACCGCACCGGCTCCGCCTTCTTCCTAAGCCGTGTTTTGATTTCTAAAACCTCCTGGCGAACTATAGGCTGCTGGCACTGTATGCCGAGCATACTTGAGCATGAATCTGGAATGGTGAGTTGACTTTTATGACGCATTCCGTTGCAGTAAGTCATAATATATGGTTCCCTATTATAAAGTCAGTGTGAGGCTAGTTTCAGCCTGTAGGGCTTAGATTCTGGAAGGCTTATACTCACCTTTCTAATGACTTTAAATTTCCCACTGGCCCCTCAACTCAGGACTCTAAAATTAACCCATTTCACCTTCATTAATGAAAATCTGCTATGATGTACAAGAAAGAAAAACAAAACAAAACAAAAACAACAAACAAACAAACACAAAACCCAAACTAAGAAAATGGCAAACCATGGTGCTGTATCTAAATTTACAGACTGGAAAATGTTCTTCAGATGCCTGGTCAAAACCAGGCATTGGGGCCTGGGGACGTAGCTCAGTTCTTATAAGTGTTTATGTAGCCTGAGACCCGGGGACCCTTCTCTGGTCCTAGCTGGCACTCATGAGCGGAGGGGCAACATTCGGGGCCACACTCACAAGTTAGTAGTCAGTCTGGGCTACATGAGACCCGATCTAATTTTTAAAGAAGAAGGAGGAGGAGGAGGAGGAGGAGGAAAGAAAACAACAAACAAAGCTGGACTCTATCTAGGTGGCTCAGTGTGTAGAGGCCCCCTGCCAAGCATGACACTGACATCCTCAGGCTCCACACGATAGGAGGGAAGAACAAGTGTCCTCTGTCCTCTGCCTTTCACCCCAGGCGACACACATGCACGCACACACGCACACACACACGCACACACACCAGAATAAATAAATGTAGTACAAACTTGAGAAATCTGTAGTTAGGGGCCAGAGAAATGGCTCAGTGGTTGAGCATGTGTAGTGCTCGCAGACAGTCTGAGTTCTCTCCCCAGAGGCATACAGGGTGACCCCAGCTGCCTGTGATTCCAGCTCTAGGCGATCCAGTGTCTCCAGCCTCCTTGGACACCTGCGCTCATGCATGCACACACAGGTGCACAAAATTAAAAATATTTTTAACTGCCAGGTATGACGACACACTCAGGAGGCAGAGGCAGGTGAATCTCTGTGACTTCAGGGCCAACCTGATCTACATAGCAAGTTCTAGGCCTAGTGAGATCCTGTCTCAAAAAAAGAGGGGGAAGGGTTTGAAAAAATAATCCCAGCACTCAGGAGGCAGAGGCAGGTGGAGCTCTGTGAGTGTGAAGTCAGCGTAGTCTACAGAGCCAGTTCCAGGACAGCCAGGGCTACACAGAGAAACCTTGTCTTGATGATAGATGATAGACAGACAGACAGACAGACAGACAGATCTGTAGTTACAGCTTACTGTCTCATGCTGCCCTTCCATGCTGATGTGCATTTCTACCAGCGCTAACCCTCCAGTCTAAGGCCCTCCTCTTCATGGGTTTCTAGCTGCCCATAATAGACTAGCTAGGAGCCTCCAAGGAGGATAATACCAAGTAATAGCCCCAAATGTATCATAATTAGCCTCAAATCAATGGTATGTATACTCCTGGTGATAGGACCCACAGCCTCAAATGCCAGAGTAGCCTTAGGTTTCTTCTACGGCAACCCCCGTATGCTTTTATGGCCTAAATTAGGTATTTATGGGTGGTGTGTATGTGTGTGTGTGTGTGTGTGTGTGTGTGTGTGTGTGTGTTATATAATGCATGCTTGTGGTGCTGGTGCACTTGTCAAAGAGTGTAGAGGCCAGAGGTTATCTTACTCAGTCAGTGCCTTCCTTAATTCCTTCTCCAACTTGTTGTTTCAGACAGGCTTTTTCTGGGAACTTGGAGCTCCCTCTTTCACCTAGACTAGCGGGCCAGCAAGACCTAGAATCCACCTATCTTCTCTCCAACCCCCTTCCCCTTAATAACTGAAATCCTAGCACCTGGTGTGTGTGTGTGTGTGCGTGTGTGTGTGCGTGTGTGTGTGTGTGAGAGAGAGAGAGAGAGAGAGAGAGAGAGAGAGAGAGAGAGAGAGAGAAGTAGAAGGAATGCTGGAGCTTGAGGTTGGCCAGCCTGAGCTACACAGTGACTATCATGCCAGTGAGGACTATGTAGCAAGGACCTATCCCAAACACACCTACCTGGCTCCCTTCTCCCTACACCAAAGATTGAAAGCTGGAACTGGGGAGTGTGTCTTGGTGGTAGAGAACTTGCATAGCATGAGTAAGAAACTGGGTTCCATCCCTACCACCATTGAAAAATAAGAACTACCTCCAGAGGTCACTCCTCATCCCCGAGAACTCAGCCATCCCCAACACACACGAGTCCTAATATCTCCTTAGCTTCCCTTGAGCATATCCAGTTCAGCATCATTTACCCGGCCTTTGCACGTCTCTCCCTTCATGAAGGCTGGCCAATCTTAAGACTCTTCTACCTTTTGACACAACTTAGATGTTCTAGAAATTCTATTAAGTGAAAGTAAGAGCACATTTATATATAGGTTAACCAACATTACCAAACTAATCCCGTTAGTATTGCTATAACAACACATGGTGGGCAAAAACAACTTACAGAACAAAGTTGAGAGGTTTTTAGCTATTTTCTTTTCTTTCTTTCTTTCTTTCTTTCTTTTTTTCAAGACAGGGTCTCTCTGTTTAGCCTTGGCTGTCCTGGACTCGCTTTGTAGACCAGGCTGGTCTCGAACTCACAGTGATCCACCTGCCTCTGCCTCTCTAGTGCTGGGATTAAAGGCGTGTCCCACCACGCCTGGCTGTGTTTCTTTTTTTCTTTTTTTAATATTTTTTTTTTAATGGGGGAGCTGGAGAGATGGCTCAGTGGTTAAGAACACTATCTGCTCTTCCGGAGGCCCTGAGTTCAATTCCTGGCAACCACATGGTGGCTCACAACCATCTATAATGTGATCTGATGGTCTATTCTGGCATGCGGGTGTACATACAGGTAGAGCACTAATATACATAAATAAATAAATAATAAAAAATAAAATAAAATAAAAAATGGTTTAGTGTAGCCCAGGCTGGCCTTGACTGGAAGTTTCGGTTTCTCAGTGATATAAATATGTTTTTGTTTTAATTCCAAATGTGGGATTTTAGTTTGGGCTTTAGTTTGTAACAGCCTGCTGCATGGAGAGGGGTGTGGTCTAAGGCTCTGAGGAAGATAAATAGGAGAGCAGGAGAGAGAAGGTGGCCTGAGGTAGTGGCATAGGCCTGTAGCAGTTTAGAGAGACCATACACCAGTGTGGTGGACGGAGAGAAACACTTCCATGCAGTGGCTCAGAGAAGACTGCTTGCTGCATTTGCTCTTGGTGGAGATTGGTATTGCCCCAAAAGAACCCAATTGACCCTAAAATTCTTTCTCATACCCAGAATTAAGGGGTTGGTGAACCTATAATTAAGATGGAGTCTGAAAACAAAATGGCAGTACTTAGAGCAAGTTTCTTTTGCTTTTTCCCAGCACTAAGGCTCAGGGCTTCGTGCATGCTTGGCATGTGTTCTGATGAGCTACATCCTCAGCTATCACTGTTTTCTTGAGACTGGTGACATGGCTCAGCAGGTGAAGGTGCCTGCTGCCAAGCAATTGACCTGAGTTCAATTCCCAGAACTCACACCATGAAAGTAAAATGCTTACTCCTTCAAGTTGTCTTTTGACCTTTACATGTACACTGGCCTTCCTTCCCCTCCCTGACCACTGGAAACAAACACACACACACACAGAGATAACATAAATAAATGGATTTTTTTTACCTGTTGATATGCAAAACACCACTGACACTCCAAAGAGAATAAGAAATCATTTATTCTGAGCCAGATGTGAAGAACCGTAGGACGGGTTGCTTTTCCTGACACATCCCACCATGACTGTGGCTACATGAATATTTACAGTTACAGAGCAGGGCAGCCCTAAATGACAGCCCTAAAGTAGAGCATTCTCCACATACATTGTGGGAATATCAGGTAGGCAGAGTTATAGCAGAGTGAAAAATCTGTTCTGTCGACTTCAGACGGTATCTTATAATACTCCTAGTTTTTAAGGTGGTAGGAGCTAGTGCTCTACAAAGTTCATACACATTCATAATAAATAAATAAATAATAACTGGGCCACCCTGGCATATTTGAAGTGGATTTTCTTTATCCCCTTAAACTAGCAATATTTGATTATGTTTTCATGCGCTCACCAGATGGCTTAGTGACGCACCATGACCAAAACCAAGGAAAGGGCTTATGTGCCTTACTCTTCCATATTTATTTAGTCCCTCACTGAAGGAAGGCAGGACAGGAACACAAACAGGGCTGGAACCGGAAGGCCAGGAGTTGATACAGAGGAGCTGGTCACTGGCTGCCTCACCATGACTTACTCAGCCTGCTTTCTTATAGAACCCAGAACTTCCAGCCCAGGGATGGCCTCACCACAATGGGCTGGCCTCTCTCTCATTAATCACTAATTAAAATACCTACAGCCAGAATTTATGCAGGCTTTTTCTGAAGTTCCCACCTTTCAAATAACTCTAGCTTGTGTCAAGCTGACATAAAACGATTCTGTCATTTTAAATCCAAACTTTTGCCTTATTTTTCTGATCCAACATAATTCAAGGTGATCCTTTTTCTGCCAGCCCTGGAAAGTCATAGTACAACAGTAACAAGAGAGAAGCAAGTCTGAGGCAAGATAAAAAGATAGTCAAGAGATCAGGGAGAGAAGAGCCCCTCATCCTCAGACCTGCCTCCTGCTTCCCTCTCTCTGAGACAGAGTCTCACTATGTAACTCTGCTGGCGTGAAACTCACAGAGGTACACCTGTCTCTGACTCCCAAGGGCTAGGATTAAAGGCTTTCACCACCATACCTGGTATGTTAATTTCTTGATGTGGCTTATGCAAGCTTACTTTGATTTCTTTTTTTCCCCATTTATTTATTTATTTTTCTTACTTTGATTTCTTAAAATTTTTAATCCATGTTTTTGTCTTAGCCATATTTCTTCTTTAGATGTTCACCTGCCCAGTACCCTCATAAATCCCTTGTCCGGAGCAACGAGCCAGCAGCTAATAAAGAGGGGCTGGGCAGGCCCGTGAGATGGTTCAGTGGCTAAAGACACTGCCAAAGCTGATGAACTAAATTTGATCCCCTCCACACGTACTCTGTTGCATGTGCCACCCCTCCCAAAATAAATAAAATTAAGGAAAAAAAACAAAACAAAACAGCTCATGGAAAGATGACTCTGTGGTTAAGAAGGCACAACATTCTTTTACTTTATGTTTTATTTTGTGAGACAAAGTTTCTCTGCGTAGCCCTGGTTGTCCCAGAATTTGCTCTGTATACTAGGCTGACTGCAAACTCTCAGAGATGCCTCTGCCTCTTGCCCCCGCCTCCTAGCCCCTGCCTCTGCCTCTCTGCCTGGAGTAGAGGTATTTGCCACTACTGCCTGGCCTGATAACAGGGTTTTTACAGAGTTTGCCTAGGACTACTGCCTATAACTCTTAGCTCCAGGGGATCTAATGCCTCCGAAAGCCCAGGTACACAAATACACACATCACTAAAAACAAATACACTGCAGGAGAAACTGCAATGACCAAATTTTGAGAGGGAGGGAGAGAGAGAGAGAGAGAGAGAGAGAGAGGCCCCTGAGAAGAAATGGGAATTCTTTTATTCAGAAAGGGAAAGCCATTTGGTCTTATCCTTGTGTGTCAGGAGCCAGCAGGAAGATGAAGAGAAGGCATTTTACAGCGTGGGTGGAGAGACTTGCTAATATATAATATGTGATGAGGTAAACTCAGTCAAGGACTTCAGGGATAAGGAGAAAGTTTATCTTCAATCTTACTGTCAATCTAGGCTTCAGGGCAGGTATAGCTGTTCCTCTTTTGTCTCTGCTTTTCCCGCCTGAGTCCTCTGCTCTAGGAGAGAGCATGGCTTGGTTCATCTGAAGAGGACCGACTCATGGCCTAACAGTAGAAGTCACTGCACACTTCTGCCTGTTACACCAGCAAGGAGCACTAAAAGTAAGAATATGTGTCTGTTTCATCCAGTCTGGGGATGAATGGTTCAAGAAACTGGTTATTAAAGTTACTGGTCCAAGTAACTCTGTCTGGTCCTTCTGGTTCTGTGTTGCTTCCTTCGCCTTTCTTCTGGAGTCACCAAGACAACAGGATGGATGATAAACATCTTTATAAGCTGGAACTCAAACTATCCCCAAGTGACATAAGCCTGTAGGGCCTGCTATTTCCAGACACAGTTATCCATGGTTGTGCGACCTTACCCTACAGCAGAAGTAATCATCTCATGAGAACCACAGTGTTCCCTCAAGAGATGACAGAGACAGTGACCAGCCAGAGCCCACCTGCATCATGGTTATTTGTGCTTCTTGCTCCTGCCTCAGCTACCTCTCTACCAAGCCTCCTATTGGTATCTAACTTTGGGGTGGGGGGGGCTTATAACTTGTTCCCCAAGTCAGGTCAAGGTTCAATAAGCCACTTTAAAAAGCCAAATTAAAATAGAAAGCAGCTGGGCAGTAGTGGCACGCACCTTCAGTCCCAGCACTCAGAGGCAGTGGCAGGTGGATCTCTGTGAGTTTGAGGCCAGCCTGGTCTATAGAGTGAGTTCCAAGACAGCCAATGCTACACACTTAGAAACCCTGTCTAAAAAAACAAAACAAAGCAAAACAAAAAGTAGAAAGCAAAGAAAGGAGATCTAGCAAACCCCTTCAGAGTCTTTCTTCAAGGACCTGAAGTGAAATCAAAGTTTAGAGGGCCCACAGTATCGAAACAGGCCTGGTCAGAGAGGGCCCACAGTATCGAGACAGTCCTGGTCAGAGAGGGCTATCATTTGACCATCATTATTTGGGTTTTAGGCACATCCTGTAAAGTTGTCTGGCAAATTATTAGAACTGTGTGAAATCTCTTTCCAGGAGATAAGTTCTGGCTGGGAACTGTCCTTCTCCCAGCATAAGAATCCTTGGAAGTTTCCGTGTCTTTTGTGCCTGTTGTTTCAGTAGTCTGATAGACTGAAAGACACACTGTCTTTTTAGAATATCTTCTTTCAGGCAGGCCAGTGGCTACCAAAAGAGAAAAAAGCAATAAAAAGGAAGAATACGACTGCTCCTGGTATGGGGGAGGAGAACGTTTATTGTAGATAAAAGGGAGAGCATTCCAATAAGCTCCAAGAGGCAGCTAATAGACAGGGAACAGTGAGGCCATAAGAGACAAGGAGGAACTAGTAGGAAGTCCACCCTAGGGAGAGCTCCAATATCCTAGGAGCCGGGAGGGCTTGGAGAAGTTGCAGAACTTCCAGAAGGGACTAGATTGCAGAGGCCCAGAAGGGCTTAGCAGGCAGCTCCTGGTGGGAGGTAAGGACACTCATATCCTAGAGGCCCAGGAAGGCACAAGGGGGGAGGCTTAGAGGGGAAGGAGCAAGGAAAGGGTCCCAGACCCAGGAGCCTGTAGGAAGGCTGCTGGAGGTGAGAGGGACCACAAGGGAGCAGAGCGGGTAAGTGTGGTGGGACAGTCAAGCCAGCGCATCCCCAAGTGGATAGAGAGGCTTCTCAGAGGAGAGATGTCCCTTCCTGTGTAGTGGGGTCCAGTAGGATGACAGGAAACTTTCCTGACACACAACTGTGGCTTCTGTGGTAAAAGTAGATAAAGCAGGGTGCTCCATGATGGTATGAACCCAGTAGAAAGGCGTGGCTAGAACAGGCAGAGGAGAGGGCAGCTGAGGGGTGGTGGGAGAGAGTTAGGGAAAAGGGAAAGTTCCAGTAGAGGGAGCGCGCAGCAGCACTGCCCACGTGGTGGGGCCCTGAAGGGTGTGGCAGGGAGACGCTCACCACCCCAACGTGGTGAGAGAGAGAGTAGGCAAGGAGAGGTGGATGGCTAGGTGGTGAGAGAGAGAGTAGGCAAGGAGAGGTGGATGGTTAGGTGGTGAGAGAGAGAGTAGGCAAGGAGAGGTGGATGGTTAGGTGGTGAGAGAGAGAGTAGGCAAGGAGAGATGGATGGCTAGGTGGTGAGAGAGAGAGTAGGCAAGGAGAGGTGGATGGTTAGGTGGTGAGAGAGAGAGTAGGCAAGGAGAGGTGGATGGTTAGGTGGTGAGAGAGAGAGTGGGCAAGGAGAGATGGATGGCTAGGTGGTGAGAGAGAGAGTAGGCAAGGAGAGGTGGATGGCTAGGTGGTGAGAGAGAGAGTAGGCAAGGAGAGGTGGATGGTTGGGTAATCTGGAGGGAAGGGGCTGAGGAGGCCGACTCTAGAATCAAAGTTGGTGGATGGCAGGAGCCAGCAGAAGCAGATGATCCCTACAAACCTTGGGAGAGTCAGGGCAGCAGCTTGCTCAGAGGTGGAGCTCCTGGGGAGGGAGCCCACTTACGCCACACTCAGCACCAGAAGAGTGACAATAAGAAAAACACTAAGGAAGGACTTGCCTGCTCCTAGGTAAGGTGGAGGAGAAAGTTTGTTGCAGATGAAAGGGAGAGCGTAGCCAGAGGCAGGGACATCTGGGAGCAACCAGACCGAGCTGAGCCGTGGGGGTGGGGTGGGACTAGGAAAGTAAAATGCAAACAAAAAAAGCCAGGTAACCAAAATGGCTAGATTATATAAGGAAAGGCAAGCCAGTGCCTGGGCTGTATGCCAGCCACATCCTGTAACAGGTAGGGACTGAGGGATGCTGGTAGAACCCGGTGGCCATGTCTGCCTTGATATGTTAAATAGGCACCTCAGCAGATTTTCCTGGGTTTCAGACCCAACAATCATCTGTTCCTGAAATGGCATATTAATTATCCTAGCAAGAAGTTGCTCTGAGCACCCAGAGATAAAGAAGGAATACTTTATTGAGTATTGCTAACTATTGCTCGAGGACGCTAGGCTGAAACAAATCTTCCATAGCCTAGGCAGGTTTGTGCTATCACTTGGTGTTCTTTTTTGTTGTTGTCTGTTTTTGGTTTTTCGAGACAGGGTTTCTCTGTGTAGCCTTGGCTGTCCTGGACTCACTTTGTAGACCAGCTGGCCTTGAACTCACAGAAATCCACGTGCCTCTGCCTCCCAAGTGCTGGGATTAAAGGCGAGCGCCACCACACCTGGCAGATGAATTTATTCTTACTGTTAGCAGAAGGACAGCAGCCTTAGAGCTGACAGCATGCCAAACAGAAGGCAAGTTAAGGTGTTTAAAAGTGGACATCAGAAAGGTGTGTGCTAGAGCTGTCCATGGGGTCCACGCTGGGCCTGAACAGTTTTACTCCTGGTTGCTTACTTTCCTGCCCTACTGCAATAAAAAGACCATCTGATTCCCTTCCCACAGCAATAGGCAGGATTTACAGAAGCGAAGGCAGCTGTTGGCACCTCATAGCCCATTATCCTATTCTCATCTCAACCTGCAGGCCACTAGGATGTCACAGGCATCCCGAAGGAAGCGGCCCTCAGGGAATGGATGTCTGGCCATGTTAAGTTTCTTTAGTCATCACAGGACCCGTGTAAACTGTCGCTCGGGCCTGAGCACTCCAGTGACTGGGATAGAACAGACAGAAACACAGTGCCATCGGGGTAGGGCTGGCTGTCACGTCCCCACAGAATTTTACAGAGACAAAACCTGCAAATTTTGGTCATTTGGACAAATAGTAATTGCCCTGGTTATCTTGAAGCAGTCCAGGCCAGAGCTGCACTTTGGGGCAGCTGTCAACCTGGGCCGTTCGCCTGCCTGGCAGGGTTATGCTTTTCTTGATAGAAGGTGGTTAGTCAGGTCATCTCTGAAGTGCCAAGCAGAAGCATGCTCCCTTTGAAATGGAAATAGGCCTAGGGAGCAAGCAGGCCTGGTCAACAAATCTTAACAAAAGCATCCTCGGAAACTCTAAATTGTAACTGTGTTTGAAGTAAAGGTCCATGTGGACAGCGTGGCCTATGGGAGACAAGGCACTTGGCAATTAGGATCCCCAAATGAGATCTGTTTTTCTTTCTTTCTTTTTTTTTAATATTTAATTTTAATTTGTGTCCGTTCCTGTGGGAGTGTCAGATCTTGGAGTTACAGAGAGTTGTGAGCTGCCATGTGGGTGCTGGGAATTGAACCCCGGTCCTTTGGAAGAGCAGGCAGTGCTCTTAACCACTGAGCCATCTCTCCAGCCCAAGATCTGTTTTTCATATATCCTTGGTTTATTCATACAAAAGCCCCTTATAATATCATGCTAATATAAAAGTTAAACAGACATCTCTCCAAAAAGGGACCAGCTGACCGAGCTGGAAAAGGGTTCCCCTGGGGAATCTTCTGGGAGGAGACTTAGGAAGCTGTCTGCTCAGCCCATGTCCACTGTGAAGTTCTTGGGCTGTGGCAGGCTGGGAGGTCGGCCTTGATGGAGGGTCCAGGAGGTCCAGGAAGCACAAGCCAGTGGCTGGCACTGACACGTGGGCCTGTGTGGGGCCAGCCGCTGGCTCACTGAAGCCAGGGCCGAGCAGCCTCCAGCCCTCTTGCCAATGGGTCTCAGCATAGGCTGGAGAAGCAACATGATCCTAAAGCCCAGTTCCCAAAGCTCCAATTTTTTTTTACCATTTCGTTGGGTGGTAGCCCTGCTGGTGGGGCTCACAGCTTGGGGCTGGTTCACTCTTGTAGGACTGGTCCAGGTTCCTATCTGAGCTGGCCGGTAGCAAGCTCAGATATCGTATTATTTCAAGTTACATAAAATGGCTTTTTAAGTTACACAAAATGGTTTCATCTATGTTCCCAACGCTATACTTTCCTTAGCCTTACACCTTTTTGTTTGTTTTTTGTTTTTGTTTGGTTTGGTTTTTCGAGACAGGGTTTCTCTGTGTAGCCTTGACTGTCCTGGACTCACTTTGTAGACCAGGCTGGCCTCGAATTTACAGCGATCCACCTGCCTCTGCCTCCCGAGTGCTGGGATTAAAGGCGTGCGCCACCACCACCTGGCTGTTTGTTTGTTTTTCAAAGGTGTCTAGTTTAGTGTGCTTCTTATCTGAAATGATGTCTGAGGTAGAGAATGGGGTGAAGGTTGAGTCGCACACACACACACACACACACTCACACACACACACACACTCACACAGAATAGGAAGTAACCGCTGGTTTATGGTTTGACTGGGAGCAGGGTGAGTTATTATTTTTGCAGATGGAGCAGTGAGGTCAGGCTGGAGTTTAGCAGTTCTTCAAGACTTAGGGCTGTCACTCAGTACGACCTGACTCATGGCCCCGTGACCTGAAGTTATTACCCAATTGTGCTTCCTTAGCTACTTTGTGTTACTTAATATTCTCTAAGCAAACTTATTAATAAATTCTCTTGTTGGGGTTTGTGACTTGCTGCAGAAAGACCCCAGAATCGGGCAGTACGCAAAAGCAAGGAGTGTTTATTCTGCAGAAATTTCCAGCGTGCAGGAGTCACTACCCCCACAAACCGGCCACCCTGAAGTGAGCGCACACACTCAATTTAAAGGCAGGGAATTTCCGAGGGTGGTTAGGTAACCTTTATGCTGATTGGTTGGCAGGGGGCAGGGAGTGGTACTCTGGATTGGGCAAGCCCTTAGGGAGTGTCCAGAGTGTTTACTGAGTCATTGTATCTGGCTCAGGCCACATGTCTGGGCAGAAGCTGGTTTCATGTTCTGAGAAACCGAAACTCAGGTCTGCTCAGTCTGAGGCCAAATTTGAAGCTTGTCATGGAGTCAGACTGCTTATTAGAAATAAATAAATAAATAAAATATCTTCACTCTAAATTCAGGAGGAATGTGAAGTAATAAAATGGCTGCTGTAAGGATTTATAAATATTAAGTTAACAAAGTAGAATTTAGCTAAAGCAGCTTTGCCTCAATATCCCTGGAAGATGAGTAGTGTACTAACCAAGTTTGTTAGAAACAAGAATATTCCCGTAGCATAACTGAAGGTTAGGGTTGCTGAGAAAACATTTCTACTGATGTTTGTTCACCAAGATGTCTCAGCCATCATTAATATCTAGTGTGCTGAGCTCTTGCTAGGAAAAACGTAATTCTGCCAGGTACAATGAACCTGAGTAGCAGCTATTTGAAAAGAACAACGCTGGGCTACTTAAATAATTCTGGCACCATCTTTGCCCTGTAAATTTCCCAGGTAGCCAGACTTACAGTCTCCTGTCTCTGTTTAAATTGTTCAAAGCGTAACCTGGGCCTGGGTCCTGAGAGAGACTTAAGGATGGCAGCGTGTGTAGAGTGTATAAGCTGGCAACATTTTCTACATAAGATTGTCCCTTCCTGTGCCTTAGCTAGGACCAGCCATGTACTGTTAGTAAGGAGCCGCTTCCTGAGTGACCGAGTGTGGGGGATGATTTCCCACTGGGAAGGCATGCTAATTCTATAGCAGAAGCTCTGTCTTCATTCTCAGGGTGGCCGCATTGACAAGTCCCTGCTTCTCACCGTAAATTGTCTCCTTTATCGGAATGTCTGGCCAGGATGTGGTGCTGACCAGTTGAGACTGTGCGACCTGGGCCTTCTGCCCTGACACCACCCCCACCCAGAGTTCACATGCAAGCAATGGACAAATTAACTGTGATTTCCTGAGCAACCTGGGGAAAAACCCATCCCAACTCCTGCAGGAAGTTTGATTTTTCTAGAACTTCATTCTTCCAACCTCTCTCTCCAACAAATTGCCTTATGATGAATCTCTAACACCAGCTTCGTGGGCATCTGCAAATCTCCCAGGTTGGGTTCCTGCTCTGCACTTTGCCTTCAACCAGATCAGGCTCGTATCTGAAAACCAACGGAGCCTAGCCCAATCCTTCGCTAACGGATGCTGTGGTGCCACCCAGTGGTCGTTTAATTTAGTGATCACTAATTCCTACCTAAAAGGATTAAAATGAAAACACTGTGATTTGTAAAGAGCAAAGATTCTTGCCAACAGTGTCACTACACACTGGAATGCTTTTTTAGCTGTAGATATGGCAGAAAGACTTGTTACTGATAAATAGATAAGCCCTAAAGTTTGCTAGTGTCCAGACTCACTGAAGGAAAGACCCCCAAACAGTGTGCAGACAACAAAACGTGTTTATTTCTACAGAAGTCCAGCATGCAGGGATCAGCACTCAGGCAGAATGAAGACCTTGAGCTGAGCTCACAGGCTCTTTCTACAGCCGGTTAGGGGATTCCAGACACAGTGAAGTCGTAGATTTCTCCACTGGTGTAACCTGAAAGCTCAGGTATGGTTGCCTTGGGGAATGGCTGGTACTGAGTCAGGAGTTAATCAGGATTTAGGGGCCCGAATAAACCTTACCTCCCACGGCCAGGTGTCTTGGCCAACTCTGACTTGATGCCCATTTTCTTTTATTTTTCTTGTAACTGAAGTTTCTATTTCTGAGGAACAGAAACTAGGGTCTGGAGCGGTGACTCAGAGGTTAGGAGCACTGGCTGTTCTTCCAAAGATCCTGAGTTCAAGTCCCAGCAACCACGTGGTGGCTCATAACCATCTGTAATGAGATTTGGTGCCCTCTCCTGGCCTGCTGGCTCACATGCAGGCAGAATACTGTATAAATAATAAATAAAATCTAAGAAAGAAACTTAGGCTTGTGCTGGCTCAGTGAGAAAAAGAAGCCTGTCATAGGGGCAGTTAGGCTTACTTAATTAGGCCCCCTCAATTTAGGAACAATTTGTCACCATCCAAAACACCTTGCTCCTTCCCTCTCCTGCTTGTAAGCACCCACTTCACCTGGATTATTACAATTGTCCCCTAACCCCTCAATTTCTATCCTTCCCACTCTACAGAAAAAATGCAATCACACACACACACACACACACACACACACACACACACACACACACACAAAGAAAGAAAGAGAAAAAAGAAAAAAAGTAGAGCCTGGCGATGCAGGACTGAGGCCCAAGGATGGAGGGTTGAAGATTAGTCCTGGCAACATAGCAAAATCCCATCTCAAAGCAAAATTTGTGGCTGTTACGTCACAAAGCAGGTCCCAAAATGGCAGTGCTGCTGACAGTGTCTGAAAATGACAGCCTGGGTCCAATGCAGGCTAGGTTCTTATCAAATAAATAGAAACCTAAATTCCTCAGACACCCTGAGGTGGGGGTTTCTGTTGGTCAGGAAGGCCGCTGACTCCTCTCGGCCTGCATCATCTATCCTGGACTAAGCCAGACAGCCTGCAGCAGCCCAGACCCTGCTGACTGTCGTGTGGATTCCACTTGCTTTCCCACCGAGCTCTGTTCTCTGTGTGATGGCAGCTTGTTACCTGACGACAAACTGGAGTGGAATTGAGGGCAGCTCTGCTTCAGTGCTTTCTCTGCTCGTGTACAGCGATGTAGCTCGCTAGGCATAGTGGTGCACGCCCTTCAATCCTGGCACCTGGGAGGCAGAGGCAGGCGGATCGCTGCGAGTTCAAGGCCAGCCTGGTCTACAATGTGAGTCCAGGACAGCCAAGGCTACACAGAGAAACCCTGTCTGTACAGTGATGTAATGCAGTGATATAGCTCAGTGGGACAGTACTAATGCAAAGCCCTAACTTTAACTCTGGTATTATAGATATATTTTAGTCTTTATTTCTTTCCAGTAACTTAAAAGACAGAATATATCTATAGACAATGACCAACCTACATGATAAAAGAAATCTGGCTCATATCTGCAACAGTCATTGTAAAAATATCAGGGCAAGCTGCAGTCTTATCAAACTGAAAACCTACCAGAGATGTCAAAAATGCCATCCTCAAACAGTGCCTCTCTTTAGCTGGCCCCTCCTGACCCCATACAAGTGGCCACTGGTTGGAGCTCACTGGAGACCTCCCCTCCCTTCCTGCCCGTGCTGGAGATGGAGGGGCTTCCTTACTAAAACAAACCCAGTTAGCCCCTGTTCTCATTTTTCACAATATAGTTGATTTATTTCATTAGAGAATGATAAAACTTACTGTCCTCCAAAACCTGCAGATTGATTCCTTCTCTCTGAATGTCAGTACAGGGCGATCCACTGCCTACTCTCAGGGACCTAGCAGCCTCTTTAGTCATCATCGGCCATGGCCAGGTGTGCCAGGTGTGTATTGCAGATAAAGGCCCCCAGCCACTGCACATCTCTCCCTCTGCCCTTGAGTCCTCTGTCGCTATCTATCTATCTATCTTTCTTTTTATTTTATGTGCATTGTTGGTTTTGCCTGCAAGTATGCCCTGTGAGGGTGTTCGATCCCCTGGAAATGAAGTTACAGACAATTGTGAGCAGCCATGTCGGGGCTGGAAATAGAACCTGGCTCTTCTGGAAGAGGAACCAGTGCTCCTAATGGCCAGCCATCTCTACAGCCCCACCTCCAGCTCTTTATTCACCCAAAACCTGTTGGAGAGGGGCTACATTGCCAATGTTCAGCCATCTTGTCAGAGCCTAGGTTCCTATATCTCCAGCAGTCTGCCATTCACCAGAAACCAGCTGATCTTGTCATAGGTCGGCAGTTAGACACCTGTTGTGGTTTATGGTGGGGGCTGGTCATTCTAGACCCCCCAGCTACTCCTTTTCTGGTGGGACTACTGATAAGATCAGATTAAAGGCCAGCTGCCTGTGAGCAGCAGCTCCGGGAGCTTTTTCCTGACTAACCAGATCCTTCATGACTTTCCTAGAATTTCTCTCCTGCAATTAGCAGCTGTAAAGGTAGACACCTGCTGGAGCATTCCAGAGTTAGGTATCCATAGCAACCTTGCTTACACAGATACCCATGCCTCTGTGCCTATATAAACTCTGTGAAAGTTTTCAATAAACGGGGTTTGATCAGAATGCAGACTTGCCCCCTTCTTCATGTCTAGTGTTCTGTCTCTATACAGGAAAATTCTCCTCCCGAGCGTTAGTCGAACCCCAGCGGCCCAGGGCAAAAACCTCCTTCTGGATACAAAAAAAGGTTTACTGACATAGTGGGAGAGGTCCCACAGCTTACTCACTCTGAACCAGTCAGCAGCAGGACTATGCCTGGCCTGTCTATCTCTTAGTGTTGCCTTTTGGCCAGATTGAGTGCTATCACCTCCCCCAGGAAGCTCACTTTTTAACATGATAATCTCAGAGACTCCTTGATCATGCTGTTTGTTTGGTTTTTGGTTTTTCCGAAATGGTTTCTATGTGTAGCCTTGACTGTGATTTGCCTGCCTCTGCTCCCCAAGTGCTAGGATTAAAGGTGTGCCCTGGCTCCTGGATCACTCTGTTTACCCCTTTTTGAGCAGATGAGGAAGTGACAATCATTTACATATAGAAAGCAGGTGTTCTGGGCTATAGAAATGACAATACCACAGTAATTAGCAACTGAGAATACAGGGACACACATCCACAGCCAGTTAATACAGTATGTGTAAGGGGTAGGTTACCCCAGCCTCTCACTCTTTACTCTAAGAGATGGCTTTATCACTAATATCAGTAAACTATATACTATATGAATAATTATGGGGGTTGTAGAGATGGTTCAGCAGTTAAGAGCACTGTCTGTTCTTCCAGAGGACCCAGGTTCAATTCCTAGTACCCACATGGTGGCTCACAACCATCTATAATGAGGTCTGGTGCTCTCTTCTGGCCTGCAGGTGTACATGTGGGCAGAACACTGTACATAATAAAAAGGAGGAGGAGTACAATCACAGTGCCCAGCCCTTTCGTATTTGGCAACTATGGAGAAAGTGTTATGCCGAGATCACCCAGATCACGAGACCCCCAAAAAAGACCACCAGGACTCGATACCAGTGCAATCTACACAGGGTCCTGTATTACCCCGGGCTCAGAGTTCGGATCGTCATCCTTCCTGATGGAGCAGGATAGGAGAGTGATACCGGAGCTTCAAGGGTAATGGGTTTATTAAGGAAAAGCTGTAATTAGGGGTTGAGGTCACGGGGAAGTAAGGAAAAAACTATAAGCGGGGATTGTGGGTCACAGGAATGTCGACCTTCAGGCAGGTCGGGTCCAGGAGTCTGAATCTCCAGGGAAGTTGTTTTATCTCAGAGGATCATTGGGAATTA
Organism: Acomys minous; assembly: GCF_964271855.1. Lineage (NCBI taxonomy): Eukaryota > Metazoa > Chordata > Mammalia > Rodentia > Muridae > Acomys > Acomys minous. Next base: position 1,048,826 of record NC_140500.1, read on the forward strand.
ATTGTATCTAATTGTTCCGGTGGCAGGTCTAGTTTATGGCAGTGTGTGGTCTTTCCCGGATCGCAGGAAGTAGTAAAAACACCAGGAGGACAACTTCTCACAGACCACGACATTAATTGTAGAATATACATTACATATAGGATATGGCATTAATTTCCCCCCTACAAAAGTACTCCACCTTCTGTCCTGTCTTGGTGAGTTCAAAGTTCTGAGGAGAGTTGTGTCAAATGTCAGTTTACACTCAGCAATCTGAGTGTCCTTCTGAAGAGTCACATCACTTGTGACAACAACAGCAAACGTGATAATCTTCATCATCCACGGAGTCCTTTCCAGTCCAGCTTAGGTTACAGAGTGAATTCCAGGCCTGCTGGTGCTACCGAGTGCGACCGAGTCTTACGTGTGTGTGTGTGTGTGGTGTGTGTGTGTGTGTGTGGTGTGTGTGTGTGTGGTGTGTGTGTGGTGTGTGTGTGTATGTGTGGTGTGTGTGTGTGTGTGTGTGAGAAAGAGAGAGTGTTAGATGAGTGTGTACATGAGCCTAGCATGCAGACGGCCCTGGGCTGTAACCTCAACACTGAAAAATAACAGACTTTACCTAGGCAGTTCTGGAAGTTCTACTTTTAGCCTTTGCAACTATCAAATTTGCAGGATGGACCTTGGTACCCAGCAAGTGCTGGGCTTGAACACAGGCATCTTTTGCTATTGAACAGTACTGTTTAAAGACTTTATGTATTGTTTCTCCAAGTGTTGGGGATGGGCTACATGGCCAATGTTCAACCATCTTATCAGAACCTAGGTTCCTATTTCTCCAGAAGTCTGCCATTCACCAGAAACAAGCTGACCTTGTCGTAGGTCGGCAGTTAGACACCTGTTGTGCTTTATTGTGGGGGCTGGTCTGTTCGGAGCCGGCCCAGGGTCATTCAAGGCTAAAAGAATCTACTGGCTATGGAAAAATACTGATGCCTCGTTCCAAAGCTAACTTCCTCCTTTCAGCCTCCGCATAACTTCCTCCTTTCACCCCCTGCAGATGTTGTTCAGCAGGATAGCTCAGGACTTTCCGAGAGATAGTGTTCCGAGATAAACCACAGGATGTTCCCCTGATGGCATCATCTGGAGGCATTCTCGGCCCCTCCCCCCACTGCTTGGCTCCTGCCTCCACCCCATATAAGCTTTTGCTTTTGATTCAATAAACAGACCTTGATAGGAACGCTACTTGGTCTCGGCTCTCTCTTTCTCGTCCCATCCCTCAGGTATGGCTCCCCTCGCGACCCCACAATAAAGCACAACAGGTGTCTAACTGCCTACCTACGACAAGGTCAGCTAGTTTCTGGTGAATGGCAGACTTCTGGAGAAATAGGAACCTAGATTCTGACAAGATGGTTGAACATTGGCCATGTAGCCCGTCCCCAACACTGAAGGCCTTCCTTACACCCTGGAGGTTGTGGCTCCAATAACTATGCTAGAGATCTCCTTATGAGGCTCTGATTCAAAGATAATCTTGGCACATCTGCCCCTGCACTTACTCAGGAACAAGATAATCAGAACAAAATAATCTTAAAAAGGTAAACTATTCGGTAGGCTAGAGAAGTTGGCAGCAGATAAAATTAAAAGCCTCTTATACTGATGGACAAAGAATGGTGTGAATAAGTGATAAAGAATATAATATTAAGACCTCTCTTTTCCTGGAAAAAGCTAACTCATACAGGGCCACTGTTGTGCCATATGACAAAGGAACAGAAAATACCAAGATTAGACATATAAATAAATTCTACAAATGTATAAAATATAGACATTGTATTATGGCAGAAATTGAATAATAACTGCAACAACTTTGCCTTGAAGACTTTTCTTGGGCCTAATGACAATTTTCACCCTGACTATTAAAAGCTGATAATACACTGCTTGGGACATGACAGTCTGCCCAGCTGGCTTGGAGATTTTCTTTCTGCCCTTGAAACCACAAGAGCTACCAGCTCTTGTGAACAGGATGTCATGCTTTGGCAAAATATGCCCTTGAAACTGCAATATCGTTATTAGTTGGGCAGTGGGGTTGATGAGGGAAAATGGTTGTAAAAGCAGGTTTGAAATTTTTCAAAGCCTACAGCAACCCTGTGTCAAATACGTATTTGGCAGCTGGGCATGGTGTCTGCCATCTGTAAGCTCAATGCTCCGGAAGATGAAACAAGAGTTCAGGGCCACGTTGCTGGCTGTCCCATGAGTTCCAGCTCAACCTGAACTAGAAATTCTCTCCTTTTGATACAGGGTTTCTCTGTGTAGCCCTGGCTGTCTTGGAACATGCTCTGTAGACCAGGCTGGCCTCAGACTCACAAAGATCTGCCTGCCTCTGCCTCTCGGGTACTGGGACTAAAGCTGTGCGCCACCATCACCTGACTCCCAAAGTTAATTTTTTAAAATGCCAATGAGCCAAAAAAGTTCGTTTGTTTTATTTTATATTATGCATAGTGTTGGGAATTGAATGCCAGGTCCTTGATTTGTTAGACCAAGCTGTAGACCAGGCTGGCCTCGAACTTAGAGATCTGACTGTCTCTGCCTCCCAAGTGATGGGATTAAAGGTATATGCCACCATGCCTGGCTACTTGAACTACAATTTTAAAAAAAGCAAACAAAAATAACAAAAGGTGGCAACAACTATTAGATTAAAAATATTTGAAGAAGGTGAAATAAACTTAAGGCCTTGGTTATCCATTTATTTCTCTGGGATTAAAAACTTCCATATCAATTTATATCTAGTTTATGAATAAAATTTTCACTTTCAGATTTTTCAGACATGCTGTGCATGCATACATGTAAAGGGGTAGCCCACACAAAGTGAGCTCCACCCTGGGGCAGATGACTTCATGCTGATCACCTGGAACCCTTGCCACACCTGCCTGCCAAGCAGCATGTAAAGATGGAGAGCTACATTAAACAGCTCCCAAACACCTGTAACTCCCATTCCAGGGGAGCTGACATCTGCTTCTGGCCTCTAAAGGCACCTGCACTCATGTGCCCATACTCAGGCCCACATAATTTTAAAACTTTTAAAATAAGTAAATAACAGCATGCACCATCCCAGCACTCCAGAGGCAAAGGCAGGCTAATTTCTTTCGAGTTTGAGGTCAGCTCGGTCTAACTTATTGAAGTTTCCGTGTGTAGCTTAGGCTACATAGTGAGATACTCTGAGACTCTGATCTAGAGAGTCTATACCAGGAAGCATCAAGTGAGAGAGACGGAGACCGGTCGATGCAAGAGGTGTGATGTTCCAGTGCGCTGGGGTCCACCTGCACACAGGAGTCAGCAACCCCGAACAGCAGATTCGTAACGTTTTTATACTCTTGCAAAGGCAGACTTCAGTAACAGTACAACAATTGGTCTCTAAGCTGATTGGGTAAGGCATATTGAGTGAGAACAAGGGTGTATTTGGAACATGGGATTCGGCACCTTAGCGGGTGTTTGGGGGTCAAGGCAGGTTTTTTTGGTGGGGTAGCTGAGGCTGTGGAAACTTCACAGTTCCTTAGGCAGGTTGGGTGGAGACTGAGTCTCCAGGGGTCAGCTAATTGCTCCGGCGGAGTTTATGGAACCTGCTAGCAGGTCTAGTTATGACAGTGCGTGGTCATTCCAGGAACGCAGGAAGAAGTGAAGTCACCTGGAGGACAGGTTCTTACAGAACATTTACAGACCACGGCATCAATTGCAGAATATAGATTAAATATAGAATATGGCATTAATTTTGCCCCTACAATACAAATACATAGATGGATGGATAGATGATAGACAGACAGACAGACAGACAGATAGAAATCAGATTGTAAAGGATCCCTTTGGGTTTAAGGCCAGCCTAGAACACAATGTATGGCCTGAGTCAAAAGAAAGAGGAGGGATAGAGGGAGAGGAGGGAAAAGAGGAGAGCCACCTGTTGCTTAATGTGTTTAGTGGTTTGCAAATTACTATTTAACTTTTGGACTATTAGAGACTCAGAATATTATTTGAATTTTGATGCCTCCCTAACATACCCTTCCTTTCAAATGTTTTAAAATGTAGTCTTGGGGTTATTAACTGACTTACTTCACTCTGTGAAGAGCCTATAGAATTATCCCATCAGTGCAGCCCTGAGGGTTTTACCTGCTGGAGCAGATGTTTTACCCCTTTAAAATATGGAATACCAAATCCAGAAAACCTTAGAGAAACCTTAGAGGGTTTTTGTTGTTGTTGTTGTTTAGTTTTTTGAGACAGGGTTTCTCTGCATAGCCTTGGCTTTCCTAGACTTGCTTTGTAGACCAGGCTGGCCTCAAATTCACAGTCATCCGCCTGCCTCTGCCTCCCAAGTGCTGGAATTAAAGGCATGCGCCACCACACCCAGCTAGAGTTTTGTTTTATGTCCTTTCTTCCTTCCCTCCCTCCTTCCTTCCTTCTCTCCCTCCCTCTCTTTTTTTAAAATTACATGTATTTATTTTGTGTGTGTAAAACCTGTAATCAAACCTGGGTTTTGGGCAGCAAGCACTACCCCAGTTGAGCCATCTCACCTAACCACTATCTTAGATTGTATCAAATTTTACTAACAGGGAGAAATAAAACTTACCTCTTTGTGAAATCACCAAAACCATTTAAACCGACATAAGCATTTTAAACTATGTAAAATATTCTGGCAGGAGAAATCGCTTTACTCTTCCCACAGGCCACAGAGAACATCACACAAAGGAAGTATTTTGAAATTGCTGTAAGACATCATCAGCCTTTTATTGCTTTTGTTGTTGAGAGGGGCCTTCACTGTGTAGCCCAGGCTATCCGCAAGCTCTCATCAATCGTTTGGCCTCAGCTTCTTGGCTAAGCTGTCAGTCTTTATGATTCAGATCGAGAAATCAGAATTCCCAAAATCTCTCCACCATTCCAGAACCCATAAAGTCATCTTGAAATACTTCAGGAACTCTTCCTATTCTTTATTTATTAGAGTGTCTGGAGATTATCAGGTTCATACTCGTAATCCCAGCGGGAAATTGAGGCAAGATGATCATGAATACCCAGCTAGTCCTGGGTATCTAACAAGATCCAGTTAAAGAACAAAGAGAAGGAAAAAGATGAGAATGTAGGGCAGCAGCTGAGGAGGTGCTGATCATCCCAGCATTGGGGATGTGCAGGCAGGAGCATCAGGAGTTTAAGGGTAGCCTCTGCCACATAGCTGATTCAGTGCCAGCCTGGGCTACAAGAGATCTCTTCTCAAAAAAAAAAAAAAAAAGTATAAGGAAGAAATAGAAAAGTAAAAGGAGGAGAAGGAGGAGTGAAAGACCCCTGAAGGGTGACCCTCACTCAAGCCTCGGGATGGCGCGCACCCAAAGACACACAAACGACCGTCTTGCTGTAAACACATGAGGCAGTTTATTGGCGGAGCTCCGGGTCAACACGTATCTCACGCAGGAGACAGAGGGGTCGACCCAGAAGCCCAGGGGTTTGGGGTTTATATGGGCAAGGGTCGGGGGGAGTGGGAAGTTTTGGCGCGGCCACACACGATTGGTTGTTTCAAACATTTGAACATCAGCAAATTGCGTAGGCAGATCTGGGGTAAGCTCAGACTTAATCATACGGGAACAGTCCTTGGTTCCTGTTTTTCTTGAAACCCGAGGGTAGATGTTTTATCTGAGCTGACAACACATCTGGTTAAACTCAAACCTGGAACATTGTGTGCGGGCCTCAAAGAGGATTAAGCAAACACCATAAAATTGGATGAGGGGTCTTGGCTCATTACTCACTTGATCATGTCCGGTACCTGCTTCTCTCAGGAATTTGTCCTTGTGTATCCTCCCTATCTTTTATGGCCAGCTGGTCCCTGGAACACTCAGTAGGCCTTTGTCTCTTATCTCCGCATTCTTTGTGACTTATCATCTGGGACCTTGGGCTAGCATACCTGTCGACCTGCACTTATGAGTTAGAGAGCTCTGCTGTTCTGGTTGCTTTAATGCTAATTAAAAATTTTCCCTTTCAGGAGCAGGAAAAGGAGGAGGAGCAGGAGGAGGAGGAGCAGGAGGAGGAGGAGCAGGAGGAGGAGGAGGAGGAGATGCACTACACAGACAAGCACTTTCAGGATTGGCTTTTCCAGAGCCAGCCACTCAGAGCTCCTGCTATTTCTTGGTACCAACCATGGGAGGGAAGGGGCATTGTAAATTTGGCACTTAACCAACCTGCCTTTCAGGGACTCAGCAATAGCAGCTTACATCATCATCACCCACTGCCAGGTATAGCACATAAAAGGTCCTGGCCACTCCAAACAGTCTCTCCCTCCCTCTCCTTCCCTCTCCTTCCTTCTCCCCTCCCCCCTCATGCTCCCACTCCTAAACAGCTTTTCACTCTCCTACTTCCCCAATAAACCTCTTGCCCTAGATCTGTTGCATGGCAGAATCTCTTATCGACACATGCCCACCAAAGGTACTCTCACCACAGCCACAACCCATTATCCTAACAAAGGGAGAGCAAACTGTGTTGAAGGTTGCTAGCCAAAGGGTTTGAAGCTGTAGTCAATAAATTGGGTTTAAGCTGGCATGGTGGCACACGCCTTTAATCCCAGCACATCACGACCCCGTGAATAAAGCAGTTGCAATGCTCAGAATCGCCAGTAGAGGGGAGTGTTTATTCATTTCTGTAACTCACACAGCTTCTGTGACTTCAGGCTGGCTTCACCCCTAAGCAGCGGCAGAGTGACCAATTAGTCTCAGCATCAGTTCCACGAGCTGGCTATGTTCCCCGGATGGACATGTGTCCTCCCTGTTGTCACCAACCTAGATCCTAGCAGAGCAGTTTCTTTTTCCATGCGCTTCTTGTCCACAGAGATCTCATCACTAAATAAACACCCAGGAAGGTCCCTCAGCACAGAATGAAAGCCCTGCTGTGGAAAAGGTATGAATGAGACAGTATGATCAATTTCTTATTTTGGCAACTGTCACAAAAGCACCTTCCCCCAAACTCTGATGCCAAGAGAAGAGTTCGGTCAGACACCACCATGGGTTTTTTGGGTTTTGTTTTTTTGTTTTTGTTTTTTCTTGTTTTGTTGTTGTTGTTGTTGGTTGGTTTTTTGTTTTTCTTTTTGTTTTTGTTTTTTCAAGACAGGGTTTCTCTGTGTAGCCCTGGCTGACCTGGAATCACTCTGTTGACAAGGCTGGCCTCGAACTTACAGTGATCTGCCTGCCCTTGCCTCCCTGAGTGCTGGGATTACAGGCATGCGCCACCCAGCTGCCACTGGGGTTACTTGCAACTCTCAGGATCTGTACTAGAGGTAGTGAAAATGTTTTCCAACATTAAACTAATTGTGGCCTCAGACTGATCCGAATTTGCATCAAACAGCACTTACCTTGGAAGTTAGAGGAAGTTAGTGCAGTGGTGTATAAGATAGTGGACACAGTCCAGAGACCATCCACCTTTATTGTCCATCACTTGCCAGAGTTCACGTTTTTCATTGGTCACACTAGAAATCCACCCAGATTTCTGAAGAGTCCAGTATTAACTTGTGCACTGGATGAAGCTAAAAAGAGGAGCTGAGAGATTGTCTTGTTCTTATGGGTCTTTCAACCTAAAAATCCAGACATAATAAGAGAGATTTTCATCTAAATGTAGCAATTAGAGGGCCAGGGAGCCCTGCAGTAGAAGAGGGGGGCTCTTTCTTTCTTTCCCTCCCCTGAGACAGGGTTTCTCTGTGTAGCCCTGGCTGTCCTGAACTCCCTTTGTAGACCAGGCTGGCCTTAAACTCACAGAGACTCGCCTGCCTCTGCCTCCGGAGTGCTTTGGTTACAGGCTGTGCCACCACGCCCGCTCCAGCTGTCCTTCCTCTATGGACACTTGTTGACCCAGGCTGAGTGTGGCCAAGGTTCAGGGGCCTGGAAAGGAAAAGAGGCTGACCAAGCTTGGCTAACAAGCACTTTGCTCCTGGTAATCAGTGAGAACAAGCAGCTGAGCTAATCATTTATGGTTTATAAAGCAAAGAATTGTGAAGCCTTGTATCTGTCCTTGTCCGAGGCAAACAAAAAGTAGCACCTGGGAGGTCCTACAGGGAGGGCGGGTCGTCTTTGTAGGAAGCTGTTTTCCAGAAGATGGATTGCAGAGGATTTTAAAACCTGTTTTCCAGAATAACAGGGATAAGGTAAAAACTGAACACTGACAGTAGTAAAGTCTATATTTCCTGTTTCACGTATTGCTGTATTTCAGATGAAGGGTGGAATGCAGGTGTTCCCGTGACCAGAAGCCTGTGGTCTCTGCACACAGGGACAAGTCAGTGTGGAAGGGCACGTTTGTGCTTCCCTGCAAACTGCCTTGTTTGGAACAAACTTGATTGGCAGTGTGGCTCTTAGTATTCCTTTCTGACCCCAAATTAGATCAATGGGAAATAAAACTTGGTTTTTGGTGGTGGTGGTAGTGGGTTTTTATTTTTGTTTTTGTTTTTGAAGCAGGGTCTTATGTATCTCTGTCCTCACACTTACAGTACCAAAGGGTGGCCTCCATTTCCCCAGTGCTGATAATAGGAGTTGCACTACCACACCTATAATCACAGTGCTGCACATAAACCCAAGGCCTTGTGCTTGCTAGGAAAGCACTCAGCCAATTGAGCTAAAACCCCAGCCCCAAACAGAACTTAAAATGGACAACATCACACACATGCTGCGACTTCAGTTGAGTGGAAACACTCTCAGGTCCTCTGGAAGAGCAGCCAGTGCTTTTAGTCTCTGAGCCATCCCTCCAACCCCCAAAAATAATTTTTGGGGTTTTTTGAGACAGGGTTTCTCTGTGTAGCTTTGACTGCTCTGGAACTTCCTCTGTAGACCAGGCTGGCCTCAAACTCACAAAGATCTACCTGCCTCTGCCTCCTAAGTGCTGGGATTAAAGGCATGTGCTACCACTATCTGGCTTCCAAAATTAAATTTTAAAAAGGCCAATGGACCAGTCGGGCGTGGTAGTGCATGCCTTTAATCCCAGCACTCAGTAGGCAGAGGCAGGTGGATCGCTGTGAGTTCAAGGCTAGCCTGGTACACAAAGGGAGTCTATTAAAAAAAAAAAAAGCCAATGGACCAAAAAAGGTCCTTGATTTTATTTTCTGTCTTGTATAGTATTGGGAATTGAACCCCAGGTCCCTGATTTGTTAGGCAGGTGTCTTGTTCAGACACCATGACCACAGTAAAGCAACTCTTACAAAAGAAAGCATTTGATTGGGGCTTGCTTATAGTTTCAGGGGTTTAATCCATTATCCTCATAATGGAAGCATGGCGGCATGCAAGCAAACAAGGTGCTGGAGAGGTAGCTGAGAGTTCTAGTCTGAATCCCTAGGCAGCAGGAAGAGAGAGAGAGAGAGAGAGAGAGGGAGAGGGAGAGAGGGAGAGGGAGAGGGAGAGGGAGAGGGAGAGGGAGAGAGAGAGAGAGAGAGAGAGAGAGAGAGAGAGAGGGAGAGAGAGAGAGAGAAACGGGCCTGGATTGGGCTCTAGAAACCTTAAAGCCCACCCCTAAATGATACCACACCTCCTCCAATGAGACCACGCCTCCTCCAAGACCACACCTCCTCCAACGAGACCACACCTCCTCCTCCGGGACCACACCTCCTCCAACGAGACCACACTTCCTTATTTCTTCCTAACACTGCCATACCCTGATAACCAAGCATTCAAATACATGATACTATGGGGGACATTTTCATTCAGACCACCACAGCAAGAGACCTAAGATATAACATTAGCCTCTGATAGTTGATTTCAAATAAGCTAAAATGAGAGGATATAATGAAATGGACCAGCCATATATTGAGATATATAGATATATCACAATAGGCACTGGAGGGCTCATTAGTCTATTATTTGATGTGGGTTTGGAAATTTCTATAACAAAAGGCAAGAAAGTTTTCAATAGTTTGTCAGTGTTTGGGCTATGTGGATGATGCTCAAAACCCACATAAGATAAAGATTGCAATCTAGTTCCTATTTCACTTGCATTGGAGTAGTTTTTCTTGGGGGAAAAAGTGTCAACTTGTGCATTTAAAGATGAATATTAAAAGTAGTGTGTAGTTAACCATAACCTCATTTATCTAGATTTTGGGCTTCATAAACATTCCCAACCATAGCAAGGAGAGTAAATGATTCCCCCTAATTTGGCCTCGACACAACTGCTGTCACATTAATTGCTACTTTGTGTAGATATTGCCAGCTTGTAGCCAATGATTACATTGTAAAACATTACAAGACAAATTTAAATGTATTAAATTTACATATGCATTTAGAAATACTTCCATATTTTAGTAACATTTTTAGCCAAAAATTTTATTATGGTTTGGTTCTTTAATCCAGCCAATCCATATATTGCTTTAGAGGAGTGTCCATATCACTTTGACTCAACTGTGTTGATAAAGTGGTTGCACATATTTTAAAACTTCTAGCTATAAATTATATAGTGTGTATCCCCAAGATAATACTAATTCTTCCTACTGGTGATAATTACAGCTACAAAATTGACTCACTTTATAAATAGCTCTAATGGGCCAGGATGATGGCTCAGGAAGTAGATGCAAGTGCTGCCAAGACTGATGGTGAGTTCCAGATCCCACATGGTGGAAAGAGAAAACTCCATGGGTGTCCTCTGACTTCCACACAGACACTGTTTCACATGTTCATCCACACACAGACACACACTAAATAACAGTTGTGGAGCCAGAGAGATGGTCAGTGCTTAAGAATGCTTGCTGCTCTTGCAGAGCAGTTTCTAGTACCCACATTGGGTAGTTCACAGACTGCAGCTGGTCTTTGCTACATTGTGGCTTCTTCTTTTTTCCACCCCCACCCTCATTTCACCCCGTATCGCTAGATAGGAGAGAAACAAGGATAGCGAGAAGAGAGGAATTACCAACTCTCTAAAATCTAATTTCTTTCCTTCTGTTTCTTCTTTGACCACAGCTACTAGCAAACCAGAGCCAACCTCCCTAAATGGCCAAAAACCACACCCTCCACCTACGCAGCTTTAGCATTTATAGACCCTCTGAAAAGCTCCCAGAATTCCAAACGCTGCAAACGTCACACAACCACAGAAACTATCTGCAGTTGGCAAAACCACGCCTCTGCTAGAGCACGAGGCAAATCATAGTCAGCTGCTTCATACAGACCAAAATAGTCCCATTTTCCCACACCTGGCATTAAAAAGAAAACATACTATTTCTGTGGTTTTTGTTTTTGTTTTTGAAGAAACCAAAATTCCAGAATGTTTGATATAACAACCACCTATAAGTCTAGCTCCGGGGATCCAACATAACCCTTTTCTGGCCTTCTAGGACACCTTTTCTCTCTGTCTGTCTCTGTCTCTATCTCTGTCTGTCTCTGTCTCTGTCTCTGTCTCTCTCTCTGTCTCTGTCTCTGTCTCTCTCTCTCTCTCTGTCTCTCTCTCTGTCTCTCTCTCTCTGTCTCTCTCTCTCTGTCTCTCTCTCTCTCTCTCTCTCACACACACACACACACACACACACACCAATAAAATAAAATAAAAATCTTTGAAAACCTCATAAAACTCAATTTAAAAACTTATAAAATAAAAAGGCAAACAGTTCTAAAGTGTTTATGGAAAGATTTGAATACATATTCTAAGCATGAATTGTATTCTTTTTTTTTTAAGTTAGAGTTCTTTATTTTATTTTGAGAGTATTTGCCTGCATGTGTGTATATGATGACCTGTGTGTCTGGTGCCAGCGAGGTAAGAAGAAGGTGTCACATCCCCTGGTGCTGGAGGTACCGATGGCTGCGATGGCTGTGAGCCACCATGTGGGTGCTGGGAACTGAGCCTGGGTCCTCTGTAAGAGCAGCAGGTGCTCTTAACCACTGAGTTATCTCTCCAGCCTTTATGCTCTTAAAAACTTAAAATTTAAGAAAAACAATGTATGGTTGAAAATTGTCTACTATTTTCTCTGCTGATTTCCCCCCTGTAGCAGTAATGCAATCCAGAGCATCGTGTGGTAAAGGAAAGCTCTCTTTGTGAGCTACATGCCTAGACTGTTAGCCTCTTCCTGTTTTGTTTTATATTACAATATAATTTTGGGTTTGGTGTTTTGTTTTGTTTTGACAGGGTTTCTTTGTGTAGCCCTGTCTGTCCTAGAACTAGCTCTGGCCTTGAACTCACAGAGACCCGCAGGCCTCTGTCTCCTGAGTGCTGGGACTAAAGGCGTGAGCCACCACTGCCTGGCAGGTTTTGGTTAAGACAGAGAGATCTATATGGCCGTATCAAGCCTGTCATCGCTCTGCCTTCACGCACTTGGTGCTGGGGTTATGGGTATGTACAACAATCCCTTTTGCTAATTTTGTTTTGTTTTTAATAACTTTATTTACATTTTATATGTATGAGTGTTTTGCCTGCATTATGTAAGTGTGCATGTGCAGCTAGTATCCTCATAAGAGGGCATCAGATTCCCAGGAACCGTAGTGATAGACTGTTGTGAACCACCACATGGGTGCTGGGAATCAAAGCCAGGTCCTCTGTAAGAGCAGCAAATGCTCTTAACCATTGAGCCAGCTCCCTAACCCTTACTTTATTAATTTAACTTAATTTAATTTTTTTGAGACCTTATCTTACCATGTAACTCTGGCTGTCCTGAACTCACTATGTAGACCAGGCTGGCCTCAGACCCACAGAGATCCGCCTGCCTCTGCTGGGATTAAAGGTGTGTGCCACCATCACCAGCTGCTTGTTTTATTTTTACTTATAATTTTTTGTTTCTTGAGGCAGCCTCGTGTAGCCTAGAGTCTCCGCCCAGCTGCACATCCCAGGTGGCCTCGGATCCCTGGTCACCCTGCTTCTTTTCAATGTTGGGGTTAGAAGAAGGGACCACATTTGGTCACAGACTGAACCCAGGGATTTCTGCTAAGCAAGCAGAGCATTGCTGAGCAAAACCCAGACATTAAAATGATCTCTGAGTTCCAGGCCAGCCTGGTTTACAGAGTGAGTCCAGAACAGCCAAGTTTACACAGAGAAACCTGGTCTCGAAAAACTAAAAGAACAAAAAGAAAAACCCAAACAGAAGATCAGGCAAACATGTGCAAACCATGTTTAACGTTTCTCAGTCCTTAGAGAATGCTTATCATCCAAGTAGTTGGTGGGCAGAGGCAGAGGCAGAGGCAGAGGCAGGGGACTGGACGTTCAGGGTCATTCTCGGGTAAAAACTGACTTTGAGGTCATGTTGGGCTACATATAACTCCATCTCAAAACAACAACAACAACAACTTAAATAAACAGATTTTGTGATGGGTTGGACGCTTGTCTGGTTTATATATCAAGTTCTAGTCAAGACAGGGCTACATAGTGAGATTCTATCTCAAAAAACCAAACAAGAGTAAGATTTCGTTTTTAGAAAAATTAATGGCCCCAGATTCAAGGCTCAGCATACCAATTTTAATTGAAATTGCACTTTTGAGGACTCTCAGGAGTGTGCTCTCAGGTATGCTATTCTTTCTGAATATTATTTTTTAATTCTAAAATTTATTTTAAAATATATTTAATAGCCCAGGTATGGTGGCTCATGCCTGTAATCCTAGCACTCAGGACTCAGAGGCAGGCAGATCTCTGTGAGTTCCAGGCCAACCTGGTCTACAAAGAGAGTCCAGCTCCTGTCTCTAAATATTATATTAAACTCCAAGTCTGCTTCACTTTTTTAAAGAAGAAATTCTATTTTTGTGTAAGGTACTTTATTTAAAAAGTGACTTCTTTGATTTTTAAAAAAATGAATTTACAAAGTCAACAATAAGTTTGCTTACAGTGAGATGTTTTGGTCTATGCCTATAATCTCAGAACAAGATAGTAAATTAGGGGTCAGCTGGACTACATAGTAAGGCAGTCTGAAAAACAACAGAGCCAGGTGTCGGGACACGTGTCTTTAATTCCAGCACTCGGGAGACTAGGGCAGGTGACTCTCTGAGTTGAAGGCTAGCCTGGTCTCCAGAATGAGTTCCAGGACAGCCAGGACTACATTCAAAAACCTTGTCCCCAAAAAACTAAAACACAAGTTTGCTTGCAATTGAAAGTTAGGGAAGCTCATTACAGGAAGATTGGCCTTGAAGAGACAGGAGGGTGTCTGAAAGAGAACTAGACTTTGTTCTTTCCCACGCTGAGTTAATAACATGTGTCTTCAAAATTAAGCCTTTTACATTGCTTTGGATTCTGTTATTTTAAATAGCCATCTACCAGATTATAAACTTGTTTGAAGATTGTCAGAATCTAATATTTTTCTTAACAAAATCATAATGAACAAGCTAGAAGTAAGGAACATCTATTGAGGATGGTACAATTAACTTGGCTTTTCTCCCAGCATCTTTCTGGGTGTTGTTTTGTTTCTTTGTTTTTCCTTAAGGAAGAAAGGGTTTATTTTCTAAAGGCATAGAATTTCCCTTGAGTGGAGAAGGCTTGGCATAGTGGTTGGAGCAAGAAACTAGATAAACCCATTTTCATCCGTATATAGGGAGCAGAGAGCTGTTTCTGGTTCCTTTTAACTATTGTTTGAGAAGTAATCATGGGGATATTTTTGTTTTAAAATGGGATTATTATTCTTTCTTAAATGTGTATGTGCAGGTCCCCTTGGAGGCTAAAGGCGGTGTTAGATTCCCTGAACTGGAGTTTCAGCTGAATATGAGTCACTTGACGTGAGTGCTAGGAACCAAACTCTGGTCCTCTGTCAGGGCATCAAGAACTCTTCATTGCTGGGACACCTCTGGATCTCGTTTTAAAAAAATTTTTTTTCTTGCTTGTATTAGGAACAAGCAAAAGAAACTTATTGTAAGTCCTACGATTTCATTTTCAGACTCTATTTAATCATAGGGAGAAACTAAGTCGAAGGTCTCTAGGGGAGCTGGGGATTCCCAATAGCTGAACAGCATCTGTTGTAAGGAAACGGTTGTCTGGGTCCAGACATCTGAGGGACTGACAGCTTCTCCATCCTGCTGGCAGAACCAAACAAGTTCGTGTTCCCATCCCAGGGACCTACTCCTATCCTGACTGATGGAAACGCCCTTGCTCAGTGCCTTCTGTTAAAAATATGATTGGACTGTGCCACAGTCCACCCCGTTCTCCTTGCTCAGGGCCACAGCCCACCCCGCTGCCCTTGCTCAGGGCCACAGCCCACCCCGCTGCCCTTGCTCAGGGCCACAGCCCACCCCGCTGCCCTTGCTCAGGGCCACAGCCCACCCCGCTGCCCTTGCTCAGGGCCACAGCCCACCCCGCTGCCCTTGCTCAGGGCCACAGCCCACCCCGCTGCCCTTGCTACAGTGCCACAGCCCACCCCGCTGCCCTTGCTCAGGGCCACAGCCCACCCCGCTGCCCTTGCTACAGTGCCACAGCCCACCCCGCTGCCCTTGCTCAGGGCCACAGCCCACCCCGCTGCCCTTGCTACAGTGCCACAGCCCACCCCGCTGCCCTTGCTCAGGGCCACAGCCCACCCCGCTGCCCTTGCTCAGGGCCACAGCCCACCCCGCTGCCCTTGCTCAGGGCCACAGCCCACCCCGCTGCCCTTGCTACAGTGCCACAGCCCACCCCGCTGCCCTTGCTCAGGGCCACAGCCCACCCCGCTGCCCTTGCTCAGGGCCACAGCCCACCCCGCTGCCCTTGCTACAGTGCCACAGCCCACCCCGCTGCCCTTGCTACAGTGCCGCAGCCCACCCCTCTGCCCTTGCTCAGTGCCACAGCCCACCCCTCTGCCCTTGCTCAGTGCCACAGCCCACCCCGCTGCCTTTGCTCAGTGCCACAGCCCACCCCGCTGCCCTTGCTCTATGGTTTTCATCCTTTACACAATGCAGTTTCCCCTCAGGGATCTGTTTCAGTCCGGAACTAACCACTTTCTTGAGGTCAGAAAATAAAGCTTTCATTTTAAGCTTCTGTGTCTGAAGTGAGTTTTCCTGGCTTCCACCCTGAACCCAACAGTTGCTTGGGCACAGAGGTGTGCTCTTTAATCCCAAGACTTAAGAGGGAGAAGCAAGCAAATCTCCATGTGTTCAAGGCCAGCTGGTCTACACAGTGAGTTACAGGACAGCTAAGGCTATATACTGAGACCTATAGCTGCCTCCATGGCCCTATGGCAGCCAGGGTCTGTGCTGATGGTCATGGCCTGTGTTAACCAGCAAAGGCCATCCAGGCTGCTGCCTGAGAACATGGTGATGTTCGGGGGGCCAAACTGCCACAAGGGACCAAACTGATCTGAGTGGCCTGAGCTACTACCTGAAGCCATGGTGACATCCTGGCCCAGGCCGCAGCTAAAGGCCATGTCTGGGTCCGTAGTCCTGCTATAGCTGGGGTCTGTTTCAATATCCATGACCCAAGTTACCTCCAAAGGCCATGTGCATGTCCCTGGTCTGGTCTGCCATCTGAGGTCATGTTGATATATGAGCACTGTGCTGAGCTGCCCTGCCCCTCACCTGGGCAGCATGGGCGAGCTGGCCCTGCTGGTGTTGGTGCTAGAGAGCTGGCCCTGCCCCTCAATGGCTGTGGCACTCAGGAAATCAGGCCCCCTGAACTGCAAAGTAGAGCCTGCTCCAAAGGGCATGAGCATGGGAGAACCGAGCTGTGTCAAAGAGGGAGAGCTGGCCCTAATGGCACAGGCACAGGATAGCTGCCAGGCTGACCAGCTCAGCCACCACCCAGGCCCAGATCCAGGGCTTTGAGTTACCCCACCCCAACATCCACCCCATCTGTGAGTTTGTGACAGGGCCAGTCGTACAGATCTAAAGCTGCAGGAACTCCATGGCACAGGGCAACAACAGGGTCTTTGAGAGGAGTCCCAGTGAGGATCCAGTATTGATGGCGTAGCAGAAGCCAGAGGCCTGGAAGCAAAGAAATGACCCATTGCAATGAACGTTCCCATGTAAAGCTGTGTGGACAAAAAGGTGGTACTGTGTGACTCACCATGACACACAGCAGCTTCCATGGTGAGGTTTTGTTTGTTTGTTTTGTTTTGTGATGGAGGTTTTGATAACAGATATAAAGGGATGCGGAGACTAGTGGGATTGGGGTACATGATGTGAAATTCACAAAGAATCAATAAAACATTTTTAAAAATGAGGCCTTTTCTAGATGTGGATCCAGAGGATGGGGCTTTTAACATGGAGGTTAAAGCCTGCCTAGAAGTAAACTAAGGCAAATAAACACCCTGGAAGTTCTGCAGTTTCAAGCCTAATTCAATAAAGGAATTGCAGCTGAGCTGCTAAGCTTAGAATTGCCAAATATTGAATTGATTATAGCTGAAGAGCACAAGGGTCTGTGCTTTGTGTTTAGT
The DNA here is from genome assembly GCF_964271855.1 of Acomys minous. Classification (NCBI taxonomy): domain Eukaryota; kingdom Metazoa; phylum Chordata; class Mammalia; order Rodentia; family Muridae; genus Acomys; species Acomys minous. The sequence continues at coordinate 1,066,071 of NC_140500.1, forward strand.
CTGGATCTGTGCTGTTCCCTGAGGAAGCTGAGGAGTGAATTTAGTGAATCGATTGCCCGAAAGAGCAAAGAGCAATCGTTCTTAGCCTCTGGAAATCCTTGGCTGTGCAAGTTGGGTAGAAAACCAGTCTAGTTTTTGTGGCAGTTTGTATTCCAGACTGGCCTGGGACCTTGCTGTGCAGCTGAGGATGACTTTGAGGTTTTTCTGCTGGCTCTGTTTTGTTTTGTCTGTTTGAGACAGGATCTCACTATGCAGTACTATCTGACTTGCTAATCAATATAGATCAGGCTGGCCTTGAACTTGTGCTCATTGCCTCTGCTTCCCAAGCTCTGAGATTACCGGCAGGGCATGGACCATTCCCAGTTTATGTAGAGCTGGCAATCAAACCCAGCATTTGTGCATGCCAGACAAATACTCTACCAACACAGCTATATCCCCAACTCTTGAGAGGAAAACTTAACTGTTATGCTCTGAATGATATGTCCTCCTAAAATTCTTTTTTTTTTTTGTCTTTTTTTGTCATTCCTCAATTTTATTTTTTTCCTTTATTAATTTATTCTTGTTACATCTCAATGGTTATTAAAATTCTTTTTTTATAAAGAGTTTATTTATTTTGTGTATATGAGTGCTCTGTCTGCATGTACGCCTGCAAAGAAGGCATCAGATTTTATTATAGATGGTTGTGAGCCATCATGTGGCTGCTGGGAATTGAACTCAGGACCTCAGGAAGAGCAGACAGTGCTCCTAACTGCTGAGCCATCCCTCCAGCCCCGCTCCTAAAATTCTTATGTTGGCACCTACCCTCAAGGTGATGACATTGAGGAGGTGAGCCTGTTGGGAAGTCATTAGGTCATGAGAGTGGACTCTTTCTCTTTTTGGAGGGACAATACCATGTCGCCTGCTCTAAACTTGCTTTGTAGTCAAGGACTCTCCTCCCCCTCTCACTTCCCAGATATTATAATTACAGAAGGATGACACCATGCCCTGGCAAGGTAGACTCCTTCTGAGAGGGATGAGGCTGTCTCTTACCCCATGTGAGAACACACCAGAAAGGCATAGCACGGCAATAGAGAACAGCCCTCACCAGACAGAATGTTCCAGGTCCTATCTCCAGGCTGTGAGGAATAACTCTGTTGCTTATAAGCCATAAGGTATACAGTACTTTGTTATTGTAGCTGAAACAGACTAACAGTTAATAATAATAATAACTTAAAATAATTATATAAGACTAAACAGGGTGACTAGTTACAGACATTTCTGAACTCAGAGTGGGAGACAATAGGCAAGTGAACTTTCTGTGATCTTAAAGAATCATTAAAAGCTGGTTGGTAGCAGGGCATAGAGACTCATACCTGCAATCCTAGCCCTTGGAAAGCTGAGGCAGGAGGATTGTTGCCCACTGGGACTGGGCAGATATTAATCCTTTAAGCTATCTTGTCCTAGTCCCAAGTCAAAATCTCCATAACTACTTGCACACGTTTTCCATTTGGGCTGCTTCTCTCTTTCAAGCCAATGCTCAGAGCAAGCTGCCCCCAGCCATGTGCTTCTAGTTCACCTAACGCCTGGCCTGGGCCTTCTTTCTCTTCTCTCCGGGTCCTTCTCTGACCCCCAGAAGCCCTGGAGCCTAGGCTCCGCCTACCTCTCTCGTGCCCAGCCCAGGTGTAGGCAACTTTATTTGCCAATCAGGGACAATTTGGGAGGCAAGGGTTACACTGTGTCATTTTGGATATGTGAGAATTTGCTCATAAGGATCTTGGAGAGCGAGGGATTAACATTTGAATACAAAGTAGCTCCAGATCAACTCCAACAAAGTGAGACCCTGTTTCAACAAATGCACACCTGTTGTCTCAACAGTGTGCGAGGCTAAGGAAGGGGGTTGGCTTGAGCACAGGCTTCAAGGCTATCTTCCTTGGCAAAGTAGCCAAGTGTATTTCAAAATGTCAAAGTCAGGGTGTCTGTAAGGCTGTTACCTGCCTTAGGCACGTCCAATGAATGCCTCAAGCCAGGCCCAGTGCCCTCTCTTCCTGCTGCTTATAGATCAAGATGTAGAGCTCTCAGATACCTCTCTGGCACCACGCCTGCCTGCACACAGCTGTGCTTCCTGCCTGTGTCGATAACGGACTAAACCTCTGAACTGTAAGCCAGCGCAATTACATGTTTTCCTTTATAAGCGTTGCCTTAGTCATGACGTCTCCTCACAGCACTAGAACAGTGTGTAAAACAGAAGTTGCTGCCAGGGGTGGGGGCTTGCTGCGACAGGCCTGACCATGCTTTTGTTTAGGGGAATGTGGACTTTGGGATTTTGCATTAGAAAAGCAGTTAAACACTGAAGTGGGTCCTAATGGTCCATCCTAATAGGAACATGGAAGGCAGTGGTGCTGAGAGTGATTTGAGCTGTGGGGTCCAGCTCAAGAGGTTTCACAGGAGAATATTAGCATGTGGCCTAGAGATTGTTCTCCTGATATTTTGGTGAAGAATGTGACTGTTTTCTGCCTGTGTCCAAAAAATCTGCCTGAGGCTAAGATGAAGTTTTAGATTAACGGTGTTGGGAGAGGAGATTTCAAAGCAGCCTAGTACTGACTGTGTTGCTTGGTTATTAGTGGCCACTCTTATGCAGATCTATAATTAAAGGAAGCAAGATGAGCAAGAAACATACAAAATATACAGTTTGAGGAGAAAAGGGACAGCAGGAAATGGAGTGGAGTGTTCTTGTGAGAAAGGAGACAACCAGATTAAACAAAGGCCTGATGCTAACTGGAATAAAGAGAGTGCTGACCTCAGGCCAAGACCCCACCCAGCTAAACTTCCAACTAGTGGAAAGGAATTAAAAATGTAGGGCCTGGGGTGGTGGTGCATGTCCGTAATCTCAGCAGTCAGGAGACAGAGCAGGCAGATTTGTGAGCTCAGGGTCAGCCTGGTATACAGAACAAGTTCCAGGACAGCCACACTTTGGCAGTAAAGGAAACAGAAATCTGGTTTAAAAAAATAATAAAAGCATTTGAACAAGGCAGTGATGGTTCAGCCCAAGCAAGCACCACAACCTCGCAGCTTTGGCCATGTGGTTCTGGTTTTAGAGTCAAAGATACAAGGGGCTGCAGAATCTCCCTCTATGGCTAAGGAAAACTGCGAAGCCAAGGTGTGTCAGGGGTGTCCCTGCATGGAGGCCATTGTGTGAGGCTGTGAAGGTGAAGCCTGGATTGCCTTGGAGATGCCAAAATGTTGGAGATGCCAGAATTATGCGATTACCCACCAAGGAGAGCTGGTAACAGGGAGTGAGTGGAACCAGCCCATGAGAGAAACGTGTTGCAGTCAACAAAGCTGAAAGGAGGTGGCGATCTGAAGATCATTTTGCCACTGACATGGAGATGCCGAGTTTAGAGTTCGCCCAGCTGGTTTTTGGTCTTGCTTTGGTCCAGTGTTTCCTCACTCTGCTCCCTTTCCTCCCTTTGGGAATTGTAATATATGTGTGTGTGTGTGTGTGTGTGTGTGTGTGTGTGTGTGTGTACATTCTGTGTTGGAGTATGGTCTGGTGCTTTGCCCCTCAAGATTCTCAGTGCAGACTGTCATGTACCCCAAATATTGCTGTTTAGCCTTGTCTCCCTGTTTGACTAATAAAGAAAGCTGATACCTGGGCAGGGCTGGAGGAAGGTAGGCGTGGTAAATGTTCCCAGGCTTCTGAGACAGAGAGGATCTTGGGAAGGAAAAGCAGATGGGTACCAGAGGAGGAAGGAGAAGGAGAATGGCCACGGGATAGGAACCAGCCACGTGGGCCCAGAGGAGGAACTCTGAAGTTGTGCAAAGAAAGACATTACCCAGATGGGAAGCTTAGCAAGTATTTTGGGATATGGATGGGAAGGTAGCCCAAACAGAAATTATTAGAAGCAGATGGCATGGGATAGAGGCTAGGATATGACGGAAGGTAGCATGACTGTCTGCCATGCTCCAGGTGATATGGCTATTCTAAAATATACCATGTGTTTGTGTCTTTATTGAGAAAGCAGGTTAAATAATACTGCCATAATAATTATAAGCCTAATAATAATAATTTATTAGTCCATACCATTAAACTAACAGCAACAATTCTGTATGGTGGAAGTCTGTGATCTGCTTTTTTATTCTGATTTTATAGGGGGTTACAGTTAAAGAGATTACTATGAGGCTGGAGAGATGGCTCAGAGGTTAAGAGTACTGGCTGCTCTTCCAGAGGACCTGGGTTCAATTCCCAGCACCCACGTGTTGGCTCACAGCCATCTATGATGTGATCTAATGCCCTCTTCTGGAGTGCAAGTGTACATGCAAGCAGAGCACTGTATATATAATAAATCAATAAATTTGAGATGGGGGGGCATATTACCATTAGTCTCAGAAGAGACATTGGACTTTTAACCAGTGTTGAGGCTGTGATAGACACCGAGAACTTCTGAGGTTGGGCTGAACGCATCTGTGCTTTATGACATGGTTAAGGGGAATGCGGTGGTTTGAATAAGTACGGGCGTAGATTTGAATGCTTAGTCACGAGGGAGCGGCATTATTAGGAGGTATGGCCTTGTTGGGGGAAATTCATCACTGGGGATGGGCTTTACAGTTTCAAATGCTTAAGCTAAATTCAGTCTCTCTCTTCCTGCTGCCTGCAGGTCCAAATGCAAAACTCTCAGCTCCCTCTCTCCAGCACTGTCTGCCAGCTGCCACGCTTCTCACTATAATGATAATGGACCAAACCTAGAGAGATCCCATCTCAAAAGAGAAACTGTGGGCTAGAGAGGCAGCTCAGTGTTGCTCTTCCAGAGGTCCTGGCTTGACTCCTAACACCATGATCAGGCACTTCACACCTGGCTGTAACTCCAGCCCCAGGGGATCGGATGCCTTCTGGGCACTGCAAACACATGGCATACATACATACACATGAGTAAATAACACAGATTTAATTGTATTGGTTAGCAGGCAAGATAGCTCAGTAGATGGGGCACTTGTCAAACTTGAAGACCTAAGTTCAGTCCCCAGAAGCCACATAGTAGAAAGACAGACTGACCCTTGAAAATGGCTTGCTTTTTATATTGCTGAGTTGTATGAGTTCTTTAATAAAAGTCTATAATAATAAAAACATGTAATATATTTTATGTATAAATATATAATATATTGTAATATATAGATGGCCAACATTTTAACATCTCTCCAACTGAAAATACTTAATAATAGTAGCCGTATATAATATAGAAAATAATTTGAATGAAGTTTTAAGTCAGCTGCCATACCACCAAACTTTTATTGGCATAAATTGTAAACTATAATGTTTACACATGGCTCATTTACAATGCTACAGAATGGCTCATGGGGGAAGACACCTGCTGCCAAGTCTGACAACGGTGGATTCCTACAAATGGTCCTCTTATCTCCACACTCATGGCTACACACACACACACACACCTCACAAAACAAACAGAAATATAAAAAACTAAATAATGAGGCACAGTGTTTTCCAAATAGCCTTTATTGTGATAAGATTTTCCTAGAAAGCCAAAATCTTGGCGTAAGAAAATGTCGCTCCAGAGTCCCTTGTGGAAACTGGAACTGCAACAGCTTGGCATGCTTTATGCTAATTAGAGGTTAAAGCTGACATTACTGACGCCGCTGAAGTTTTTCCCTTTAGATAGCAATTGTACAAGAGCAGCAACAGAATGGAAGGCACTGTTCTCACATAGCCCTGGCTGTCCTGGAACTCACTCTGGACCAGCTTGGGCTCGAACTCACAGAAATTCACCTGAGTGTTGGGATTAAAGGTACATGGGCGCGTGCACACGCGCGCGTGCGCACACACACACACACACACACACACACACACACGGCCCTTGAGGGAGAAACTGTCTTTAGTTGTGTAATTACCAACAAACTGCCCATGCTCCTATAATAACAGTTCACCCACTCTCCTTAAGCAACTCTATGAAACTCACAGATCAGAAAATGATTCAGCAGGTAAGGAGATGCGCACGCGCACATACACACACCACACACACACACACACACACACACTCATGTTGTTTTTCAAAAACTTTAAATGTAAACAGAAGAACTCATTAGATCATCAAAAAGTTAAAGACATGAAATGTAGAAAAAGGACTAATTGTGGAAAGAAAGGGCAGCAGAGGGAGTAAGGGCAGGGGGACAAGGGAGGGTAACAAAAGCCTACGATCAAAATATGTACATGAAGCTGGGCTGTGGTGACAAACGGCTTTATTATTTATTTATTTTTGTTTTGTTTTGCCTCCCAAGTGCTGGGATTAAAGGTGTGCGCCACCACCGGCCGACAAACTCGGGAGGCAAAGGCAGGCGGATCTCTCTGAGTTTGAGGCCAGCCTGGTCTACAAAGTGAGTCCACGACGGCCAACGCTACACAGAGAAACCCTGCCTCAGAAAAACAAAACAAAATCCAAAG